>NC_053163.1:82366900-82997614 GCF_016835505.1 Polypterus senegalus | reverse complement strand
GTGATGCATTCTGGATCTGATGTACCAGATGAACAACTATAAGAAAGGTAAGACCTTGCACATGGAAAAGAAGAATGCTCTTTAAGTGGCCTGAAGTCATCCAAGAGTAAATTCTGGTAAAGTAATAGGAACAAAAACACTTAACTTCCAAGCCAGTCTACTTGGGTTTTGCTTTACATACCCGCAATTCAAACCTGGTAAAGACCTAAACAAAAACCTTAAAGCTACTGTTGCTGCAAAATATGTGCATACATTTCATTCTAAGATATCTGATGACAAATAATGAACCCTCCTGTTATGTTGCGGGTCAAATTAACCCATTTTAAAGTTAAAAAATCTTAAAAAAAAATAGGTATGAAACTACTGCTTGGCTTAATAAGTGTAAGCAACATATAAAACGAAAATGGCTCATTTCACCTGTTTGCAATGCCCCATCCCTACATGTTTATATTACATAGGTGCTGTTCGGGTCAATTTGACCCAGCATGCACAGTGGAGGTTAAAGGGGTCAGAAATGTCAAATACTATTTGTTTATTTGCAACTGTGAGGCATATTTCACCCCAATCACACACATACCCTTTCCGTATTCTATTGACCTCATCTGTAAAGTGCGAGAATGCAGGGGTTGCTATGACTTTTGATGGGAACCTTTTCTGTTCCCGTGGGCAAACTCCATCACATTGAGTGGACACTCACAGGGGAGAAGCAAAACATATAAAGATTCTCAGTAAGGGAGTCCTAACAATATTACACTCTGCGGCTACATGTGATATACTCTCTGTCAGAGCTTTACAAAATGAGCAGCAGAAGTAAACAGGTGACAGCCCTGGAGGATACAGAGAGCAAGATCCAGGAGAGGACTTCACCTAGTACACCAGTGTGTGAGGGAAGTAAGTGTGTGTGTCTTGGGAGCAGCAAAAAACATAGTAATCATCGTCCTCTTCTTTGTTCTTAGGTTGCTGCTGGGGGAAAAGAAAGAGGAAGAGGTGCCTGGTCTGCAAGCCATCTGATGATGTCAAGATGAGCATGACCCGTGTGAAATGTGCAAAATTCATTTGCACAAAGCACACAGTGATGACATGTCCCTCTTGTGCTGTAGATGCACACACATGCACCTTGCTCATTTCCACCTATTCATTTTTGTGTTTCTGGTTCTAAACATTGCATAGTGTTTACTGTCACAACGTGTTGACATGTCACTTGTGTGCTGTGGAGACTCACAGACACACATACACACACCCCGTGTTCATATTGTTAATCTCTTATTTTGTTGTTTTGTTATTTTGTTCATTTCTGGTTCTAAAACAATACAAATCCTCATGACTCATTTGTCTTGATTTTAAGTCAGCGGGTCAATTTGACCCTGAACAGAAGAGGTGTCTTGTGTCAGTTTATCAACATCACTACATAACAAGAAAAAAAATAAAAATGTAAAATAAAATAAAAAAAATGAATTTCATGAAAAACTATTGTATTTTATACGTAGGTCTTTCCAATGTACAATAAAAAAAGTTTTAAAATGCATTTTTTGTGAAAAAAGAGTGAACTATCTTCATTGAACCATGATCTGTGAGAAGTTAAGAACACCATTGCACTAAATATTGATTGAAATGGTTAGTAATGGAGTTAATAATGAGATATAAATAATGTGTATTGGGATTTTGTGGTTTTTGACACTTTTGGATAATTAAACATGCCCCTGGTCAAATTGACCCAGGATCATCATTGCTGTTCCTAAGAAATTAATGTAACAGGAGGGTTAATTTTGTCTTTAATAGTTTTCTTTGTGAACATGAGAGTTTTCAATAAATACTGTATATAGATGAGAACATCCTGTCTAATCTTCAAACATTTTAAAATTTTTAATGGGTACCTAAGATTTTTGCAATGCATATCATCCTGTAAATATGATTATGATTGGTTTGATTACATGTGTTGGTATAAATTACTTCCTTCTTCATTTAGGAAATTAATTGAGTAGGTAATTGTTGGCATATTTTTCATTTTATCCTGGTCCACCGACCACTACACTTCACATTATTACTAATCCACTTTCCATCCCATTTCTGTTAGTCCTGATAGTCATAACAAACTAAGGAAACAAAACATAAACTGCTATGCTTTGTGAGTGTTCTGAAACAGTTAAAAGTATTTATAGTATTATGATAACGTTCTTTGCTTCAGGCCAAGTTGCTTAAAATAGCTTCAAGGCTGTAAATTCCACAAAGTCTCTGACAACTTAACCTTTAAGGCTTATTTTATTTTTTTTTAATTATTGAGCCTTTTTTCTGTCTGTTTTATTTTAGTTTTTGCCTAATATTTTTTTTATTTGGTTTACAGTTATTTCCATTTTACAGCTTCTGCATTTTAATTATCATTCTTTCGCTGTGATAATTCCAGTTCATTATGCCAATGTTTTAAGTTTGTCAGTCCACAAAAAATGTATTTATTGTTGTTTACAGTTTGACCGGCTGGCTTAACAAAATATTACAACCATTGTAACCTTTGTCAAAATGACGATTTTTCTAGGGTATTGATATAACCCATAATTCATGCAATTTCCATATTTAAATAAACATTTTGTGGTTACTTGATTAAAATATTGTAACAGTTCTAATCTCTAATTGGCAGTTGTTTTCATGTCAAGTTAGCAGGACAGTTCCAATTTTTAAGCTAGTCAGTTTCATTTATATATGCTATCTACAGCAAAACTAATTTGCTGAGAGTTCTATAATTGTTAAAAATGAAATAATACATAAAAAGAAGACTTGAAAATATGATGTAGAAGATGAGTTTATAAAGGGCATCATTTTACAGCTAAAACATAAAAACAGTGTAGCGGTTATTGGATGTATTTGCTGTCAGTGTCTGTTTGTACCTTTCATTGTTTTACAATACATACATTCAGTTGCAAGGGCTTTTCAAGATATGGACTGCTTTGAAGGGACCACCTGACTTGGAGGGTCAATGAGGGCCCTTAAGGGAGGGTAGCATTCAGAGAGAGAAAAAAAAAAGAACGAGAAAGGAAATACACCACCTGCAGGAAGCCATTAGGTGAACCCGGGTTCGTCTGTACAGTAGGGAGAAGGTTAATGAAAGGGTTAGAGTAGCAGCAGAAACTCGGGACAGGGCCGTAATGACCTGTGGAAAGGGACTGTGAGTGTTAATTTTGCTGGTCAAATTTATATCTCAGTGAATCCTTTGCTAGCACGAACTTCAAACTTATGTACAGTACAATGGTTTTTTCACTTTGTTTACTATAACTTTATATATAACTGTTACTTGGGGTATTATTGATTTATTTGTTGGGGCTTCTGGAAACAGAGAAGAGGGGTGTGCCACAGCGCAGGGTGTGTAATTAACATATCACTTTTGTGTGTATGTGTACAGTTACTTTTTCTATAATAACATTATTATATTCATCACAGTTGGTGTGTTCTGTGCTTGCTTGTAGTGGCTAATAGGAAGTAGTGTTGGTCACTCTTGCTCAGGTTTATTTATTATTTTAATAGTTAGCTGCTACTAAGGGTTCGGCAGGGCATATTATAATCATGTCATCTCGGGCAGAAAAAGGGTCTTGAGGAGTGGTACAACAGTATATTTTAAGGTTCAAAGCAATCCTGGAATGTGTAAATTCGACTTTTTTATCAACCTACTTTGTGCTTGATACAATTGTAATGGAATTTTGTTTATTTCTTCACAATGTTTATTAAAAGATTGGCATTATAAAATTAGGGATGCAAACAATTCCAGATTTGCATTCAATTTGTCACAAAAATAAATATTATCAAACCAGAAAGCAAAATGGTATTTCAAATGAAATGTTGGAAAAACCCAATAATTTCATATGCATCTGTATTCTTCAGGATTTTCATGGAGAGCATACCAAGGTATGACATACACTTCATCGCTCAAGATGTAATGACTAGGTTCCAATACATTTTTCCCTAATTCCAGTCTATATTCCTGTTGCATTGGAGTACTGCAAAGGAAGAAAATGTATCACAACATTTAAAAAAATAAAACTTTATAGTTTTTGAAAATTGTTCTGCATAATACTAGAGAGTAGGCTAGACTACAGTTGATGCTATATATGTTTGCAAAATTTAAATTAAAATCAATATATTTTACTAACTACTTTATAATTAACAATAACTTAATGTATTACTCCAAGGAGTATTATAAATATAAAAATATTCTATATATGCTTTTTTTTTCTCGCAGTAACTAATTCAATTAGCATTTTAATGCTTCTTTAGAATTTTCTACGAAAGGATCATCAACACCAACACCTTTTATGATTGGCTACAAATCAGAATAATGTCCTATGCAGAATGAACTTCAGTTACACTTTCATACCCACCCAGTACTATTAGTTGAGAGTCTTATATGATAATCCCTTTTAATCTTTCAAGGACAGTGATGGCCAATATGATATAACTGCATACTTATTTTAAACTTGGACAAGTAATAAATGATGAGTAAGTGAAACAAATTTATCATGAACAGAAGTTTTGTAAAATGCATGCAAGATATTAAAAGAGACATGAAAAAATTGAGAATATGAATTGTTTAAGAAACAGTATGACTCTACATGAGAGCAGTAAGTGAAATAACTTACTTAAATCCTTTTCTATACAGTAACAAAATGAAAATATTATTTATTATCTAGCTGGATGCTGTGAGAAAGCTATGATTTTTGTTGTTTAATAACAGAAAAGAGGCTTAGCCAACAGCAGTGACCTTTGATACATCCTCCTGATGCATCCTTCGTGAGTGACAGGTAATGGACTAGCACAAAAATGTTATCACTTACAGTTTCTATAAATTCTTACAGTAATGCTTACTCTCTCACTACCATACCTTTCTCCACATGTGCTGTGAGGATTGGCTTAGCAACTCACAGAATTTGACTTCTAGTCACTTCTGAGGAATTCTAAGATGCTTCCAGGCCAGCCAAGACAGATATACAGTATAAATCCTGCAGTTACTGTAGTTCCACATCTGCTCTGGGATCTTGCCTAGTATGCCTCCCATGGAAAGTGCTCAAGGGGTACACTAATTATATGTTCAGTCCTTTAGATCTATAAAGCAGTTGTTCTACTTAAAAATCCCTCGTATTGCCTTGCACTCCTATTTTTATTTGGTAATTACTCACATCCTGTAATAATAGGTGATAAGGGTCTAGATTGATTGTTACATTCAAAGCTTCTTCCAAAGACTTAGTTCCTAATTTATAGGTTTCTAAGACCATTATTGTTGCATGAATATTATACTGATTCTAACAACCATGTTCTAATCATCATGTAATATGTGACCAGTTTTCGGTGCCATGAACTTCTGTCATGTTTATCTGAAAAAACTCAGAATACAATTGTCATAAACAAGCAACAACAAATACCATAAGTGGTAATGCCTCCTTATTACTTCTGCCACTTCAATAATGTTTCTGCTGCTTTCTAAAGGTAGGGGAATATACAGTAGATTATTGTATCATTAAAATAATAAAATATAACTCTTACATTTTTAGGCAACTGATGTTAGGCAGACAGAGCAACAATAACAGACTTAATTTTGCCTCAGTGCTACAAGTATTAAAAATAAAGAAAATGGAATTTATCTTTGAGTACCTAAGCATGATGTTGGAGCAGTTACAAAAACTTACCTGTAAAATCCATAGTGGATTTCAATACTCTTACTACCATAGTCTGGTTTAACGCCAGCACTACTATGGTCGTCATGCTAAATCCTTGATCAAACTCACAATCACTTCAACTCTTACTTGGGAAGAACATCAAGAGGTACTTGAACTCCTTCACTTAGGACACCTCCTTGCCCTTAAACTGCAAAGAGTTATCATCTGTTTTCTGGCAGAAAGGCAAATTGCAAAGTGCTGGTTCTCACATCGACTGTGTCACACCGGGCCTCAAACCATTGCAGTGTATGCCTGAGCTCACATTTTGATAAGGGAACAGCACAGAGATGCAACTCTCCTGGTCCACATACATCAGCTGAACATTGATATCTTGTTCACAGAAAACACATGAAGGAGATGAGACAGAAAGTATCTTTAGCATAGTGTCACATTCACTATAAAGTGAATGAACTTAAAAACAAGTGTGCAAATGCACCTGTTGCTCCACAAATAGTACACAGGAGTGGCCACAGAATCCTATGCTCTTATAGTACCTTTTAAAAATACCAAAGATTATGAGGTCATAGGTTTTCTCCAGTTCTAAAAACCCACATGTAGACAGGGTTGGAAAACTTCAGGTGCCCTTAAATATTGTGCAAAGGCAAAAAGATCATCCAGAATGGAATCCTTGTTTCACCTCTTGGATTTGAAATTTGACTATCAGCCAGTGTTTCTGCTTTGGTGTTATGGCATTGGCTTTCCCAATGACATTTCAGAACTGTGATTCCCTGAAATTGGAACACATATATTTGACCCCTTATAAAAATGAAGATCACTCCTCCAATCTACCAGACTTTAGGTATATTTCTGAAGCTACATGCAACACTGAAGAAAAATGTTAACCAACATTCCTACAATATCTGTTTTCAACAATCGCAGCTGGAAATCATTCATCCCTACTGTCCTGACACTACAGAATTCTTCTACTTACCACATCCTTAGCTACAGAAATGGCTGAAGCCCCATATGCGTTTGACACCTATTACCTTCTTCTATATACAAGTTTTTGCTTTAAGACCTGCTGCAACTGCTATCTTGTTGACTTACTTTTACAATCATATCAAATCCTGGGGACCTCCTTGCAAACATTGCATAGACAGCTTATTTGTTTCACTTGATTAGCCACAGAGATAACCAACCATATTTTGGTTGTAGCCTCTTGCAATGGCATCTGCTGTTGAACTCCTGAACAGCGTCTACCAAGACTCCATTTTTCTGATCTCCTCTGAGAAGCAGAAGAAGCTGTTTGCAGAAGTGAGACCATAGCCACTCAAATCACTCTTGCAATAGGTTTTCTAGGTTTGTTTTGCTGACTCTCTATCCATCTGCATCTGTTCAACACTTATTGAAAACTGGCATCTTAGCATCGCTCTATACTTGGATCACAAGGCATGACAACAAAGCCAGTCATTGATCTTTTGCTCTACTTTTTACATAAACTCAGGATCATTCTTGTGTCTGAACATTGGGTTGTTTATAGAAATAACATGACTAAAGCAAAAATCCAAATAAAATTCACCATTTATATTCAGATCAGACAGACCATTCCTATTACTCATAACTTTCTGGGTGTTTCTGTTAATCATGTGTTTTTAATTAAAACATCAAGAATGACAAAATTTAATAAATATTTTCATATGGTTTTGTTACCTTTGATGTTTTTCAGAATTTATATTAATCATATTGAAAGTAGTATTATTTTCCTCTATCATTTTATAATACTTTTCATAATACTTCTAAACACTTTGAGAAACCTTTGCATCTGAATAAAATATTTTATGATATTCTGGTTTATATTTTCCACACATTTACTTTGTCTTCTTTTTCCTGATGTCTTGTTTTACTTACAAAAATAAAGAGAAATTGTGAAAAAAAGTCATAGTGCTGCTTCAAATTTAATCATGACTTGCCATAATCAATATACAGATAACCTTCTAGTTATTACTAAAGATTTAAATATGAACAACCACCTTATTGTTATATTTATTCATGTCAATGGAAAAGCACATTGTAAATTACAGTGCTACTTGGCAGTCATTTAATATTTTTTGTGGCTGGAGGAGCAAGAGACAATATTATAACTACAAAATATGGAGCCTAATAGAACTTGACTTATATTTACAGTTTGCATGTGTAGTCTTTGACATTTAAAAGTCATTTTAACTTACTTGTGTGAGAGTAAATATTCTTTCCAGTGGAACTGGAGCACTGTCTTGGCCATAAGTATAAAGATGTTGCTGTTACAGCCACAAAGATAAGCAGAAGCATGAAAAAGAAGATTTTCTTGTTTAACAGATGTTCACTATTAGCAAAAAGCACTATAATAAATAACATTTCATTTCTACACTTGCATTACTGATAGAGCAGTGCAAGAAAATATACACTGTTGTATGCTTGCATTAAATAATGCCAGCATGTTTCAACAATTTCATTCAAGATGAATATAGATGTTCTGCAGTATATTAAATTACACAGCAACAAAGTTTAAAATGAGAGAGGAAAGAAATGAGAAAAAAATGCTTAAGAAAGTAAATAACAAATGAAACATGATGAAATGATATATGTGATGTGTATCTGAAGAAAGACTATACCATACATAGGAAAAACATTAAACACAATTACATGGAAAAATATTTCAGGAAAACTGAATAATTCTGGAAATAGTAACAACTGATGATTCTTCTTTGGCATATCATGAAGCCACCAGAACCTCAATAAGTCTTTAGGTAGCTTTTCAATGCAAGTTTTTCCTTTTGCTAACAGAATATGACTTAAATGGAACATAAAACTAGTAGTATGTTTTGTTTATTTTGTAAGCTTTCACTTTCTGAAACTGCTTCATCCTGAGAAGGGAAGTTGCTAGAAGTAACTCGGTAGCCTCTCAGCAGCAGATACACCTACAGTATTAATCTTCCACTACAAGCCTTAACTTGCTTTTGTTGTCATTATGGTGATGATCCCACTAAATCATTACTAATACATCAAGACAGCACATAAAATCAAAAGTAAACTCAGAGAAAAGCAGCTAGTAAACTCAATAAAAACAGTACAACAATTCAGTATTCACTTGAGTAAATCTTAAGATTGTCTAAATTTGGTTATATACTCCTTTAAAACATCAGATATGCATGCCAGCCCAATCTTGTTTCTACTTTTAGACGATCTTTTCTAAAAATACCTAAAAACTGTTGAACATTAAGAAAAATAACCACCTATACTATGGAAACCACTAAATATAATTCTTGGAGTTAATAGTGCTATAGACCCAAGTAAGAAACCAGCTAAACAAGCTAAACGCAAACAAAGTATACATTCTTTTTTTTTTTTTTTTTTTACCGTGTCCTGTTCGGCTGTGAAGCAGTCAGAATTGATGTCTGAATGCTGGCGACTAGCCTTACAGTTTTTCTCTCAGGTGGAGCGTTACAGCTTCTGCTGACGTCACGCCTGATACCAAAACTTTATTAAAAAATATTTTTAGATGTTTTTAAGATTCGAACCGGACACGGAGACAAAAGTGAAAGAAAAAGAAGAGAGAGAAGGAAGAGATGGAGGTAAAGGGGGAAGGGGGGGTTTTCGTATAGAATAAACAATAAATGAACCAGAGTCCGCTTCTAGACCTGCAGAAAGAGGGGGAAACAAACCACAAGACAAAAACATTGCTGCATCAGCTACATGAAGATATATAAAAGTAAAAATGTTTGCTGACAATCATACAGTAATTATTACTGAGGCATTTAAGGCCACCACAACCTTAGATCATGTGCTGAAGATGTCCAAGTCATACTTATGAAATCACCATGTGAGCACCTGTGTGCGTACGCACGCTTGTATGTGTAAGGTTTCTCTATAGGAGCATCCAATAGTGAGTGTGAAGGGCCATAGACCTGCCCCCAAAAACGTGCGGAAGATGGAGGGAGTTCCAAGCCCAGGGATAACAAAGTATACATTCAAAATGTCATCATGCCTTATGCCAGTGAAATATAAAGTTTGTAGATAATGCACAGTATGCATAAAGACAATATGAAACATGACAATGTGACACCAGCTTTAAGTCCACCATTGTGATTTTTGGTGAGATATGTATCTAATGGCTTATTTAAAAAGAGTATATATACAGTAGCGACAATTAGGAGATCTCGTTATTTACTAGGGCCAGTTAGATGTATTGTATGCATTTACTTCTTTAAGTATTTTTCATGGAAATTAGCAGCTACTTCTCCCTTTGTATTTTTTATTTTCACATAACAAAATCCACAAAAATTAGGCTTTTGACTGAGGAATTACTAAAAATCTGCTGAAGAACAAACAGCTGGAAAGCTTAGGCTGAAGCAAATTAAATGTGTGAGTAAAAGGTGACACTAAGACCCACAACATCTGTGAATTAGGAGTACTCAATATGTTATTTTACAATTGAGAATTACTGTTAGTTGGACTACATTTATATAAAAAAATTATATATATATATTTATATATATATATATATATATATATATATATATATATATATATATATATATATGTAAACTTTACTATTGTAACTGCCAATAAAATAGGATGAAAGATTTGTATTAAAAAGAACTCTATTTCTAAAAATTTCTAATTTTTACACTTAGCATTTGTATGAATTGTTTTTCACCTTAGCATTTATACCAAAAAGAATAATTTTCATAACTCTTATCTGATTGTTGTAAATTTAAGTGTATTGGTGTTAAAATGTGTAATCTGTACTTGCATTAAATACTCTGATATCAAATAACAAAATTCAATTATTAAAGTTTGAGTAAGAATAAAAATATATTTGACACTTTACTGCATAACAAACCTTTTTAAATGATTCATCAGTTTAACTTGTTCCCAACCCACTTAATTCAGTTTGGGCTGTGGTGCATGAAATCTAGCTCTGCAGGATGGTGCAAAAGGCAAGAACCAAACCTTTGTAAGGTGTCAGTCTTATTAACTTGTACACCCATCTGTCCTTACCAAAATAAACTGAAACCATTACTGAATCACAGGTTGCATGTGTGTAGGGTAAGAATCACTCCTTAATGCAAACATTCCAAGGCATACTTAGACTCCTCAGTTAACCTGGCCTGCACTTCATTGGGATATTATTTCCCAAGGCCAGTTATATATACTGTATGTATTTAGTACCTTAAACATTTTTCATGAAATTTGTATTATTTTTATAAATTGACAGAACAGAACCTGTGAAGTTTAGTGAAATGTGAGGTTAATTAGCAACTATGAATTTGCCTAGTGTAAGTCATTGCGTGAGTGAGTGAGTGAGTGAGTATATCCTGTGACAGACTGGCACCACAGACATTGCTGGTTCCTGCCCTGTGCCCTGTATGCCCAGAATATGCTTCAATCACCTGTGATTTTCAACTGAACAAAGTGGGTTTCAAAATAAATGAAAACAAAAATGAATAAATGTTGAATTTGGGGCAAATTCACACTATAACAAGTTATCAATTACGGTATGTTTTAAATTCAAATGTGGATGAGCTGTAATATGTAATTCAAAATTCTTGGTTGTATATATTATTAGATGTGCAAGTGGAAACAGCGTGAATAGAAAGCTGTGTTGTGAATCTGAAAAAATTAGGTTCAGTATTAAAATATATCTTATATTTTCTAAACCTTGCCTTCAGCAAAGAAAGCACTAAAAGAAATTAATTGTTATTAAACCACTGATTCTTTCAGTACTTGCAGGAGCACCTTCTACAGCTCAACCAGGCAAAGACAGAACTTCTTGTTACTGCAGCCTGCCAGTCTGTTCAACCCCCCATCTCTGTACAGCTTGGCTCATTGTCAGTCACAAGTCAGTGTGCAACCTTGGGTGGTGATTGCTGAGCAGTTGCCTTTCTCTGACCACATTTCAGATGTTTCTTTGTATAACATTAAAAATCAGACCTTATCTGCCTGAATATGCAGCATAATTTCTGGTCCTTGACATATGGATTACAGCAACTCTACTAGCAGTAGACCACTGCAGATAGTCAAAAATGTAGTAGCCAGTCTTGTATTCAACCACCAAAGATAGTTGCTTGTCACTCTCATCTTCAGGTTGATACATTGGTGATGTGTAGCAGCACAAATTAAGTTCAGATTCTTGATGCATGCTTACAGAGTAGTTAATGGGTCAGCACCTGTGTATATAGAAACACTGGTGAGGTGCTATGCTTCTTCTTGCCCACTCAGGTCTGCCATTGAACAACATCTGGTGATACCACTTCTGTGTGGTATTACATATCACCAGACATTTTCCATATGTACTGTACCTCCTAGTTGGTGGAACAAGCTGTCCACCGCCATCTGAACTGCTGACTCCCGTAAATGTGTTTACGAAGCAATTGAAAACCCTACTGTTCTGTGAATATCTGTCATATTGTTAATGAATGCTTTTGCTCTGTGGATAACTGTTAAATTGTTTATTGATAATTGCTTTTGTTATACTAGCTTTACAGCTTTTCACTTGTGGTGATCAACTTTGGTAACCTGTCCTGCTCCACTTGTTCTAAACAGTGCCCAGACTAATGTTACTTGATTATGTTGACCTCCATTGTAAGTCACTTTGGATAAAAGCCCCTGATAAGCAAATACATGTAAATGAATAGACACTTTTATTCATTGCTATTGGATACTTTAATTGAACAAATAATTTAAAGCAAAGGATTGACAGTACAAGATTGAATTGTATTTTAACTGGTTAGGAAAAGAAAGTTTATGAAATATCTACTTTTTTAATATTAATATTATATTTATATCCAGGAGAATGATTTTCTTACGCCTAAACTGGTTTAGAACAGGATACTCATAGAATAATTATCCACTTATTTCTCTTCTAACACACCTACTTAATTCAATTTACTGTTGCAGGGTATTGTTCTGGGAGTATTGGGCAAAAGACAGAAATGATCACAACACAGAGCGCCGTCCTGTAACAGGGCACACTCATATGCACACGTACACTCACTCACACAAGAGTTACCAATAACATGCATGTCTTTGGGAGGTAGGAAGAAAACCAGAGTACTTACAGAGAAACATACACAGATATAGTTTGGATACTTAATGGTTGAAGTTTTGCAATTTCTTTAATATTTTATAATCTAAAGTGAAAGTCTTGTTTATGTAGAATAAATAGATTATAGTCTTTCATAGGAAATTACAATATTATATAACTGGGAGCATGTGTTTTTATTCAACAAGATCTTCTGAACGTTACTATCTAACTTTGGGCCATACATCATAGAAAACTAGAGAGTACAAAGATTAATATCAAATAAAAATATGTAATAAATTGCATAAACTGACTATAATTTAAAATGTCTGTCAAATACTTCTCAGCTAAAACATTATTAGGCCACTCATATAAGAAATTCTCAGTATTTTATGTAGACTAAAACAGCAGTTCTGAAGTCATAAATTTTATATAAATAATAAATATAATGCAAAAAATGTAATATCATTGCCATTATTAATTATTATTATTTTCCGTTCCAGATTTTTGTATCTACAAGTAAATATATAATATGCAAAGAGACATATCTTGTTTCTGACTGAACGTGTTGATTTATTTTTTAGATGACATAACATTTTCTGTTTTAAGAGAATTTCAATTGAAAATCAGCAAGTTTGAGTTTTAAAACTGTGGCACATTCAGCAAAACGAAATATTACCTATCAAAGCAAGTAAAACACAGACAGAATAATGAGCTGAGATAAAGCATCTTAGATATACTATGTAGGCATTTTCCATAGCAGTGCATAAAATATAATAGCCTTCGCAGTCAGCTGAACCCTAATTATGAGCATGTATTCATTTTTTGTGTTTTCTTTTCTTTTTATCTTTTAATGCCAAATGGCAAGATGATTTAGATTATTTACATCACTTAGAGTTACAATGTTGAAGAGTAATATAAGCCTTGCCTGCTGTAAGAATAAAGATTACAGACAAATCAGAAGATTACTTGTGCAGTCATACTCAAAGAAGATAACTTGTGATAAAAGATTTAAAACTGGTAATAAGGCAGACATGTGTTTTGACATTCAGCAACGGAGGAGATGGCTGACTTATAAGACCTAACTTTAAATCAGGAGTGATGAAACCAAATGACAATTGTGTGCCCTGCTTTCTTCCCATAAAGAGATGCTAATCAGAGTCCATGGAGAAAACTGACATATGTATCCCAGTCAGGATCAATGACCAGGAACTGAATGCTTTCACTAAGGCACTCCACTTTAGGTAAACAAGGCTAAGCAGCCATTCCTGCATGATTTGTCAAGGAATGAAGCAGACAGACCGAATTCTTAAGGATTGAAATGCAAACTACTTATCATTATAGTTAAAAATTAAAATAAAATGCATTCTACAGTATATGAGAGGTTCAAACACTAAAATACAGAAAATGCATTTTATTGGGCTATGGTTAATGCTGACTTAAAAATATAATTACTCAACCACTGACTAAAAAAAAAAAAGAAAGAAATAGAATTATGCCTTTTTATCCTTAAATAACTAAGCTCACCCTATGCAATTCAGTATATGATTGTACTATTTAATTCATGAAATGCAGTCATTCACTTATGATGAACTTGAGTGTTTTGTGATACGCTATACAATTATCCACCCATTATCCAACCTGCTATATCCTAACTACAGGGTCACGGGGGTCTGCTGGAGCCAATCCCAGCCAACACAGGGCGCAAGGCAGGAAACAAACCCCAGGCAGGGCGCCAATTAGTTATATTGAAATATACTATACAATATACTACATTTAGTCGGGTTTACATTATTTTGTGAGTGTACTGAAAAAGAAATCGATGGAATTATATTGTTTTACATAGGAATTTTTAAAAAAATATATATTTTTTTATTTTGTTCTTTTTTCCATTTTATTTATCTGTTTTCTGAGTCCACTTTTTCTAGTACAGTACCTCTTCTAGCACCATCAGGCACAAGGCAAGAACCATCACTGAGCTGGATCCAGTTCTTATTTAAGAAATGCTTCAGATGAGATGTAAGAAAAGAAAATGCACAATTCCTTGGTTAAATATTGGTCTTCAGTGTTAAAAAATAAGACTTTTGAGATCCTTGGATATTTAATATTTTCAAGATTTAAAAATGCAAAAATAGTATTTAGAAAATTGTATACACAAAAAAATGAAACATTTCTCCTGTTTTCCAGAGATACAGTGGCCATGCGTTTTCTTGCTGGTAAAATGCAACACACTGTTACAATTATCTATTTTTCTTGCAAGACGAAGGCGGTTACATGGGGGTGGAGTGAAAGTGGGGTGATGGGTTGAGAAACATCTCTCCCCACTAACACAAATGTGCCAGACACCACTAAATGTTCCACACAGTTAAGATTACCCTGGAGCTGCTGCTGCAGAACTGGGATACCGTGCCATAGTTTTGCTCGCTGCCTGGCAGGTCATTGGCTCTCTTCAGTGACTCTATGCTTTCACTTTGGTCTCCTAGCCCCTTGGCGCAAGATAAGATGCAGATAAAAAAAAGGTCAATAAAATAAGGGAGGGGAACAATAATGGATGCAAGCACTTCTGTAATTAGATGGATAGCTGAGCAGAAAAAATATATATTTTTTCACAACATTAATTATGGTGAATGATTCATCTGTTAGAATCTTATTTTCCTGGATAGGTTGTCAAATTATGTTTTGATATGGTTATCCATCTAGCCTCAGTGATCTCTGCATTTGGGATCATTTCAACATATAGAACACATTCACATTTTGACTTTTCAATTTTTTCTAAATTAAAATAATGATGTATAGTACCATCATTCAACCACCAATTTTTGAACCCAATTTTTACAATGCAATATGTATGTGCAGCCAGAGTCTATTCCAACAGCATTACGGAAAAGGCAGGAGAGAGCGGTGTAAGAGGCTCCTGTTAACTTCCAGTTAGCTAGTTTAAAGAAGTCAGTAATTACTATCTGTCTAAATTTTTTAGATCTGGGATAAATGTGGAGAACTTGGGACAGAAAAACACAGTCTGAACATAGTGCTGAAGCTGTGTAGCAGCACTAACCAGAACACCACTCATGATAGAACACACGTATTATTCGTATTACTAAAAACACTTCAACAACTATCATCTCTTTAAATGTTTTTGAGTTCTTTGAAAATTTTAAAACTTCACATATTCAACTGAATTACTTAGTTAAGATGATGAATACTCAAAGGGCCTGTGCTTAAAATTGGCAAATAATTTCTGATTAATTGGCATAATAGTGAATCCAGTAAATATTTTAATAATTAACACCATAAAAAACTACAAAGACTTAAAAGCTTTTTGGGAACAACTGCAGCAAACCATTAAAATCTAAATGTTCTCAAACAATAACATAACCATAACATCTTAAACTCGCTTAATCAAGGTCAGGGACAGAGGTGACCAGAATCTATCCTGGCAGCACCACACAAACAGTGGCAAAAAAAACCACGGATGGGAAGCCTGTCACTTTTAGAGGCCACTCACTAACATGGGGTCAATTTTACAATTGTCAATTAATGTAAAGCATACATCTTTGGGATAAAAACCCATGGGAAAACGAAAAGAACGGGCAAGCTCTGCACAGACAATGACCCTTGTGCAATATTCAAACCCAAGACGCTGGATCCATGAGGCAGCAGGACTAACCACTACACCATTCATCTGGAAGAATGAAAAAAATAAAATTAGATTCCAAATAAAAGAAATGTGGTAAGCTGAAATATAACATAAGAAAAAATAATAGAAAAAGTAAAAAATAATAGCAGTAGGTGTCCAGATGATTTAAATTACCGGTCTACATAAAATAGATGCAGACATTTGAAGGTTTTGAGGATTTTTAGAACTACTGTTTACTACACTACTTAATAATTTATTCACATACATTATTTTACTAACATGTGGGTGAAGAGTATCAACTTTCATCTCTCTGCATGTTCTTATTGAAGAACTCATTTTAATCTAGCAATTTGTCTCCACCATATCATAAACCTGAACATTCCCAGTTTGTCTCTATTTAATTTCACCTTGTTTAAGCTGGAAATATCCAGCTCTTTAAAATTTTAAATTATATCACATACCCAACAGTCCTAAAATAAGATTAGCTTGTCTTATCTTGACTGCCTCTAGTGCAGTTATACTTTTTTTAATACGGAGTCCAAAACTTTACACACAATATTCAGATGTAGCTACACAAATATGTTGTACAGCTTAAGGAAAACCTCCATTGGCTTGTACTCAACACAGCCTGCAATGTAGCACAGTATACTATGAGTCTTATCAATTGCTTCAAGACACATAGTCCACTATGACTCTTTCTCATAGGCTGTAGTTTCAAGTTTCAGCCTCCCCACTGTGTAATCATATCGAATAGTTTTACTTCATAAATGTAACAGTTTACATTTATTTAACAGCATATTCGTCACAATTAAAGTTTATCTGTACATTAACAGGAATTATAGTCTCTTGGGGCCAGATGTGATTCTTGCATCGAAAATGATCTGAACTTTTCTGTGGTTCTGTTGGAGTGGTGTCAATGTTGTTAGGCACATTTACTGTTTCAGGTTGTCTGAATACCGAAATTTGCATCTCCTGTGGCTCTATGTTATTAATGCACTTAATGGAAGTTCAATAAACTGGGTGTGACAGTACAATGTTTAGTTTGAATGAATATATTGTAGCAACCCGGCAGTCAGCGCTGGCGGAGTGACGCCTTGTGGGTAAATTATGTAAATAGTTGTGGGGAATTTATGGGAAATTTATGTGAGAGCTTATTGTTGTGTAAAGATTAACTAAGTTCGTAATTGTCTTTCCTGTTGTAAATGTTATATGTGTTTGTGCTCAGCCCGGTGGGGTGGGTTGGGATATCGCCGTCCGGGTTGTAAAATGTAAATAGATACCGCCGTTAAGAAATGTCGTTTTGCTGTTGACCTTGGCAGTGGTTAAGCGGATGAGATTGAGCTTTGTTTACTGTCTATCTGTGAATAAAAGGATACAACAGGACAGAGCTGTATTTATTGCTAAGATTTCGTCTAAGCAATTAATGCCGAGACACTCGTAGTCGTGCGGTGTATGGGACACGAGTGCTCGCTACTTAAAGAGCTGGGTACAGCTGCGTGCATAACGCTGGCAATCCGCTAGCCGACAGCTTGGGAGAGGTGCACAGCAGAGTTCAGCTTTAAAACTTCAAGACTCGACCACGGGTCGCTACAATATAATGCAGAGCCGCCAAGTGAATACACAATGGGAGGTTTTGAAAACACAATGGGAGGTCTGAAAATCGAGAGTATACTTTATGAGAAGGATGTAGAAGTCATAGTGGACTCTACGCTATCAACTTGCAGACAGTGTTCAGAAGCCATTAAGAAAACAAACAGAATGTCAGGTTATATAGCACAATGTGTGGAGTACAAGTCCAAGGAGGTTAAGCTCAATCTTTTTAATGCACTGGTGAGGCCTCATCTGGAATATTGTGTGCAGTTTTGGTCTCCAGGCTACAAAAAGGACACAGCAGCGCTAGAAAAGGTCCAGAGAAGAGCAACTAAGCTGATTCCAGGACTACAGGGGATGAGCTATGAGGAAAGATTAAAAAAGCTGAGCCTTTTTAGTTTAAGCAAAAGAAGATTAGGAGGTGACATGATTGAAATTTTTAAAATTATAAAGGAAATTAGGACAGTGGATCGAGACTGTTACTTTAAAATAAGTTCATTAAGAACATGGGGACACAGTTGGAAACTTAAGGGTAAATTTTGCACAAACATTTGGAAGTTTTTTCTTTATACAGAGAACCATACACATTTGGAATAAGCTACCAAGTAGTGTGGTAGACAGGGACTTTCAAAACTAGACATGATGTTGTTTTAGATGAATTAAGTGAATAGGACTGGTGAACTTTGTTGCTCTGAATGTTCTGTTCTCATCTAGATTGTTCTCATGTTCTAACTCTTTGAACTTCACACTGACTAAGACTGTAACGTAATCGTGAGTGACAGAGCGCACTTAAAGCGAACAGTAAGACAGCATTTACTTTTACTGCTAGCTCAGTGAAGTTTTTAAATGCCAAAATCTAATCTGGTTGTGCAGAATGTTTTTTCAACTTGCAACAGGTTATGTTCATTTTAACAAATGTAAGATGTTCTCTGCACACACATTATGCAATTAAATGTTTAAAATGTTTATTTTAGGAGATTTGTTGGCCTTATCCATTGTAACTACAGGCTTGCTTTCGATTGGACAATTCCTCTTTGCTGTTTACATCATTTCCTCTCCTTCATGAAGCTTTGGGTTGGTTTAAAAATCTGACACTCAGTAAGCCGTCTAATTGTTCCCACCCACATTTAAGCCAAATTCATTCATGGTTGTCTTCTTATACGTCTGCTTCTACAAGATTAGGACCTAATTAATTTAAATATAGGAGGACGGGAGCTTATAGGGACCAAACCTGTACATCTCAGAAATGCATATTTCATTATCTTCTTGTGTGTATTCATTTTTTATTCCCATTTGTTATTAACTTTAAGCAATTTTATCACTAACATCATTATCAGAAACATATTGATATCTAATTTCTAATGCTTTTACTTTCTTCTTAATATGTTATTGTTTGCTACTTTTACTCAGTTTTACTGTTCTCCATGTTTTCCAGCTCACACTTCTCTGTTGTGGCTATGAATACAGCATGTTGCTAGACTGTGATTGCAGCATAAAGGAAGGTACCATCCACATGAAAGCATCCAAAGTTTGACTACTCAAAGGAAAAACTTTGTTAGAGACAAGCATGTAAACAACAGAAAGGAAGAAACAAACAAGCAAAGAAAAAAATAAAACAAATAGTTAAAGGAAATATGATTTTGACTAGGGTGGAATGGTGTCACAGTGGCAGAATTTCTGCCTCACAGTAAAGAGACAGGGGTTTATGTCCAAAGTGTTAGCTTTATGGAGTTTATATGTTTTCTGATTTATTCAGGTTGATTTCCTCTGGATGCTCCACTTTCCTCGGACAGTTCAAAAACATGCAAGCTGGGCGAATTGGTGTTGCTAAATTGGCCCTAGTGGGCGTGTGATTGCCCTGCGATAGACTGGCACTCTGTCAAGATGTTGTTCCTGCCTTGTGCCCTTTGATTGCTGTGATAGGCTCCAGGAAACCCTTCCTTGTATAAGCAGGTAAAGAAAACTGTTGATGCATGGTTGACTTTGACTAATGTTGTTTCATGATTTTGATTTTAGTTCAGTCCAGTGTATCAGCTTTGCTGATATTCCTGATTACTCTCAAAAGGAAGATCTTTGCAATCTCCGACATTGTGAAATAATATTGTTTCACTGGACATCTAATCTATCCTGTGTGGTCCATGGCCGGCTTTGTATCCCAGCCAATACCCCCAGGCTGCCAGTTGGAGCCCTTCCAGTGGCATGGAAGGTCTTTGAATTCCAGCAGAGCCTCATGGACATTATAGTTTTTATGGACAGCCCTGCTGGATACCGTGGGGGCCACCAGAAGCCGCTCTAGGGAGGATTGAGGAGCCTTATTTGCCCTATAACCCGGAAGTTTGTCAAAGGAAGCGCAAAGGGCTTCCGGGGTGAAGAAAAGAACTTTTTATCTGACCTGGAAGTGATACAGGATCACATGGACTGGGGATTGGGAACACTTCCGGGTCAGGGAATATAAAAGGACTGTGCGAGCTCCCAGACGGCGAGCTGAGCTGGGTGGTAGGAGGGCAATGTGTCTGGGAGTTGGAGGATTGGTTTATTGTGATTTTGTATATGTGATTGATTTATCAGTAGTGTAGAGTGAAGGGTGCTTGGTGCACTTAATTATTATAATAAAAATAATTATTGTAGCACTTTTACCTGGTGTTTGGCGTGGTACTTGAGGGTTCAAGGGAGTGATAGCGCCCCCAACTGCTACACCTGTTTGCATTAAGGGCTTGCCTATTGTAGAATGCAATTGCACATGCTCACATCTTCATTTCTACTGAACAAATTTAGGGGACTTCTTTTTTTTTTTAAGTTATTCCTTCCCAATTCCTTTCTCCATCTCTGGATTACATACCACTATGGATTAAAAACTACAGTTTCTCTTACAACTGAGTTTATGTCAGATACAAAAGGAAATATAACTAGTTCAACTGATATCATATTAATAATGTTTGTTCATGTTAGATGTAGATTTATGTGTGTTGCAGCTTTCCTTGTTTCAGGTGACTGATTGACTTTTTGGGGTGGGGTGACCTTTACATATTATATGTGCTTGTTGCCCAGCAAAACAAACAAGCTACAGAGTCATTGCATATACTGTATAAAATTTATTGCAGCAAATATTCTTCAAAAGGAAAACAGAAACACTACCCATCTGATAATTCTGACGCAGGCAGTATGGTCTATGTAGTTTAAACAGCTAATTCAGATTCAAAGCACAATTGCTTTATAAGTACCTACAAATGATTTTAAAATGTTTAAACTTTTTGCTTTCAATTTTGAAGTTATACTCAGGCAAAATCATTTTGTTTCAAAGGCAGTGTTTCCAGTGACATTCTGAGAAAAGAATGTCTTTGTACACATTTCAAACTAGAACCTAGTTTATATTAGTATAAATGTACAAATCACTAAAGTATTACAGCACATAAAATAAAGGAAAATCATCAAAACCGTGAAATATTCACAAAGGAAAAAAGAAATCCAAAGTCAGAAACAAGGTATTTTTCCTGTTATTAGCTTGAAAGATAATGCAAAAAATAATTATCTTCATAATGGAAGTTGTGTTGTCTGCTCTGACATTTTTCAGAACAAATTAAATTTCAGAACAAATTAAAATTAGTTAAAATGTGCCTGCACGCTCTATGTTTCCAAGAGGGCATTACTTCCATATATTTTGCAGTTAAAGTATCAAAGTCATTGATGTTAATCAGATGTCAGTCAAAGTTCAGTTTAATTTGTCTTAAACTTAGAAATCACAGAAGCTATATTGATCCTTTTTCACCAGGGCACCAGTGGTATAGAACTAGCAGACTGTTAACTAATAAAATTATATTTTTTAAACAGACCTTAACAGTTGATTGGAGTTGGAAGTGTTTTTATAATTGAAATTGTACATGAGAGTTAAAGAGAAACTGGTTAATTTTCAGATTTACTGTCTTAAACACATTAAAACCATTTTGATGGTGATCATTATTAAGCATAAAATACATAGAAATGAACATTTTGTATTAACATTTTTAATACACACTGTATTATCCATTGTATTTAATGTGCAATTGATTTTCAGAAACTAATACAGTTTAACATTTGCTGAAGTGAATGTTATAGGGAATTAATGAGGAACATTTCATTATCATTTTTTATTACAAATTTAGCTGACACCTTTATCCAAGATGACATATGATATACATTAGGATATGTTAACTTCTTGACTGTGTTTTTAACAGATGAAGAAAAATCACATAAAGTGACTTGCTCAGGGTCACCTAGTGAAGAAGAATGTATGCCATTGGTTAACTGGAATGTGCGCCAGGTGACGTCATCACTGTGACCAGATCATTCGAGGCTGAACATTCATAGAGATAATGTGTGATTTTCTTTGTGACTCCTGGTATTAGTTTTCTATTCTTTACTTAGGTTTTGATTATTTCTTTAGCATTTGTCATCTTCACAATTATCTTTTTGACTGTCAGGATCATCCTTGTCCTTGTTTTTGACCTTTTATTTTATTTGTAATAAAAATTTTACTGGCACAATTTTTCAGTCAGATGTAGGGGATGTCCCCATAAACCACTTGAGGCGGAGGCGCCTTCAAATTTAAAGGCCCCCCCTAATCAGATATATAGAAAGACAGTCACAAAATATATATTCATTTTTGAAAACAGAAATAGATGTTTTGGACGTTTCTAGACTAATGACAAGAATAGGAAACTGATGGGTCATGTTGCATAATGTTATAAACTACTCAGTGTCTATTACTAAATTTTCAAAAAAACATTTTAACAGAGTGCAGAGAGCTCTTTACAGGAAGGACAGAAAGATGGAGGCCTGTGAGTGCTTCACAGTCTGGACAGGGCAAGATGAGAGTCTTGGGAGCAGGATGGGCAGAGTTAGATGTTTGAGGGGCAGCAGTCTGCATCTTTTAATACAGGAGGGTAAGTAAAAGTAAACTGAGACTTTCCATCCATTATCCAACCCGCTATATCCTAACTACAGGATCACAGGGGTCTGCTGGAGCCAATCCTAGCAAATACAGGGTGCAAGGCAGGAAGTAAACCCTGGGCAGGGCACCAACCAACCGCAGGGCACGCACACACTAGAGATACTTTAGAATCGTCAATCCACCTAACCTGCATGTCTTTGGACTGTGGGAGGAAACCGGAGGAAACCCACACAGACACGGGGAGAACATGCAAACTCCACATAGGGAGGACCCGGGAAGTGATCCCAGGTCTCCTAACTGTGAGGCAGCAGCCCTACCCATTGTGCCACCGTGTCACCCAACTGAGACTTTATAGGAAACAAATGGAAACCTCACACAGGAGTTGCATTATTTCTAAATTTAGTTCTTTGATAAACAGGCCTGTTACAGGGACAATCCTATGGCAACGATACAGAGAGGACTTCAGTTCGCAGCAGTCAGCGGGAGTACACAGGGGCCGATTAGTAATCAGTGGGCTCTTTAAATGATGTTGGCATTCAACTTTAGGAGGAAATGAGACAGCTCAGGCAAAGCCTCAGGAGTTTTTGACAGGTGGGGTTTCAGTTACATATGTCATGAGAATCTATGTAATGCTGGAATGTTTTATAATGCAATTTGTATGCCTATGTTATGAATATCCTAGCTAATAATATTCTCCATATCTAATTTATTGTGCATTCCATAGTACTAGAGAAAGATTTCAGTTTCAGCTAGTGGGTCACCTCCGATTGCCATGGGATATATTTTACACACTGACCATCAGCCTATTAATAAAGATGTGCCGAGCGACCTACCAGTCCCAAAACCCAGGTAGAAATAAAGATTTGTGCAGAGTTTCAACAAAAATAACTGAACAGAAACACAGGAGTCTCAAAATGTTCTACTATTACTATGGTAATGCCACAACAGTTTCCTCCTGAATTGCAACAAATTGCCGTAGCTTGGTCTCTACAAAATTATTTATTTGAATAAATTCTGATTTCAGAGGAGAGGCATGTGAGTATAAAATGTTTTTTGGGTTTTTTTTTTCTCTCTGGACCACTGTTTGGTTGGGGTAGCACACATTTACTGTGACTATGAACTGAGGTTTTCTATAACACATGGTACAAAATTCATATTCAGAACATTTCATTGTTCTGCGTTAAATTTTTTATTAATAGCCACCAATTAAGTGTGGTAAAGTCCCTGCATTATATGGTACAGTGTGTAGTGGCTTAAGAGTATGGTTACTTTCTAACAGTAAGTTGCAAGCAAGGTTTTCTTTGGATCATGTATAATTTAGTATTGCAAGACTAGATTGCAATAAATGTGAATTGTTGATAAACCAGATGTTGAATCTGTGTACAGCTACAACTTGTACTAAGATTTTTTTTTAAATAGGGGTATTAACTCTTGCCAGATCTCATATTAGTGTTTGAAGTTGAGAGACGTAGGCAGCCCATTAATGAAAGTGAACATATTCTACCATCAACTTAACATGTATTTGTGAAAGTCTACCAAGGCTGCCAAAAAATACAAACAAAATGAAAACAATGACTACATTTACAGTCAATAGCTAACTCTTGTCATGCTTTGTAATAATCTGTGACAAGTAACCCCATATTTTCTTTGTTAAAGGGTAATGTTTGTATTGTTTAAACATAGTATGAATTTTTTATAATGGCCTTGACAGTTGCTTTATTTAATTTTGTAATATGTTTTAAAATGCATAAAAATATGATTTTCTTGCAGGTAACAATCAAATTCAATGAAGGAGCAGCCCAGACGTAGAATGGAAGTCATAAAAGTTACTTAATAAGACCACTTCAGGAAGATAAAAATGCAGATTTTTGGCAGTATTCCTCCCTGTTGATTAGTGTGAAGAGAGTTGTCATGCAAACAACAGTACTGTACAAATAAAAGGCACAATGAAGAAAATTGGAAACATTCTGTGGCAGGAAATCACAGATAATCTAGAAATAAAATGTGTGTCTGTAGCTATTTAGCACAAAATGACAATACAGTTAAAATCTAAATGAAAAAATTAAGTGCCTACACTCCCATCAATCTTTTGAACAACTCTAATACTCTGAATTTATGACTAGTAATGTTTAGCTTGGATTCCATTACCCCAATAAACTACTGTATATAGTGGTCAGTCAGTCAGTTGTTAATCCAACACGCTATATACTAACACAGGGTCACGGGGGTCGGCTGGAGCCAATCCCAGCCAGCACAAGGTGCAAAGCAGGAACAAATCCCGGGCAGGGTGCCAGCCCACCGCAGGACACACAAACACACCCACCCACACACCAAGCACACACTAGGGACAATTTAGGGTTGCCAATGCACATAACCTGCATGGTTTTGGACTGTGGGAGGAAACTGGAGAACCCACGCAGACACAGGGAAAACATGCAAACTCCACGCAGGGAGGACCCGGGAAGCAAGGCAGCAGCGTTACCACTGCTCCACCGTGCTGCCCTATATAGTGGTGTAATAGTGTCTTTTAGATCATAATGTTCACATCTATCAATTCACATTGTAACAAACAGAATGGTAAATACACTTCAGGTAAACAAAATCAATAATAAAATTTATAAACCCTGTCCACCTGGACATTTTTCTTCCAATATATTTTGGCAAAGCGTAAAACATCTCCAGAACAGCATGTTTCATGATGACTAGAAACACACCAGTAGCACAAATTTGATATTGCAGCAGTGGTCTTGTGGTTATGACTGAATAAATCATGATTTCCAATAGTAGCAGTAGTGACATTTCCAAAATGTGCAGTGTCAGATTCCAATTGTCCTAATCCTCACAGCGGCTATAAAGTTTACTGTGCTTGGTTTTTAATTCTGCCTACCTTTGTTTTAAGTTTGTTGGATCTTTAAGTCATCTGTTTCTTTTCATTAGTGAGTTTGAACAAATCATCATTCTAACTTTTACAGTCAGAAAATCAGTATTGTTAGAATAAGTATATTGTTGTTTCTATAAACTCTTAAAAAATAATAAAAGTACAAGTAAAGCACTAGAAATGTTTACAAGAAAGTAAAAATTCATTGGGTACGCACTTTTTAAATATGGGTGCAATTTCAAGATGTGAATAAATAAGCAAAAAAATTAATAATAGTTGGAAAAAGTATTTTAAGTTGTTAATTAAGTAAATGTTCAAAAAGATGGAAGAATGTTTCCTGGATCTATATGACAGAAAAAAATACATCCATCCATTATCCAACCAACTATATTCTAACTACAGGGTCACGGGGATCTGCTGGAGCCAATCCCGGCCAACACAGGGCGCAAGGCAGGAAACAAACCCCAGACAAGGCACCAGCGCACCGCAGGGCACACACACACCAGGGACAATTTAGAATCGCCAATGCACCTAACCTGCAGGTCTTTGCACTGTGGGAGGAAACCCACGCAGACATGGGGAGAACATGCAAACTCCACACAGAGAGGACCCGGTGAACGAACCCGGGTCTCCTGACTGCGAGGCAGCAGTGCTACCCACTGCGCCATCGTGCCGCCCTGACAGAAAAACAGAGACCGTCTAAAATATGTAAATGACTTTAGGAAGAAAATTGGAAGTGATGAGTTAGAATCACCCTAGTCTACAAATATAACAAGTATAAAATATCAAAGCTGAAAGAAAACTGAAGTATACTCTGTACCTTTTAAGTGGATACATGTGGATATGTTTTACACGTTTTAGAGGGTTTGTTTTGTGTTCAGATTGTTGCTTAAAAACATTAGTTGTCAGTCATTCAGGGAGATACATTAAATACACCTTCACTTAACAAAAGTAGTATATGTGGTACAGTATATTACAACAAATCTTAACTGTTAGCAAATTACATTAACATTAAAAATCTCACTGTTGTTCTTCAGTAATAAAATAACATATAAAAGGTAATTATATTAATAGCAAAGTAATAAAATAATAAAATTATAATAGCATTCACACAAAAGTATGTGTCTATTGTCATAGAGATCACGGTACCCTGAGTTACTTGGAGATGAATTATTGGACAAAGAAATGGCCTGATCACACACCAAGTCGAGTAAGCAGTAAGAGACTAAGGCTAAAAGAAATGGTAGAGTATTGATTAACATGCATTAACGTAAATTCTTTTATAATAATAACAGTATCGTATTGCTAGTTTGGCTTAATATGCCATGTGTCATAACTAGAGTTATCAATTACATTGAACTACCTTTGCAAAGAAATAAGTCAATACTGCTTTAACAGAAGGCAGAATTTTAAAAGACAGTATATTTTTCGCATAATTTAAGTAATTGTAAGAGATTGTACATTTTGTGGACAAGGATCCTGTATAGGCCATTACTGTGCACAGGGATGATCAATAATATTTTCAAAAAGCCTTTCAAAAGGCCAAACTCAGATAAAGCAGAACTTACAAGTACCTCCATTTTCCTTCCTATCCATGTTCACTGCCCCTGTTGCCTTATTTGGCTCCACAGCAAAATCTTCTCAAATGTGTGGGTGCCAAGATACATGAACTGGTAATGCAAAACTTGCAAAGTAAGCACTGTTAAATTAATTGCAGTCACAAGGCAGGTTACTGCAAGCTGGCTATGGATAAAACAGGTTTAGAAAATGGATATATAGATGACATGATGAAAAAAGAATTTGAAAATGTACAAAAACTGTATTTGCGTGAAGCCATAGTAAAATGTTGATAGTTTTCTTATGATCACAATTAAAAACTTAACAGTCCAAGATAATCACTTGAGATTTCATTTAAGGCATTTATATTGTTTTGCAATATCCATCCACCTTCCTAACTGACTTATCCAGGACAGGGTCTTGGGTCAGCGAGAACCTGTCTTGGCAATCATAGGGCACAAGCCAGGAGCTACATATGGAAAAGGTGCCAGCTCATTGCAGGGTGAACAGACACACACCCATTCACTAGGGCCAATTTAGCACCACCAGTCCACCAAATCTGCATGTCTTTGGACTGTGGGAGAATATGTAAACTCCAAACAGGGAGCATCTGGGACGTGAACCTCAGCCTACTTATTACAAGGCAGCAGCACTACCACTGTTAGAATACAACTTGTTAGAATACCTCATCTTTACATAGTTTATTAATCATTACACAACACTTTCTCATATTGGATCTGTGGATCAGTTTACACAGTAGAATACTAAGGTCTGGTTTCTTATTTGACTGCTATTATGAAAATAAAAAGAAATCTATGAAGTGCTACAAGCAACTGATAGAGGTTGATGCTTGAAATGCACATAGGAGCTGAGACACAGCCAGCAAGCATTTTGCATATGCAGCATTTTCCAAACAAATTGATGGTACTCTAATAACAGAAACAAAATGAGGAAGCACCCAAAGAGAAAACTGCTTGGGAAATCAAAGGGAAACAGCTGAACTCTGGCTACATAAAAAGTACAAAAGAATGGAAGTATTGCTTATGATATGAATAGGTCCTGTCAGGAGAATAAATCTGTTGACATTGAAAAGACTTTGATGGAAATAAAAAGATGAATATGACTGTTATAATATGAGCAATATTTTATTCTGTGAGTTTATGTGGAATAAATGAAAGATTATGTTATCAATCTTATAAATTTAGAAGTGAAAAAAGCAAAAAAAAATCAGAGAGTAATTACATTGTCTTGTAGTGTAATAATGAACATAATAATAGCAAATGTGATTTATGTTATGACCAAAGCAAATCAAACAAATCCAGGAACTGTCCATGTATACTGTAGATATTAATACTAGAAGACTAATGAGATGTGCCAAAAAACTGAAAAGTTAACCACCTCAGGCTAGTGATGGTTGTAGACTGGGACATAGGAAATCAGCATAACAAGTCTGGTGATCGACAAAGGACAGATATTGGTCAAGTGTTGCAGGGAAAATATTTAAAAAAAAAAAGAAATGGAAGAATAGGTGCTTTGGGAAATATCTTTCTGACAGAGGTCATTGTCAGCATGAATTTGTACTTGTTAGAAAATATATAAAAACCGTGTAAAAATGTGGAGCTACTCAAACCAGATATCCACTAATAAATCAGTGCCCTGTATACTGCACCCTTCTTGCCTATCCAGTGCATGGGTTGGGGAAAGCAAATCAAGAGCACTGAGCACAATCCAAGGACAATGGACACCAATCCATGGCTAGGTGCTCTGACATTGAATTAATTTCATGTCGCATATCCACCTAAACTGCACACACATTTTTACAATGTGCAACCTCCACACAGAAGGCATCTGTTTTGGGTGTCAAAGTGGGATGATGGGCTGTGAAAGTGGCAATGCACTACAATGCTATCCACTGGAAAAAAATATCAGAAAAAAGAAAGTGGAAGGCAGCGATGCACAGAATTCACTCTAGCTAAATTTGTGCAAAGTATACAATTATTCAACTTAAAATCATCTGTCGAGTTCATCTTTCTTGTTTAAAATTGTCCAAAAAGTTTCCAGCACAAGATCCAACGTGCGAACATTGCTAAAGCACTGGGTCACATGTTTTGGATGTGCACCAAATGAACATCATCCATCCATCCATCCTCTAACCCGCTGAATCCGAACACAGGGTCACGGGGGTCTGCTGGAGCCAATCCCAGCCAACACAGGGCACAAGGCAGGAACCAATCCTGGGCAGGGTGCCAACCCACCGCAGCAAATGAACATCATTTTGGACCAAAATCTTTAAATGCCTTTCAGACAGCCTTGGTGTCCCAAGCCCTCCTAACCCATTAACAGCTGTGTTTGGTGTTCTTCCAGATGGGCTTAAAGTGGAGAAAGACAAGCAAACTGTGATTGCCTTTACTGCACTATTGGCACGCAGACTTATCTTGCTCAACTGGAAGAATCCTCTTTTAAGTCAGTGTGTAACTGATGTTATATATTATATGGAATTGGAAAAAAATCAAACTCTCACTTAGAGGATCTATACAAAACGTTTTTAAAACTTGGCAGGATCTAATCAATAACATTTTAGAATATGTCCTTAATTTGAGGAAGTGGATTCTCTTCCCTTATTTATTTGAATTATTTCTATTTATTTATTTACTTATTTTTCCTACTATTAAAGTTTTACTTTTTATGCCTAACTCTCTTTCTCATGGGAGGGGGTTGATTTGATGTGAACTTAGTTTTGTAAAATTTGACTTGCTTATATGGAATGTTATTTGCTTTTAAAAAATTAAATAAAATTGCTTGAAAAAAAGAAAGAGAAAATCAAGTGTTTAAGATGTACTTTAAAATATTAGAATTTGAAATAAAAAAACTTGTGTGAGTGAAGAGTACAGTTCAAGGACAGACTGTTCATAGGTGGAAGAAGATGTTTAAAAATCTTTTAATATAGTGGAAGCAACTACAGAAGCAGAAAAATCAATTAATTTTGTCAGGAAAATAACCAAGCCCAATGTTGGATAACTCCTCAGATATATTCTTCTGTCACAGATATTTGTTGCCAAAAGAGGAATGGCCAAGGGTGAAAATAGACAATTCGGCATAGCAGGTTCTTGATGTTATTATTATTATTATTATTATTGTTCTTTACACGCTTAAAAAAGTAAATGTCTGAGATAAGGAGAGATATCAAGAAATGAGCAACAATTTGGGGAAACCGATTGAATGATATAAAGTTTGCAAACTGCTAAATGCTAAAGGAGAACTTGTAAGACAGATGAATGCAGCAAAGTGCTGTAGATAAAATTAAGGACGGCTTCAATAAGTTAAAAAGAAAAGTTAAATGAGCTAAAAGACAGTAGATGAGGAGAAGGTCCAGCATGTTAAAATGATTACTTACTTAACATCAGTTTCTTGCATTTTAAGCAATAAAAAGTACTAAGACAATAAGATGTTAATTGCAACGCCTATAAAGGATTTCTAAAAATTAAGTTAGTTATTAACTGCAGTGAGGGATATTAACAGAAAACTCAGGAGGAGTCTAACTTTACTAATATGGAGTCTAGCATAATATGGCTAAGAGACATGGTCAACTGAGTAAATGGGAAAGGTGTAAATTCAAAAGATGTCTAGTAAGAGAAGTTCTAGAATGAAAAACAGTAGGAAGCAGACCAAAAGGTTCAACAAAAAGCAAAGTTATTGAGCCACAAAAAAGAAAGGACTTGCTGTAAACAGAAGAAGGATTAACAAAAAGAACTCTAAAATATTTGTGCTTTAAGTCATGATTCAAGAAGATTAATGATGATTTTTCAGTATTCTTATACTTGTATAGACCTCAACTATAATAATATAAAGTGATCAAAAAAATTAAAGGAACACTTTGAAAACACATCAGATCTCAATGGGAAAAAAGTCATGCTGGATATCTATACTGATATGGAATGGGTAATGTGTTAGGAATGAAAGGATGCCACATCATTTGAGGGAAAAAAAATTATCAGCCTACAGAGGGCTGAATTCAAAGACACCCCTGAAAATCAAAGTGAAAAAATGATGCAGCAGGCTACTCCATTTTGCCGAAATTTAATTTCAGCAGCTCAGAATTGTACTCAGTACTTTGTGTGGCCCCCATGTGCTTGTATGTGTGCCTGAAAACATCAGGACATGCTCCTAATGAGATAACGGATGGTGTCCTGGAGGATCTCCTCCCAGATCTGGACCAGGGCATCACTGAGCTCCTGGACAGTCTGAGGTGCAACTTGGTGGCGTCAAATGGACCGGAACATAACATCCCAGAGGTGTTCTATTGGATTTAGGTCCGGCGAGCGTGGGGGCCAGTCAATGGTATCAATTCTTTCATCCTCCAGGAACTGCCTGCATACTCTCACCACACGAGGCCTAGCATTTTCATAAACCAGGAGGAAGCCAGGACCCACCGCACCACCATAGGGTCTGACAATGGCTCCAAGGATTTCATCCCAATACCTAATGATAGTCAAGGTGCCATTGTCCAGACTAAAGCGGTCTGTGCATACCTCCATGGATGTGCCTCCCCAGACCATCACTGACCCACCACCAAACCGATCATGCTGAACGATGTTACAGGCAGCATAATGTTCTCCAAGGCTTCTCCAGACCATTTCACTTATGTCACATGTGCTAAGGGTGAACATGCTCTCATCTATGAAAAGCACAAGGCGCTAGTGGTGGACTTGCCAATTCTGGTATTCTATAGCAAATGCCAATCGAGCTCCATGGTACCATGCAGTGAGCACAGGGCCCACTAGAGGATGCCGGGCCCTCAAGCCACCCTCATGAAGTCTGTTTCTGATTGTTTGGTTAGAGACATTCACACCAATGACCTGCTGGAGGTAATTTGGTATGGTTCTGGCAGTACTCACCTAAAGCTATAATCCATCTTATACAAAATTCATCAACTTTATAATTGTCCCATGGTTAAAATACTGTATAGCAATAATTAAAGTTTCAAAGCTCAATTCACAGCAATCTTTGATCTTTCAAAGAAAAGTGTTCAGCCTGGGAAATGGGCCTTAGAAGAACACAAAGCATATAAAAAGCTATTAGCTTTGTTAAATATGCTTTAATAAGCTACAACTTAGGTAAAGTTATTGTGACTTTAGTTCATTGCACAACTTTTAAAGTCATCATCATGCAGAGACATAAACTTTATTAAGTTTGATTACAACTACAAGAACTATTTTCAAACCATTAAGATGTAGTTTATGATCTTCATTAACAACTAGTGTAATGTAACAGGATAATCCTGACATGTGCTAAATGACCCTGAGAGAAATAAGTTATAAATTTAATGTTTTCACAATTTCAAGAAAACCAAGTTACTGGATTAATATTGTGAAGCAATTTAATGTGTTTTTTAAGAAAACTATAAATTAATATTAATGCTTAACAAGAAGAATATCTGTTATTATTTATTGTATCATCCTAAAAAACTGAGTGGTATATAGGTAGTCCAGTGATAATACAGCTGACATCACAAAAAGGCTGGTTTACATCTTTAAATGTTTAGATATCTAACTTAATGACTCTTAGCTTTAGTCCTAGGGTACTACTGTGGTTGCGGGTTTTAATACCAAAAAGTTTCACAAACAACTGAGTGAATCTAACTCATTTAATTGTTTCATTTGAAGCCTTTTTCTTCTCTAATTTTGCATTTAGAAAAGTCTTATAGCATGATATTTACTTTTAGAAGAAAGTTGCACTTTTTCCAATAGCTTTAAACACTAAACTTTCTTTTGCCATTTTTAAAAGATTGCCTTTTTCATGAATTTTGTTTTTCTTTCCTCAAGTGATTCCAAATACTGACAACTAATGATGAGCAGTGCTGACACTGGTGCAACAACAACAACAGCAACAACATTTATTTATATAGCACATTTTCATACAAACAGTAGCTCAAAGTGCTTTGCATAATGAAGAATAGAAAAAAATACAAGACACAGTAAGAAAAATAAAATAAGTCAACATTAATTAACATAGAATAAGAGTAAGGTCTGATGGCCAGGGTGGACAGAAAAAACAAATAAAAACTCCAGACGGCTGGAGAAAAAAATAAAATCTGTAGGGATTCCAGACCATTAGACTGCCCAGTCCCCTCTGGGCATTCTACCTAACATAAAAGAAACAGTCCTCTTTGGATTTAGGGTTCTCACGGAAGGACTTGATGATGATGGTCACGTAGACTTCTGGCTTTTGATCCATCCATCATTGTTGGAGCATCATGATGCTTTGAGTAGGTGGTGGTGGCGCAGGCAAACGACACTGAATGCTAAAGGGGATCAGCTTCTTCATCATCATGCCCATTTGTGTACTAAGTAGTCAGAAAGGCTTAACTCAGTGGTGCTAAAGTTCAGTCACTGGACCACCATAAATGCAAATGTTCATCCCAACCAACTTCTGCTTTTAATTTGACTCGTGCTTTAATTAGCATTCTGGTATTTCATAGTTTATGCCTTTTCTGTAAATACAGATATTATAAAAGTGGTTTACTACATTGTATTGGATTGTGGCAAGCTTCTGTATGGTACATTGAAGTGAATTATGTTTCTTTTCTTCCTTTTTAAGGTTTTGTTCTTTTATGTTCTGGCTACTTAAGCCTTTTCTTAATAATCAGCACAAAAGTATATGACGCTGAGATAGTGCAGTTTTAGAATCCAGTGTCATTTGTAGCTATGTCTCCCCTGCTTGTCACTAATTTTCAGTATTTGGACACATAAGGAAACAAACCCCACGCAAAGAGGTTCATTGAAAAGAATATGGTAAAATAAAATTGTGGTAAAAATGTAAATGTAAATATCATACTAGCTCATTCTTCTGAATGCAAAATAAGGAACAAGTAAGAAAATGCAGGTGCATTTAAGTAAACTTGGTTAACTGTGTTGAAGATTGGAACATTTTTCAAATTTCTAGTCACTTCATCTTAGAATTTGTTATCACAGTTTTGTTTATTACTTAACTTTGTAACAGCGACTCATATTAAAAAATAGCAATGCCAATAAAATGTAATTACACATATCAGTAGCGTACATAACATATGTTTTTGAACACCATTTTATGGTATCACTTTGCTGAAATTGCTTTCATTGAAAGAAGATTCCCCCTCAAGTGATGAAAAGATCCATATGCTATTGTTAGTTGTTGGATGTGGAGACTTTGAGTGCAATTAGAATTAAAATGTTCTGAACATAACATTTTTCAAAGAAGTACCTGATGGGGACTTAAAATCTGTGCTGAAGTCTCAAGCTAAAACTGTTTGCTGCATTCAGACATAATAAGTACAGGATTAATGTGGCACTGTAATGATAACATACGAGCAGAGAAATATCAAATTATTACAATCTTTAGATAAAGCAGCCGTGAAGTTGCATGACTGTTGCTCATGCAAAACAGCATGCAGTAATAGAGTGGAATTCAGGATGGGATGAAGACAGAAGCCAGATTGTTACCATAAAATGAGTCCTACAACTGTATTCTGGTACAATAATGGACAGTGATTAAGAAATAAACAACATGAAAACTTACATATTGAATAAATAAAGAATATCCTTATTCTCAATCTAAATACATAAATACTCAACTAATGTTGCACCTTTTTATATGGTAATACATTTAAACTTGCCCCATCCTGATGTACTTGCTGCAGGTGTTTGACTGCTTTCTCAAAAGAATAAATATAAAAAAGGAACAAGCTGAAGTGACTGCTCTCAACATTACAACTGAAACAGTAAATTAATTTGTATGTAATGCAGCACAGAATGATTCTGTGTTTAAAAACAGATGAGTTTGCAAATTCACCCATGCTTCTCAATGGGAGATTTTGTAATTTAAAATATGTACAGCATGCTGTATTTAAGGCATCTCAAGGAAATGTCCCAACAAACTTCCTTTAAGAAAACGTTTGCCAAGTTTTAACAAAATGGGTTCACTGGAAACAAGGATCATTCATACAGACAGACAGATAGACAGACATGTCTACTGCTTTTCACATGATTAAGAATGCACCTAAAAAGGATAGCTAATACAATTAGAAGCAAGTCTGAACCATTGATCTGTGAAACTGGTAGGAATGAAAACCTAAAGCCACAGTGGCACCCCAGGACTGAACTTGAAAAAGAACTAAAGAAAATACAAAATCCTTAGATCATGGAATTTGTGATCATAAGAAATTAACCATATTTACATTTTATGGCTTCAATGGGCAAAATACAAAAATCACAAAAAAAATGCTATGACATTGTGAACTTACTATTCTTTGCCGTCTCTGTTTCTTTCTTAGCCGGATGAACTCCTTGTGCTGTCGAGATACAAAATTCACTGCTGCGTACTCCAACAGGGCTGCAAATACAAACAGCAGGCAGACTGCCATCCAGATGTCAATTGCCTTAACATATGAAACCTGTAACACACAGAATGGAAGCAGCTAAAGTTAAAACAAAGACTTGGAAGTATTATGTTGCCCCATTAATGTAACAAATAAGTTTACATGCTTTATAAATTAAAATGAAATGTGCAATGGACCTTGCTTCTGTTATGTCCTGATCAATGCTTGCAGATCTCTGCTGTCAGGCATACTAACACTAATTCATATAGTTTATCACATATAGTATATGTGAATTGTGACACTGTAGACTGCAGGGGTGATCCTTATGTTATAATAAGGAGTAAGTCTGTTATTAGGAATAAGTAACAACCATAACAATAATAATGATGATTTGCAGCTTAATAATCTGGAGCCTGTTTTAATGAATAAATAATTCATTGGCTGGCTTGATCTCTATGGGTATGTGTGCTTGTGCAGCTGCGGGAGGTTGGTGAGGTAATTGAGGTGAGACACACCTGCATGTCAGGGTGTGGTCCAGTTCGATTGCTTCATCGGCTTCCTGTGGTGTGCAATGTAGGCGCTGCATGTAGACATGGAGGCATATTAGGAACAGTCGGCACAAGAAACGGAATGGAAAATGAGAAGCAAAAGAAAGAAAGAAAGAAAGAACGGAGATTAAAAGATGGGGAGAAGAAGAAGACAGGAGGTGAAGGGAGCCAGTGCTTGTGAGTGAGTGGACGGTAGAGAGAGTGCGAGAGAAGGCAGGCATCCGGAAGGAATGAGGAAGCGTGGGGCTGTTGGCCACTCCAGCTGAATGACCTGGAAGTGACTTGTGCATTGCTCTGTTGGAGCGATTCTGTATAAGGCTGTGAGAAAGGCTGCTAGGGTAATTGAAGACTTAGTGAGGTGTCCTGCAGGTACTGCCATGGACCGCAGAGATGTGAACCTTGCAGGGGGAGTTGACTACTTGGGGTGTTGCCCTGCTGGGATGGTTACAGGGACCCAAAGCCTAGGAGCAAGGGGGCAGAAGGTTGGCTGAAGTGTCAGGCTTCCCTAGAGCTGCAAGACCTCGCCTGGGGGTAAGCTGAGGAGACAGTGATTTTTAAGTGATGCATTTGTGCAGTGACTGCACTTTTGAACACTGATTTGTTTTGGATTATTTCAATAAAAGCTCTTTTGCACTTTAATGCACCTAGCCCTTGCTTTATGTGAATTTCCTCATCCGATGGCTCATCCCTCGGGCACCTTATCGGCGGTAGCGGGCTCAAGAGGCTCCCAGGATGTAACCAGTAGTGAGGGGCTGTCCCACACCATCACATATCCGTGCTATCTGTCTAAGATGGGTTTAAATCTATGTACTCAACATAGACCTCAGTATTAATGTTTGCAGTGCAACATGTAATGTATATGTGTATGTTGTATTTCATTTAGTATTCATAAAAGCGGTGTTAATGTTTGTGATTCACCATCTTTTAAATGACAGTGTTTATATTAAAACTGTTAGTTATACTCCATCCTTTATAATAACAGATATATACCAACCTGATGGACACACAGACACTTATCCTTTTATTAAGCCTGATGAGAATTCCTAAATCCATTCAATAACATATTCCTTTCAATTCAGTTTTTTAGCTGGGGAACGCCAGACGCTACCTCAGCATGACTTGGTACAAAGCCAGGTCCAACATTGTACTTTGCACCAGTTCATTGCGAGCAACAGTTACACATATACAAACAACCACACTTTGTCATATCATGCTAAGTTACAGTCACCAATCCTGCAACACATGCACATGTTTTGTTTTGGGAGAAAAGTGGAATACTCCTAGAATGTGCAAACTCCACAGAGACAGTGACCAGACTTTTATTCAAACCCAGTATTTTTAGCACTTTTATGTTCTGCATCATCATATTACTAATTCAGAAATCTTAATGGAATAAAGAAGACAAAGACTTTGCACAATGTATAATCAGTCTGTTATAAAGGAGTTATGTTTGCTCACCATAAATATCATGCAAATACTGTATGTGCATATTTTTTATTTTGAAATTTGTTAACACAAGGTGCCTTTTGAAGAACCAACTCTTGTGTCTATGGTTTTTCATAAGTTAGATGAACACCTGATGTACTATAGATACAAGGGTACAAATTAAACATCTTAACAAATTTACTTAAATGTTATGAAAATGACAATGTAATCAAATGCCATATTACAATTAATTCTATACAGTAGCTTTAACATAAACTTACAGTATTACATGCACAAAACAAAATTCATAAAAATGAATACCATTTAACTCTACAATTATTATTTTTTGTCATTTTCGAGGATGTGACAGCTCCATTACAAATGGAGATTGTGCATTGTTCTAGTTCTTCCATGGATTATACTCCAGGTTTTTCTGCTCATCCCAAAGACGTATGATTTATATTAACTGATGACTTTAAATTGCCCCTGGATTGTTGAGTGTAGTCTTGTTGTAGACTGATGGTCAGCCAGTATTGGTTTTTGTCTTAAATCAGATGCATAGAAATATCACACTGCTTGGAGATGGTCTTATAACCGTTGAATTTAACATGTTTGTCTAAAATTTTATTTCTGATCTCCTCAGACAACTCTGTCCTTTGCTTTCTCTGGTCCACGTTCAGTGTCGGACACCCGATGGTACCAAACAGCAGAGTATAATGTCTTTCTGAAACAAGCAATACTTTATCTCTTTTCACACTTGCTTTGCTTTACTTGACGGCCTATCAAGGGAATGAATATATACATTGGGACAACTGACTTCTTGATTTACAATTGTGTGTGCAACCTCAAAAGAGTCAGGCCTACAGAATTTGTGAATTTCGGTCCACAATGCAACTAGGGATGGATTTGGTATTTCTAAGCTAACCTTAGAACATTTTATTCAAACTTTCCTGTTTATCACTCTTCATTTGACTAAGGGTAGACTTCTACAGAAAATAAAAGATGAGTATATTTACTGTATTTTGCTTGTGCCTAGATTACAAGTGTATTTCCAAAAGATAATTTGTTCTTGATAATTTTGTTAAGCCCTTTCTAGTACTACTCATTATAGAATATGATATGCATGTAATGGTTTTACTGATCCATATTCATAACATGCTTCAATGCTGAGTTTCTTTTCATTTTAGTTGCTTTGTATTCATTCTTTCATTCCACTTTAAGTTAAGAGCAAAGTTCTTCTTAATGAAAACTATAATTGCTTGCTTCTTGATTGTAATTTTTATCTTAAGTTTACTATGAGTACCAAAGATGAAAAGTATAAACATTAATTAAATTATATACACAAATATAATTCTGTAATACCCACAGAAAAACCTTTTAATCTTTGCAAGGCTTCTGTAATGATTGCCATTTTTTATTTTGGTTTAAATGGATACAGAATCCAATGCTGGGGAAGGAAATGGTTTTCAAATGAAATTTCAGATGACTTCCATTTGAAAGATACAATAATTAAAAGAAAATATATGACAGACAATCTGCATGACATTTTAAAAATAAGAAATAACATGATAGTAAGCATATGTAATGATTTTTATGGTAATTACCTTCAACAAGACCTTTGTTGGAAAGAGAGCTTGGTATATTCTGAATGAAAAATGAAACTGGACTTTTGAAAAGGTGGGTGTTTACTAATGGTAACAATGGAAGGATGTGATGAATTGAGCCCCACCTCCCACCGTTGGTCTTTCCAAATCCCTAGACTTAAAATGGAAGAAGGTTCCCACTGTAACCTTAGGTAAGGATGCACGGGAGCCGGAGCTCTGGGTTGTCATAGTGAGCACAGTAGTGATTCCCAGGCCGACCCGTGCAGGAGCAGCATCCATGTTAATCCAGAAGGACACCCAGGACAGGATGACGATCAGCAGACTTGGGATATACATCTGGATCAAGTAATAGCCCATTTGTCTTTCCAGGTGGAATTTCACTTCAATGCAGGTAAATTTGCCTAGGGTAAAGTAATTTTAAAAAACAGTCAGATTACTCAGAAACATTAAAAATTTAGGCAGAAATTGGTGTGGTGTAGTAGCTAAGACATTAGAATTTAAAGTTTAAGGTTGCAGGCTCCATCCTCAATGCTGACTCATTTTGTGACCTTGAGCAAGTCACTTAACCTGCCAGTTCTTCAGTCATATGTATGTAAACAAGTGCACCTTATTGTGTAATTTCACTTTGGTTAAAGGAAGCAGTCAGATATACGGGAACAATATTTATAATATCATGTCAAACTGCCATGATGAATACGGTGATACATCTTTAATGATTTCAAATATTTTTGGCTTTTAAAATTATGAAGATTCAGCAATTTCTTCTGTTTTATCAAAATTCTGAAGCTCATTTTTCAATTATTCTGATATGCTAGTTTGCCTTCTGAAGCCTTGTAATATTATAGTACTAATGTCATTACCAATGGTCAATAGACATTTACTTTGGCTCACAAGCAAGTCATCTTTGTCAGCTGAGGGATGATGTAGTTAGTCTTTTGCTGTTTCAGACTTTTTTTTTTGATTAACCCAGGACAGTGATTTTATAATGACAGAAAACTAAAACCAACATAGTTTGGCAGTTTTTAATTATCTAGTATTTCATGCAATATATCCTTTACAGAAGATGAAACTTAATTTTGGTTGCATCCAAAATTCAGACAATTCTGTTTTTGCTACAATGTTTTTGCTTCATCATTGATGTTCTCCTTATAAAACTTGATTCACATTACCATTTAGGAAGCATGCAGATTTTTACACTTGTTTTGCTTCGTTTTTACCAGCAACAATCTGTATTCAGCAGTTGACAACAGCATGCAATAGGTTAGGTGGATTTAGCTTCCTGAATATTACAATAGAAGCCTATAAAGGTGCAGTTTGGATGACGAGAGACAAAAGGTTTCCAATAAATGAAACAGTTGTAAGGAAAGGCTTTATCCTGCCAAGGCAGGAGGCATGGTTAAGATTACTTGGTTAAAGAGTTAAATACATAGTGAGGAGATACTCATGTGAAAAGTCAATTCTGATAAAGCTGACACTCAAGAAACTACAACACCCAGCTACCGAATACTAAAAATTCTTAACTTATTCTGTCAGATATAAAACTCTTTTAGGTTACAAAACACTTCTGTTAGGCATGTCCCTATTCATTCGTTTTTATTGTTGCTGTTCTTTTAATGTCCTTTTATCTGTACTTTATATTTATATTTGGCCTGGGAAAGTTAATATGTTAATTTTTGTGATTAATTTGACCTGTTTAATGCATTAGAAAATATTGTCGCAACCTAAGCCAGAAATGATGTGATTGTGTCAGGTCAGGGTGGCATTTTCATGGAATTTTTTTTTACATTACAAACCAATAATACAAAAAAGTTAAGTGTGAACCTAAATAATTACATACACATTCAATACTGTATTTATATACAGTGTACTACATTTAAAAAGTCTGAGAACATTTTTTTTTAAATTTCAAATTACATGTTTCACAATGCCTTGCGATATGTCAGTATGTGGTACTGGTATTCATTTCCTTGATTTATACATACTGACATAGGTGCAGGGGAGTGGGAGGAAGGGGGGGTTATGGTAGTCCTGGAGCAACACATAAGAAAAGTAACCAAAGGTAAAAATTACGCTCTCTCTTTTCTTTTTTCATGTCATGTTTCTGTAAGAAGATCGAATCAATGTCATATCACATGCATGCAAAATATGTTTTCTTTTAGTGGCACTAAAACCAAAATAAGTCTCTAGTACCTTCCTAGTCTGCCAGGTAGCTTACAGTGGTTACTGCCCTACTATAATGATAAAATTCAATGAAACAGAAATGTAATGATTATCACTAGCCATTATTCAAATTTGCAGTATCTTTGTTAATTTATGCAAAGAATGTAACATAACCACCCAAGTAATGCACAGTTCCAGTTTTTAAGCAATATAGCGGCTACACAGAACTTTTTTAGAATACCAGGAGCAAAAGTGTAGGTAGAGCAGTGTTTTCCAACTATTTTTCTGTGGTGGCACACTTTTTGTAACCCAAAAAACCACAGGGCACACCACGATTCTACCAACAAGAAAATCATTAAATCTATACTTTGCTAAAATGTCTGAAGGGGCAGGACTATCAGAGACACTGGCAAAAAAAATAGTTTGGAGGTTGGCATTTGCAGACACAGCACCTAGTAGGGCACTTTGGATGTGTTTTCCTAACTTCCTTGTCCCTCTGCTTGCTCGTACAGGCAGTCCTAAATGTCACACCTGGGCAGCTCTCATTGTGCACCAGTCGAAACACACTTGTTTAGAGTATAATTATAAAGTTGATGATGGTGATCAACAACTGAGAATGGCATTTGCAGAGTTTTAATATAGAGTTTTAACGTATGCCCAATTAAGAGATGCTTATTCTTTCAATTAAATCAGTCATTGGCACTGCATTCAATATCTACAGATGTTACGATCATTTTATTTTACTTTCACATGTCTGTGTCTCATATGCTATGCCAATTTGAGAATGAATACATTGGCCTCGTTTTCCTATTACCTTCTTTTCAACCTGCATTCAAATTCTGGTTGTACTTGTTAAAGTAGTGTTTTATTAAATGTTCAGGTTTCAGGTCATTGTTTAAGTTTAACCTATGCCATTAAGTTTGTTTAAAATTATTTTCTGTTGATTATTCATTAAATTTGTGATTCAGTACATATTTACTTCATGATTTATGTATTATTTTAATAATTAATTAATAATGTTAGATGTGATTAATCACATACAATTATGCGATTTGTTAATTTGTTAATCGGTTCCAGGCCATATATATATAAACATTATAAAGTATCTGGCAAATAATACAAAGAGTACATGACACATGTTTCACCCTTTTTTTATTGGGGCTCGGCATGTAATGCCTGTGGTTGGTCAGGCAGTTTTCAAACATCTGTGAAGTACCCAAGTCCATCCCCCCCCCTCCCCGCTATCTCTGTATATATACAGCATGAGTCAAAATTATGTTAACACTAATAAATTATTTTTTTTCTGCAGACAGACATATACCCTAGATGACAGATTAACATTAGAGCAAAGAGGAGTGGTTGCAAGATTGAAGGAAATGTAATGTTCGCCGACTGTAGTTCGTCAAAGGTTTGCAGAACTACAGTTTGCGGCCGTAAATCATCAAATGTTACCCTGTGTGTGTGTGTATATATATATATATATATATATATATATATATATATATATATATATATATATATATATATATATATATATATACAGTGGGTATAGAAAAGAATCACCCTCTTCGAAATATTCCCTTTTTTTGCTTTACAGCCTTAAATGAAAACACACAAACCAATATTCTATCCAGCTTTACTTACTCAATGCAATCTAAAACATCCATGTGAAAGATATTACAGCTACAGTTCAGAAGAAATTTAAAAAATAAAAAACAAGGAATATTGAGATTAATAGGATCACCCCCCCATGTCAATGTTTTGTTGAACCACCTTTTGCTTTAATTACAGCCTTGAGTCTGTTGGGATTCTTCTCTATCAGCTTTGCACATCTAGATTGATCAATATTTTCCCACTTTTGCCCACAGTTGTGCCTTTGTGTTTGTAAGGATGTGAATCTGTGGACCCAGTAATTCAAAATGAATCACAAAACTTCTATACAATGTGATTCTTCCATTTCATTTTACATTATAATATATTGCAGAGTTGTATACTGTTAAAATCAAACTTTATATAGGGAAAGTAGGTACTGTAATCTGCCACAAATATCAGACTTTTAATAATTGCATAATGTAAATAAAGGAACATTTGGGTATACAGTACTTTCGAGGGGTGGAGTTTAAGATATGAAACTTTTTTCCACTTTAAAAAAAGAATAATAAAAAGTAAAATTTTTTAAAACATAAAATAAACAAAGTACTGAAATACTGAAAGGATTAACAGTACTAATATAGAACTAATTAATATTAATATACTATTACATTTATATTCATTATGGTAATACTTATTATAATCAATGTATTTTTCTGTTTTCTGACCTCTTTACCCAATTCAGGGGTTGCAGCATCCTAGATCCAATTATAGCACCAGTCCAATAGTTACACACATATGCACATATGTGAAATAAAAACACTCCCAAAGGAGTGAAACTAGAGACATACAATTGAATAGAAAAGACAATTCTTGACTTGAAAATACATTAGAGACTCTACTGAAAACTCTTGGGGGATGTGCAGTTTTTTATGCAGTGTGGCAGCCGGCTGGCGTCCATGCCCAGCCGGGACACCCCTGCACACTGTATTCAGGGGGAGCAGCCCTGGACAGTGCAATACCTCTCCCTGGCCGCTAGATGGCCGCCCCCCTGGGCTGAAGTAGTGCCTTGGTTCCCCACAGGGCTCCCTGGGAATTGGAGTTGGGTGCAGCCCTGTTGGGTCCCACAGGTACCGCCAGGGGGTGCTGTGTTTGGGACTCCTGAGCCCGTGTGTGCAACAGATTCGTCACACCCGGAAGTGCTGCCGGAACTCGGTGATCAAACACCTGGAGCACTTCCGGGTGAACTATAAAAGGAGCCAGCAACCACCACTCAGCGGCCAGTCGGGTAGAGGAGGACAAGGTTGCTGAAGAGGAGTGGTGGTGCCAAGGAGAAGAAAGTGCTTGTGCTTTACTGGTGGTTAATAGTTCTTGGGACTGTGTATTGCCAGTGGGGATAATGGGGAAGACGTGCCCCACAGGTGAAGAAAAATAAAAGTCTCTTTATATTACACGTGCCTCCCATATTCAATCTGTGCCAGATCAGGCGCTATATAGCGTCCATCTTACAGCAGATACTATCCAACCCAGAACTAAATCTGAGGGCCAACAGTTTGGAGGCAGTCGCAATAGCTCACTGTATCAACCACATAATAAGCATGATGGAAGACAGACATTAAGAAGCTTCACCATAAGGATCCTAAATCCAAAACTCAAAGGATAGCCTCACAATTGAGCTAAGGCTTTTAAGTGAAAAAAAGTTTATGTCCAAAATGACAAAAAGGAAACTGAAACAAAAAACATAAAAACCTCACGCCAGGCAAAAACAAACAATGTTCCTTGGAATTTTTTAATATTTATTGCAAAGAATTAAAAAAAGATACACAAAAAGCAATACAGAAAAACAAAGCAAATATGTTTTGCCTAAAAGGCAGACCTGAAGCAAACAAATCCAAAGACAGAATATAGTAACAATAACTAAAAAATGAAGCCAAGGTCAAATCCAATAAGGCCAAACAAGAATTGCAAGAAGCACAAGCTGAAAACAGAAATCACCAAGAAACAAAGCCAAAGCTGAAGTCAAAGCTTCATCTTTTCTTTAAATTCTGGCTGTGCAGTCTCCCACCTACATAATCAGGTGGACCTGCCTAAATGGGCTCTATATACAGGAGACAGGGCAGATGAAATCAGAAGGCAAACTAATACATACAGTGCTACCATAATATAACAGTATACAACAATTAATAAACACAATATCAAATACAAAAAACACAGAAAGAACAAAACCAAGAACAGAATTAATAACACAATATGAAATATCCATCCATTCATTCATCCATCCATTACCCAACACGCTATATCCTAACTACAGGGTCACGGGGGTCTGCTGGAGCCAATCCCAACCAACACAGGGCGCAAGGCAGGAAACAAACCTTTGGCAGTGCGCCAGCCCACCGCAGCAATATGAAATATTACATTTAAATAACTAAAAAATAAACAAGAACAACAATCCTGGTTATGCCAGAACATTACTGGAAATTAACAAAATTCATTATTTTTAGTTTACTGGCTTTGAAGATCAGGGGTTCCCAAGTACTGCCCTGCAGCTGGTTTGCACAAAATCTCTAAAACACAAAACATCAATTTCTTGATCAATTAATAACTCACTTGTAAACAACAAAGCCTGCTGCAGTTTTCAACATGTTTTTCAATTCCTATTAGGAGCAATTGCTTTTTTGCTAAGAAGGATTTCAATCTTTTGTACAGGAGTCATTAAGGTTACATGAAAATTAAAGTATCATTTTTGTCAATGTGTCTTATGGAAACAAAATATATCACCTTTATTAATTCTTTTATATTTAACATTTTATAATGTTAACAACTGCAACAAAGTATATATATATATATATATATATACTGTATATATATGGTGTGTGTGTGCATGCCCTGCGGTGGGCTGGCACCCTGCCCGGGGTTTGTTTCCTGCCTTGCCCCCTGTGTTGGCTGGCAGACCCCCGTGATCCTGTAGTTAGGATATAACAGGTTGGATAATGGATGGATATATATTACTGTGTGCTTTCTGGTGTCTATTTTTTTTTTACTCTAATTAGTTATGCCTACTTAAACAAGAAGCTTTATCAGATTGTATGAACTAGCAGAAGAATTTGCTTTCATGCATGCTAATTCAATTTCATAAACCAAACAAAAATGCTTTCATTGCAAAAGTTACTAATGTAAAGAATGACATTAGTATCTTTGTCTGTAGAGAACTACCCTTTAAGCTCTTTTACAGAGAAATGTGACATTTTCACTTAAGTATCCTAACGTTAAGCTCACTCAAGATTCTAACCTTAAAACATGCTCTCCTATTGTGTGACATTTATGGAAAGATCCTTTTAAAAGATGTCCAACACTTGATTAAATTATAGTGCATTGTCTTTGTCCTTACTAGCAGTTTTCAATATTATTCCTTGTTTCATGATTGATCTCACAACAAATCACCACAGTAACCTGACAGGTTGATTTATTATTGAAACTATCGTTTTGTGATTTTCTTTCTTAATATTTCTCCATCTAGCCCAAATGAAAATAAACAGTTCAGTGGACAATTGAGAATCAGTTCTCCATTGCTGGAGTAAGAAATTAAATTTTGTCTACATCTTTGACACTCTGAAGAAAGGTAAATGAAGCAAGCCTCAGAGAAGCACATTTGAATAAATACAAGTAAGTGATGACATTAGCATATGAGAAATGTAAACTCTGCATTATTGCTCATTATTTGACATGCGAATTGCAAAGCTAAGGTAAAAATAATACAATTTCTTGTCAACCCACTTCAAAGGCTTACAGTACAAAACACCTTCTAATAAGTGTACCATTATACAACATAAACTTTAGTATAGACATCTAATTTCAAAGTGTTAAACATTAAGAAATATTTACTCTGGAAGCATCTAGAAGCTCACTTACCTGTGTTATAGTGCTTGGTGCAGTAGCCTAAGTCTTTTTCATCTTTTAGGATGAACTGGGGAAGAGTGAGACCTTCTGCAACTTGAACTGGATTCTCATGCAGCCATTCAAAAACCAGGTCGTTCATTGTGTAGCCAACTGCGAAACATAATATTGACCATGTAAAATCAAATATAAAACTACCAAAGAACAAAAGTAACATAAAATAACATGTCAGGGTGAAGGGGTCCCAGTGCCTGTCTTCGAACCAATAGGAGGACAGCAGGACCAAACCCTTCAGAGGGTGTCATTTCATTGGAGGGTCCACAGACACACATACTTCCACACTCACACAATGAACCTATAACATTCACATGTTGTGGGATGTGAAAAACTGAAGTATTCAGAGGGGAACAAATCCATACAGACACAGGGAGAATAGCAACTGGGAGTGAAATTAGAAATCAGGATATGGAAGGTGGCAGTACACACCAATCGTACATCTCAGCCCAAGGCAATAAAATAAATACAATTTTAGTGAAATACATACACTGTTAAGTCCTTCTGTGAATCATTCTCATTAATGTTTAATACTACAAATTGTTAGTTGTATGGCAGCTATTGCACTTTTCATTTACTGTAGGACAGTAAGTTCCTGGTTTGTTTCTTTATTTTTTCTTTTGACACCAGTTAACATATTTTTTGTTGCAAATTTTGGATCTGACAAAATGAATAAGAAATATACAGGTAGTCGCCAAGTTACGGACATCCGACCTACAACTTATGAATGGGGCCGCAGCTGTGACGCATGCGCCTCAGTAACTGCTGCTCCGTCATCTTCAGCCTGAGGACGCTGCAAGTGGTTGCTGGACAGAGGCAGTGTACTGTGCCTTGGGCAGCTCCCGGAAGCAAGTGGTGACCCATGGTCCATAGTCACCAGGGCCACAGCTATCGCTTGTGTGCAGGACGGAGGCTTGATGGGGCGGTTTGCTGCCTGCCCACCACACCACCGCAGCTACTGCTCCTGACTGGACTCCGGCTGGATGGAGCAGAGGGGAGCATTTCACTGCCCGCACACCACACACGGCTGCCCCGTCTCGGTGGTCGGCAGGTGATGCTGCAAGTGGTGATCCGGTTGTGGCTGAATGGAAGCCATTGAGGGTGAACGGGTTGGCGGGGGATAGCATTGAAGTGTGCCTCGGGTGGTTGCCTGTTGAATGGGGGTGGTGGTGGGCGATTCACTACCCGCCTTTGGCCGCACCGTGTTCGTTCTCAGAGGGTGGATGCTGCAGGCAGCATACTGTAGTGGAGGTGACTGTGTGGTGGGTGGGTGGTGAACCGCCGCTACTCACCGCCCCCATTCATTCTCAATAGCAAGCCTGCTTGTACTGTTACGCACATAGCAGGAAGTTGTCTCATGTCAGTACATCAGACGTGTTGATGACGGGTGCCTTCCTGCTGTGATAGCGTGTACAGTGCTGTGCAGAAGAGCTCATCTTAACCTTTTGTCTTCACCCTTCAAGAATGTCTCTGAAACACAAATCTGATGCAAGTGCTGGTGATACAGTAAAGAAGAGAAAAACCATCACCATTGAAAATAAAGTAGAAATAATAAAAAGGTCAGAGAGAGGTGAAACTCCATCATTCATTGGCAGAGTACTTGGTTACAGTCGGTCAACAATAGCATTAATTAAAATAATGTATCTGTTCCGACTTACATACAAATTCAACTTAAGTACAAACCTACAGTCCCTATCTCGTACGTAACCTTGGGACTGCCTGTATTTGGGATGGGATGGGATTCACCTCTGATATCTGTTACAGTAATAATGAAATCTTTCAGTGTTATAACAAACTTTACAATTGATGCCTTATTCACTTTTGCACAGTCAGTTGTTGCTTGCTGTTGGAGCTGGCAACACCTACTGTATATTAGCATCAAATGAATGGAGAATGATCCTTTTTTAGTTAGTAGCAAAATACAGGGAAAATAAAAGCAAAAATTGTTGACAAATGCTGACCACGCTGAAGTTTAAAAATTAAAAAATTGCAATCTTTTGAGGGAAAACAGCAATATAGTGATTTGAAGAAAGAAAGAAGTGAACCCAAGTGAAGATGAAATATTAGACTCCTGCTCTTCCCATCACATTTTAAAAGAAAACTGACACATTTTCCCTTTATCTGCATTACTTTTACGTTCGACACTCCGGTTTTCTTCCCACTTCCCAAAGATGTGTATAACGCATATCGGACATAGGTGTCAGGGTCGGGTGTGGGGGTTGCAATTTGCGTGCCCTCCGGAAAGCCAGATGATATGTTTTTTTTTTCAGATTTGCTGTCTTTGTGTTAATGTATTTGGACTTGATTGCCATGGCAGACATTAATTATATTGCGTTTTCAACTTTTTCTTTGCATTACGGGCTTATACTACGTGTCAGTACACCAACCCTACGCAAATCGTAATCACTCTGCTAACACTTATGCTGTTATATTTGAATCCTACGAAGTGTAGAAACACTGCCAGTGAAACGTTCAAATTAGAAAAGATGAAGCGCTCGCCAAAGGGTGATATGTCTCAGTGCCGCGTCCGCTGCTCTCGTCCTTTAATGGGGTTCGGCTTCTGATTCTTCTCAAGTGTTGTACTGTTAAATGAAAAAATGTTTATAGAGAAAATAGAGACGAAGAATATAACTGCTCTTACAATATCCCCAACTCGTGCAACCCCAAATGCAGTTCAGTTTTTTAGTCAGTAAGTAACCATTCATTTACAGTTATTTTGCTAAGCATTACATCCATTCATTATGTGTTTTAAATGCTCGTTTATATCACAATACATGCCATTCCCATGCAGAAGGAAACGTAATTAGTTTGCGAAAGTGAGTGACATCGTTGCGTTTACTTTTTTACTGCAACTAAACATACACACTACTATTAAGTCTATGGAGTATTAAACAGGGAGGTCATTAATATTTTTGATGCTACCTATTATGTCAAAGTCCTTGATATGTAATAAAGGTATTGTGTGTGAATATTTTATTAACCTGGGGCCTCATGTATAACGCTGTGCGTAGAATTCGCACTATAACATGATATAAGCACAAAAGCCGAAATGTGCTTACGCACAGAAAAATCCTGATGCAGGAATCTGAGCGTACTCCAACTTCCACGTTCTTCCACTACATAAATCCCGGTCAACGTGAAAAGTTGCTTATTGAACATGCAAATCAATATAAATAGCCCTTAAGCTCAGCATTCTGTGAAAAGACAATGGGGAAAAGCACGGGGGAAAATATAAAAATTTCAATGAATATCAAGTAGAGGCAAAGGAACAACATACTATTTGTTGATTTAAACAGTGGTATACTCAACAAAAGGAAGTTGATCGAGTGGCATAGCGTGTTGGAGAAACTTGAAAGCTCAAGTTCACAAAGTCGCACAGTGCCACAATAAAAAAGAAGTCACATATCAAAGTCGCCGTGAAAAGGCGAGTTGTAGCCCACTGTCTGAGTGTCATATGAAAGCTTATTAGGGTACAGACAAAAAAAAAATAGGCACACAGTGGGAAAAAAACACGAAATGCCAACTTTAATCTCGAAGTTTCCACTTTAATCACGTAGTTTATTTTGTAATTAAAATAGAACATCATAAACTTCATCTTAAAATCATTTAATTTACTAGTTTCTCAAATCCTACGTAACTAAAGTAGCATGTTAAATACTTTGTTTTGTATTTGATCTTCTATATGCTCTATGTGTGTGAATCACTACGTGCTTCCGTTCTTTCTCTTCCTCCGACAGGACACAGAATCCATTACATTCGTGATATTACAGTTCTCTGAATAATTAAAATGCTGAGATGTATATGTGATATCATGTTCATGATGATAGGAGTTAAAGCATGTTATTAAACATAGAAACATGATGGCGCAGTGATTGTTTATGTCTCACACAATATGCTACTGCGCCATACGCGACCTTCGATGAAACAATTTATTGTAGCAGTACTGTCTCTTTCAAACGTACTAACTACCAATTCCTGTCCTTACTTTTCTATCTCCAAGTACCCAATCGCCACACAATCAGCTCTGTAAAAGACGTTAAGCCATCTGTAAGCTTACAACGATGATTCTTCAGAACTTTTAAGGAACATTGAAATATCTTCATAGTACATGTTTAATTATTCTATCCGGCTATCCTTCCAGTGTCGCGCCAGCCTCAGTAAATATACAGCGCGAGGCAGGAACTTGCTATCGCTGCGGCACCGTGTCCTCACATGTTTAATTATTAACAATACAGATTATTTAAATGAAGTTAGTTTTATCTGTATAATATAATCAACATATTTTGCTGCATTTCATCTTAAAAATGATATCGTCATCATATGTAAATACGCGCTTTATAAAGTGGGGCAGGTTGTGCAATATTATAACTGTAGTGCAAGTTTACAGTGGGGTATTTGTACTTATAAGTACAAACAGTTCTACAAGGAGCAATTGATTGAGTGCGTTTATAGTTCTTGGGATGAAACTGTTTCTGAACAGCGAGGTCCGTACAGGAAAGGCTTTGAAACGTTTTGCCGTGGCTGAGGCAGCGTGTGCTTGATGCTGTATACCGATAATTCTCTTTCCGATCAGCTGCTGCTGTGATTCCCCACTCAGATACAGTGATATAAATACTCCAAGTGGTGCAGTGATTGTAATATGGAAAAAGATGATCCACTGTGGCAACCCTTAACGGGAGCAGCTGAAAGAAGAAAAAGAAGAAGAAGATGGTGCAGTGAGAGTAACAACGCTAAAGCAGTTATGGTATTTGGAATAGTTTGACAGGTTAATTACAATCAGATGCATTAAATTAATAAACAATATGCGGTTAATTTCAGTGTATTTATAAAGCCGCGTCAGGGATGTTGATCTAAAAAAGAAACATAAATCACATAGGAACAGTAGCATTGCTTTGACACTGGGTGCTGCCAATATGCAAAACCAAGTGCAGAACTTGCGTATGACAGGGTATGAGGTACCGTGGAAATGTGCGTGGCTTTACGCCAAGGTTAGGTTTTATACATCGTGATTTGAACATGGAAACGTTCTTATGCAACATTTCTGTGTATACGTACCGTTTATACATGAGGCCCCTGGTCAGTACCTGGCCTCCGAAAACACTGAACGTTAAAACAGGCAAAGCGAAAGCACGACTGTGATTTTAATTGGTTAAGACCCCTTTTTGACATGTAAATGACAGACTTTGGAGTTGCTAAATTGCACTATGTTTTCTTGGCAATTCGACGAGCCATTCTTATTGCTTTAACATTAACACGTAACTGTTTGCGGAGTGAAAAAGGCATGAAAAATGTGACAATGTGGCTGTGAACGTGCATGTAGTATTCACACTTATTTGGGTATGCGTAATCTGTTCACCTAAATAGAATTTCTGAGCATAAGAATGAACTGTTAAATTTATTAACTGATTCGAACAAAATTATTGCATGCTACATCTGTTCAAGCGTCCAGGGTTTAACTGTAATATAATCAAGGCGGGATTAGGACTCCAACCTCTCTAAGTTCACTGCACGCATTTCCACCAGACACACACTAATTACAAACATCTCACATATGCAAGTAATAAAACAGGAATAAGACAGAAATTAAAGTACAAAAAGATCTAAAACAATATATCGAGTAAACTTCACCTTCATTTTTTGTTCATGAATGTGACAAACTGAGTGCAACATCATATAGCTGAAATTCTAAATTTCTGTTCAGATATCACAGTTAACAAAAATTAATTAAACATTTTTAAAAGGCTCAAGTCACTTTGTAACACAAAACGGGTTTGGGTTTGTTTGGTGCGTTTTTTTCTCCTGCAGCTATGCAGTCACCTGCCAGTTTATTGGTTGTTCGCATGTATGCAGATGTTATGTCGAACCAAGCAGCCTATCGAAATGTGCTTCTGCACGTGCGCAGTACAGTAATCCCTCCTCGATCGCGGGGGTTGCGTTCCAGATCCCCCCGCAATAGGTGAAAATCCGCAAAGTAGAAACCATATGTTTGTATGGTTATTTTTATATATTTTAAGCCCTTATAAACTCTCCCACACTGTTAACATTATTAGAGCCCTCTAGACATGAAATAGCACCCTTTAGTCAAACGTTTAAACTGTGCTCCATGACAAGACAGAGATGACAGTTCTTTCTCACAATTAAAAGAATGCAAACATATCTTCCCTTCAAAGGAGCACCTTCAGGAGCAGAGAATGTCAGAGAGAGCGCTCGCTAAGAAAAGCAAACAATCAAAGAATCAATACGTGCTTTTAAGTATGCAGAAGCACAGCGATAAAGCGGCATTTTGTAGAGGAGCATCCGTATCTTCTAGGCAAACAGCCTCTGTGCAAACAGCCCCTCTGCTCACACCCCCTCCGTCAGGCAGAGAGAGTGAGAGAGATAGAGAGAAGCAAACAATCAAGCACCGCGCGGGAAGCAAATTGTATATCATTGAGGAGTTTTAGTTAATATGTAATACATGCTCTGATTGGGTAGCTTCTAAGCTATCCGCCAATAGTGTCCCTTGTATGAAATCAACTGGGCAAACAAACTGAGGAAGCATGTACCATAAATTAAAAGACCCATTGTCCACAGAAAGCCGCGAACCAGCGAAAAATCCGTGATATATATTTAGATATGCTTACATTTAAAATCCGCGATAGAGTGAAGCCGCGAAAGTCGAAGTGCGATATAGCAAGGGATTACTGTACTGTATATGTTTATTCTAAAACACGTCAACAAATAAGTTTCATAAATAAATAAATAAAATAAAATGAATTAAAAATTACCCTACTAAAATATTATTTGTCATTTAAGCCATTAGGACAAAACATATCCAATGTCTCAATCCAATGCTTTTGTCCGGCATTGTTGTGATTGTAATCCAAACATGATTGGTATGTGCAACCTTAGAAAAAAAAATTGGCTGATGGTGAGTAATACCATACAAATGTTATGTTCATTTCGACATTTTCACTTTTAAATATTTGAATGTGTAGCTTATCTTGACAAGGTAGCACAAATCGACAGAACACCAGCAACAGAATTGGACTGCACGATAGTGCTAAAGCTGCTGGAAGCGGTCATACTTGACTTGACTGTCTGTAAAGTCACTGCCATTAGTCTGATCTGCAGTATTTATGGCAGGTATTTTTTTAAATCGTTATTTTGTTTACACTTTTTTTTAAATGTCTGATACAGTTTTCAGCACAACAGGGTGTTTTACTTCCCTCTGTGTTTTACTTTTCTTTTAGCTGTACCACTTGGCCGTTGCTTTGAAGGATCAGTTATATGGACAATTTCTCAGGTTGTGGCACTATAAAACAAAAAAATGTACGATCCCATAAGAGTGACATATGAAACACCCGTACTGATCATGTCCCTTTCATGTCAACCAACAAGGACTCATTTATTTTCTTTAAAATGCTTTTTATTTATGTCTAATTGGATAGACTTATAATAACAAGGATTTGGCCTTATATGTTATAGTCTTCTATATTAAACTTAACAGATTTAGAGTTTTATTTATTTATTATCACTAGTAAATCATGCCTCCTAAAATCAAGAAATTGGGTGTAATTTGGGGGTATTTTCTGCTATTGCTGTTTAATAGCGACCATATATATAGTTTACCTCAATTTTTTATTATTTCTTTTAGTTTCTATAATTTTGTGGTTCGCAGAAAATTTTAACCCCCTCCCACTAATCCTCCACCCAAAATGTCCTGCAGATGCTCATGATGTTAGGTTATTTGGCAACTCTGAATTTGCATTATATTGAGTATGCCATACAATGGATAGACATTCTGTGCAGTGTCACTCTATGCCTTGTGACAAAACCTGCCAGGATAACCTTTGTAACCCTGAATTGGATTGTACGAGTATCAAAGAATGTGGATGTAGAAACTAGGCATTAGTTCATTTCTTATTCAGAGTTACCTAATCTGTACCAAACTTAGTTTTTACCTCTTTTTATTCTACCAGTTTATTTCACAATGTATTTAACTCATTTTGTGACTTGCTAAGTCAGTTATGTATGTCTACAATAATTTAGATAAATTTGTATACACCCTGGTGGTATGTTGACACATTTCCTAAAACTGCTGCCTCGCATGTCCAGGAGACTAGACTCAAATATTACCTTGGTTACTGTCTATGTGGAGTTTGTACATTTTCTCAGTGTCTTAGCATTTTTATTTTTTGAGTGGCTTAGATTATTTGGTGAATTTCAACTACCCAGTATGAGTGAGTATAAGTGTGTGTGCGAGTGTGTACTTTGATTGAACTGGTCTTCTGTCAAGAGTTTATTCTAGTCTTGTGCTCAGTCTGACCATAAAGGCTCAGCAAAGCTCTATACTTAAATTTGGCAGGTTTAAAAAATGGAACAGAAGGATGGATGCCACATCTATAAATACATACTGTATATGTGCCAAAATATGGAATACTATATGCAGAATAATGACTTTTAATTTGTGGTGGAAATATTTTACTTGTTTGTGATAGGAGAAATGTCATGCAGACTTGTATTTAATGGAAGGTTTAAATGTGGATGGTATTGTTTCATTTATTTTTATTAATTGGCAATGCGGTGTTCTGACAATCATATGATTTTTTTGCCAGAAACACAGCTATTGGTTGTTTGATTTATATGAGTTATAAAGGCATTTTATTCCTTCTTTTCATTTCTTTTAAAAAAATCTACAAGCAAACGTCTGCTTTTCCCCTAAATTCTTCATGATGGTACACTTCCATTGTAATCTTCAATGAGACATTCAACTATGGATTATTTTTTCTTGTGAGCCGAAATACAAATCAAACTGACTCAGAATAAGAATTGTAAATAATGCAGTTTGTGAAATGTTAGAACCCTTTTATATATTGTCTTAGGCTTTGTTGAGAAGAGTGTTTGAATGGAACATTGAAAGGGATAGAATCGCCGGCTAGTTGTCTTTGTGGTGTTTCTAGTCTCTCCCTTATGAAAGACTATCCTTTCCTTATGTGAGCAACATAAGGGATGCCCATGAACTTTCCTTTATTATTATTAATTCCTTTATTCCTTTATTATTATAAATTAACCAGAAAGTAAGTAAGAAAATTAAACATTATGAATGACAAAAACCAATAGAGAAGGAAAAGAAAAGAAAAGACTACTCCAAGGACAGGCTCACTGTTCTAGATCTGCTGGTTTTCAATGGGAGATGAAATTGCTTTAACTAGATATATAAAGTATCAATACTAATAAATATATAAGCAAATAAATAAATGTTTTAGTGTAAAAATCTAACACGTTTTCATGTGTAAAGGAAAATAAAGCGAACATTGAGAGTTTTTTTGCAGTGATGAAATTGTATTTGCTAACAAAAAAGTGTGTTGGAGGCAAACAAATTGGAACAACTTCGCTTAAGTCTGAAATTGTTGCCTTAAACATTTTTCATTTACCAGCTGTAGATGGCTAATGTCAGCAAAAAGGCTTGGAGTGAACATTTAATTAGTGCAATTGTGACTGCATTTGTTTGTACCATATGTTTTACAAAAGGTCTCTGCAGATACGCTTCATTTGCCATGTACTGAATTGAGATTTACTTGACAGGATTCCAAATAAATATTGTGATAAACACCTTCCGCTTGACTATTAAAAGTTGCTTCTTTCCCTACACTTTCCTCTCCACTCTTCCCTCCGCCCTGATATGCTTGTCTTGAATTGTGTGTGTTATCCCTCTTATACTCTGAGATTGCAAGCTCATTTGAAATGCATGAGGCCTTCAGCAACTGTGTTGCATGCTTGACACGTCTGAGTAATAGTGATGTCTGTTTTAGTCCCTTGGGGTCTGAGTTACAAAAGCATAAATTATTCAGTATGTTATTTCCCCTAACACGCCACTTTTCTTACTAAAACTGAGAACAAAACAGGAAGTCCTGTCATGTTTATGAGCAGGCCTTTTACTGTTAATGCTACACTATACAGTATGTGACTAAAAAATGTAAAAAAAAACTTTTTTCTACTCTACTTAGAATGGAATGATTGACAGCACAGGTGCAATAAATCATAATCATTAACGGCGCTTAAAATTATACCTTCTATAAAGAATGACATAATATATGAAGTTGACTGAGAAATTATGGCACCTGGTGAAGTCAGTTTTATAGTGTTAATCCCTGATTGTTTAACAATCTAACAAGTCAAAATATTTTTTATTTTTCTGGCATCAGTTGCTTTCTACTTCATAAGCTCTGTATTCTTTGACAGAGTGAGTGGATATTTACCTTCACTACTGTGGTATCCACTGTTACTTGTTCTCCAACTGCGAACACAGCAAATGATTATTATCATGTTATTATATTTTGGTTGCCTTGTTTACTTTATGATGGGGGGTTTCCTTCTACTTTAAAATATCTGTGGGGAAGTGTCTTTGAATAACATCAAATATCAAATTATGACAAAGTAATCATGTAATTTCAAACATACTGTGCGTTAGCATATTACATCGTGCTAAGCTGCATTCATATTATTTGACAAATCACTTACCTACGTCGTGCGTTGTATCTCAAAATGTACCATGTGGCATAATAACTCATTTCTTGACTGATTAAAGAGCCCACAAGTTTGCATCTCACAATCTTTAAAGTACATTAATGTCAGTTGTTTATCATGACAATTCATCATTCATTCTCTTTTACTTTTCGGGTTTGTGGGTATGTATGCAAACCTTTAGGTCTAATTGGAGTGACCTGTCTACAATTATAAGAAAAGCCCCATCAGTCTCAGCAATCAAACCAAGGCCACAGACTCATTATTTTAGTATAACATTTTCTTGCTAGAGTTGCTGCTGACAATGTTTTATTCTGGTCTGTTACTCTAGTTTTTAATTAAGTGTAGTAATTATTTTATTTTGCTATTACTAATGTGTTTACATTTTCTTTTGCTTCTCAGCATCTGTGGTGGCACTTGAATTGCCTTTGAGTGAAGATGATATCACACATAACAGATCCATTTATGGATATATTCTATCTAAACTGTCATGTTTAATTGTAGAATAATAATTTTCAGAATGCCACTGATCCAAGTAAAGACTATAAACTGTGCAGACAATACATGTGTCTGTATGTTTTTATATAAAGCATTAATTCCTTGGAAGGGTTCTGTGATTGGAGGAAGGATGTGGGAGTTCCTTTGGGTGTTGCCTACGTCATTCAGGAGCTCTGCTGGACAGCCAATTAGATTGCATATTTGTATCACTTGGTTTACTTGATTTGAGTTACCGGTAGGTAACTTTCACATACACCCTAATCTTAGCCATAGTGTAATTAAGTGTATTTCATGACATCACTGACATATAAGGTGGAGCAACAACCTCCTCAATGGTGCACAGATCTGGAGGTCCACAGCTTGCCTTGACTGATGTTATTGCTGTTTCATGAATTGTCAAATTAACATTGTTGACAGCCAGTCAACAGGTTGTGATCATTTTCCATTAACAAGCAGATAGATGGTGTCACGGCCACACCAGTCAGGAGCACAGAAAAGAAAAAAAATAAAAGAATGAAGAAGCAACTTTTGCTGCATTTTCAGGTGTGTTTAGAAATCTAAATTTGTCTAACTTCCAGTAAGCTAGATAACATAACATCAGTTGCCACTACACTAAAGTTAGTGGTTTTCTAGAGTAAGAATAGAGTAGCATTATTTGTAATAGTTTTGATATGGAGTGTTTAACAAATATTTCCTAATTTTACAGAACATAAATGACACATGGTGGAGGATTATTTATTACCACCATATACTGTAGATCTCAGAACCTATACACTTTTTCAAAGTCTGAGGCTAGGGATTTGCACTTGGCATTCGGAAGATTGCCGGTTTGAATCCCGTAAATGCCAAAAGTGACTCTACTTCATTGGGCCCTTGAGCAAAGCCCTTAACCTGCAATTGATCGTCCTGGGTGTGACGTTAATCTGCATCCAACCCTGCATGTAGGCCCATCAACCTTTCAGGGAAAAACCTGGGGGTTGGTAGCAGAATTGGCACTCTAGCCACCATAAAAAAACCTCACACTGTTCCATTCCATCTGTACTAGTGTGGTGTCACCCGCCACATGGCTGCACTTGGGTCCTAATCTGGGTTCCTGAGTTGGTTTGTCATGTGGTGAGTGTGGCAATGCGCTGTATCAGCGTGTGCTCCTAACCTAGGATTGTGGATTCTGTCCAAAATACATAAAACACAGCCCAGGCATTCCTTTGGAGGCTGGGTCCTCAATGAATCAATTAGTGTTTAGGCAGCCAAGGTCATGCAGATGGGCACTGTTGTCTGGTGGCTCCAAGGGTTAAACCTGTCCATGTTCTAGGAAATAATTATGGAGTTTGCCACAGAAGTAAACCAGTAATGGGGATAAAAAAAAAACTACTCTTGGTAAAGAGTAACTGATTTTAAAGTCAGATGGGTCACTGGTATGGAAAGTATGCTGTGGTGATATAAGAAGCTGGTACAATTGGGTAGAAATCCCATTCGGCAAAAATAAGCTCTAAGTTGGTTTTTGCTTGTTTTGTGCTGTTTGTAATTTGTCTTTGTTCATTCCTATCTTGAGTCAAATTGTATATATATATACAGTGATCCCTTGCTATATCGTGCTTTGACTTTTGCAGCTTCACTCCAACGCGGATTTTAAATGTAAGCATATCTAAATATATATCACTGATTTTTCACTGGTTCACATATTTCTGCTGACAATGGGTCTTTTAATTTATGGTACATGCTTCTTCAGTTGGTTTGCCAAGTTGATTTCATACAAGGGATGACGCTATTGGTGGATGGCTGAGAAGCTACCCAATCAGAGCATGTATTACATATTAAGTAAAACTCCTCAATGATATACGATATGCCTCCCGCACGATGCTTCGCATACTTGAAAGCCTGAGCAGCATGTATTGATTTTTGATTGTTTGCTTTTCTCCGTCTTTCTCACTCTCTCTGACATTCTCTGCTCCTGAAGAAAGGGGGTGTGAGCAGAGGGGCTATTCGGACACTGGCCTAGAGGATACGGACGCTCCTCTAAAAAATGCTGAAAGACTACCTTCACATTGCTCCCTTCCTTGCAGCTGCTTTGTCGGGCGGTGCTTTGCATACTTAAAAGTCCAAACAGCCCTATTGATTTTTGATTGTTTGCTTCTCTCTCTTTCTGTCTCTCTCTCTCTCTCTGACATTCTCTGCTCCTGATGCGCACTCCTTTGAAGAGGAAGATATGAATTTTTTTAATTGTGGGACAGAACTGTCATCTCTGTCTTGTCATGGAGCACAGTTTAAACTTTTGACTAAAGGGTGTTATTTCATGTCTAGAGGGCTCTAATAATGTTAACAAAAATGTATTTAGAAGGTCGTAAACAGGTTTTCTATGCTCTAACTGCAAAAATATTCGATTTATGAATAAAGAATCCTACTTTGTGGAAATTCATTTATCGCGGTAGAGTCTGGAATGGATTAACCGCGATAAACGAGAGTTTACTGTGTATATATATATATATATATATATATATATATATATATATATATATATATATATATATATATAAATATAGATAGATAGATATGGATATATATATATATATCTTCGGTGGGCTGGCACCCTGCCCGGGATTTGTTCCTCCTGCCTTGCGTCCTGTGTTGGCTGGGATTGGCTCCAGCAGACCCCTGTGACCTTGTAATATATATATCAATTTAATGTTTTGGACTGGTTTGCACAGTATTCTAGGTGAGAGAAATTGCTTTGAAAATGTAACATGTAAAGTATTCCCAAAAAACTATAATTTCTAAAGAATGTCATTTAATCCAATGTTAAACACTGTAAACATTATGTATTTGTATAGAGTGTACAAGGTTTTAAAAAATTTTCTGTTACCACGTATGTTTTCCTGAAAATGCAAATTACAATATATGTCATACATGAATACATCATTATTGATTAAAAAAAAAAGGCGGGTTGACATTGGTTTTTAATTTATGATATGAGGCATTTCCTAGTCATTGTTGCTTTCAGCTGTATTTATTATTGCTATTTTTATGTCTACAACACCTTTTCATTGGTAACACAAATAATAATATAATAGTACCTTTCTATTTTTGGCCAGTGAAAAGCATTTATATTTCCTATTGTGTGCTGTTTTTAAACTCAGAAAAGTTTATTTTTCAGAAATTACAATAACAACAAATACATTATTTGACATGCAAGTGTAAACTAGGAGAGTTTACATTTTTGCTAAATGTCTTTAAAGAAGCCATTGACTGACTAAGGAGATGTAGAACATAGAAAAGGAGATCACTAAGTCAGAAACTCACAGCTCTCAAGCTGCATGGTGCAGGTCTGAATATCCATGGGGAAATTCTTCAAATCCATAGGACAGGAAAGGATCAGAGTCAGCCTGAGAGGGAGACAAGCGATGGGAGGCACAAAAGGAGAAAAATAGAACAGGGGACACATACAGAATGCTTTTTTCAAAGAAGTACAGCAGTGATAGATAACAGCTTAGAGAAGCAAACATACTTGGACAGTTGAAAAGCATTTAATAGCAAAGGGATCTAGTGAGTGGTTAGAAAGTCAGTGGATTATGTACTCAAAATTGTTTCATATTCACTTACATTTACTATAAATGTGGAATTAACCAGTAGAAGCAATGATTACAATAAAAAATATAAAATGAAGAACAAAGCAATCTTTGACACAGTTTCAGTATGTACAGTAGCTTCCAATGAAAAACGACAATCCAGTAGGCAGTGTATTCAAGGTGGAGGGAAATGAGCTAAAAAAATATTAGTAGAAAAATACAAGCAGCATGCCTGTATATTCGATGAAAAAGGAAGGAAAGAATATTGAATGTGATAGAGAAAAAAGTAAAATAACACCAAGATGGAATGGAATTGAAGAAAAGAGTATGCCTAAGGCAGAGCAACTTCAAGGCTGGCAGATCAAAGATGAAATGATAACTGAACTCAGAAGGCGTGAATTTCCATTAAGAAATGAGTGTCAGAGGATCAGCGATGAATTTCCCTAGTGGGATGTTCCACCCTGGGACCCAAGTCACAGCTAAACTAAGAAACATTGTATCATAGATATTTTATATTTAAATAATTACCCATTCAGAAACAGTTGTTAAGATGACAGAAGAGAAAACAAACACAAAAGATGGAGACTAAGAAATATAATTTAGAAACCAAAATCTTACCTGATGCTGTAGAGCACATTCCCATTTTTAAAGATTCTCAGTAGTTTGTTATCTGTTGTCACCTCATGGAAATTGGCACCTTTCTCATTTGCAAAGAAAAGATCAGGTTTCCAAATGGAATCTAACATAGATGGGTCAAGATCAAGAGAGTCATCTGGGTATTCACTGTAGGCCAGCCGAGGATCATTCCACTGCTGTCTTAGAAACACATTTAACCTGTAGTCCTGAGAAAGAATTTGAACATTAAGTGTAAATAGTTCTGCATTTTGTCATTTTCAAGACAGAAAAATGTGAATACATATTGTGACTTTAGATTTTAGTTTTGGTGTCTAAGGAAGGAACACAATCTGAATGATGAAAAATGATACAATTTCTACCTCGCCTCCATTTCTGCCCCTTCTGGACAGGAGGAAAAAAAAAAGAATCCCATTGCAGGAGGTGTTTCTCATTTGACTCAACAGGACTTGGGAGGGAACAGATCAATGCTCCTTTGACTATTTTCTTTTGCTAGCCTTCATTATTTTTTTTTCATTTAGCTGTTTTTTGACACCACAGAAATGTAATGGTGTTACCCATATCTTTTTTCACATCGGTCTCATTTACATTGTGCATTTATTCAACCTCTGCTATTAATAATTAAACTTGTTTGTTATATGTAACTGCTTGTTTTTAACTTTCAACATTTCCAGCCATTAATAACCTATAGGATTTTTTTCATGCCAAGAAAGAGCACCACAGATGCAATATTTGCTCTAAGGGTGTTGATGGAGAAGTATAGAGAAGGCCAGAAGGAGTTGCATTGTGTCTTTGTGGACATGGAGAAAGCATATGACAGGGTGCCTCGAGAGGAGTTGTGGTATTGTATGAGGAAGTCGGGAGCGGCAAAGAAGTATGTAAGAGTTGTACAGGATATGTACGAGGGAAGTGTGACTGTGGCAAGGTCTGCGGTAGGAGTAACAGATGCATTCAAGGTGGAGGTGGGATTATATCAGGGATCATCTCTGAGCCCTTTCTTATTTGCAATGGTGAAGGACAGGTTGACAGATGAGATTAGACAGGACTCCCCATGGACTATGATGTTTGCTGATGACTTTGTGATCTGTAGCGTTAGTAGGGAGCAGGTTGAGGAGACCCTGGAGAGGTGGAGATATGCTCTAGAGAGGAGAGGAATGAAGGTCAGTACAAACAAGACAGAATACATGTGTGTAAATGAGAGGGAGGTCAGTGGAATGGTGAGGATGTAGAATTGGTGAAGGTGGATGAGTTTAAATACTTGGTATCAACAGTATAGAATAATGGGGATTGTGGAAGAGAGGTGAAAAAGAGAGTGCAGGCAGCATGGAATGGGGTGGAGAAGAGTGTCAGGAGTAATTTGTGACAGACGGGTATCAGCAAGAGTGAAAGGGAAGGTTTACAGGACGGTAGTGAGACCAGCTATGTTATATGAGGTGGAGACGGTGGCACTGACCAGAAAGCAGGAGACAGAGCTGGAGGTGGCAGAGCTAAAGATGCTAAGATTTGCATTGGGTTTGACGAGGATGGGTAGGATTAGAAATGAGTACATTAGAGGATCAGCTCAAGTTGGATGGTTGGGAGACAAAGACAGAGAGGCGAGACTGTGTTGGTTTAGACATGTGCAGAGAAGATTTGCAGAGTATATTGGGAGAAGGATGCTAAGGATAGAGCTGCCAGGGAAGAGAAAAAGAGGAAGGCCTAAGAGAAGGTTTATGGATGTGGTGAGAGAGGACATGCAGGTGATGGAGTAACAGAACAAGATGCAGAAGACAGGAAGATATGGAAGAAGATGATCCGCTGTGGCAACCCCTAACGTGAGCAGCGGAAAGAAGAAGAAGTAGAATGACCTGTAGGATTTTTTATTTAGTGATTTTTACAGGAGAAATAGTGCATACATTTTTTCTGCATTTAGATTGTGAAAGACATCTTTACAAACATGCCTGGGTTGAGGATGCTTCCTTGTTAGGCCAGCTTTAGTTAGAATGGCATGCGGATATGGAGGTAAACAATCATAGCAGAAAACCGTTAAAAACTGACAGTGGGGCTGTAAAGCAGCAAGCAGTATATTTTTCTTACCCCTTGTTTAGAGGGTTTTTTAGTCAGCAAAATTGCCTGCAAGACTCAGCTGCGTTATTGAATATAAATATTTATTTTGAAAATAATTTTGAATAAATCTAGTTTTGTCATGGATCATGAAAACAGAACCATCATTATTATGAGGTAATTTTTATATACCATATTAACATATAGTGAGTAAAACGAAAAGTGTCAAAAACTTTTTGACAAGACCTTTTAAATATTTAATATTTTTTGTTGTGCTTCTTTTCTGAATGGTATTTGGATAAACCCTCATATATCACTCATCCCATTGAAAATGACGTACTAGTGATAAACCCCAGAAATCAGACTTGGAAATCAGTCAGCTCAGCAGCAGAGAAATGAATAGAAAGAGTAAGCAGATTAACACTATGTGATGTCTTGCTGTGCCATTGCCATATTGATATTTGGGAAGCAGAACTGTTTAAAATGCGCAATCAACTCTAGCAATCATGTACAGTAGACCAGAAAGAGGGTCTCTTCTGAAAGAATACAGTAAAGCACAATGTATTTCTTAAGCATTGTGTTTCATGTTAAAAATGTTTTGAAAAAATGTTCCCAAGTGAGTAACATTATATTTCAGATATTAGCCTCAATTAATACCAGTGCATGTTGGCACTCATGGGGAAAACGAATATGAACCTAAAACAGCTCCAGGTTAGTTGTATTTTTTTTACACTTCCTCCTATGCCAATGTGGCAATGAAAAGTTTAAGAGTATAACAGATTTTGAATTTAAATGTAATTGTTTCTAATATACAGTTACAGTATAAGAGCAGCCTAATTAATTAAAGAACACCCATCCATTTGTTTTTTGAACCCGCTTTTTAATTACGTTTGTGTTATGACTGGTTTTCTTTAGATGGGACAAGTTCATCACCAGGTACACTCACTTTCACATTAAAAGATCTAATTTAGACTTACAAATTAGCTAAGCTTGCATATTTTGGGTATGTTAAAGGTACTCTGATTATTTAGGGAGACTGGTCCTTTGGTTATTATTTTGGCTCTGAAATGCCCAGATAACCTTGGGCTGGCCAGGGGTAAATTTGAGGAAAGTGGTCAAGAACTTCCAAAGTGTGTTTCTGATACTGGAAGTAGCGGTGAGATTTACAACATAAGTAATTACTCAATGAGGTATGATGTCACCTCAGCTCAAGAGGTCATGAGATGAACCAGGGCAAAGGCTTGGCCAAGGATGGATCCCAAACCCAAAGGACCCTGGGCCTGACAAGATAATGATCCACCAAACCCCAGCCCCTGCCAGCCAGCCAAAACTAACCTACAAACACACGGAGCAAAAGTGCATTATTTAGCCAAATTCTGATGCGTGTTTGCTTGTATAGGACATCAAACACAGTACATGTTAATTTCATTATATCAGATGAGTAGACAGCACATACTACAGAATTTACAAAACAATAATTTGTGCTGGCAATTGGGGAAAACGCTATAGACTATACAGGCTTTGTATTCAATAACATAACACTAATGCAGTAAAACCCTGCAAAAACACAAATTGGTAAATAATGTGGTTATTCTTTGGGTGTATTCCTTCTTGGCAAGCGATCACAAGAATCACAGTCACTAGTTCTGTCAAAGTTAAATGACTGGTGCTGCACTGGATTGTGATGATGTGCAATATAAAGCCCTGAAGCTCACAAGCTTTGCTCTAAACATCTGGCAGGGAGGTATACCTGAAAAACTCTGTACACCTTCACACAATAATGTTATAGCCATCAACAATATCTCTGTTAAATATCCTAACTCAACCAACCAACATAGGGCGCCACCTATCACAGGCCTACATACAGGAAAACAAAAGTAGAGAAGAAATATAGAATAATTATTAATAAATCAGTTGTCCTATTTTATAGAAGTTTCTGCCTTGGTATTATACTCGCAAATTCATTAACATAATTCTCGAGTTATTAGTTCAGTTCAGATATTTAGTAGGCGTAATTTTCATGAGGACAAAACCACCCCTATCGCACCAACCTTTGGGCATCTCGGCTTGGGCCCAAAAACCGTTTTGGAAATCTATGTTGGTGTTTGCTTGTTTAGAGGAGGAGATCCTAGATCAGAGAGAGAGGTTCAATAATTATTTAATATTGAATTAAAAATCAGTCATTCCAAGTACTAATAACCATTAAAAACAATAGTAATACCAAGGCTGTATTTAAAATCAATTTAATGGTATTTTTATAAAACAAAAGTATCCATTTCTATTAAAAACATAAAACCTTCTGGGGAAATCCAGACTTTTGACATTGTGTATCTTGCAACTTGCAATAAAACAGAATTGCTGTGGTAGACACAGCATTGAAAATAAGCACTGGAAAAACAAGATTTTAAGTTAATGTGGATTAGTATCGGTTTCATCTTTTTAATCTGATAATAAACTGTTAGGCCATGTTGAATAATAAAGCACACAAAGAAATAAAGAACATTTGCCTTCAAATACAGTCTCTCAAAATGACACTTGCTGCAAACTAGTGAAAAGTACAGTATGTGTAGACCACAATACTAGAGAAAGTCACATCATAGAATGTAGACATTAGAGTGGTGTACTGTTAAGAGAAGTGGCAGCCCGGAGGGGCAGTCGCTAGCACTGCTGTATTCTAACTCAACAGACACACTGTGTGAATTTTGTACATTCTCTTTAAGCACAGTTTAGGTTTTATAAATATTATGGTCTCTTCTACAATCTAGAAAATGTAAGTTTCTGTTTACTCTTAAAATAATTGAGATTGAGCATCCTTAGGTAACTTATCAACCCATTCAGGGATGGTTAATAACAAATACGGTACATGAGAATTCAGCTCTCTGTGACTCTCTAATGGTAAAAGCAGGTTCAGAAAATGAATGGATGGATAAATAACCATTAAAGTAAGAATCATTTCTAAAGCAATGATACTAGACAACATTACATGGTTATTCTAGCATGAGTAAATCTCATGTGGTTTCTAGGAAAATTACTTTTGTAAGGCTGTATGATCCATACCACACATACCAAAACATTACAGATACTTTGACAGGAAGGTTATCTTCACAGACCAATAACCTAGAAATAAACACCTATAAAAGATAATTCATCCAAAACTAGATTTAAAAGATGGTCAGGTGCTTTTCTGCATAAAACAAAGAAACAGCCACAAATGTCAGGGAGACTTTAAACTTGGAAGTGCTTTCGTGCAGCCACCCACAGAGTTTTTTTTTTAGAAGAGCCATCTCCTAGACAACTAGAACTAATGAACACCTTGAAACTGCAGAGAAGAGAAACCTGCCGCTATCCTGTCGTATCTTAAAGGCAAAATTATGATGCAATATTAATATTAAGTAGTGTTGATAAAGAACTTGTAATAGGCTGTATAATGAAAAGCTACTGCTTAGGATAGTCTTTCAGAAAGAGACTGATTATATAAAGTGGCCTGGATTAAGCTGAGAGTGAGGACAGAAAAAGAGAAGGCAGTAGAAACATTTTTAAGGATCAAGCACAATTTATAGTTTACTTTTAATGCTTTCTTTTTTATCGCTTTGAGATAGAAGACAATAAAAAATAAACTTGGACCTGTAGTATAGCTTTAATAAATGACAAGATCATTGCTGATGCTAAAAGTTGGTTTTCCTCAATAATTTTCCAATATGTAGGTTTCTGACAACTTATAAATAATGGAGCCCCCATTGATTGGTCGTTATTTGGAAATTTGAGATTCTGTCGTTTAACATGTGATCATAATATTTTCTTGTAGGACATTTTGGAGCTCAAGAATGTGAGCTACATGCATATTCCAACCAAAGTAGTTAAGATTTCATAGTATGTACCTTAAAATGAGGGTAGGAAATAGGTGCTTTTTAAGCTTTATTTTCTCAGCCTTTATGAATGAATATGAATTAGTTCTCTTGACCAAATGCAACTTTTCTGTCTTTACTCATGAAAGATGGTTTAACCGTAGGTGTTGCTAATTGGTAGAAGTGAGATTTAGCAGCCTTTTTCTATTCAATAACTGAAAATATGTTTCTGTGTAAAAAAAGTGTTTTACTAAAGAACATGGAAGCAGACGATTTGAGGCTGTCAGCACTAGGCTTATAAGGTTGTCACTCAGTCTCTTGCTGGATACAATAAGTCATAGTTAGTGAAAGGCACTAATAAGTGGGTACACTAAGCTTTTTAAAATCTGATTTATTCACTTTTTAAAATGAATGATTTTCTTATACCAAAATGTTTGGAAGGGCATGTTAAATTTGAACTATTCATATGGGATTTCTAGGAGTCTTCAAATCAGCAATGAAATAATCTTCCATTAATAAATATATTTTATCTATCTATCAAATATATTTTGAATGGTAAACCTTAGTAAGTCTTTTGATTCTGTTCATCACTGTAACTGCAATAAAACAGATACACAAATAACATCTCAGCATACTAGCCTGTCCTCCATATATCTATATATCCATATATCTCTGCATACTAATCTGCCCTTGTATATCTATTTGCAATGTCCCAGAAATGTAAGAAATTTTATAAAATGTTTTTACAATGTAAAATAAAAAAATAAATCTAATAACATAATTGAAATCTGGAGAAACCTTTTGCTGTGATTTTTTAAAAAATCATTTAGGGGTTATCAGCCCAGATGACAAGTCATCTCTTACAATATTTTATACAATAAATTCTTACCACTATCTAGCAATATGTTAGGACCAGAATTGTCTTAAAACATAAATTTCTCCTTCCTAAATTGCATTTTATTTCTTAATTGAAGGACAGAAACCAGATATTAGGAAATGTTGTTTGCCTCTGAACTCAATTAAAACACTAAATTCATTGTAAATAGACTCAAAAACATTTGGCATCTGAATATTTTCTACTCTATCTCCTAATAAGCTATCTGCCAAGTAAAAAATAACAATTCATAATAGCAATAAAGGATTCAGCTTGAACTTGAACTTCATTTCCACGCAACATAGTTGCAAGGAATTTCACTTGGTGTTATGTCCATACATTAACAAGGTATCAATAAACACAAATCACAGTAAGGATGTAAGAATATAGACCCCTATAATACTCTTGATAATTTATTTAATTAATCCTGAAATCAAATAATCAATTGCCACTTGTCCAGGATATACTTTATAATAGCCTGAAACAGACCTTTTATTGTTTGAAAGCTGCCTGCTATTATCAAATGGTACAAAAGCAGGAGATTGAATTGATTTTATACAGGTTGTCTTGCTTTTCATTTAAAAACAATGCATGAATAAAGTCAGGTTTGAGGAAATACATCCTTGTGACAAACATAGTTATTCAAAGGAAAATGAACTTATTAATTTTAATTAATTTAATGTTTTACATGTAATGCAGGAGAGATACATACCTAAATTTGGAATTAATAGGAAACTAAAAAAAACTCCACGGTGGATTAATACAAATTTAAAAAAAGAAGTTACAAAGGAAAAAACTGCTTTATAAGGCATATAAGACTAATGACTGCAAAGTGAATTGTAGAACGTATGAGAACATGAGGGCAACCATTAAGAAGGATATCAGGAAGGCTAAGAGGCAGTTGGAGAGGAATATAGCAGATAAGGCGAAAGAAGATGCTAAGAGATTCTTTCAGTATTTTAGTAGTAAAAGAACAGTCAAGGAGGAGGTGAAGTTCATCAGAAATAGTAAAGGGGAATTAAACGATACAGACAATGAAATAGCAGATGCCCTAAATTTACATTTTTCTGAGGTGTTTACAAGTGAGCAAGTGGATAACCTCCCAGAGGTAAACACATCTACTAAAGAGGTACTGAGGGATTTGGAAATTGTAGAGGGAGAAGTGCTGCTCAGATTAAATAAGATGAAATCAAACAAATCACCAGGACTAGGTAATATTTATCCTCGTGTTTTTAAGGAGGCTAGTGAGTACATATATAAACCCTTGACACATATTTTTAGGAAGTCACTGCGCACTGGATTCCGAAGGACTGGAAAATGGCAAATATCATCCCATTATATAAAAAGGGTGACAGGGCAGATCCAAGCAACTATAGGCCAGTAAGCTTAACATGTATCACAGGATAATTAATGGAAGGAATTATTAAGGATAAGATTGAGCAACACATGGCAAGGACAGGAGTTATTCTGAACAGTCAGCATGGGTTCAGAAGAGGGAGGTCATGTTTTACTAACATGTTGGAATTCTATGAAGAGGCAACAAAAGGATACAATCAAAGTGGAGCTTATGATATTATTTATCTGGACTTTCAGAAAGCATTTGATAAGGTGCCACATGAGAGGTTGGGCATCAAGTTAAAAGAAGTGGGAGTTCAGGGTGATGTTTTTAGATGTGTGCAGAATTGGCTCAGATACAGGAAGCAGAGGGTGATGGTGCGAGGAACCTCATCAGAACTGGCCGATGTTAAGAGTGGTGTTCCACAGGGGCCAATGCTAGGGCCACTGCTATTTTTAATATATATAAATGATTTAGATAGGAATATAAGTAACAACTGGTTAAGTTTGCAGATGATACCAAGATAGGTGGATTAGCAGATACTTTGGAATCCGTTATATCATTATAGAAGGACCTGGATAGCACACAGGCTTGGGCAGATTTGTGGCAGATGAAATTTAATGTCAGTAAATGTAAAGTATTACACATAGGAAGTAAAAATGTTAGGTTTGAATACACAATGGGTGGTCGTAAAATCGAGAGTACACCTTATGAGAAGGATTTAGGAGTCCTAGTGGACTCTAAGCTGTCGACTTCCCAACAGTGTTCAGAAGCCATTAAGAAGGCAAACAGAATGTTAGGTTATATAGCACTAAGCGTGGTCTCCAGGCTACAAAAAGGACATAGCAGTGCTAGAAAAGGTCCAGAGAAGAGCGACTAGGCTGATTCCAGAACTACAGGGGTTGAATTATGTGGAAAGATAAAAAGAGCTGAGCCTTTACAGTTTAAGCACAAGAAGATTAAGTGGTGACAGGATTGAAGTGCTTAAAATTATGAAGGGAGTTAGTACAGTGGATCGAGACTTGTATTGTAAAATGAGTTCATCAAGAAGACGGGGACACAGTTGGAAACTTGTTAAGGGTAAATTTCGCACAAACATTAGGAAGTTTTTCTTTAGACAAAGAACGTTAGACACTTGGAATAAGCTACCAAGTAGTGTGGTAGACAGAAAGACGTTAGGGACTTTCAAAACTCAACTTGATGTTTTTTTGGAAAAAATAAGTGGATAGGACTTGGGAGCCTTGTTGGGCTGAATGGCCTGTTCTCGTCTAGAGTGTTCTAATGTTCTAATGTTCTAATTGTATAGGTATCACAGGCATACAGACAGTTTTGGATTAATGTTTGTTAACCTTAACATAATATATTCTTATAAATGAAATTCCTCCATTATAAAAACCAAAGTGGGCAGCTTGAAGGGCTCAGCTTTATATAAAAATCAGAAGCTCTCTCTATTGACCTTCAGTAGAGCTTCCACAGGCTGTCACAGAAATTACTTTTAACATGGGGACACATTGCTGTTTCTAATAGAGTTATATATTGTACATTTATAGTTGTCTTATTGTTGTTCATGTTGCCTGTGTTATGGATTAAACATTCATATGGGATCCACCCAAAAGAAAGTTATCAACTAATAATGAGAGAAATGATTTGTGCAAAATTGAATTAGCAGAAAAACACAGTAGTCTGCTTCTCAAAAAAATAAAAAATGGTGTTTTACTTCCTGCCAAATCCATGCCACTGACACAAAAAGCAATGTGTTTATTTTCTGTCTGGAAGCATTTTCATTCATTAATTCTACAGGTGTCTGTCATTTTGTATTTAGGTAAAGATCAGTAGTGAAAACAAATCATCACATTCATTCCTGTAATGTGTGGTTCTTTTCTTGAGCATTCAAACATGTGGTATGTTTTGTACAAGTAAGAGGGTGCCCATTTTACCAATTATGATTAGAATCTTGGCGATGGCAATCCTAAAGATGCATCAGAGACTGAAATGGAACTCTCATGCAAACTCTCACTTGCAGGAATCAAGAAATAGTTAAAAGTTGTTTGCTAGGAAAAGGCAGCAGGAGCAAGCAGCATTCCATAAAGTGAGTTTTCCTTTGGGGAAATCACAGAAATGAACATAAGGGTGTGTTTTCGTGTGGAAAATATGCAACATGTCATATTTTTACAAAATGCACACTACCTCCATTGCGAATGAGAGGCAGAAATAGAATTGATTGTGTTGGTGTGTAGATGATTTACCTGCATTACAAAACTGTGTGAAAAACACATAAATGTGAATGAGATACAAGACATCCAGCAAAAGTGCTAACTGAATGATAAATAAAAGTCTCCAAGAATTCTATTTTAAGGTTGAATAATCAAGTAGTAGTAATTGAGGAGACTGAATTTAAAATATAATTTTATGCAACGTTTGTGTATTGTGACATCCTAAATTTAAAGACCCCATTCCAACATAGGACCTTGCCGTATGAGGTAAAAAAAAACATTTTCTCTTTCTTTCTGTGGTTTCCCATAGTATATCGCAAAGAGGTGCATGGTAGTTTGATTGAGATTTAGAAACTGGCGCTACCTGAATGTGTATGTGTGTGTGTGTGTGTGTGTGTGTGTATGTGTGTGTATGTGTATATAAGTATGCCTGAAAACAATCTAAAATCCTTTCCAACACTTCTTGACAGTGTAATTCAAAGACGCAGAAGTAGGAGATGGATTGATCGATGGATAATTTGTTACATTACTGTCAATTAGTAAAAGGTACAGATGAAGCAGAAAAAACAGAGTTCAACAACTGAAAGTGACATGCCACTCCGCACGCAACAAAAGCAGCAATGCATAGCAGATTAAAATTCATTGGTAAAGCATAGTGAATGTAAATGCAAAGTACTTCTTGTTCATTTAAATTATTTATCATTAAATCCTTAACTGAGAAAATTGTGAGTACCATAAATTCTACATCTAGACTAATTTTGCTTGTAGAAAGTGTACATGCATTTTTTTTTTATTTGATATACTTAATGTGGTGCTTGCCAAAAAACATTTTTATTTTGTGACATAAATGGTATAACTGAATAATCTTAAACAGGTTAATGTTTGCCAATGACCATATTCTTATAAATGCAGACTGTTCAAAAACAAGTGCCAACTGTCTTAGAAGTAGCTGTGCAAAAGTGGATCATTGGCTGCTGCAGTACAATCTGAGAGTAATCACAGTATAAAATATGTGACTTCCTTCGAAATCTTTGTTGACACATCTGTTAAGTGCCTTTAGTTATTCTGGGCGTACATTACTGTATTTCTAAGAAGTGGTTTCACAAGTGCTCTTTGCAACATTTGTAAAGACTACAATTTTCATTCTGCAGAGAAGAGATAAATACTTGAAGTGATTTCAATAACTGACACTGTTTTAAACTCAGTGTTCTTATAATAGGTTTTAAATATATGAAATGTTGTCTCACAAAGTTTATTTCTTTTTTTAAATGTAGTGGCTTAACTTTTGACATTCTGAAAACAGTAAAAGATGTTTACACTTTTTATCTCACTGGATAGATTTTTTGTTTAATCCTCCTGCTGGTATTTTGCTTTCTTAATCTTAAATCTTATATTCATTGATTTTTCTGTCTTCTATGTCAAATTATTTACTGTCATCTTTCTGACACAGAAAACAAATAGCATTCCCGTTGCTATCAGCAGTGTTGTTCACCTGTCACCGTTTAATTTGTTACTTTTTTCATAGTAATGCACATTTGTGGCTTTACTTTTAGTACAATGGATTCTTTTCTATTTAAAATATTTGTTTAACTAGACCAATCAAAAAGATTGCAAAAATCAAAAATGTCTAAAATGTAAACGTGATAACTGACCACTCAAATACTACCAGAAAAACTTGTATGGCAATCCATAAAGCTAGTACTATAAGACCTCAAAAGATAATTAGGAAATTAAATTTACATTTTTATGGTTGTCAGTGTAACCAGAAATGTAAGTTTTTATACAATATTGTGAAAGATTTGTGAGATCTCTCATTCCTGTTGTTGTGAACTACTGGAACAAATGTATTTATCTAACAGTAAAGCCAGTAAGAACAGTTTTCCTTTGAAAAGAAGGAAGGGAAAAATCACGGCATAACTGGTACTGAATCATTTTGCCTCTTTTCATCTAAAGGTCAAAATGGATTTTAAGTCCACTCATAATTCCTCCTGATTACATCATAATAACCGTGATTACAAATGGCAAGGGCACAATACATTCTTTAATGTAGAAAGATTCATAGTTAAACTGAAAATTTCATATTTTTGTGTAAGGATGGGTACTTGCCCCTATGACAGTGAACTGGATTAAACAGGCTAGTAACAGGCAAAAAGGTAGATTTCTTCAGTCATTTTAAGGTCAAAGAATATATAAATGTACAAAAATAGGTGAAGGCAATATGAATGATGAAAGTATTAAAAACCAAGGAAATGTTACCTTTAGTAAATCAGGTACGTAGGCAGTGTCATCACTTCCCTCACTAGATGAGCAGGTCACTTAACCTGCCAGTGTGCAAGTTATATGGTAAATAAAAAAAACATATTAAAGCTTTCTACTTGTAAAGCTTCTTAATATGATGGTCACTACAGATATGAAAGTTATTTTTTTGTCTACAAGTGCATAACTGCACCTACTCAATAGGTATTTGTTTCTTACACCTCGTCTCTCAAGAATTACTGGAACAGCAAATGATGTCATCTGCTATCTTCAGTTCAGTTCTTTGAGAAACAGCTCTGTAAAAATTATAAAGAAATATATTATGTATCTGTAGGTCTGTCCGTCTTTCACACAATTACTTGCAAACTACTGAAGCTAGGTCCTTAATCTTGGTCTTGATTGAAACTTTATCACCCGATGCGTATTGCAAAAAAATGTGAGGCTGTGGCAGTCTCGCTAAACTGACCTGCACTTGTTGGTTTCTTATAGGAAAGTCATTGCAGTGGCTGTTGATGTGGCAGGATAAAGAATGCAACAAAGAGAAGAAAAGAGATGAAAGACGAGCACTACTTTTGAAAGTTCCATCACCAATGTGATCACTGTGATGCTGTGTTTTTTCATAGTGAAAGTAAAGGAATGTATAGCCAAAATAGAAAAGTGCTGTATATGAATCACTTTTAAGAAGAACAGCAACATCTGCTGACTGTGAAGCAAACGACAAAAGCCAGTTTATGTGATAGGAAGAAAAAGAAGAATGACAGCTGCAACACCTGCTAAACTTCAAACAAATATGGCGCAGGAAGCTGTTACTATTTACAATCTACTGGTGTGAAAACCGTGATATTCATCTTTATCAAAACATTATGACCTGATATGTACTGGAAAGTCAAAAAAGCTGAGGTTGCGGCAACTTCAGAAAAGTAATCGACAAAGTGACATGACTGTAAGAAAAGTGGATCCATCTACTGAATGCCTTACTGGTGGGCAGAAAAGTTATTGTAATAAAAGTTAGATCCTCAAAAGCCGATATATTGATGTTAATTGTTCCTCGACCAAGATAAAGAACTCTGTCAGACTCACCACAGAAGGTGCTCAATACAGTGTCAATAATGTGAGAAAGAATGGAATACATGCAAACTTACATCATTAATGTGATCACTGTGAAGCTGTATTATTCAAGGTGAAAACAAAGCACTATCTTGCCAGAATGGAAAGTTCTTTAGTTAATAACCACGGGTCTGCATGCTTCCTAGTAACATATAAATATATGTGTTACATTAAAGATTATATTTTCATTAAATATTAATTTAATTAAATTATCATGGAACAATTCAATCTACATCTTAGGATGCTAATGACATACATCAGCATGTAAAAGATTTTTCAGATGGTCAGTGCATAAATATAATTAAATATTCTTGGCTCCATCCTGAGTTAGCCTGAACACTGCAGAAGTAGGCTCCCTGCTTTTCATATTCTTCAAACTTGAATAAGCACATTTATTAAATAAATGAATGGATAAGCATATCGTATATTGCATCAATTTTTAAATATCCTTTTTTGTTGGTGGTATTATGATTGTCTCTGTCCACTCTTTTGCTAAATAAACCACATTATTTCAAGTTTTTTTTAAACTTGAGAAATAACATGTACTGGTATATGTTTGCTGAGCTCTGCTAGAATGTTATCGCTTCCAATAATCTAATTGGTTTTTTTAGTGTGTTATTAAATGCTATACCTCATCGATTCTATCTTAATTATTTTTAGCTGTACAATTTTCATCAAAGTGTGAACTTTTTTATAGAACATTTGTCTCAATGTTCTTGCAATTTATTTTTTATTTCGTTTCATTTGTTCACAATATTACTTTGACTTCATTTTTAATTATATCTGGTCATATTGATTTTTTGTGTATTAGCTGGCATTTAGATGTGAATTAAATCTTGTACATTTCACCATATCCTTAGTCCTATTCTGTTAATTTTTTAGAACTTTTTAGAGGAAATGTTTTATTTCTGTTTTTCTTTTATTTTCATTGTTATTTATTTTGAGGCCCTTTTCTACCCAGATTCAATATTGTTTTCACTTGATATAAATTTTATTGTTTACAATCTTCAATTAAAACTTCAATGTCAAATTAATTGATGTATTTTATTTATATTTCCAATAATCTAATGAAAACAAATATATTAATCTCATAATTTGTCATTCTAGTATTTTGTGCATTTTTTTCTTGAAAATATACAGTAATTAGTAATAAACCTGTACATCCAAATGAAACGCTAGGAAATCTCTGAACTGGAAAAAAAAAAAAACACATTTAGAGTGAAAATAGCAAATATAGTACACGGCTGAGAGTGGGGTAGAGAATGAAAAGGTATAAAGATTAAAGATGTAAGTAATGTTTAGCTTACTTTTTGTAATAATTATATATATAGATCTACTGTATATCTAGATATCTATATATACACTGATATGAATTCTTACTCACTTCTACCCTTTGTTAAAAATGGCAGAAGCAGTACATAAGATAATTTGTATACAGTATTTGTCAATAGTAAATGGGCACATTGAACTCAAAGCATAATATTTACAGTATAGCGCAAAGATACATAATAACTACTCAAAATGTAATGAACTATGTGTGTTAACGATAAAAGGTGCTTCATTTTATTGTATCTGATGTGAAGGTGATCTCAAGAGGTCAATCAGGTTTATGGATATCTGTTATCCAATTTAACAACAAAAGAACTGTATTCCAGGAAATCTGTGTAAAATGAAAAGGGTCAAGTAAATGTTTTCTGAGTATGGGGCCTATAATGGCAAACACCAGGCCATAATGTTTTTCTGTATAATTTTAAGTACATATGTATAAAAATAAACCTCAAGCTGGCAAAGTGTTTTCTTAAATCAGGGTCCTACCAAGCCAAACATATGTAACCAGAAATTTTTGAAATTTTATTAATTTTTGCTGGCAATATTTACCAGATTTAATGTTCATATTTATCTCATTTGGCTTTCAGACCTTTAGTCTCAATTATTCTTCCTCCCTCTTCTCCACATACTTCTGACAAAAATATTCTTCTTCCATATTGTAATATACATAACTAGCAATACTTGAACATGCCAAGAGTGCTGCAGTGTCCTTCACTGTCATCAAGTGTTGTCAGAGTTTTTTTCCTGACGGGCATGCTGAGTGCTTGATAGACCAAAAGCCCGATAATGTGGCTAAGGAAGCCTGCACTTCTAACTCTTTGGTTATGTATGCCTTTCAGTTGGCCTGTGCAATGTGCCTCACTGTTACAGCGGCATGCACTGATAACCGTTTTTTTCATTGGCTTGCGCTGCTGTGATTCTCCTGTCAGTAGCAAGCACCACTGTTGTGCTTGTCCTGTTAGCCACTGCAAGTGTCTGCATTGGTGTTTGCTGTGAGGCATGTGGCTGTGTGTCTGTCTGCCATGAGAAGGACTTGAAACCCAGTTTTGCTGCTGAAGTGGTCCACACATCCATTTCATGGTACGTAATATAGCATAAGCTGCCAGCTGACACACAATCAAGGCTGAAAGCCTAGGAGTGCACAAGTTTCTGCGTGACACACAAACAACCCCTAGGATTTTATATATACTGTGACAGATTAAGGCTGTATCGCTCCCTTGAACCCCTGTCCACGACTCAAGACACCAGGAAAAAGTCCAAACGATGACTTTATTTTTATGCCACAGTGCACAAAGCACCCTCTCCTCCACTATACTCATACAATAATCACAAATCACTAAAAATACACAATCCTCCACTCCCAGATGCATTGCCCTCCTACCACCCAGCTCAGCCCCCTGTCTGGGAGCTCCCACAGTCCTTTTAGTCTTCCTGACCTGGAAGTGTTCCCAATCCCCAGTCCACGTGAGTCTCTATCACTTCCGGGTCAGGAACGAGTCCTTCTTCTCACCCCGGAAGCACGTCATTCTTCCTTTGATGCACTTTCGGGTTATAGGGCACAAATGAGTCTTCAGTCCTCTCTGCAGCTCCCTCTTGTGGCCCCTGTGGTATCCAGCAGGGTCGTGTATAAAAACTACATAGTCCATGACTCCCTGCTGGTCTTCGGGGCACCTCCACACTGCAGGGAGGGCTCCATCTGGCGGCCTGGGGGTATTGGCCGGGATGACAAGCCGGCCATATAACACAATACATATTGTCTAGAAATCGTCTTTCCAGCATTCTTTTGTTCTCTTGTCATAAATCCTCTTGTCACAAATAATTACTTGGTTGGATTTTTTATATCCCCAGATTCAAATGTAAAGTAGTGTGTGGTAGTGATCTTCAAGTCCAACGTTTATATGACATTTTGTAACTTTTATTTAAATTGTTATTGTTGCTTGTTTAGACAGTAGTAAATAAAAGAATAATAAATCCAGCCATTTTTTTTAAATGCCTCTTCCATGACAGACAGAAAACAAAGCTGAAGAATGCAGAATTCTAATACTTAACAGACACATACTGTCACTCACTTAAAGAGTGTCAGTAGCCTAGCACTGTACCTGGAGATAAACACATGGCTGAAAGGTCTGCAGTTTCAGGGCACACACTTACATTTTTGAAACCAAAACATCTTCCTTAAGAAGATGTCTCGCTATATCGCGCTTCGACTTTCGCGGCTTCACTATTTCACGGATTTTATATGTAAGCATATCTAAATTTATATCACGGATTTTTTGCTGGTTCGCGGATTTCTGCAGGCAATGGATCTTTTAATTTATGGTACATGCTTCCTCAGTTGGTTTGCCCAGTTGATTTCATACAAAGGACGCTATTGACGGATGGCTCAGAAGCTACCCAATCAGAGAACGTATTACATATTAAATAAAACTCCTCAATGATATACAATATGCTTCCCGTGCAGTGCTTCGCATACTTGAAAGCCTGAACAGCCCTATTGATTTTTGATTGTTTGCTTTTCTCTCTCTTTGTCTCTCTCTCTCTGACATTCTCTACTCCTGACGGAGGGGGTGTGAGCAGAGGGGCTGTTTACACAGAGGCTGTTTGCCTAGAGGATACAGACGCTCCTCTAAAAAATGCTGAAAGACTACCTTCACATTGCTCCCTTCCTTGAGTCTGCTTTATCGCGGAGCTTTGCATACTTAAAATTCCAGCAGCACGTATTGATTTTTGATTGTTTGCTTTTCTCTCTCTCTTTGACATTCTCTGCTCCTGATGCGCACTCCTTTGAAGAGGAAGATATGTTTGCATTCTTTTAATTGTGAGACAGAACTGTCATCTATGCCTTGTCATGGAGCACAGTTTAAACTTTTGAAAAAGAGACAAAGGTTTGTTTGCAGTGTTTTAAAGTCCCTGTCTATACAACCTCCTGTGTTTCTGTGCAACTCTGTTACCCCTAGCGTGACAATATAAAAACAACAATATAAATGTATGGTTTTTACTTCGCTGATTTTCACCTTTTGCTGCTTGGGGGGTTCTGGAACGCAACCCCTGTGATTGAGGAGGGATTACTGTATTTATTTTCTCTACACAATCATATATAGTTTTTTTATGTAATACTGCATCAGTTATGCTGTTGTGATAAATATTGGAGTATTGTTTTTTTGTTAATATCAGTATGAACACCACCTAGTTCTTTCCATTGAAACATTTTGTACTCAATAGTATTTGTGCCCAATGCTACTAGGATATACTCCCTCTCCTGCCAACCTTGTCATTGCTAATGATGGGCAAAAAACAGTGTTATGAATTCATTAATTTTTAAAAGTGGAGCAGGTGTAGTTGCTGTGGATGAAGTAACCTACAAACATGCATACATCCAAACTTGCTAAATTCACTTTATAGTGTGGGGAACCATAGCCTATGTTAGCAGCACTGGACTCAAGGAGGGTAACAAGTTTTTGCAGGGCATGAAAAAATATACAATGAATAAAAAAAGAATGACCAGTTAAAAATAAAGCTGTGTTGATGTGACTATTTGACATTTGTGAATGTACCAAGAAATGTCTTACATTACATAGATAGATAGATAGATAGATAGATAGATAGATAGATAGATAGATAGATAGATAGATAGATAGATAGATAGATAGATAGATAGAATAGCTTATACAAATAGCAATAACCGGAAGGCAGGCTAACAAGTGATGTTGTATGCTAGGTCTTTGTACGACTGCAGTAATGCCATCTGATCCACAGTATCAGCTCATTTGACTTCAGTGAAGCAATGGAGAAAAAATAAAGAGAACTAAATCAAGGAAAACTTGGTAAACCATGCAAGCTCCATACAGAAAGATATCTCATATTTAACCCCAGAAGCTGCAAAAATGTAGGTCTGTTTACAACAAGATCATTGTGTGAACTGTACTTGAACCTTTGGAAATAATATTTAAAAATAAAATCTCCATCTAAAAAATACATATAATTAAAGTAATATTTACAGTATCAAATGCCTTCTAATCTACTTTCCCTATACATTTTTACCTTTTAACTACTTCATCTTTCGGCTTCTCCTGTTAGGAGTTGCCACAGCAGATCATCTTCTTCCATATCCTTCTGTCCTCTGCATCTTGCTCTGTTACACCCATCACCTGCATGTCCTCTCTCACCACATCCATAAACCTTCTCTTAGGCCTTCCTCTTTTCCTCTTCCCTGGCAGCTCTATCCTTAGCATCCTTCTCCCAATATACCCAGCATCTCTCCTCTGCACATATCCGAACCAACGCAATCTCGCCTCTCTGACTTTGTCTCCCAACCGTTCAACTTGAGCTGACCCTCTAATGTACTCATTTCTAATCCTATCCATCCTCGTCTCACCCAATGCAAATCTTAGCATCTTTAACTCTGCCACTTCCAGCTCTGTCTCCTGCTTTCTGGTCAGTGCCACTGTCTACAACCCATATAACATAGCTGGTCTCACTACAGTCCTGTAGACCTTCCCCTTGACTCTTGCTGATACAGTAGTCACAAATTACTCCTGACACTCTTCTCCATCCATTCTACCCTCCCTGTACTCTCTTTTCACCTCTCTTCCACAATCCCCATTACTCTGTACTGTTGATCCCAAGTATTTAAACTCATCCACCTTCGCCAACTCTACTCCCTGCATCCTCACCATTCCACTGACCTCCCTCTCATTTACACACATGTATTCTGTCTTGTTCCTACTGACCTTCATTCCTCTCCTCTCTAGAGCATATCTCCACCTCTCCAGGGTCTCCTCAACCTGCTCCCTACTATCGCTACAGATCACAATGTCATCAGCAAACATCATAGTCCACTGGGACTCCTGTCTAATCTCGTCTGTCAACCTGTCCATCACCATTGCAAATAAAAAAAGGGCTTAGAACCGATCCCTGATGTAATCCCACCTCCAACTTGAATGCATCCATCATTCCTACCGCAAACCTCATCACTGTCACACTTCCCTCGTACATATCCTGTACAACTCTTACATACTTCTCTGCCACTCCCGACTTCCTCATACAATACCACAGCTCCTCTCGAGGCACCCTGTCATATGCTTTCTCCAGGTCCACAAAGACGCAATGCAACTCCTTCTGGCCTTCTCTAAACTTCTCCATCAACATCCTCAGAGCAAACATTGCATCTGTGGTGCTCTTTCTTGGCATGAAACCATACTGCTGCTCACTAATCATCACCTCACTTCTTAACCTAGCTTCCACTACTCTTTCCCATAACTTCATGCTGTGGCTCATCAATTTTATTCCCCTGTAGTTACTGCAGTCCTGCACATCCCCCTTATTCTTAAATATCGGCACCAGTACACTTCTTCTCCACTCCTCAGGCATCCTCTCACTTTCCAAGATTCCATTAAACAATCTGGTTAAAAATTCCACTGCCATCTCTCCTAAACACCTCCATGCTTCCATAGGTATGTCATCTGGACCAACGGCCTTTCCATTTTCATCCTCTTCAAAGCTGTCCTTACTTCCTCCTTGCTAATCCATTGCACTTCCTGATTCACTATCTCCACATCATCCAACCTCTTCTCTCTCTTGTTCTCTTCATTCATCAGCCTCTCAAAGTACTCTTTCCATCTGCTCAACACACTCTCATCGCTTGTGAGTACGTTTCCATCTTTATCCTTTATCTCCCTAACCTGCTGCACATCTTTCCCAGCTCAGTCGCTCTGTCTAGCCAATTGGTACAGGTCCTTTTCTCCCTCCTTAGTGTCCAACCTCTCATACAACTCATCATACGCCTTTTCTTTAGCCTTCGCCACCTCTCTCTTCACCTTGCTCTTATCTCCTTGTACTCTTGTCTACTTTCTGCATCTCTCTGACTATCCCACTTCTTCTTTGCCATCCTCTTCCTCTGTATACTCTCCTGTATTTCCTCATTCCACCACCAGGTTTCCTTTTCCTCCTTCCTCTTTCCAGATGTCATGCCAAGCACCCTTCTTGCTGTCACCCTTACTACATCTGCTGTAGTTTCCCAGCTGTCTGGTAACTCTTCACTGCCACCCAGTGCCTGTCTCACCTCCTCCCTAAACTCAACCTTGCAGTCTTCCTTTTTCAACTTCCACCATTTGATCCTTGGCTCTGCCCTTACTCTCTTCCTCTTCTTGATCTCCAACGTCATCCTACAGACCACCATCCTATGCTGCTTAACTACACTTTCCCTGCCACCACTTTGCAGTCTTCAATCTCCTTCAGATCAACTCTTCTGCATAGGATGTAATCTACCTGTGTGCATCTTCCTCCACTCTTGTACGTAACCCTATGTTCCTCCCTCTTCTTAAAATATGTATTCACCACAGCCATGTCCATCCTTTTGGCAAAATCCACTATCCTCTGACCTTCTTCATTCCTCTCCTTGACACCATACCTACCCATCACCTCCTCGTCTCTACTGTTCCCTTCACCAACATGCCCATTGAAATCCACTCAAATCACCACTTTCTGTCCCTTGGGTACACTGTTCATAACTTCATCCAACTCACTCCAAAAATCTTCTTTCTCACCCATTGCACACCCAACTTGTGGTGCATATGCACTAACAACATTCATCATCACACCTCCAATTTCCAGCTTCATAATCATTACTCTGTCTGACACTCTTTTCACCTCCAGAACACTCTTGACATACTGTTCCTTCAGAATAACTCCTACTCCATTTCTCCTCCCATCCACACCATGATAGAACAATTTGAATCCACTCCGATCCACCTGGCCTTATTCCCCTTCCATTTAGTCTCTTGAACGCACAATATATCAAACTTCCTTCTCTCCATCATATCTGCTAACTCTCTCCCCTTACCAGTCATACTGCCAACATTCAAAGTTCCTACCCTCAGTTCCACTCTCTTTACTTTCCTCCTCTCCTCCTGCCTTCAGACATGTCTCCCCCCTCTTCCTCTCCTTCTTCTTCTTCGGCCAACAGTAGCCCAATTTCCGCCAGCACCCTGTTGGCTAACAGTACTGGTGACGATCATTGTTAACCCGGGGCTCGACCGATCTTGTATGGAAATTTGTATTGTTGGCCGCATATTGATTAGGCCAAATTTTACCCCGGATGCCCTTCCTGACATAACCCTCCCCATTTATCCGGGCTTGGGACTGACACGAAGAAACACACTGGTTTGTGCATCCCCTGTTCACCAATTCAAATATGTTAATTGCCGTCAATATAGTTTTCAATGTCTATTCAGCACAAAATGCAAAATAGCAATAAATAAAAACAGAAACCTAAGAGAACCAAAAGGTATTTGCTGTATGTCGTAAACTGTGTCTTGATGCTTTAGCCAAAAGCACAGAGTAAAAGTAAACAAAAATGCAGTACTTTTTGCCAAAAATTAGTTTAAGTGTCATACTGCACACCTCATTGTTTATTTACAATAAACAGCAAACAACATTTCAATACATTTTTTTTAAAAATTAGATACCTACCATTGTTGTTTCTGTAACAGACCCAAAGCTGTTGATGAAAATATTGCATGTAACATTAACAGGTGGTCCTGAAATAACAACATAACAAAGACAAAAGAGAATTAATTATCTGCAATACAATTTCTTTTACCAATTAAATGCTTGGCATCTGCATTTTGACAACTCCTTGTCATGAATTAGAAGGCCTTTATTATATTGAAACAGGCATCACAGGTAAGGGTGGTGACAGTCTGGGAGCCGTCTGCTGAGCATTTGGTAACAAGCTTAGCCCTTCATCACAGCTGTTCTGTTCTGTCAGAATTCTTTTACCCTGTTTTTGTTTTTTTAGCTTTAAAGTCAGCTACAGATTTGTGTTTTGGTTGACAGGTTCAGAAACTTGTTGTCCTAGCTATACAAAAAATCAAGTATGTTTTCCTGCACAAAGAATGTTACCATTTTCTCTTCATCGCCATACAATAACAATGTGCTTAAGCTCAGCTGCACCATCTGTGTATTACTGTTTCTTAATGAACATGACATTTCTTTCCCAAAAAGAAGAAACTGTATTTAATTAGCTATGTGGCAGCATGATAGCTAGCTCTGCAGTTTCACAGCTTTTCAAACCTTGGGGTTAGTAGTGGTCTAAGCGTTGTTGTAGATAAAATGTGTTGTTTTACGTAGTAAAAAATAGAGGTTGTTACAGAGGTTGAGATTACCTACTGTGCAGACTGAAAGACTCCATGGTAGGGAGGACACACTTCAGCTTGAAAACGTTTTGTTACTCTGTTAAACACAGTCACCCACTGTAACCACATTAGGTTATGTTTGATTAATGTACAGTATGCATGCTCTGAACCTTAGTCCATCATGAAGCATTACTTTATATGATGAATTTCATATAAAACACAAGGTAACAATTTGAACTTTATCTAAACCTCCATTCATTTGCTAAACTTATTTAATCAAATTATAGTTCTAAGGAGAATTGAAGCCTATCCTATGGGGCACCAAGTCAGTATTACACAATATCATAACTTATGTAACATAATATTCTCACATTCACTTAATCCAGTTGAGGTTTTAGGTGAAGGGTAGTAACCAGCCCTGGATGACGTGCACAATACGGTAACACTGTAGTTTAGGTATTGCCGATATATCTATTAGTAGCATGCCGTTATGTACTGTAACAGGATGTTAAAAAAAGCTCCTTCTAGTTTTAATAACACTTACAAAGCAACAGCAAAGTGATTTTTTATCTCTCTACCATGTAGCATACTAAAATAACTTCACTTTGGAATGGTCTGAGGTGGCTTAAGTAAGATATAATAGATCTCTCAACATTGCATACATCAGTATAATGCTTATGAATAATTAATTAATGCTTAATAAGTCCAAATGAAGCTCTCATATTAACAAGTAATTTTAGCAGTATAATCACAAGCATAGCATATAGCACAGGGACAAATAATCATTTTACTGATGCATTGTAAGTGTTATTAAGAGCAAAAGATGCCTTTTTTAAGGGCTTATTACATGACATTATGTGACTAATAGATGCATTACTTAAAATACAATATGACCCACAAAAATATAATTAATCACTAGGAAATAAACACTAGGAGCTGCTGGCTAATGTAAAGAACTGATGGTACAAGGCTCATGATTTAACAGCTTTTTCAGTGCATGCATAGAAGTTTTATTCCTCACATTACACATAATACTTCCAAAGTATTCTACGTATCTCTGTCTTTCTGTAAAAGCTTTATTGGTAGGTCAGTGTTATTGGCTCTGCGACACAGATAGTAATTTGCACAGGTTAATCTTTTAACAAACCTTCTAGTAAAAATCCATTAGCTATCGAAGGAGACTGTACATAAGAAGATATAAGGTGGAAAGAGCAGGATGTCAGTTTATCCTGTGGTAGGTATTAACAAAACCAAAACACTCACCCACATACTCACTATTCTCTCTTAAATATATTATAAATATTAACTTAATAAAGCAGGGAGTGTTTTAGTATTTCAAGCAAACTTTACTGCACAATTTAGGCTTTTGATGTAAAGTATAATGTATATGTTCTATAGAGCAAAGATAAATACCTTTAAAATTAGGTCTAATGCGGGCATCATAACCTGAGGTTCTTCCCATTAGCTTGTCCAGAAAGTCAGATGGGGACATAGGCTGAGACTTGATTTCTTCCTTGCACAGTCCTTGCCTGGAAAAAAATAGTAAAGAAAGGCAACATTATTTACAGAAATAATCTTGTATGCCTGCAATTGAACATCAGTATGATAACTTTGGGTTTTACTTGACAACTTATTTTACAGAATAATATGAACATAGAGTGACTGAGCATCAGTTCACATACATATTACACTGGGTGTATAAATAATAAACAGTACTGCTGAGAATAATTCAGTGCACCCCGGTCTTTTATGTCAGCCCCTATAAGTAAACAAAATGCTGACAGGATAAACAAATTAATTTAAACATAGTCAGGGCTATGTCGAAAGAACTACCTTTGATGTGGAGTAACTGTGGTATTTTGCAATTTGAATAATAACCCTAAGAAAAACCCTTAGATATCCTAAGAGGAAATAAAAAAAGAGTACAGGCAAAGCAAAATGAGTTCCCTGCTGTCTGATAACATAGGAGACTAGAAAATTTAAAAGTACTTCAGTTGCTGGTAATGTAGGGACCCAGAACCTGTGACGATAGGTGCAGATTCTGTAAAGAGCAGTGCTTTAAGTTTTCTGTTTTTATAACAACTTCTGTACATGTGTTATTCCTGAAAAGTGCAAGTCTATTTAAACTTAACTTTAAATGGCTGTCAGGCTCACATTGTAATTCCAAAGATTTAAACTAGTTCTTTGTTATGTAGCTTATTTCCAGATGCATCCCGCAACCGCCAGTGGCTTATTTGCAGTGCATAAATTAATTAGGTTAGATACAGTAAAAAGGGTATTTAGGGTAATGTATAACAAAACCGTTAAGTAACAATGTCTATTTGTCTGTATGTCTGTCCGCTTTTCACAAGAGAACTACTTAACAGATTTAGATCAGGTTTTTTTTTGTATAATTTGCTTGAACATTCCAGTTTATTTTGCAACTTCTTTCATAGCGCTAAAAATCATAGTTCGCTTGCAGGAGCGATAAATTTGTGCTAATCCAAGACAGAGGCTGCGGGCCGAGGGGAGGGGGAAGCGTGACATCAAGAGTAGTGAGCTGGGCAGGACCCTGGGACTCTGTTTAATCCACAAGTTTAGAAATTAAGAAGAATATCTTTTCGAAATAGACAGAAGGACAGTTCATTCTGTATGGTAATTGTTTTTGGTCACAGTATCTGCTCCTTTCTCATCCTCAATTCAGAAGCTAACTGGCTGGAAAATGATTGACATATTTCCCACTTTCACCACAAAGATATGCCTGATCCAGGACACTGATAGAAACCCCACCAGCCCACCAAAAGCAGTTGTTAATTGAGGAACCTGACTTGGTAACAAACGCTTGTTACTGTACGTCCCAGTGAGTGTGTCAATGAAACTTCTGGGCAACAAAGAGACGACCTCCAAAATATGAATGGTTTAACAGGTGGAGGCCACTGACATTTTTTTCTCCTCATCTGTTCTGACTGTTTTTTCACTAGTTTTGCATTTGGCTACAGTCAGAGTCACTACTGGTAGCACCTGGACTGTACATAGGTTGCACAGGTAGTCAAACTTTTTCAGAGTGGCACATCAATATGTGCCATTGTCAGAAGGTTTGCTGTGTCTCCCAGCACAGTCTCAACGGCATGGAGAAGATTCCAGGACACAGGCAGTTACTCTAAAAGAGCTGGACAGGTCAATAGAAGGTCCTTAACCCATCAGCAGGACCGGTATCTGCTCCTTTGGGCAAGAAGGAACAGGATGAGCACTGCCACAGCCATCCAAAATGACCTCCGGCAGGCAACTGGTGTGAATGTCTCTGACCAAACAATCAGAAACAGACTTTATGAGGGTGGCCTGAGGGCCCAACATCCTCTAGTGGGCCCTGTGCTCACTGCCTGGCACCATGGAGCTCGATTGGCCTTTGCCTTTGCCATAGAATACCTAAATTGGCAGATCCACCACTGGCACCCTATGATTTTCACAGATGAGAGCAGGTTCACCCAGAGCACATGTGACAAATGTTAAAGGGTCTGGAGAAGCCGTGGAGAATGTTATGCTGCCTGTAACATCGTTCAGCATGACTGGTTTGGTGGTGGGTCTGTGATGGTCTGGGGAGGCATATCCATGGAGGGATTCACCGACAAAAGCGCGATAGACATATGCACCCCGACAAAACCGCGATGGACAAATGAACGGCGACAAACCCGCTAACTGGTGTTCGACAAATGCGCGCAGACAAAATCGCCACGACAAAATCGTGAGAGAAGCCAAGAGAGTGGGACGCCCTTGCTGCAATTCTTCCTACATATGCAGGGCGTGATCTTAAGGACTATCTACGTGCCATGCTGATGGCATGCTGCGTCTCATAATATTGACTTCTAAAATAAACATTATTATATATGCTTTAAACTAGTAATTCATATTTAATGAAACTTTCGCGATTTTGTCGGGCGATTTTGTTGCCGCGTTTTAGTCTGCGCTATTTTGTCGGCGCGCAAATGGCGGGTCACACATGGAGGGACGCTCAAACCTCTACAGGCTAGACAATAGCACCTTAACTGCCAATAATCATCGGGATGAAATCTTTGGACCCATTGTCTGACCCTATGCTGGTGCAATGTGTCCCGGGTTCCTCCTGGTGTATGACAATGCCCTGCCTCATGTGTGAGAATGCAGGCAGCTCCTGGAGGATGAAGGAATTGATACCGTTGACTGGCCTGACCTAAATCCAATAGAACACTTCTGGGACTTTATGTTTTGGTCCATTGAACACCACCGGGTTGTACCTCAGACTGTCCAGGAGCTCTGTGATTCCCTGGTCCAGATATGGGAGAAGATCCCCCAGGACATCATCCGTCATGTCATTAGGAGCATGCCCCGACATTGTCAGGCATTCATACAAGCACATGGGGGGCATACAAACTACTGAGTACAATTTTTAGTTGCTGCAATGAAATTTTGGCAAAATGGACTGGCCTAGTGCATCATTTTTTCACTTTGATTTTCGGGATGTCTTTGAATTCAGCCCTCTGTAGGTTGATAATTTTCAATTCCATCAAACGATGTGGCATCCTTTTGTTCCTAACACATTACCCAGCCCATATCAGTATAAATATCTAGCATGATTTTTTTCCCATTGAGATCTGATGTGTTTTCAAAGTGTTCCTTTAATCACTTGTAGATTGTTCTCACATACATTGAGGGATTAATTAGTGACTACATAAAATGTAGGTATTCTGATGAGCCATTAATGATAACTGTATCTACATGGGAGTTTTCCATCACAAACCTATCTTAGACAATAGCATTCTCTCTGTCATTGCAAAGATCAAAGATAAATTAAATAATTCCTTTATGTTTTATACTACAGGATATTCACATAGATATTGGAATGGTAATGCTGTAACAGTAGTAACACTGTCCTCCTCTTCACCAATAAAGACATGTCTTTTTTTCTCAAAGTAAGAAACCCTCTGTACTCTCTGGGGCAATGTATACCAAAGGAGTGATTTCTGGCTGACAAAAATGCAGAAAAGGAACATTTGTCAGTGTGGGTTTCAGCTGTCAGAAAGTCAGCCTGCTCCCATTTTGAAAAGTCATGAACACAGTAAAATGAGTTTCAGACCTCTACAGCTTGTCTTTAATGAGATTCATAAATTATTCTTGGACTATCTTATTGCACATATGCTTACAAGATATTTTCATTTGTTATTCATCTATCATCCCACAGGAGTCAGTTGCCCTAACCTAATTTGTGTTGGGGAGACTGTGGGGGTGGGGCTAGGGAGTGGAGCTCAGAAAGTAACAAACAGGTTGCCAAACAGCTACATTTCTGAAAATATTATATAATGCAAAGCAGAAATGGAACAACCTAAACATTTTAAGAAGCAATTGATTTTGATATTTGGTTGCTTCATATAGTTTTGTTTCAGTGTTTTGAAAGAAAAGCATAAAAGCTGTTTTTTTTTTTGAGCAATAACCTTTCTGAACTATTCTGTAGTTAAAGCATGTAAGAAAACTAATGTGAACTGAAATTAATTTCAAGTTTGAACTTTGAAACCAGGTTGGTTCAGCTCAGCTTATATCCTGTCAGTTCATTAAAGGTTTTTGCCAGTGTTTGGTGTACATTTCCAATTAGAGCTAAAAAAAGGATTTTTACAGTTATATGTTAAATAAAAACTTTAGTTCACAATTGCAATATGTATGAAACAGGTCTGGCACATACACAATTCAGAATATAAAACAACAGTGAATTTTAGCTTGCACTGTGGCCAGTCCTCTCCAAAAGTGTATGAACATCATTGTACTAGCTGTGTTACCTGACTTAGCCCAGGAGATTTCATAAAAGGGCCTCAGTTATCATGTTGTAGGTTATTCGAGTGTAACAAATGTACTATGTAACTAAGTACCTTCTTTGTATACAATATTTGCAGGATGTTTTTAACAAGGGCTAATATTATTGACAATGTGTTGTAGTGGTTACAGCTTTGGACTTTAAACCCTGACATTGTGGGTTCAAATCCTACAACAACAATAACATTTATTTATATAGCACATTTTCATACAAAAAAAATGTAGCTCAAAGTGTTTTACAAAATGAAGAACAGAAAAATAAAAGACACAGTAAAAAATAAAATAAGTCAACATTAATTAACATAGAATACGTAAGGTCCGATGGCCAGGTTGGACAGAAAAAACAAAAAAAAAAAACTCCAGACGGCTGGAGAAAAAAAAAAAATCTGCAGGGAATTCCAGACCATGAGACCGCCCAGTCCCCTCTGGGACTATCATAGTCCTAATAAAAATCCTAATAATAATCCTAGTCACTTCACCTACCTGTGCTCTAATTAGAAACATTAAAAAATGTAACCAGTTGTTCTCAGATGTTGTAAGTCGACTAGAATAAAGGCATTAGACAAATAATAAGTAGCAATAATAATATTATTAGGTCACTGGTGCTGCTTACTCTTGCACATGCTATACACAATTACCCATGAGAAAAGCATTCCTGCATTAGATCAATTCCTGCCTTTTTCTGCTTTTTCTAGTTAAGTGGTTTCCTTTGATGGCCACTGCAAAAGACAGTTTTAGTGGAAAGTGTATTTTTTCAAATTGAAACAGATAATCAGTAGAAATAATGAGCATGTTATTATCATTATTAAATGTTAATGTTTTTCATTTGTTTATGCCATTCACTCAAGTACAGTAATTTTTTCGTGTTTTTCATCAGTTGTTTGTTGTCTTACCTTAAAGTCCACAGATGTGAATGTATTTGCAAATCCGTACTTTAAGAAGATACAGATAAGTTCTGGTACCTTATGTGTTACACTGATGTGTTAACGTGAAGAGTGAGGAACATGGAGCATTTTACCATTTAACATGTATGCACCATTATCTAAGGCTGGGTATAAACTGTGCAATTTTGGGACTATTTTGAGCCTGAATTTATGTCGCTGACTGATTTTCTGAATCAGTCCAAATTTCAGCTTCATCATCCATTGTTTCACGTGATGACAACTTTTTTTCCTGTCCAGGACATCCATTCTATTGGTTACTGGTGCTATTCACATGGTCAATCGGTCAGTTCTGCTGCACCCTTCATTTGTTTAAAGCATGCTCTCAGAGTAGTATGTAAGTTAACATAGTATCAATAAATATCAACAAATAAAAAAACCTTGGGTTGGTTAATTTTCTTTTTACTATAGTGTCAATCATATTTCAATTAAAATCCATCAAAACATTTTTTGAGATTTTGGTGTATTTAGCAGATACCTACTGACTTATTTGTTCCATTCTTCCAGATTTCATCTTTTTAACAGACCTACAAAAAAACTCGTAATCCCGTCCCACCTTAAATCTCTTCGCACCTCTCTGTCAGCGTCTTTTGTTTTGTAAATGTATCACTCAGCACAAGCAGCAAGCAGCCTGCTGTTCCATCTCCTACCTAGACAGAGCTCAGCTCAGGCAAAAAGTTCTCCCAGCTCAAGCTAAGGCTCCTTATCAGCGTGTGATATTCCCTGGACTTGTATAGGGTAAATAATACAGTATATCGTTATTTGGAATACATGCATTTCATGTGTGTTCCATGTCTACAAAGATCTGGGTAAGTGTAGGATGAAAGGAAATGCGAGACAAGGAATGCTGAACACATACCTAAAGCAGAAACTTTTTCCATGTTATACGAATAATGAAGAAAAGTGTGTAATATATGAAGACTTTAGTCTAAATATCAAATAAACGTGTAAGCTTTTATTCAAGAATATGACCAAAGAAAAAAAAAACATTTGATTTGCATGTTGGTGTCAATGAGTTAAAAAACCCAAGCTCAAATGTCAATCGACAGGATATTGATGTGTATTCTTGAATGGTGTAGAGGTAAGAACTGCTGCTTTACACGCAAAAGCACCAGGTTTGAGACCAGGTGTTCCAAGTTTTGAATAGTGAGCTGCTATTATTATTATTATTATATATATATATATATAATTCACTAAGGCAAGACAACAATTGAAAGCACGCCTGAAGAGGCGTGGATTCACTAAGCTACCAACAAGTGAGACACCTATGGCGCACGCAGGAAAGAGCCACGCCCACCAACTCCAAGACGATTGGATACGACGACAACTCGCAGGGCCACGGCCACCAACTCGGAGGTGACGACACAGAAAAAGTGGCGTCATTTATATTTGTCTGTCGTAGAGGCCACATGCAGTGCAGTTCAGGTTAATGTCATGTGCATGTCATGCACCTCCGAGCTACGTTCACTGTTCATAGAGGCATGTTTCTAGTGGAGGTGAATCGCCATATGCAGCAAAAATGTGAAACGGTTTGCGAGGGGTATCCCATGGGATCCTTAAAACAATCCTTTACAACTAAGGTTGAAGCACAATGAAGTAAGCAGTCTTTAAAAATCAAGTTTTCGGTTACGACGCACGACGCGTGCACCATTGCAAACTGTTTTACACGCTACACACAGCTATTCGCTTCCGCGACAAACATGCGTCTTCTTAGATGCTCCTGCAGGAACACGGAAGACGTTTTCCTGCCCACCAACGCTCCTTTTTCACCGGACGGCGTCTACCCTCGCTCTCTAGGCATTCACACTGCCTGCCCATTTTCCCAGACGCAAAAACTCACCGACCACCCAGTTAGTCCCTTTCGTCTGTGGTAAGAGTCCGCATGCACGTCCGAGCCACGCGATGTTTGTTATGCCGCGGGTTCACTATTGTGTTTTATTTTGCTCTCTCCAGAGTTCCATCTTTTCATTCACTTACTGTTGTATTCCCTCACCAACCCGTTTTAGACATCCGTGTCTTTCCAGAAGTGTTTAGCATTCAATAAATAATTATGCATGACATTGACCATTTGTCTACCCAGCGCAGAGAGGCGTGGGTAAGCCGTTGAACCCCATTTGGGCTGCAAGCCATGGAATTCCCACTAAATGTGACTCATACGCTCCCACTCATTACGTCCCTACACTTTGTGCACACCCCCCTCCTACCGTGGTCGGGAATCTTGGTGGATTATATATAGAAAAGCAGCCAAAACCGAGGGGTATCCCATGGGGTCCTTAAAACATTCCTTTACAACTGAGGTTAAAACACAATGAAGTAGGCAGTCTTTAAAAAAAAGAGTTTTCGGTTACGACGCATGCCTGCGTGCACCATAGCAAACTGTTTTACACGCTACATGCATCAATTCGCTTCAGCAACAAACATGCGTCTTCTTAGATGCTCCTGCACTTTGTTCACACCCCCCTCCCACCTTGCTACTACCGTGATCGGGTGTCTTGGTTGGATTATATATAGAAAGGCAGCCAAAACCGCACAGAGCAATGAAAAGCATAGAGTTCCATCTTTTCATTCACTTTCTGTTGTATCCTCAAACCCTCCCTTTTTAGACAACTGTGTCTTTCCAGAAGTGTTCAACCATCATTAAATAATTATGCGGCGTTTGTTATACCGCGGGTTCACTATTGTGTTGTATTTTGCTCTCTCCAGAGTTCCATCTTTTCATTCGCTTACTGTTGTATTCTCACACCAACCCGTTTTAGACAACCGTGTCTTTCCAGAAGTGTTTAGCATTCAATAAATAGTTATGCATGACATTGAGCGTGTGTCTACCCGGCGTGGTCAAGCCATTGAACCCCATTCGGGCTGCAAACTAAGTCCCACTAAGTGCGACTCATACGCTCCCACTGGTTGCGTCCCAACCCTTTGTACACACCCTCCTCCCACCTCGCTACCACCGTGGTCGGGTGTCTTGGTGGAATATATATAGAATAGCAGCTAAAACCGCACAGAGCAATGAAAAGTCTACGTCAGTCGCAGGTACATCTGTACTGTGTAAAGACGGAGACTCAAGTGACGAGTTGGAGGTGGGCACATGAGCGGGCAGTGCATACTGAACGAGAAATCAGCAGACTAGCATGATGGACGGAGCTGAATCAACGTCATTCTCCTTTCCTCCCATTCCACACTCCGCGCCGTGCACCCCCATCCCTCCGTCTGGCAGGAGAAGGCGTGAGGACGGTGCGCCAGTTTTCAGTCACTTCAGACAATTGTATGTTGGTTCGTTCCGTGCATTGTTACAATGTTGCTTTTCTTGCTGATTTATTACATTACCGATTTTTCAAATGTTAATTTTCTCCATCTGCTTAAAAATCATTAAAAAAACGGCCTGATTATGCGGCATATGGTACGCCGCGGGTTGGCTAGTTATTATTATTATTATTACTATACTACAATAAACACATACATTTGATTTGAGTCTGTAGTACTCGGTGTAAATTTTGGATACTTGTAAAAGTCAGTACTTGTTTTTTTTTATTATTTTTATTCTCTCAGTGACGTTCACGTAGTACAACAAACTTGCCACTCCCTCTCTAAGTTGATGGCATTTTTCTCCATTCTTTTCACAAGAGCAGCACTGTGGCTGATGACTGCTCAGAATTAGTTGTTGCACCTGCAAATATACAATGTCCCGTGACCGCTATCAGACTGGACAAAGACAGGACCATAACAACAGACAGCTTCTTCACAGCGCTTTCACTGGCTAATAGACTTCTGCAATCTGCTTTGCACCATGAAGTAAAATGGGATTTCCACCTGCAGCTAAAGTCACTTCAGTAAGAGCAATTCGCCACGCTGCTGTTTAGATCTGGCAGTGTCATGATGACAGTCAGTAAAACCTTTCCATCCTTACCTCAACCACAAACTCTGACATAACAGTAATATTCAAAACAAACAAAGATAAAAATATTATGTTTATGTCAAGATAAATTGAATTCATCTGGCTGTCTCAGCTGTAAAGTGAAACATAGCTGTGGATGAGATGCCATTTTATCACCAAGCACACTCAAACAGGGTACTGTATCTCCCTACAGTCCCTAGTATTTGAAAAATGGGAAAAAAGCAGAGGACCTCTTAATCATAGGATGAATGTTTTCATAGGCAGTGATCAAACTTGGGTTGCTGAGGAATCACTGTGACATCCTACAAAAACATTACTAAAAACAACACATTCAAAGTTTAGGAAGTCCTAATCTTGCACATATAATAGTTATATATAGAAGTGGTGGAGATGATAAATGCTAACTTGCATTCCATGAATAGTTATAGATTTTAAATTGGTTACCAAATGTCTCATTATATCTTCTTCAAAAGTCAAGTTAAAATGCAAAACATCTGTTCTTATCATAATGGGCTCTTTTTCATTTATCAAAACCAATATAACCATGCAATAAATGTATATGAAACACCTTTTATGTCATATGTAGTTACTTTAGGATGACATTTTTCTGTTTCCAACATGTCACCTGCAAGAACTAACAGTTCACTTGCATCGTAATATATCCCACCCCTTGACAGGTACCATTGTAGCAAGATAATTTGTATTATTCACTTCACCTGTCAGTGATTTTAATATTGTGGCTGATCAGTGTATAGTATTGGGCTCTCAAAATAGCTACCATTGCATAGCAACAGACATTTCTTTCAAATAAAAGACTTAATGAAAACACCATAATCAAATGTAGAGGACAAGAGGAAAAATCAATGCAAGACATACATGTGAAATAAATAAATAAAAGTATGTTTAACTTTAAATGGATGGTACATTGGTCAGTCTCTGTGTTAAGATCTAATGGTAAAGCTTTTAATCAGATGTTACGAAGAATGAAAGGGACACTTTGTTCTTAATGTTAAACAGGCAATGGAAAACCAAACCACTTTGCCATAGCTTCCTCCTAATAGAATTACAGCTCAAGATGCATTAGTGATTGTGCCATATTAACGTCTAGTTTACTATACACTTATTAGCTATTACCTATAACAGCTTAAGCTAGTACTTTTAAAATTTTTTCATTTTGTTCTTGCCATTCTGCACACCACTTCAAAGTGTGACATAAAGTTGTGTCGCTGCAGATCACCTAATTAGCCATAATCATTTGCCTAAAGAGTGTTGTCTGTCTGCTGTGATAGCATCCTTTGGAGATCTGGGGACTTGGCTGGTTAGCAAGCTGGCTCAAACCTGGCAGATTTTAACATTATGCCTGGGCAGTTGGTTGCTAGAGGGTTTTTTTCATTGGATACTTAATGTTGATTTAATGTTGATGTTGTTACTTCTTCTCTCCCAGCTATCCTTTGGTTTTGGAACATATAAGGGTGTTAACTATTTGCACTTTCTGCTATATTGATTGTGATCTGCTCAAAAGTCCAAGTATTTCTATTAAGTAATTTACTACTGTTATTTGACTGAGAGGCAACATGGTAGCACACTGATACAAGCTTCTGTCTCATGGATCCAGTGTCCTGAGATTCAACCCCACGTCTGGTCAGGTCTGTCTGTTTGGAGTTGCACATTATTTTCATGTTTGACATTCATATAAACATATAGTAAATGCATATTCTTTGCTTTCTATTTAATTTAATTCAATCATTAAGTAAGAGTTTTCTCTTAAGCTACTTTTTACACAGGTGCTGATTATTTATCCCATTTATTATCAGTAGTATTCAGTATTTTTATTAGGAATAGTATTGTGAATATTTCTCTGTAATTTATAAAGAATAATACATTTTGGACTTGGATAATGTTCCTTAAACAAAAATATTTAAACAACAATGCAAAAATGCATAATTACCCAACATTTAACAATAGTAATTGATCCTAAAAACAACTAGCAACATGGGTATTACAAAGCAAGATAAAGACAAATTGTAACAGAGAAACAAACACAACAGCAACAGATGAAAGTTCAAAAATGGAAACTTTATCATCAAGATTATGTATTTATTTAAAATGTGTGTTAGCTTACTGTAAGTATAGGCCAAATATAAAATCCTTTCATAATTATAAAGAAACAGATTCTTTTAGCAAACAATACACAAAAACTTTCTGTTCACTGCCTATCCCAGGTGCAAAGCAGTAGCAATCATTGGACAAAGCTCTAGTCCATCATTGAACCCACACACATACTGTACATAGATAGACAGCAGTTCATTTCTACAAGATTCATTTAATGGCTGATTAACATGGCTCACAGTTCTTGGGTATCTGCAAGATTAACTAGACATGTAGTGGAGAGAACATACAAAAAACATAACTCATGAAGTTTGAAAATGAATCCATTTGGGTTGGGTTGAGAGGTAGCAGCACAGTTTGCTTTAGTACAGTGCATCCCACAGAAAACACAAGTGGTCTGTTATGAAACAATACTTATATTTTGTATTATACTTTGATCAATGTAAATCGTATCCTCCTGTCCATTAAATTAACACTGTGTGAAGTCCATACAAATAAACCTAGGAACTTGTAATATTCACACAGATGTACTGACATCATCTTTGCAATCGCGAGAGGAGTAGCTGAAAGTTGCTGAGAGTTTTTGTGTTTTCTGTGGTGTGAAAGTTAATTGAAAACTACATATTGCTTCTGTAAAGTTAGGTTTTGGTTGTCACTAAGGGACCGTGCAGGAATTTGTAAAACTTTATTCCCTTTCGAAGGGATTTTTTGCTTTTTTCTTTTTGCCCGCACAGGAGCAAAAAGCAGGCTGGGTGTTTTTGGGGTGTGCTTAGAGATGTTAATTGCTATGTGTACTTCTTTATGCTATTTGTATTTATTCTAACATCAATGAGGCAGGGCAGAAAGCAGCAGTAGCTTTTACTAGCATCTGTAATAAATAAGTAAGTAAAAAAAACTGGCATCATAGCAATAAATAGCTATTAAGTAACAGAAACAGTGATTTCTTAGTTTTAAAAAAGGGCCACTGCTGACTCCAGAGTAATAAAGGTGAAGGCTCAGTAGTGCATAGGTAGGTGCCCACCAATAAGATTAGGCACAAAAGGCAGTAGGAGCAGATAAGACAGTTGGAAGCTAGCTAGCAGCAGATATTCACTCAGCATGTTTTTTAGATTATACAGTTCTTACAGTCAGGAAGTAGAGCAGTTAAAGAGGGCAACAGCGTAAGGGTTAATTAATTAGAAGGAGTACAAATGGTGCAAGTAGAGAACTTTTAAGTAAGGAATAAGACGAGTGCTAAGTTAGGAGAACAGATCGAGGAAAGTAAAGTTAACCTCACAGAAGAACAAACAGAAGGCAGTCGAGATGGAGAAGATTGCAGGGGTGTAGGGGGCCGGAAGGTATAAAATAGCTGTAGAAACGGGCCACCTCAAAAAAAGTACCCAGAAAGAGAGAGGTAGTGACAATTGGGGTCTCAATCATTAGGGTGTTTGAAGTGCAGGTTTGCTCCAGAGACAGAGAGACTCACACAATGTGTTGCCTTCCAGGTTCCAGGGAAACCTCCCTGGAAGGATAGATGGTTCGGGATGGATCCAGTTGTCATTGTCCATGTTGGAACAAAAGACATGCATAAGGCCAGTTTATCAGTTTTGTAATCCTAATTTAAAGAGTTATGTGCCATGCTGAGGAGCAGAACTGACAAGGTAGTCTTCTCTGAAGACCTGTTCTACACACCAGTCCAGGTAAAATTAAGGGATTTAAAGGCTCACTGCATAGGTCATTTCTTGATGCAGGATAGAAGAATATAGGTTTATGGAGCATTGGGACAGCTTTTGGAGTAGATGGCACAGACACCAACGTGGGGTGAATCAGGATAGAATTGACGGTGTAGAGGTAATTGAAACACTATGGTCAAATGACCATAATATATCATACAATTCTCATTGTTTTGTAAAAGTGCAGATGCAGTTTTACTTTGGTAGGGTAAATTTTGAGCAAATGTGGAAATGTCTAAGGATGACAGACTGGGATAAGCTTTTAAGTGTGGAGACAGTTGAGGAGCAGTGGAACAGGTTTAAAAAATATTTTACAAGTAATGCAGGACAGGTACATACCTAAATTTGGAATTAAAAGGAAATTTCTTAAAACTCCACAGAGGGTTAAGAAAGAGTTTAAAAAGAGTCTGCAAAGGAAAAAACAGCTGTATAAGGTGTATAAGACTAATAACTCTAATGTGAATCATAGGGTGTATGAGAACATAAGGGCAACCATTAAGAATGTGTCACGCATGCGTGAGTAGGAGGCCGCGGACGGATTCGAGCGCACCTGGGAACGTGTTCGCCGGCAGGGAATGGCGGGGTACTAACTTTCTCCCTCTGCTTCCTCATAGGAAAAAAGACCTGCCTCCGCCATAGCTGACGGCTGACCGCAGTACGGCAATTCCGCCCTTCCCCCGCCATCTTGCCCTGACGTCATCCTTCCCGTCCTCCCTCACAGTCCTTCCCAACATTCTTCCACTTCCGGCTCCTCCCCTATAAAATGGCCGCGGACGCCACAGTTCGGCGTCACGCTAATGAACGCTTTTGTTTATATTTTTGACCTGTTTTGTTACTGTTTTGTCTGCAGTGGAACCCAGACAATATACGGGGCCGGAGAACCCCAAACCTCTTTGCTGTCTCCTGCTCATTCTTTTTCATTGGCGTAGTCGGCAGGATCTAAGAGTCCTTGAGATGACGGAGGGACAGGACCTCAATACCGTGCTGCAGACTATGAGTGCCCAACTCCAGGCCCTGCAGCAGGCGCAAGCCAACACCACCCGGGAGTTAGAGGCCACGAAGGCCAGGCTGGCTGAGGCGCAACGCAACAGGCAAGACCCACCCAAACCAAAGCCTCCCCCGCTGGTAGCTATGACCGAGGCAGACGATGTAAAATCCTACCTCGGGATATTTGAAAGGACGGCCACCCGGAACGAGTGGCAGCGGTCCGAGTGGGCGTCCATTCTGGCGCCCTACCTCAAGGGACCCGCGCAGCGGGCCTACTATGACCTCCCGAAGGAAGAGACCGTGGACTACGACCTTATGAAACCAGAGATCTTGGCCCGCTACGGCATAACGCCGGGCCAGCAGGCGGTAGAGTGGCGGAACTGGCAGTTCTCCCCGGAAAAGCCTGCCCGTGCCCAGGCATTCGAGTTCTGGGGCAAAATGGGGCGCTGGCTACGGCCGGAAGGACCCCAGGCTCGGAGAGTCGTGGAGCAGGTGGCCTGTGAGGGCCTGGTGAACGCTATGCCAAATTCCCTCGCCCAGCAGGTCCGGCGCCAACCCTACAAAAATATGCCAGGTCTACTGGAAGTTCTTGAGCGACAGCTCGTGGTTCTCCGACTTGGGGAGGCAGAACGGTCCGCCCGTGGGAACCGACAGTGATGGGCGGCCAACCCCGAGCCTGCTTGACGCACTGCGGAAGCGCCGCCAAAACCTAAAGACAAACCGGGCCCGCCGCGCTGTTACAAGTGCGGTGAGCCCGGCCACCTGCTGCCAGCCTGTCCTTTAAACATTGCGGCGGAGCCGATGGACTGCACCTTGGCATTCACCGAAAGGTACTGTACCCCGCCGCACCCCTTGGCGACTCCGAACACGGAAGTGGTTTTATTGAATGGGCACACGGTGATGGCTTTGTTTGACTCCGGCAGCAACATAACCATTGTTGCTCGCCGTTATGTGTTACTGCGACAGTGGCTGACTCGGCACTTGCAGGTCACTTGTGTGCATGGAGGGACCAAGTCCTATCGTTTCGCACAATGTTATATTACCTGGAAGGGGGACCTAATCAAACTGACGGTCGCTGTGTTGCCCGAACCCCCCTATCCGGTGATATTGGGACATGACTGGTCGAAAAGAACATGCGGTAAAACACTTACCACTCCCGGGGCCTCGCTGGATCTAGTAATGAGGGGGCAAGGCGCCCCTCCCGCGGTCTCCACGCCGTGCTCTGGGGCACACCCTAATGGTGCTGGCACTTCGGGCGATGTTTCCTCCGTGACGGGCCCTGACACGGACGACTCCCCCGGGGAAGGGACGAGCCAGGGAACTCTCCCAGTGCCCAGAACACGAGACCCTCTCAGTAGTTTGGATCACCAGTTTCGGTCCACGCCGGCCTCATTCAAGAGGGAGCAGTGGAATGACGATTCCCTGCGGGTTGCCCGGAATGCCGTGGTTTCACCTAACAGCTCACAGGCCGACGGTTCCTCACCACGTGAACCCTTCTTTGTCCTCGAGAATGATCTGTTGTATCGGTCGCGACCCACGAGGCGAGGTGCGGAAGTTGTTGCTAGTGCCGCGTACCTTCCGGCGGGAGGTATGTGAGCTAGCTCACGCCCACCTCCTAGGCGCCCATCTCGGCGCTGAGAAAACTCTGGAGAGGATTAAACTCCGGTTTTACTGGCCTGGGATTAATGAGGAGGTCCGGCGCTTCTGCCAGTCCTGTCCGGACTGTCAGATTCGCCAGATTCCTAGGAGGGACCGCGCTCCTCTTGTCCCTATTCCCCTCATTGACGTCCCTTTTGACAGAATAGGGGTCGACCTAGTAGGACCCTTGGAGCCCTCTACCCGTGGCTACAAATACATATTAGTCATGGTGGATTACGCCACCCGGTACCCAGAGGCGGTTCCCCTGCGCTCCTCTAATACTAAAACTATCGCACGGGAGTTAGTTAATTTATTTTCCAGAGTGGGTATACCCAAGGAAGTCCTTACGGACCAGGGTACACCCTTCACCTCGGATACGTTCAGGGAAGTGACCAGATTACTGAGAATAAAGCATCTGAAAGCGTCTGTCTATCACCCCCAGACTGACGGGCTGGTAGAACGGTTTAATCAGACGCTTAAGCAGATGCTTCGCAAGGTAGTCAGCGCGGACGGCAGGAACTGGGACCAGCTTCTCCCGCTCGTGCTTTTTGCTTATCGGGAGGTACCTCAGGCCTCCACAGGCTTCTCCCCATTTGAACTTTTATATGGACGACAACCACGAGGAATTTTGGACATACTAAAAGAGGGCTGGGAGGCGGAGCCCCTTCCCTCCTCCAACATATTGGAGTACGTAGCGCAACTGCGCGACCGGCTCACAAAAATCAGGCCCCTCCTAAAAGAACACGTGACTCGTGCGCAAGCAGCACAGGCCCGGTGTTACAACCGGAACTCCGTCCTCAGGGAGTTCCGCCCTGGGGACCGAGTTATGGTGCTCGTTCCTACCTCCCACTCCAAATTGCTCGCTCACTGGCAAGGACCTTACGAGGTTAAGGAGAGAAAGGGCCTCGTCGACTATCTGGTGAAACAACCCAATCGTCGACCGAGTGAGAGGATCTATCATGTCAACTTGTTGAAACCTTGGAAAGAAAGGGAGGAGCTTCCTGACTCCCATAGGTCACTCTCCCTTTTTACGAGCGCAACTGCCCTTAACCTCGGCGAAGAGCTAACCCCCAGGCAGCGGCAGGAGTTAACCCAAACACTCCGCGCCATCCCCGAAGTAGTGATCGAGTCACCTGGCCGGACCTCGCTGATTGCCCATGACATTGTCACGGACCCCGGGGTGATCGTCCGGGAGAGGCCCTATAAACTCCCGGAGGCAAAACGCGCGGAGGTAGAACTAGAGGTGCAACAAATGTTGGACATGGACATAATAGAGGAAAGCCATAGCACCTGGTCCAGCCCTATCGTCCTCGTGTCCAAGCCCGACGGCTCCTGGAGATTTTGCAATGACTTTAGACGTCTGAACCAAGTCTCCAAATTCGATGCCTATCCAATGCCCCGCATTGATGACCTCCTTGAGAGGCTGGGTATGGCTCGATATTTGACTACGCTTGACATGACTAAAGGATATTGGCAAATTCCCTTAACGGCATCCGCGAAAGAAAAAACAGCCTTTAGCACCCCTAGCGGGCACTGGCAATACAAGGTTCTCCCATTTGGACTGCACGGGGCCCCGGCGACTTTCCAACGTCTGGTAGATAGAGTGCTGAAGCCCCACCAGTCCTATAGTGCCGCCTACCTGGATGACGTCGTCATCTATTCCGGCACCTGGGAGGAACATCTATTGCAGGTATCGGCTGTCCTCAGAACACTAGCTGGAGCCGGCCTCCGCATCAATCCCCGGAAATGTTTTTTTGGCTTAAAGGAGGCCAAATATTTAGGCTATCTAGTGGGACGGGGAGAGGTGCGACCCCAGTGCTCAAAGATTAAAGACATCTTGGAATGGCCCCGTCCGAATACCAAGCGGCAGGTGCAGGCTTTCTTGGGGCTAGCGGGTTACTACCGCCGGTTTGTTCCCCGTTTCTCCGAAAGAGCAGCACCCTTGACTGATTTGACAAAGAAGGGTGCTCCCTGTGCGTGGTGTGGACCGACAAAGGCGAACACGCATTCAGTGACCTAAAGAAGGCCCTAACGTCGGCACCTGTGTTGAGGTCGCCCGATTTCGGGCTCCCTTTTGTTCTCCAGACCGACGCTTTGGACACAGGCCTGGGCGCCGTGTTGAGCCAAAGCGTCGATGGTGTCGAGCACCCTGTAATGTATCTAAGCCGGAAACTGATGGACCGGGAGACCCGGTACGCGGCAGTGGAGAGGGAGGCCTTGGCCATTAAGTGGGCAGTGACCCATCTCCGTTACTACCTGCTGGGTCGCGAATTCACTCTGGTGACTGATCACGCTGCACTTCAGTGGATGTCCCTGCACAAAGAGTCGAATCCGCGGGTCACCAGATGGTTTCTGGACTTGCAACCATATAAGTTCGCTGTCACTTATTGGCGAGGCACCCTACAGGCCAATGCCGATGCCCTCTCTCGGATTCACGACCTCTCGGTTAGGTCCGCCTGACCTGACGGTTCTGGGCTAAGGGGGGAATCATGTCACGCACGCGCGAGTAGGAGGCCGCGGACGGATTCGAGCGCACCTGGGAACGTGTTCGCCGGCAGGGAATGGCGGGTACTAACTTTCTCCCTCTGCTTCCTCATAGGAAAAAAGACCTCCCTCCGCCATAGCTGACGGCTGACCGCAGTACGGCACTTCCGCCCTTCCTCCGCCATCTTGCCCTGACGTCATCCTTCACGTCCTCCCTCACGGTCCTTCCCAGCATTCTTCCACTTCTGGCTCCTCCCCTATAAAATGGCCGCGGACGCCAGGGTTCACGCTTATGAACGCTTTTGTTTATATTTTTGACCTGTTTTGTTACTGTTTTGTCTGCAGTGGAACCCAGACAATATACGGGGCCGGAGAACCCCAAACCTCTTTGCTGTCTCCTGCTCCATCTTTTACAAATGATATGAGGGAGGCTAAAAGACAGTTGAAGAGGAATATTGCAGATAAGGTGAAAGATGACCCAAAGAGATTCTTTCAGTATTTTAGTACTAAAAGATCAGTCATCAGGAATAGTAAAGAGGAATTCAAAAATATGGACAGTGAAATAGCGGATTCTCTAAATAAATAGTTTTCTGAGGTCTTCACAAGTGAGGAAGTTGATAACCTCCCAGCAGTAGAGGGAGAAGGAGAGGGAGAAGTACTGCTCAGATTATACAGGCAGGAATCAAACACATCTACAGGATCAGATAATGTTTACCTTTGAGTTCTGAAGGATGTTAAGTCAACATGCTAGTAGTGAAGTAAAGGTAATTACAATTTGTTTGTCCTTCTCCAATTTAAATCCATCTATGGAGTACACCAAACACAGCTGTTTATGGGTTAGGAGTGATTGTGATACCATGGCTGTCTGATAGGCATTCAAAGATTTTTATCCAAAACAATGTTAATTTGTTGCAAACCCAAAACATGTGACCCAATAATGCTGGAGCTAGATTGCAACGTTCACAAGTTGAATCTTGCCCCGGAAATTTTTTGGATAATTTTAATTGAGATAAATGCACTCGATAGAAGATTTTAAGTTGAATAATTGAGTGCTTTGCGCATATGGAGCTAGAATGCATTCTGTGCGTGGCTGCTTTCCACTCCTTTTCTGAAATGTTAAGTGAAAGATGCTTCCCCCACTGTTCCCTTGGATCTTTGAAAAGAATGGACTTTAAAATCCATCCATCCATCCATCCATTATCCAACCCACTATATCCTAACTACTGGGTCACGGGGGTCTGCTGGAGCCAATCCCAGCCAACACAGGGTGAAAGGCAGAAAAACAAATCCAGGGCAGGGAGCCAACCCACCGCAGGGACTTTAAAATGTTTCCAGAAATTGTGCAGATGCTACCTGAGTCTTCAAGAGTGATCAATATTTATTCTGGAATAGAAATAGGTAGAAGGTAGGGAAAATTGGGCAGGTTCAGTTTAACAAAGTTTCTAGCTTGAAAGTAGTGGAAAAATTGCATTGATGGGATGCTTGAAGCTCATTTGCTCGTGGGATGCAAAAACATTATCCAAGTACAAGTCTCTAAATGTTTTAATTCCAGACATCTTCCAAGCATTAAATACTGTGTAAGTTTGAGAGGGTGGAAAAGAGTGGTTGTCATGTAGAGGTGCAACAGATAAGAGCATCTCTGTCTTACAGTGCATCCTACATTGGTTCCATATTCTGAGTGAATGAAGGACAATTGGATTATTATTGTTTTGACAATAATTTGTATTTATTGGGACACAGAGCAGGGAATATACAGTAAAGAAGTACTGCAAGATTTTAACTCTATTGCAGACCAGGCATGTGTATATTCATTGATTTGTGTCGATGTCCAGGTCTTTATGGCCTGTATATTAGCTGCCCAGTAATAAAATTGAAAGTTAGTAGTGCCATACACCATTCTGGTTTAGTTCGTTGTAGAGTCGCCCTTTGGAATCTGTGGATGTTTAGAATTCCAAATAAATGAGGTTATGATTAAATCTAATTTATTAAAAAAAGATTTGTTAATGTATATGGAGCTGGTTCAAATAGAAAAAGAAGCTTGGGAAGGATGTTTGTCTTAACAGTGTTGATTCTCTCTGTTAATGTGAGATGGAAGGTGGACCACTTTTTCACGTCTTGTTTAATTTTTTCCATGCAGACAGCAAAAATTGTGTTGAAAAAGAACTTTATATTTACTTGTGATATTTGCTCCTAGATATATGAAATGATCTGCTAAGATTAACGGGAAGGTGTCTAGTCTAGACAGTCTAGAGAGTTCACTGGAAAAAACACACTTTTATTCAAATTAACTTTGAATCCAGATATCTTTTGAAAATCTGCTAGTGCTTTTAGTATTGCTGGCATGGAATTTTGTGGGTCAGCTGTATACAGTACCATATCATATGCATATAATGATGTTCTCTGTTCAAGTCCTTCTCTTAAAATATCCTTTATTACTGATGCACTTTGAAAGTAAACAGCCTCTGACTCAAAGATGATTGCAAAGAGCAATGGACATCCTTGTTGAGTACCCCGTTCTAGCTTTATTTTAAACAGAAAATGATACATTTATGCGTTATCTGCTGATAAATGATGATTCTCTAAGACTCATACCACATAAACAAGTAGATGGTTTCTTTACAAACATCTTATTTTTAATTTTATAAATCCTGCTTATCCAAGTGACGACCCAAAATAAACATTGGAGGAGCAAAAGGTTATAGGCTACAAAAACAATGACAACAATAACAGCAATAATGGAATAGAATAGAAGACACAGAGGTGCAAAATATAATTGAACGATCGGCAAAGCAACAGGACTGCAACTGTAGGGGTTGAATCAGTAAAGACTGATTTCATTCAAAATAAATGCATCTCAAATGGTCTAATTTTAAAACTTGCATTAAAACTCTGCAAATATCATACTACATTGCTCACCATGAACTTGACTGATTACTATCTGTATCCTCGATGGCATGTCCTCAGTGAATGACATAACCTGCATGTCTTTGGAATATGGAAAAGCTCTTTGTACCTTGTTTGGGAAGAAAGGGCAAACTCTAGGTTTTTTTCCAGGTTGGGATCTCAGCACTGAAATCTGGGGCTGTGAGGCAACAGAGCTAACCACTATGCTGCCCTAAATGGTTTAACTGGAATAAAATTATTATTTTTATATATTATCTGTTTATTCTCTGAAATGGACTTTCTCCTGTTTTATCCAAATTTCAAATACCACTTTAAGCTGAACTTTTCCTTGCCTTTATGCTGAAATGTCTGCTGAGTGCTGTTATCCTTACAGCATATTAACAGGTACTTTGCAAAAAACATTTTACAGAACACACATTTATCTCTCTGATCATCCTAAGTGCATGTCATACACAGTTTTTTTTTTGACTATGGGGGAAACCTGCTTTAATAATGCTTCAAACTTGGATTTGCAGTATAACTGGCTGATGAAAAATGTTACCACAGATAATATTTAGTTATGAAAAGTTTTGAAGTGTGAAATTTCTATCTACCAAATTCTTCATGAGTAGCTTTTTGAGCACCAATCCCTGGTGTTTATAGTCTTATTTGCTGACATTTTTAACTTTGAATAACTGTCTTATACAGTATATCCATTATAACCATGTGATTCTTTAACATTTACAGCATAACATTGAAGTCTGTTTCTCTCTAATGGCTTATATTCTCAAAAATGTTCAAAACATAATGAAATGCAAGAAACATCACAGAGATAGCCTTGCAGCATAAATAGAGAAGTAGTACTTCATGTAGATGTTCTTCATTTGTTCTGCCTGTAACACTTAATATTTCATATTTTTAGTTTGTATAATATGGCTTAAGCCCAGACAGTACTTTGATTTTGTTGACAATTGTATGTAATACATAACCTTATTCATGTCCTCTAGGCTCTAAACTCACAGATGTTTGTCTTTCCCCTTGTCAATGTACTTCCCTTGTGCTTATTTCCTCTTTTTTATGCATTTCCATTATAATTTTGTAATACACTTGACTTGTAATATTGTTTAATGAATTGGAAAGCAACTTGACAGTATGTCTTAGCAATAGTGTTACAGAAAAGCTGATGATTAAATGAATTATTAGCTGTCAGAGTCAATGTTGCTAATGGTGTTTTTAATGAAGGGCCACAGAGCACAATGATTGCTTAAGAAACTTCTCCTATTCACAACAGTTCCTAGTAATTTTTCATAAATTATTCCACAATTTTTAAACTTTATTACTTTGTAACTGAAATGTCACTTTGGTACTTAAGAGAATATTTTCATTTTCTAAGTTATAAGTGAGCATTTTCCAAAGTGGTTAACTGATAATTTGATCACTTTGATATTAATATTATAACAAGATAACTATAAACTGAAAATATTCCAGTTTAAAACTACATACTTATAAAATCAGCACATTTTAATAGGGAAATTAAGCTGTGAATATGTTGTATGAAGCACAAATTGTGTAGATTCGAACTGTTTTTCTAAATATAATTGTGATATTAGTTCATGTGTTCATTTTTAGTTCATTTTATCTGTCTTATACATCTCTATCTTATTAATGATCCTAAACTTCAGAATTACTCGTTAAAGTCTTCTTCAGCTAGGAGAACATTTACTACTAAGTGACAAGGAAACAAGAAAGAGCTTTCATATTGATAGTAAAAGACTGTACCTTATACATAGCTTTGCTAAACACATCACAAAGACAACGTTAGCACTGGGAAAAACAGCAGTGAGTAACATGGTGATACAATATTTTCATCTCTCCGTCCCTGTGTGCCTTGCTGTGTCTGTGCCTGTCCTGTACCCACTGTTGTGCTTATACTGCACATATGTGCTTTGTGTACCTTAGTGCTACAAGCTGTTGAGTGCATAAACAGTATAGAGTATAGTATCTAAATTAATGCGATAATTAATACATATATGTTTAATCATGCCTACAGCCTTATTCATGCTGTTCCAAATGTTTAATGCATCTATTTTCTGGTTATATTTTTGAGCTATTCTTTGATTAAATGTAGTGTGGCTTCTGAGTAGAAGATCTAATCCATTAATGTTAGTTAATTTCCTGGATCATAAGTGTTATGAGCTTTCCATGTTAAAAAATATTTCTCCATTATAATCTAAGCTAAAATATTTGTGGGAATATGTGTTTCTATTGGTCAAAAACATTTTTGCATGGTTACCTTGCATATTATTTTGTGGTACCCAATGGTATTTTTGAATTTGAATTTTTATCGGGACGTTGCTCCTGCTTGCTATGGAATGAGGTTTTGGACGACACCACATTTTACATCATCACCATCAACTATCATAGGTGTGATAGTTCGTTCAGTATCCTTGATCTGGATAAAAACACAATCAAACAGAATGCAAACTTCTCTCTGTGGCTTCTCTGTGAGCCATTTTAAAGTTCTCTGCAGAATTTCTGATTTTCAATCTTTCTGTTTTTCCCTTTGGCTTTGATTACTGGTTAGCGGTTAGGCTTTGGTACAAAAGTTTTGTGTTCTAGGTTTCAACTTGTTTCTGTTTTTTTCTGTGTTTCATCTCCTTGTCCTCTTCCAGCCTTTGGGTACAATAGTAGGATGCCTGCCTATAGTAGCATTGACTTCTTGTTACAAACTATCTCTTCAATCTTGTGCTTAATTGATTACAGTGTCATCTATAGTTCATTAATTTAAACTCTTTTCACAACAATGCTTTAAAATAGTTCTTAAAACCAAGATTTAATTAAGAATGAGTTCAATTTTATAGTTTCCTTCTTCATTTTGATTCAAATGCTTTGAATTTCAAATCCTGTGATCTCAATATCCAGTGTGTCACTTCCTTCCAATCCTAAGAATACCGTTAATTTGCTCTGGGTCATCAAACTAGGGCTTCCTCTTGTTGTTTCTGAATTACCTGGAGCCAAGGCAGATCCCTAATTGCCTGCTGGATTATATGGTAAGCATGGTCCAGTATGTTCACCTTCTGGGATTGTATGTCCTCTAGTGGCCACAAGATGTTGTCACCTCTGATTTCCTGTGAAGGAATACCTTTTAAGTACTTTCTTTTTAAGCAATATTCATACTAATACTGTAGGCGTATGATGGATAAGAACAGAGAAGGGAAACTTTTTCTTTGTCTTGCACATACTGGATTTGTTTTGGGTTTTCTCCCTAAGTTCGTAGCTGAATCTGGTGTCGGCTTTGTGTGGATCCAGAGAGCATTGAACAGAAAGTGAATGGTGATTTGGCTGTCAAAGTTTGAAAAGCCTTTAAAGCTGGGATTAGTATTTGATGCATTGCATCCTTGTGCCAACTGAGTGCAGACAGCTGCCTTGAACTGTGGATGTACACTGCAACATGATGCGTGATGTGGAGGTCCATCTGAGGGTGCTATGCAGCGGGATGGTGTGCTTGGTGGTTCTGATGGGTGTGTACTGTGAGTGTGTGGCTGAGTGAAAGCAAGTTGACAAGTGTGGCTACGGACACACATGTGTAAAAGCCTTGGTTTAAAAATATAATGAGGCATACGGGTGTAAATGAGACAGCTTTGTTGATTTGTTCACACAAAAGTGTATAAGAGCTGGCAGTACATGTCTGAAGGGGGAAAACAGAGATGGTTTCTCAGTGAACCTGTAAAGTTACAGTAAATATCACAGAACTCTAAACGTTTTAAGTCTCCTTAGGTGTGGGGGAGAACAGACTTTTGTCTTTGAAAATGTCTAAAGCTAAAGAAAGTTTAAAAATCATCAAAAAAGTCTTTTGTCTTATTTCTCTGGTCTATACTATACATACTATTTATTGGACACTGTTTTCTTTTAAAGAAGTACACATTGGACTTATAATTGTTATTATTTGGAACTGAGAGCAAAAAAATCCATTTATGCACAGTCCACTGCATTTTGGGCCATATTAATGCTTGAACATATACGAAAAGTAATTTATATAATAATATAGAGTTGTAGTTTCATCAGACACATGACAAGACCCAGTCTTATGTCTGGTGTCAGGCATGCTCACTCAAACAAGGAAACTACAGTTTCACAGGGAAAACCCACACTAAAGACTGTGCCACCATTAATCCCTTATTGGTTTTAAGGTTTTATGTTATAATAAACCATCCATCCATTATCCAACCCGCTGTATCCTAACTATAGGGTCACGGGGATCTGCTGGAGCCAATCCCAGCCAACACGGGGCGCAAGGCAGGAAACAAACCCCGGGCAGGGCACCAGCCCACCGCAGGGCGCGCACACACACCCACACACCAAACACACTAGGGACAATTTAGAATCACCAATGCACATAACCTGCATGTCTTTGGACTGTCTTTGGAGGAAACTGGAGCACCCGGAGGAAACCCACATAGACACGGGGAGACCATGCAAACTCAAGTCTCCTAACTACGAGGCAGCAGTGCTATCCACTGTGCCACCGTGCCGCCCATTATCATAATCAATTTTTAGATTATAATGAAGAGAATTATCAACTACTTTTAAAATACATGTTTAAATATAGGAAATGAAAAATGTGTTCATGACTAAGCTAAGGGGGTCTAGGGAAAAAAAATACATGCAGTTTAAAGAGTAATGTTTCACAATCTTGGTCTTCCTTGTTCCTGTAGTTTTTAGTCACTTAATAATTCCATCAATTAAAATAATTTGCCTTTTAAATCTGTTTTAATTACTCTTGTGTAGCAATCAACGGGCACCCTGACAATTTGCCTGCACACAGCTCAGTGGCTGACATGATTTTGTGTAACTTGGCACTGACTACTAATACCCACATATTAAATTTATGAATGTTTTTTAACTCTGTAAGCAAAATTAAATAAAAATTTTGCCTCCAAATACATGGCGTTATCTATTTAACATAAAATTGCAACTTTCAGATGAACTCATGCATCATAGCTCCAGGGACCTGGATTGGACCCTCACCCAGTTGCTCTTTGTGGATTTTACACATTCCCCCTATATTTGTCTGGGGTTTCTCTGCATTTATATTCTTCAACTATCCCAACAACATGTTGCATAGGTTAATAAGAAACTGTAAATCCTTCCTGTATGAGAGAGTGAGGATATAAATATGAGTGCACAGTACAGTGTGATGGACTGCTATGCCATTCAAGTATTTACTTCTGCCTTGTGCCCAGTGTTTGTGAAACAGGATCCAGTTTACTGCACAGCCTGCTTTGGAATAAGAAGGTTAAGAAAACAGATGGATGAATGATTTGCAATGAACTTCAATCAATATTCAGTATGGCACTGTGATGTGTGTATTTAATAAGCTTGCACTTATATACTATACATGACATACTTATGCAAAATTATTCCTTCCTATGTATGTTTTATTTCTACTTTATTATTATTATTATTATTTTATGGTATATTGCTTGCCTTTCCTTTTTATTATACATTCATTATTTCTGTTTATGTTTTGTCAATCTAAGAGAAACGCTGTGAATGTTTTTTGTTTCCAATGATTTCTAACAACAGGGATGAAGCTCCTTGTTAAACATTACTGAGTTTATTGTACAAAAAGAATATTTTAAAGTTATTAGAAACATTAACTCATGCTAGAACTTTAAAACCCCACAACAACTGACACCTTGACATCAAAGAGCCCCACAACCTCTGATCTGTTTATCTCTGGGGTCTTTAAATTTCTACACACTGTAGCCTTCATGCTCTGACAGCACCAGGAGAAGATAACAGGGTCATCTTTTTGAATGCTGCAGGTGTATTAATTCTGTCAATTTCTGAATGGGGTTTTCCCAGCAGAGTCTGGGGTGGACTGTAAGAAAAATTGTTATTTAAAACAAGCTGAATATAAAGTTATTTTTACTGTAACTGTTTTTGTTATTTTGCTGCATTTGTAGTACTTTCCACACTGCATTTCCAAACTATGAACCTCATCCATCTGTGGAGCCAACACCTCGTGCAGAACAGAAGACTGAAGTAAGACTAAATTTTCAGAACATTAGAACACTCTAGATGAGAACAAGCCATTCAGCCAAACACAGTTTGCCAGTTCTATCCACTTAATTCTTCCAAAATAACATAAACTTTGAATTTTGAAAGTCCCTAAAGTCTTACTGTCTACCACATTACTTGGTAGCTTATGCCAAGTGTCTGTGGATATCTGTGTAAAAAAAACTTCCTAATGTTTGCATGAAATTTACCCTTAACAATTTTTCAACTGTGTTCATGTTTTCTCGATAAAGTCATTTTAAAATAACAGTCTTAATCCACTGTACTAATTCCCTTCATAATTTTAAACACTTCAATCATATCACCTCTTAATATTCTACGGTTGCCCTGAAGTGCAATGCGCAAAAACAAATTAAATTATGCAAAAACAAATCAGAAAACAAAAAAAAAAATAGGCTCAGCTCTTTTAATATTTCCTCATAGCTCCTCCCCTGTAGACCTGGAATCTGCCTAGCTGATCTTTTCTGAACTTTTCCTAGTCCTGCTATGTCCATTTTATAGCCTAGAGGCCAAAACTGTACACAGTACTCCAGATGAGGCTTCACCAGTGCATTATAAACCTTAAGAATAACTTCCTTGAACTTGTACTCTACACATTATGCTATATAACTTAACATTCTGTTAACCTTAATGGCTTCTGGAAATAGTCTAGCAATTGAACACTCTCTGGTAGTTGCCACTTTATAATCATCAAATAATGCTTGCCTTTGTTAGTTTACAAGGCAATACCTTTCATAGTTTGTCTAAAGCACCAGTGCCAAATTTACATTGTGTTGTAGTAATTCTTTACATGAATGCTCTCTCTTGTATAGCAATGAATACTTCACTGCCCAGGGTAACCACCGTCTGTTCCCAACAAGGGGGATATTGTAGTCTCATCTGTTGTTTCAGATGGGAGGATAATTAAATTAAAATTAATTGTTGTATACTAATGATGCAGATGGTCAGTTTAATAAAGAATATTTTTAAGAGCTCAGTTAGTGCACTGGGAACCAGCAGATACTTCCACGTGCCAAAGTCTGGGATGCCAAACTGGTCTGTATGATTAAATGTTTCAAATTGTGTATCCTCTAATCAGTTCTAATTTTTGTGTTCATCACGTGGTTGAAGACATTTTTGTTTGCCTGTGATTTCTGACTAGTTGTTGAAGTAAAAAGTATTTTCAAGTGTTAGTCACTGATGAATAAATACTGTAGCATGTTTCTACACTGAAAAACACTACAGACATTATTTTCACATATTGCATATTTCAGTTTACCATTACCTCTGTTCAGAATGGGAGCAGTAAGTCAGCACTAAAAAGCCAAAAATATTTATTCATGTACTTCAACCCAGTTTTTCCATAAAGGATTTCATGCAGCCTTAGCTAAAAGTGTGTATGTCATTTACAATAAAAATTGCAAAACGTGCACAAGGACACAAAATGGCAGTATATTATTTCGGAAAAAACATTTGCAATCATTATACCAGTCGTTGCTCAATCTGCATTAACAAAATGTTTGTTTAAATTAATGCATTTTAGAAAATGATCAGAGAAGCATCTACCATGCCGTTTTGTTTAAAGAGGTATTCTCATCTGATTTTAAATTTTCTAAACCACTTGATCTGGTGAGTGTCACAGTGCTAACAGATCAGGTGGAACAAAGAAGACTACAGTTTACAAGTCCTTCTTGGGGAATTTCTATGTGCTCCCTGTACAGCTGAAAGATTTAATTAATGACTCAGTTCATGCCCTCATTCCAGTGGGCTGCTTCTTGTACCCAGACAGAATGCCAAACCACCTCATCACTTTGGGGACCCCTTGAAAGAATTTCTGTCATCTCCCAAAGCCATATTTGAGGAAGAGAATTTAAATGGACTGGGTGATGTGTTGACCGATGGGGAAGATGCTATCATGCTGGAAAGTGTGGCACAGGACACAGACAGAGCCCAGCAGGGACAAAGGCAAAACAAAACAAAACACTGGTAGTAGGAACATAAGTAGTTTTGCCAGTGTAAACAAAGATTGTGCCATAGGTCAGTGGGTATGTTTTCAATGTAAGCAGACAGAAAGCTCCAGAAATACAATATACTGAGTGTATAAGGAGGCTGTCACATGGCTGTGATTCAAAAACAGAACCATCTTACTTTTTTCATGGTGTGGTCTGGAAGAAATAACTAGAGGCCAGTTGTTCCCTTTTAGCCTATTAGGTGTCAGGACCATTGGAGCCCCTTTTCAATTAAAAAACTCCAGATGATTCCTTGACCTTTAACTACTATGGAAGATTCCTGATGGCAGTGATCCTGATTGCACCCTGATCTTGTAAGTAATTCCAGACTTGGCTGAAATTGACCCTAAAAGTGATTTTAAAGCTACATTGAGTTAAAGAGGAGCTGGGTGACAATGGATCACTGGCAGGAGGAAGAAATACCAACGTATATAATAAACCCCTTAAGTATAATAATGTTTCACTATGTACCCAGGTTGTTTTTACTGTTGTCCCATTCCACTTGTGACAACAATTATAAAAGAGTGTAAAGAGTTTTTTGTTTTGTAGTTTGTTTTGTTCTTTTGTTTTCTTTTCACTTTCTTGTGCTTATGTGACCAATAAATTAATTATTTTTGTATCCTTTTGCCTTTTTGGCATTTTTTGAGACCACAGGGTCATGAGTGCCCCACCTTTTACAACTGTTTATTAAGACTGAGAGGTCTTGTCAATACCAACATCTGATTCAGTCCCAATAGTACTGCCTGCCTCACAACAGTTCATTGGTCAATCTCATGATCTCCTTTTACTCTCCCTTGTAAATAACACCATGATGTAGTTGTAGCAGCAACTCTTATATGACCTGCTGAAGGGAAACACTGTGTTTTAAAACACTACTGTTACTTCAAAAAACTGTAACCCTTATGTCTTCAAACTAGACATTTCAGGCTTAGGCTACTCCTTGAATACCCTGTTCATGAAAACATGAATGCTATGATTTACTTTCTGTTATAAAATTTGAACTGATTTGTTATTTATGTTGTTCTTAGACAATTTGGTACATTTAAGGTTTTTAAAGGTTGTCTAGTCTTATATTGATAACAGTTTTATTTAAAACATTTATTTGAAGATGTTACATTTTTTAATGTTTTTGCATAATGCCATTTTGTTTTCCATGGGCACCACCATTTTTGGGCTTAGTTTGTATGCTGTTGCTAACCTTATTACTATACAGGATAACCAGACATTGTGACCTGTGATATCATGGGTTATAGAGCATATACGTTACATGTTCAAAAGTTTGTGGACACCTGACCATCACATCTATTTGAACTTGTTGAATATCCCTCTCCCAAACCATTTTGGAGTATTTAGTTAAAATAGCTCAGCCTTCCAGTTTCCAGGACTCAAAAATCCATGACCACTTAATTGGTGGACTATCGCAGAAAATGTGCCAAAGGTGGTAGTGTCATCGAGCCTAATTTCTTTTAATGTCTTGTTTTCACCACAGTAAATATTTTCCCCTTTTGGAAATATATATTGAAATATAAGCATTTGATGTCTTAGTTTGATTTTTTTTTTTACAGCGGAGTAATAATTCCACAGACTGGACATTTTTCCTGATGAATTGTTTTAATAATGATGATGGAATTTAACAATGCCCTTTAATTTTTACTATATATTTTGACCTTTTAGAGAAGTATGCTTTAAAAGTTTCAGTACAGGGCAAATGAAATTTCTTGATGTTTAGCTTAATGGGGCTGAATAAGGATGTATTTTGCATGTTATAACACATTAGTTTCTCTGTTCTGATACGAGAAAGCAGAATTAAACAAAAAGCTTGTTTTCTGTATCCTTCATTTGTAAAACAAAATGTTATTTTTAAATTACAGTGCATTTTTTAATGCTTTATTGTGAAATTTCTGCATATTATTATAAAACTTATACAATGTGACTTAAGTAGTATATTGAAATGCCATGCAATATATTTTAGTGTCATCTACCTGCTTTATTCATATTTAATTTAGAATAGATTGTTGCTAAAGCTGATATAGTAACTCAGGCCAAGCTATAAGGTGAACGTCTCCAATAACACACAACTCTTCTTTGGCCCTTGCTGTTTCATTCTGTACCCCCTCATAATATATTTACAGTTTACATGTGCTTTTGAGTTGAAAACTGTAAGAAGTTATACAAGTCATATTTATCCTTTAGCCTGAATATACAGTAGAAATGCAAAGGCCTACTGCATAGTTTAGAAAGCTTATAACGTGTATGCCTTGGCCCATTGTGTCTTTTACAAGGATAGCCACCAAAACCAGTAAGCTGTCATTGGACAACGTGGCTTGTTAATCTTATTTTATCACTTAAAATCTAAAGCTTTCCGCTTCATTGTAGTGGAATATGTGAGCACAGTCTGTCAGTGGGACACCTTCAAATCACCATCTGTAAAGTGTATTAACATGCACTCTGAAATGTTTTGAATTCCATCTCTATTGTATGTAGTGAAATTTTTTGTGAGTCATCTTGAGTAAAAGCCATTTACAAAATAAAGAATAATAATAGTAATGGCATCTCATTCATGATTTACATTTAAAATTCTACACCTGCACCTGTCGATTATGCAGCAAGTCTGAAGTAAGTGGATGATTTTCTATTCTGGTATGGTAATATGCAACGCTTATATTCTGGAAATTGTTCAGCTATTAGCATACTGACTGTAGTAGAACTTTTAAAGTTCAGTTCGGTTTTATTTAGACATCCATTATGAAAGTTCATGATCCAACAGGAAGCAGCCTTGGACAGGGCACACTTAAACCCACTATCACTAATATTTGGCCACTTTAGAGCTATCAGTTAGCCTAATGTACGTCTTAAACCCGCTCAGTTTAAGAGAATAAAATCTTATCAGACTAATCAAACATGTGTGGCATTTCTGTAGTATATCAGTTAAAATTTGATGTCTACTTTATGTAGTGTTTTATTTCTGAAAAATACATTTAAAGTTTAATGCAATGTATACACAGTACTATATGATTGTTATTGCACATGTCTCAAAGACAATAGTATCATCATCATCATTGAATACAACACTAAATATATTTAAAAAAAGGAAACAGATTATATGGGCCTTGATGCTGGATAGACTTACAATAATGAAACTCACTGGGGCTATTCGCCTTTATTCCTGATTTTTGTATACCATCTCCCGAAACCTCACTATTGACATACTTCAAATTACATTCTTAAATCATTATCTGCATCAAGAAGAATCCTTGTGAGGAAGCAGCCATGCCTGAATATTGAAGTGAACTAAATATGCATACTCTTTTTAAAATACACATATAAAGAAATTTGTAGTGAAGAAATTAAACAAAGTTAATAAATTGGCAAGAAAAATCACACAAACTCCTTTCTTTTTTCTATTCTAAGGTTTATACAGAAAACAGACTTGTTAGTCAACAGATAATTGAAACATGCTAGTGTCAATAAACAAAATAACACAGTTTATCCCTGTCATATTTAACACATTGATTATAGAGGATGAATATATATATATATATACACATATAAAATATATACAAACCCAGGACAAGAATCATCTCAAAAAATACATCTAAAATGATTTCTTTATTTTTATAAAATGATTTGTATTTGTAATTATGTACAAATATACATTTGTAATTATTTTTGAAATTTTCTTATTGCTGTGATTAAACTGACCAATGGTTCAGAAAAAAAACAGAGGTATTCACAGAAGTGTTAATTAGGTTTTAAGGAGCAATATTTCTTATTTTACATCGCAAAACCTTTTAAATTACCCCAAAAGGTATGAGTTTTGAATTTTGCAATTGTGAAATCAGCATCAAAACTAATTCTAGTGTCAGTTTTATAAAACTCTATGCAAACAGAAACTTGTCGGTTTTTCTCAACACTGCTACAGCTGACCATTGTAACTTTTGAAACCAATGGAAAAGAATTGTGTTTTACAGTTAGTTTTGAGTTTTCCTACAGAAACTGACTTATATTCAAGTTAACTATATCGACTACCTTCAGTGGATAAGCCAGATCTAGTTACGTCATAGATAATATACTCCATTTTGAGTAGTCACTTTAACTTGTAAATGGTTCATTGATAGACAAAGGCAAAAGGCATTTTTTAATCAAATGGTTTAACTTTCAACATTCTCATTTTTTCATTAAGTTCACTCCTTGCCCGCTGACTGAAAATTAGCATCTTCTTTGTCTCTACCTAATCGAAAGTATATTTACTTGCACTTTAATAACCCGGATATTCACAGGGATCCAATTTTAAGAATACCTTTTATGCCGTTATTTTAGTTAGAGAAACAGGGATAATGGTCTCTGAGAAAGAGTTACTCTGCGAGTAACTTGGTTATGTAACCATGTAACCCATTAACCACGATGCACTAAAGAATATTGTAGTTTGCACTCGGTCAGCCTGTGTATGTTTTTGCTTCACACATGCATTCAGACATATGAATAGCAGATATGTACCCAAAGCTAAATCTCCTGAGGAAAATGCTTTGGCAATCGCTTTTTTCCTTCCGGTTGAAATAATTTGTCTCGATATTTCAGAAATCACTAAATTTAGAGTATGTTGATGACCTTTGTCTTGGGAGATAAAGGTTCCATGCATGTTTTCGAATTTCAGGCTGTGTTGATGATGTTTAATCTTTTTTAGCGCATTTTTATAACATTGGAGCATTCTTACCAATGGAGAACTCCATAACTGGACTTATGCATATAAAAGGGGGTTTTTAAGAAACCAGATTTTTGCCTTACCTGGGTTACTCACCCTATCCTGTTTTTTTGTGTGCATGTAAACACACTCAATGTTTGAAACCATTGTATTACATTAGTAGTCATTTGGACTAACAGTGAACAGAAAATAGGACAACAATGTGTCTTTACTTCATTAATATATAGAAGGGAAAGTTTAATGAGAAGACCTGACTTCTCACCTTTTTTCTTGCTTGATAAACTGCATCTTCTGTCATATGAGCTATTAAAATATTTGCACGACAACTAACTCTCTGCAGCTAATCTTTAAAAGAATGATTAACTTTTCTGTAATGCATATACTTAGAATGTCTAAAGTGCAATTGAATTTAGACAGTGATTTTAATCAGAATGCCTGCAAAAATGCGATTTGGACTAAGACTCCGGCGATATTGCGTACATTTTTTTTGGGTTAATTTTTAGAAGGTTTAGGAACTCATTGTACCTTCACATCTGAATTAAAATGTAAACAAGACAATTACTGAAGCCGCCCTCACTTTACTGTTTAGTCTGTTGCTTTAGTGATCTACTGTATCTTTTATAGGGCAGAAAATTGTCTACAAGCACTTTCTTTTATTACAGAAGATGAAATGAATATTATTACAGAAAGAAAAGATAAGTGAAAATAAGAATAAGAAAGCAAAAGGAAGATAAGAAAAGAACAACCAAGATAAGACAAGTCTAGCTAAGATGAAGTGAGATAACACTGGACACTCATAACATAGCATGTGAGTTTGGTGTGTGCCTTATGGAGACCAATGTGAATGGGCACCAGGGCATGGAAAAGAGGACAACCCCTACTCAACATTAACATGTCAGCTCCTATTCTCAGTCCTTGAGGAATTCCAACCCGATGAAGACTGCTGTCACTTCTTTACCTGCTGGGCTCAGTAGCTAGTAGGTAGGGCTCAGTAAGTAGAAGCCTCAGCCTCCTCATTGGACCAGAGATTACTGAAGGGATAAGGGCTGTCCTCTCCTGTAAATGTATAATGATAAGGATATGCTACATATATTTTATCTTCCTCTTAATTTTTGATTCCACTTACATTATTTTTTCTCCAGCCGTCTGGAGTTTTTTTGTTTTTTCTGTCCCCCCTGGCCATTGAACCTTACTCTTATTCGATGTTAATTAATGTTGATTTATTTTGTTTTCTTATTGTGTCTTTTATTTTTCTATTCTTTATTATGTAAAGCACTTTGAGCTACTGTTTATATGAAAATGTGCTATATAAATAAATGTTGTTGTTGTTGTTGTTGTTATTAAACAGACCGTCCCACACTTGGATCTCAGCCCTTTTTCATGTTTGGGCATCTTTGTTCCACACAAAGTAAAACAAAATTTTGTAAAATAACTCAATCTATGTTGAAAAAATATAACACAAGATAGGCAACTCAAGATAAGCTAGATTAAGATAAAATGTGATACAGGGAAAATAATGATTGGTTACATATGAAAAAGCTAGACATATTTAATTAAAATAAATCATAACACATCAAGGCAAAACAAGATTGTCAAAGATAAAATGAGAGAAGCTCAGTTAACATAGTATAGATTGTGATGCAACTAGACAGGAAAACAGTTGGGTAAAATAAGGTACAGCAAGTCATGGTGTATGTTTGGTTCAGTTAATCATGGTTCAGGTAATGAAAGTGAAATAAGACAAACTACTGTATAATAAGATGTGATAAGGATAACCATAGAAACATAAGGTCAGTCAAGATGAGATAATATATGAAAAGGGTAAGCTACTTAAAGTGAAAAAGCTAAAGGAGTGGTGAAGAAACAGAAGACAAGACACTACAAACAGAAAGAGAATAAAAAAAATATACAGTGCTGCATTTAATATTGTTAGAACAGCAATACTTGGCATTTCATAGGTTTATGTGTTATTTATTGTAGGTATATTACTAGTGTCAATAAAAAATTATCACAGAAAAGAAAGGTTAAGAGTCAAAACAAAAACAACAGTCTTAAAATGAAAGGGAGCTTTACAAAAGAACAAACATGACTTTTTTTCTATACAATAAATACTGTACATATAATTTCTCATTTTTTTTAATTCTGCAGTAAATCAATGTGTTACTGACCCAAATGTCATTATTGGATCAGACATCGCCACATTCAGATAGTGATTAAACAGGCAGGCTCCTCTGACTAACAGCCATGGGATTTTTATTCATTTGTGTCAGCAAAGGGTAACAATAGTTAATTTTGATTATATGTACCGTATGTTGTGCTTATTCCTTCTACCACTCCCCTGGATCTGAATTAAAAAAAAGTAATGGCTCAGTCCAATTAAAATAGGACCCTGAATGACATTAGGGAGTGTTGTGATAGAGAAATACTACAAAGGCTCCAGAAATACACAGCATGTGGAGCAGTACCCTTTGAGACAGAGCTGAAACAATAAACTAGCAGATGCAAGGAACTTGCACCAGAACTGCACTAACTGCACTAAGCAGTATATCAAAGCCAGTGACGAGATTTGAAAATAAAATCAACCTATGCAGCAGTGCCAATGTTGCCTTCATTATACCCTACACTTGACTGGAATCTCATCCCAGGTTGGTTCTTGCATTGTACTTAGTGCTTTTAGGATAGACTGTGAATGAACCCTTTTGATGCAATAAGCAATGGATGAAAAAATATAAAATTGGGATTCTTTTGCTGTGTATATGTAATTTAGTCTGTTTTGATTTCTTCCTGATCACAGTGTTTAGAGATTACAGGAGGTTATTACAGTACCCGTGAAGCTGTGCAATTGACAGGCAAGAATGTGCACTGTATTATCAATGTGCAAATACTGGACATGTGTGCATTGCTATTACATCAAATGATAAGATATATTTCAAGTGCAATGTCTACATTATCACTTTTTAAACAATTTTACGAATAAGCTAGGATAGTGTTACTTTGAGTACAGCATGAACTATTTATATACTGCTCAAAAAAATTAACACTTAATCATCACAGTCTAACACCAAGGCAATTAAGCTTCAGGAACATTAATCCATCCAGTTAGGAAGCACAAGCGATTGTGATTCAATCTCCTTATCCTTCCTGACGGATTCTTCTCTAGTTTTGCTTTTTGCTAGTGTCCTTGTCCCTCCTGGCAGCATGAGGCGGTACCTGCAGCCAATTCAGGTGAACAGGTAGTTTAGCTCCTCCAGGATAGCACATCCATATGTGCCATCACAAGATGGTCTTAAGAAAACGGGGAAGATACCAGAAGATGGACCGTTACACAAGGAGAGCTGGAGGATATGTAAACCAGTCAATGGCATCAATGCCTTTATCATCCAGGAACTGCTTACAAATTCTGGCTGCATAATGCCAGGCATTGACTTAAACCAGGAGGAACCTAGGGCCCACTGCACCAGCTAAGGTCTGACAATGGCTGTGAGGATTTCATCCCGGTACCTAATAGCAGTCAGGGTAGCATTTCCTTGTACATGAAGGTCTATGCAACCCTCCAAGGATATGCCTCTCTAGACCATTACTGACCCACCACCAAACTGGATCATGTTGCAGGCTGCATAACATTCACCACGGTGTCTCCAAACTCTTTCATGTTTCAGTTTGAACTTGCTCTCATCTTTGAAGAGAACAGGGCACCAATGGCAGAGCTGTCAATTGTGGTATTCTCTGGTGAATGCCAGTAGAGCTGCATGAAGATGGGTTGTGAGCACAAGTCCCACTACAGGACATCGGACCCTCATGTTCTGTCAGAAACATGCACACCAGTAGCCAGCTGGAGGCAATTTTGTAGGGTTCTGGCAGTGCTCCTGCAGTGCAGATGCAGGTCCTGCTGCTGGATTGATGTCCTTCTATGGCTCTGTCCAGCTTTTCTTGTGTAATGGCCTATCTCCTGGTATGTCCTCCACGCTTTTGAGACCTTCTTGTGACTGTACGTATGGATATGCCATCATAGAGGAGCTGATCTACCTGTAACACCTGACTCAGCTGTAGGTACTGCCTCATGCTACCAGTACTGACAAGGAGACCAAAAAAACTGAAAACTAGAGAAGAATCAGTCAGGAAGTATAAGGATAGAGCAATTGTCTTTGGACACCACCTGCAAAACAATTCCTCTTTGGGTTTTATCCTGCTGTTGCCTCTCCAGTGCGCCTTCATTTGTACCAAACCAGGTGAAGTTGATTTACAATTGCTTATGCTTCGTAACCAGACAATAATATCCCCAAAAGCTTAACTGACTTGGTGTTAGACTGTGATGATTAAGTGTTCCGTTACTATCTATCTATCTATTATATAAAAAAATAATATTTATGATATGAATACTTTCTCTTATTCTCTTATTACTTTATCTTATTTTTAATGTTTTCTTTTTCTTTTGACTGCGAAAGATTAATGTGTAAATACATGTTTGCTTATATGAATTAAACTTTGTTAAAATATTTAGAATAACTTACGTAAATTATTTAAGCCAAGACATGCCCATTTTAAAACCTTCTTTTATATGACTCACCCAAATCTACACGTAAATACTGTACACATTAAATTTAAATAATGTTAGCAAGTTATGATGGTTGCATAATTGTTTTTTCCTTGGGATAACAGCGGGAACACTAAACTAGCACGCTCTAAACATTAGCGCTCTCGCTACGCTACCACGGCCATGATGCTAGTAATTACAATAACAGGCAAGCATTTACATTGGTTAACTTGATCTGTTAAAATGGTAAACATGTTAATAAACCAACACAGGCCAGCCTGTATATTAAGAATATTCCATATTGTTCATAAATGGTAAGACTATAACTAGCAAACGTATCAACTTAGCAATCGGGAAACGACTCCCCGGTTGTACTTCCTGTTGTGGCTGAGCGTGCATGTGGCTGAGAGTGCACAGTCTGCAGCCAGACCTTTCTCACACATTCTACTGTTCCATCATAATCTTTTTCTCCCCATTTTCTTTGCATAGCATATTTTTTAATAAATGCTTTTCTCTCTTGTAACACACATGGTATTTTTTCTGTTAATTAAGTATCCTTCATTTTTATCTAATGTAATCTTTTTTACTGTTTGCTTTTCTGGTTAAGGTTAAAAAGATAACAGACTTCAGATATGTTCAGGCCACATATCTACAATAACAGTATTCAACTTCTCTTGTGGACATTACCAGGCCATCTGTCACGTCCAATGTACTTTTCATGGTAGTCAGCCACATCCTTTTTGTTAGATGCTTAAATATTCTCAGCTGGCTCCTGTTACTTTCAAGTTTACCCCAAATCCTACCAGATTATCTGTTTCTTCACCCTATGAAGGAGATTAATCCAAACAACTATGTGCAGGAATCTAATTTCACCAATTTGTTCTCATTACTCTATTCTTTGCGCAATTGCACAAATTCTGTGACCACAGTGGGTCTGGAGACATAGATAGACCAGTAAATCAAAACTTTTCCTGCTTCACTGACGTTGCCATATAAAATTTTTGTAGTACTGCTGATAATCTGCTAATTTGTTAGTCAATCACAAAATCAGCTCTACTCTTACTCATAAAAAAGGTTCTGAGGTACTTAATCTTCTCCAGTTTGAAACAATTTCACTTGCTTATCTGCAAAAATCTAGTCATTCTTTTCTGGGAGCAGACAACGATAAAAACAATATGTTCACACTTCACACCTTTCCCACACCACTACTAGCCTGCATTGTTAACACCCAGCATGATAAATCTATAGACACATGGGCTTTCCTTCACCATGAATAATCAGCAGGAACATTAGATCAGGAGATATTTTTGTAGTCCTCCATTGTCCAGAGTTTGCGTTTAATAGCTAACTGACACTGTACCTTATTGTTCTTTAATAATGGAAGTGGCATTAATTTAGGTCGATTGGGGTTTTGGCCATGCAATGCTTCATCCATGTAAAGGTACAGACAATTATACATTCTGATATGCCTTTTTTGCAGTTTACTTTACTGTTAGTTCACTGACTGTTGTGTGTCAGTTACTGTACATAAAACTTATTCAACTCTTTTGTCTCCTTCTTTAACAAATGCAGAACAATATTTGGCTGGATATTTTTGTACATGACATATCATTCTCACATTCGTCACATTTGTCACATTCTCATGCATGAAAATCCTAGAAGTGATATTTTTCTTGATGAAGGTTAACTAGAATGTCTGTTTACTACTGTTGTGTATTAAAACTGATATAACTATTTACTCTTGCTGAGTCTAATGACCGACTAAAAATGTTTTCAGTTCAGCTTCAGGGTACAGCACAGTTGTGAAACTCCTCTGCTTTGAGCTACTAACAATTTACTTACAAAAGCAGAATCTATTAGAACTCTATTAAAACTCCATTAGACCCTTACAGTGTAGCATTTCATGTAGGCAATCACAATAATTTACTCTTCAGAATGGAGAGCATTCTGGGCATCTCTGGTACTCCTGTAAAATGTTTCGTACCCTTCCTTAGTAACAAAGTTTATCTGTCTTGGCAACAGCTGAACCAATATTTTTGTCAGATTTAAGCTTAGCTGTTATTGCTAGGAGACTGATACTCTAATATCATTATTTAAAATGAGTGTTTACAGTCCATGGAAGTTTAACTCATCTTACAAATCTATTTTTCTTTTATATAATTAAAACTTGCTTTTCTGTTGCTGTCATTTTTGATTCCTCCCTTTCATACTCAGCTCACATAAATCACATAAAGTTGGTTTCTTCCACTATTCCAATATCTCCTGTTTCTGCTCGTTCCTATCCTTTTCTGAAACTGAGAATTTGGTCCATGGTTTGAGCACATGCCAAAATGATGTCTTTGATTGTCTGTTGATTTGTGCACTTTGTAATCTATTCCCTCAGCTCCAGTAAGCCTGGAGCTGTCCTGGAAGAGACTTCAGTCAGTCATAGCAGGCAGCACAACAAGTCTCTTCTGCTGGCTGGCTTCACTGGCTCCCTGTATACTCTAGGACTGAATTTAAAGTGCTGCTGACAATCTAAAAAGCTTTAAGAAGCTATCAGTAACCCGCTGCATCACTGCTCTCCAGACAGTTCACTCTGATCCACTGCTGCTGGCAATCTTGTCATGCCCTTACCTGTCCTCTACAGGTGATAGAGCCCTTAGGTGTATTGTGCCAAGGCTTTGGAATGACTTAACTAATGTTAATAGATCTCCTAACACCACTCACTCTTTAAAGACAACTTAAGACCCATCTATTTAAGCAGGCATTTGAGTTAAATTAACATTTTTACCCTCCATGTTTACTCATTCTGACCATATCCTTAAGTCTGTGTCTAGAGCTAGACATATTTGCTACTGTCTTCTGAAACTGTATAATTTTTTCCTGTTATTTTCTTGTTCCATCCCAGAATTTTGTGTAATCTTCATGCATCATTTGTTTGGTGTTTAATACGGCAGATATCAGATTCCATTCAGATGTATTCTAGGTTTCTTTTTTTGTTATGCATAAAATTAATTATTATTGGACTTCTTCCATTTTTTAAATAAAAATAATTCTCTTTTTTTTTTTCTTCTTCTTATTAGTCTCCACCTGTTTTGCAAATACACTATTCCATGGCTTACCTACCTGCTTTTAACAGAATTATGCCCACATAAAATGCTGTAATTACAAAATAAATCAATATCCTGAGTATGTTATGAATAACCACAGTGTGGCTTGATTCATTAAATATTAATATATACAGTAAAGCAGAGTCGATGTATGTTTGTTTGTCTGCCATACAAATCTGTACCGGGCGTCCGATCGCCACCAAACTGGGCATGGGGCTCCTTTGTGACCAGGAGAAGGTCATGGGGTAGGTTTGGTTGGGAAAAATGTTCATGGTTAAGCACAGGGCACCTGTTCACCGACACCACATTCGGCACACGTCCCCCTGCGCCGTCTAGCAGCGGCTTTGGTCTCTGTGTATGAAGAGGAACTGCCGTATAGATGAAAAACGTGAACGACTGAGAAAGCGTGACTGGCTGACACACCCACGTTTCCGCACATCACACTCCCACAAGCACTGATAGTGCTGTATGAATATGAGAGGGAAGAGAATTCCCGAGTTGACGAGCCCTATGGTAGACGCTCAAGCTGCCATAGCACACAGTCTGATGTGTGGTACAGAAACTCGAGCTGCTTTAAATGTTAAGAGCAGTATTTTGTATTGTATTCTGTAGTTAACAGGGAGCCAGTGAAGTTGAGAGACAATAGGTGGGATATGTTCAGTGGATTAAGAACAGTAGGTTATTGTCCTAGCAGCAGAATTCTGAAGAAGTTGTAAGCAATGGATAACTTTTTTTGGGATGCCAGATACAATAGCATTACAGTAATCTATACGTGAGGTGACTTGGGCATTAACCAATACTTCAGTACTGTGTTGCATAAGAATAGAACGTCTGGAAATGTTTTGGAGATGGAAGAAGGCAGTCCGAGAAATGTTACTTATATGGGAGGAATTATTTAATAATAATAATAATTATTATTATCTATACTAATAAAAGGCAAAGCCCTCACTGACTCACTCACTCACTCACTGACTGACTCACTCACTGACTGACTCAATAATTCTCCAACTTCCCGTGTGGGTGAAAGGCTGAAATTTGGCAGGCTCATTTCTTACAGCTTCCTTATAAAAGTTGTGCAGGTTTCATTTCAAAATTCTACGTGTAATGGTCATAACTGGAAGCTATTTTTCTCCATATACTGTAATGGAGTTGAGCTCGAAGATCGTGGGGGGCGGAGTTTTGTTTGACATCATCACACCTCCCACGTAATCACGTGAACTGACTGTCAACGCAGTACGTAGAAAACAAGGAAGAGCTCCAAAAAGCGCTGAAGAAAACATGCATTATATAATTGAGAAGGCAGCGAAACAATAAGAAGCGAGCGAGTGACATATACAACCATATTCATGAGTGCTGCTACTTCAGAAAGAAAGTTTAAATTAAGTTCATAGACAGGCAGCCGCTGGCATTTGTCATGCCCACGGGTAATGCGGGATACAAGTTTAATGAGAGGACGCAGGATATAAACAAGAGTTTTGATCACTTTGTAACTAGGTTAAAATTGATGGTGAGGGGCTGTGCTTATGCAAATTCTGAGAGACTGTGTTTGTGGGGGGATTGACAGTTAAGGCGGGTGGAGGAGTCACGTCATCATCTCCCCTCCCATTCACCTCATTTCGCGCTGAGCTGAGCTCCGCAGCTAACGCAGTCTTACGGAAGCGACTTTGTGACGCTGCCACCAAATACTCACAGAAAAATCCACAAAGTAATACACACGCTGTCTGTAGAGTTTCTCCACACTGAATCCTCCAGGCACTACTTACAAAAGGTTACATTGACAATCGTGTTACGTTATTATTAAAATGTTTCCTTTTCTTAGCACAAGCACAGCTGAGAAGCCTCGATGCATGTGCTCCATAATGTGTTAAAAAATAACGCATTTAATCACACTTTGCATTCCAAGCAAAGGGGAACTTCTGTCAATGCGTGATTTCCTGGTACACCGATTACATTGATCCACACATCAGAGCTACAAAAATGTAAGAATCGGAAGAAAGCGCGTTGATACGACTGATTGGAGAAAAATTTCATTTCAAAAGACTACCCGATGGAAGCCTTGATAAAAGCGTGGTTTTGTGCACATATATATATATGTATATATATATTGTCACGTTTGGGTCACAGATTTGCACAGAGACACAGGAGGTCGTAGAAACAAGAAGGATTTTTATTCAAACACTGCAAACACATGAGCTTAAACATGCTCCATGACAAGTCAGAGATGACAGTTCCGCTAGGAGCAGAGAGAGATAAAAGCAAACAATCAATTCCAAATCTGATAGGCGCTGCGCAAGGCTTTTAAGTCGGCGGGGTACCGCGCGAGGCTTGTATTACGCGTTATAGTGCGAGGATAAGGAGCAATGTGAGGGTAGTCAGTGTTTCAGGCTTTGTGGTTTTCCCAGGGGCGTCTGTATCTATTTGGGGTGCGATTAACCCTCCAGCTCACACCTCCCCCTCAGCTTTATTCACATTCCTGTGAATCAAGCGACTCTATGTACCAGGTTCATTTAGTCGTGATAATACGTCTGCGTTGATGTGTTCAGAACCTGGTCGGTGCTTTACTGTGAAACTATAAGGTTGTAAACCCAAAAACCATCTCATTAGACGAGAGTTTGTATCTTTCTGTCAGTACAACCACTGGAGTGGAGCATAATCAGTTACCAAAGTGAAGTTTTGTCCCCACAAGTAATATCGAAGTGCTTCCACAGCCCACCTGATTGCCAAGCATTCTTTCTCAATTGTAGAATAATTATGCTCCCTAGGTAATAATTTCCTACTTAAATATGTGATTGGATGTTCCTCTCCATCAAAAATATGAGACAACACTGCGCCCACACCAAACGCGCTTGCGTCTGTTTGCAAGATAAAATCTTTTGTGAAATCCGGGTTTCTTAGAACCGGGTAAGAAGACAATGCTTTTTTTAAATCGCTGAAAGAACGTTCGCAATTTTTCTGTCTACAAGATAGGTCGGTTTTTCTTGCCTCTAGTAAGTTCTGTAAGGGGAGCAGCTATATGTGCAAAATTTGGGATGAATCTTCTGTAGTAACCAGCAAGCCCCAGAAAAGCGCACACCTGCTTCTGTGTCCCAGGTCTCGGATAAGCAAGCATTTCTTCTATTTTCCTTAATTGTGGCCTGAGTAAACCCTTGCCCATAGAATAGCCTAGGTAATGTGTCTCAGACATGCCCAGTTTACATTTTTTTGGGTTAGCAGTAAGGCCAGCCTGTTTCAAGCTTCCAAGAATGGCTTGAAGCCGCTCTATTACGCGTTATAGTGCAAGGATAAGGAGCAATGTGAGGGTAGTCAGTGTTTCAGGTTTTGTGGTTTTCCCAGGGGCGTTTATCTCTATTTGGGGTGCGATCAGCCCTCCAGCTCACAATATGTGGATGTATATGTGTATATACTGTATATATGTGTGTATATGTATATATATGTTTATGTGTGTGTGTGTGTGTGTATATATATATATATATATATATATATATATATATATATGACAGCAACACTCATGACAATGACAATCGGTTACGGTATTATTAAAATGTTTCCTTTTCTTTTTCATTACTTCTTTAACACACTACTTCTCCGCTGTGAAGCGCGGTTATTCTGCTAGTTATTTAATAATTGCCATTATTAGTGTATAAATGGATATAAATAATTGCATTTAAACAATTCGTCAAAATCTGTTGTATGTTAACGATACTGTTTTAAACGTTATTACATTTTCATCAGAAAACCCGGTTTCCACGTCTACCTGTATTAGTTTAAATGGCACTTTTGCCACTAGCAATAGGACGGACACGTTGACATATCGTATCAACTAGGCAACACAGTGAATGCGGCGTCTATCTATATATGTCAATGCTTAAAAAGACAGCATTTTTCCCCCGCTGTGCATCGCTCTTTACCCACGTTTCTTTAAATTGCCAAACATGGCGGAAGTGTCCAAGTATGAGAAGAACGACTGCTTTGATCGCATGAAGGGGAACTGCTGTATAGATGTAAAATGTGAACGACCCAGTGCGTGTGACCGGGCTGACACACCGCGTTTCCACGGGTCACACTCCCACACGCACTGATAGTGCTTTATTTCATTCGCCAACGTCCGTTATATGGCAGCACGTTTGAACAGAGACTCACCATATAAAAACAGCATCCTTCCCCCACCATTTTCCCCACAGGCAGCAGCAGTTGTATGTCACTTCTCTCTAGTAGTTATCATCGCCAACATTTGTTAGATGGCAGCACGGTTCAACACAGACGCTCCTTACAAACAGAGCACCCCTCCCCATCATTTTTCCCTATACGGTTTCAGTGCTACTCTTTCTCACTGGCTTTCCGTTTTTGTGTTGCTATTTCCTCGCTTTCCGACTCACAGTACGATTTCAGTGTTGCTCTTTCTGACTGACTGGTGCTATTTGTTCGCTTTCCGATGTATTGTAAATAAGGTAAATTCCTCTCACTGTGGTGCTTATTCCGTACGTAATACCATGTAACACATTATAATTGTCCTGCTTTTTCTTAATATACCCATGCCACCGAAAAAAAAGACGTGGAATTGGAAGGTCCACTTCAAATGCCAGAAGAAAGTCTATTTCAAGGGCGTCTGAAATGCCACACCACACAGAATCCAGAGTGGAGGCACTTAAAATAAAATGTCCATCAGAAAATTGTTTGTTCTATTTCTATATTCTGTTTCTTTCATTTGGGACATTCACCGATTATAGATTCCCAGGCGACGCCGGGTACTTCTGCTAGTATAATATATTTATTCAACAGGAATGAAGCAAAAAAATGGAATAATTAAGCAAAACTAGAAACCAGGGTAGATAATTATTAATAAGAACTGGAGAAAACAAAAGATATAACATAAATGAAACTAATAAAGAACTTAAAGGGTAAAGCAAACAGGAGATCTACTAAAAGAAAGAGAAAAAAACTCAACAAAAGCCCAAACTGTAATACCAAAAAGTGAAAATCCTAATTAACGACACATTGATCAAAAGGTTAGGAAACAGAGGTATGACTATTCTATAAAAGAATATTCAATTAATCATAACTGTTAAGCAAACTACAATCAAACTGTAGATTAAGTCATGGAATCAAAACGAAGCAGTGTCATTTTAGAAGCAGCTAAAGATTTAAGGGGGGTCCAAAGAAATGTCAGAAAGAACAGCTGAAACACTAAGCGGTCCTTTCATTTTACTCAAGTGACTGCAACTCTATTAGCTGCAACTCCTGGGGATGATAGACCAACAAAGTCAAAGCTCCATTGTGCTCCAAAGTAAATTGAAAACAATTAACAATAATAACACAAGGGAAAAGGAAAATAACAAAAAACACAAAAAGGTACAGTCAGGGCTAAGGCCCAAATTGCAATATGACAGAGCAAGTGTACCTAAAAAAATGATATAGAATGTGTAGATTAAAAAGCAATTATTTCTTCTTAATATAATGAATTTCATTAAAGGCATTAACAACTTTAAAGCACCTTTAGAACTTTCTGCTTAACTCCTTTACTAGTGCAGTGCATTATGAGCTCATGATGATAATCTAAACCTAATTGGAAATCAAAAATATATATCATGCTGTGAAACAACCTACTGCGAGTTGTAGTAATCAGCAGTGCAGTTACGTTTTTCCATGTATTGACCCTCTGTACTTTATAAAAGCAGAGAAAGTCCTTGTCTTTATTTAGCATTCACTTAAATAAAACCGATCTGATTAGCAGCTGTGGGATTAGTGAATAATTCATTTTTTTTACATCAGGCATGATATAAAAGCACACTGATTTTAAAGAAGACTTATTTCCAGCTATTGGGAAAGTTGAATCTTTCTGTAATTAGAACATAGACCATAGGACCATGCATATACTGTATGCTGCTTTTTTTCAAGGTGTACCAGGGCATTGACCCAATGGCACCACAATGACCACATGTTCAGATTTACAATTAGTACATAAGACATCATTAAAATATAGCAAAAGCTCACACATAAATATATGAAAGACTTGCTAAAATGCTAGACCTCCTAAAAAGCACTGAAGTCCTCCCGACATTAAAATTTATTCTCATGTTGTTATGTCATATTATTTTACTGGAAGGTTTTATTGTATTGAAGAAAACACTGCTCTTGCCTGTGTTTGTTCTGAATTTATGATTTAGGTATCTCTTCCCAGGGGGCTTTGCTGTGTGCTTCCAAGATAAATGTGTTTTGTTTCTAAGAATATACAAAACCCTAAAATATCTGGTTTTAATACATTTCACCTAATGGTTGTGCTTGTGATGAAATTAGACCTGATTGATTCTTATTTTGATTGCCTAAATATATAAATGATGGGCAGTATTACCTAGAGCTTAAGTGGATGGGTGTAGAAGTATAAGATTCAATATAAATATAATGAATTTCAAATTCATGTTTAGTTAGAAGCAATAATAAAGAAGCATTATTATATGTCACACTTTCAGAAGGTGATAAGCTCTGGAGCTGGTGGAACAGAAAAAGAAAAAAGTCACCTAATATTACAACTTTCAAGAATTTTGCATTTTTTGGAGATTTTACCAAATTTTGAAGTCTTTCTTTATTCTAAAAATGTTATAATCTTTTTTACTTAATTAATTTTTCCCACCACAATCACATTAGATGATTTATGTTTAGTAATGTTACCAACTACAAGCCCACATTAAAAATGGCATTCAAAAATAAATTCATAAATATCAAAACTAGTTAATTTGTAATCAATTATGGCTTCTTTTATACAAGGTATTACCTTAAAGGTAAATTTTTATTTAGATTAAATGTGAATGTGAAAAATAAAAACAAATACCATTCTTTTAAAAACTAATCTATCTTCATACAATTCACCTCCAGTCTGATAAGAATTGATCCCATTTAAATAAAAAATTAAAAATGACTTTTGTGTAATTACTACCGTTCTGTGTATTCATGCATTGTTTTATTCATTTGAATGGCTTTATTGATTCCTTGGTAAAGAGTGTTATAACATTATGAACCATATGATAGTAATTGATTTATTGGTTTGGAAAGAAACACAAAACCTTTATTGTATGATGACAGTCCTTAGTCCTTAGGAGTCCTTGTCCACTCTTTGCTTCATACATTCTGCTCTTAATAGAGAGACGTAAATAAAACAGAAAAATAAAGTACAATTGTACAGTAGAGATGGTACAGTAAAACTGGTACAGCAAAGATAGGGGCAACATCTGGAGAAGTTGATGTGGTAATCAATTTATCACTAATGCTGCAGGCTATCCTTGAAGCAGAGGGTGCGAGGCAGGCACCAACACTGAACAACCCTGTACCTGGTGATACTACCTCTGAATATTTTCTAGTAACTCCGCTTTCTTTCCACAGCCCAAAGACATGCTATAAGGAAAACGGAAACTGAAATTGGCTCAGTAAGAGACAAAGTGCTTATAACTGGTTTTGCATACACACACATTGTAATGTATAGGAATGTTAGCAAGAGTGGGAGGGATGAACAGAGTCAAAACACTAAGTTAAAAAATAAACTGAGGCAAAACAAAGAACTGTGCTTTCTTTCTGGACTTCATTGTACAGAACTTCAACAATTGCCCACCCCAAAATACTGTAAAACAGCACTCCCAACTGCATCACACACACACCCACATCTCCTGCAGGTATAGAAAATGTTTTCTTGATGTTATAGGTGCTAAAGGATGCGCTGTCACTTTTTTAATTTAATTATGATTGCAGATAGGAATCACAGACCTTCTTTTAGGTAAGCATATTTAAATTAATACATAATGAAACAAAATTTGTGGCTTTTTTAAAATGTAATTATTGGATTTCAGATAGATGTTGTTAGTGCATGATATGTAAAGCTTTTATACATTACAGTACACACACCCATTTGTTCATCCAATTTTCTGGACTTGCTTTTCCACCTAAAGGCAGATGTCCATTTTGAACGGAATTTTAAGTGTGAGGCATTATTAAGAGCCACAAAACACTTTTATACATTTGCAATATCTGCATGAATGAACTAGTTGAAGGACTGTTTCCTCTTTCACCTGATACTCAGTATCAGCTCTCCCCTCCCTTGTCCCTAAGCTGGCTTAAATTGGTTTGGGAATGTTAGTTTTATATACAAATAAGAAATTAGAAGGGTGAAGCAAACCAGGAAAACCAGCCAAACAAATACTGTAGATATAAAGAAACTAAACTCCTAATACATCTCAGAGCCTTCTAAGAAAAAGTCCTTCATCTTTGACAGTTTGTGAAGTGGCTTGTACATTATCCTAGATTCCAAATAGCTTACCTTAACACAAATATATTCCCTTATCTTCTTTTCCTGTATTTCTCTGATCCTTCTGTTTCACCTGAGTCCTTGACAGCAGCTCTTTTCTTATTTCTGCACTCAGTTAAGTTCTAGCTAAAGGCTGGCTTTATTCACTCTCCTGGGGTCATTACCAGTCACATACAGGAATAACTTTCTGTTTTCTCCAGGGACGCCTGGTTAATGCACCATCTAATAGCCTCTGATGATCCTAAACTGTTAGTAAACTGTAAAGGGCTATTCTTTGTTTACAGAGCCCAGGATGATTTTTCATTAATTTTTGCAATTAATGTTGTCTGTTTAATGCGTTAAAAAATATTGTTGCATCCAGGGCCGGGAGCAAGGCGAACACGGCAGGCAGTGCTTTGGTCAGGACAGCATTTTCATGTAATTTTTTTTTTTAACATTACAAAACAATAATACAAAATGTTAAGTGTGAAGCCAAAGAATTACATACACATCCATCCATTATCCAACCTGCTATATCCTAACTACAGGGTCACGGGGGTCAACAGGAGCCAATCCCAGCCAACACAGGGTGCAAGGCAGGAAACAAACCCTGGGCAGGACATCCAGTGCCATATTTATATACTACCTTTAAAAAATTTATTTCATAAAATTTTCATTTAAAGGTTTAAGTTTATATTATACGGTTTACAAAAATACACCACATGTCAGTATGTAGCACTGGTGTGTGCAGGGGAGTAGTAGAAATGGGGGGGGTGGGGAGTCCTGGTACAATTGAGAAAAATTGCAAAGGTAAAAATTACACTTTTTACACGCTGTGAACGCTGCAAATTAGCTCCAGCCTCACTAGGTCACATGTTCTGGGCCTGCACCAAATTAACATTATTCTGGACAAAAATTTTTAATTACCTCTCAGACAGTCTTGGACTCACAATCCCTCCTAACCCATTAACAGCTGTGTTTGGGGTTCTTCCAGAGGGTCTTAAAGTGGAGAAGGACAAACAAATTGTGATTGCATTCACTACACTTTTGGCACGCAGACTTATTCTGATAAACTGGAAGAACCCAAACTCTCCTCTTTAAGTCAGTGGGAAACTGATGTGTTATATTATTTAAAATTGGAAAAATCAAATACTCAGTTAGAGGATCTGTGCAGACTTTTTCAAAACATGGCAGGATCTAATCAGTAATATTTTGAAATAAGTTTATAAAGTACAGAGAATTTGTTGATTTAGGTATTTTTAAAAGCCTTAAATTTTACACGTTTGGCTTGCTCTCTCTCTCAAGGGTGGGGATTGATCTGTTCTTAGCATAATTCTTTTTTTTTTTTTTTTTGTAAAATGTGATTGCTATGTATTGATTGTAATAAAATTAATAAAATAAAAAATAAATAAATAAATAAAAAAAAAAAATTACACTTTTATTTTTTTTTATATCATGTTTCTGTAAGAAGATCACATCAATGTCATATCACATAAGTGCTAAATAAGTTTTCTTTGAGTGGCACTAAAACCGAAATAAGTCTGTGGTACATTTGTATTTAACTCGCTTACAGCTTACAGTGCTGACTACCCTAATTTAATGATAATATTCTACAAAACAGAAATGTAATGATTATCCCTACCACTTATTACGGTATCTTCACTAACTTATGCAAATATTTATGCAAAAAATGCTCATTTATGCAAAGAACACAACATAACCATTGAAGTAATGCACAGTGTCAGTTTTTAAACAATATAGCAGCTACAGAGATTTTTTTTTGAGTGCCAAGAGCAAAGGTTTTTGGTAGAGCAGGTTTAGGTGTTTTGTAACCATTTTTCTACCAACCAAAAAAGCATTAACACTAACATTACCAGAGTCTACAAGAAAACTCGTAAATCCGGCCCATCTTAAATCCGTTCGTACCTCTCTATCAGCGTCTTTTGTCCTATAAATGTGCTGATTAAGACAAGCAGCCTGCTATTCCATCCTCCACCATCGCAGAACGTTCACTAAGTTCTCCCAGCTCATGCCTTATCTGATTATCTGGGAGTGAACTGCTGGAGTTTTAGAGTGGAAATAATAGATCGTTATTTGGAACACTTGCATTTCATGTGTGTTCCGTTTCTACAGTAATCTGTGTAAACACATTGTTAAAACAGAAACTTTTTCATATTTTAGTAGTAAATGACAAAATGTAGGCATAAACTATAGAATGTGTGTAGCGTAAAGTCCAAAGATCAAATAAACACTTTCACAAAAGGTTCAAGGACAGTACAACAGCTTCCGTGGCATAGCGGTAAGATTTTCTGACTTTAATCAAGAGGCCACCGGTTTGATCCTGACTCACTCCTATATTTGCCACTTTCAGTAGTGAGCTGCTCTTATTGTTAATATTATACAGTACACACATACAAAGTACATTTGGTTTGTGTCTGTAACAGACCGTGTACATTTATAGTACTGTACTTGTAAAAGTGACAGTTTTTTTTTCACTTTTATTCTCTCACTCATGATCACGATACATACTCCCACCCTAGGGATCCAACGCTGTTAGTTTATATTTGAAACTGGGAATAACTGTAGATATGAGTAGTGTTTTGAGGCAATGGAACTGGACATTCTCTGATCTGGAGGGATAAAAGCTGACACACAAACGCTGGTGAATTCAATTTTATTGAGTGTTCCTGCTCATGCAGAATTAATATGAACATTGTAGTTTATGATGTCAAAAAAAAAGAAAGAACACAGACGTAGGTATATATGATATTTTTTAGAAATCATCTTATGACCTGAATAGTACCAATCAGAAAACATCATCACACTAATGCAATATTATTTGAAAACGAACAGCATCAGATCGGGTGTGAATTTACACTGGCACTGTTACTTGGAGTCAGATCAGGAGAGGCGGGTTGTGTTAGAGCTTGATCGTCATTGAGAGAATAAAACTGAAAAAAGCTAACTATTACAAGTACCATAACTTTATACCCAATGTCCCATATATTTGTGTCTTTTTCTTCTCTGTGTACTTTGATATGTGTCTCATATGCTATGCTAATTTGAGAATTAATACATTGGCCTCGTTTTCTTATTGCCTGCTTTTCAGACATGCCTTTCAGAAAGTCATTCAAATTCAGGTTGTACTTGCTCAAGTAGCATTTTGTTAAAAGTTCAGGTTTATGGTCATTGTTTAAGTTTAAACTATGCCATAATTTTTTAAATTTCTTTGTGTTGATTCTACATTACTTTTGTCATTCAGGATTTACTTCATGATTTATGTATTAATTTTATAATTACATGTTTTAACCTTAGATGAGATTAATTGCGATTAATTATATACATTTAGTTATTTTTTTTAATCGATTCCCACCCCTGATATATACATGTATATATACACTGCATCACACATAGCAGCTCCCTTCTTTATTTATCTTATGAAACATTCTGTAATTATAGTATTACAGTAATACACTAATTTTAATGATTTGTTGCAATTTAGGTATTTTACAAAAATTAATCTGGCGTCATATACATTAGGCTTTAAAAGGAAACATGTTTTTCATTACAGTGAGATTGATCTATGAATTCACAGGGCAAGTCTGCTGAACTAGATTGATTACAATTAGAGAAAAAAACAGCATCTCACAAACATTGCATCGTATGCAAGTTATTGCTTTTCATTAGCAAGCCAGTCATTAGAGCGAATACTCATTTTTAATATGGCCATTTCCATAATTTGGCAAGCAGCAAAACATTAATCACATCAAATTGTATTTTTTTTTCAATCTATCATCTGAATCTATCTATCATATTGTGGAGTCCCTGAACCATTTACAGGTTTGTTAAGGATATTGAAGGCATTTTAAAAATCATACTAAATGTCCACTGCTAGGTATATTCTGAATCTACATCTAGATGTCTTACAAATTATGCTCCCTTGATGCACATATGCGTATTGAAATGGATTTGGCTTTTGCTCCTTCTAATTGGTTGCTGTTGGCAGTAAAGCCTTTGGCTATGGATGGATGTTCCCTTTAAGAAGTGTTTGTGTGGACAAATTGCCTTTTTTCCTTCTGAAGATGCATAAGCACCAATCTATGTTCATGCTTCCAGACAGGTCCTTTGAGAGCAGTCATTTTGATGTGGGTATTTTTTTGCTGCAGAGTTTGAAAATGTTGAAAGGACAAAGCAGAATTTGCCCAAATCAGATTTTTATCAGAAAAAGAGAGACTGAATAATCTGAGTAAAGTAGCAAAACCAAATTATAACATATCTGTGAAAAGAACTGTGAGAGAAAAATTAGAAGAACGTTATGTAAACATCATGTTTTTTTATTATTTTTATATGTGTGTCACTGCACTACTATAGCCAAAAAATGTAAAATAAGACATCTTTGGAATTAAAAAAAAGGTCCAAAGGACAACAGGAATCCAAAAATCAAACAAGTGATTAAAAAGCAAGTATGCTGTATGAAGCACCTAGACTTACTATCCCTAATAAAAATTTATATTTTAGTTAATAGTTGGGTTTTTAATGTCCATTCTCAATTCTGTTGTCTGCATGATTAAATCAAATAGAGAACAGCAACTTCCCACTGTTTATTCATTCACTTGAAATACTGGTGGTGCTTTGAAGCCTTTGTGCCAGTGGGAGTTTGGGTCACTGGCTATGCAGGACAAGCGTACTACCCTGCCTAATTAGACCAGTGGACAACTAAAAAAAAAATGGCTGTCTATTTGTCAGGCACTCCAAAAAGAATAGCAGGTGGAGATTGTGAAATGTGGAACTGTAGATAGGATAATTGCCTCAGTATAGTATGTTTCATCAGTAGTTAGTAATTAAGCCGTAAGGCTAATATTTTTTTTCTTGTTAGTCCAGTTTTTATTCGGCACATGTTAGTTACTATTTTAGTTAATCCCTCCAATGGAAATTTTCATAATCATTTATTAATACTGTCAACACCTTTGGAAGTTACTTATAATTAAGACTGCCTACAGTCAAAACATAAAGAACTCAAATGTTAACAAAATTTAAACACAATACCTAACAATTAAAAATGATGTGTTATTTCAGTGTTATTATACTGTACCAAAAGAATGTGAAAGTTCTCCTTAGACTTTCTGATTGAACAAGAACAAATCTACTTGCAGGCAAATTTACTGCAGAACTTTGTAAAAACTGGCAATAAATGTACTGTGAGGGAAGACTGCCCACATAAATAACATCAAGGAGATTAAGTCAGACATCTTAAATTCCTAACTCAGTCCCATCCTTTTATGCAAAGTTTTCTTTAATTGCTTTATAGAGCAGCCACATAATTTGCTTTGGAGTACTTAGTTTTGTTCAGCACAGAAATGTAGCCAGTTGGGTTGTATTTACTGGCAAGAAGCCACTGCTGCCTCCAACTCCAGCTTTCTGTGCATCTCAGTAAAACTGAGGACGCTTTTAGTGTCCTTTTGATCTTGCATTGAAATTACTGCATAAAAATATGTGTCAATTGCATAATTCACCTTCCCTGTTCACCCTTGCTAATGCTGAAGAGGACCAATATTATTCATTCGTTCATTTTCAACCACTTATCCAAGACCAGGTCAGATAAAATACTCTAGGCAAGCCCTGGATCTTCCCTGGGGTCCCCTTCTACATGGTCATTCCTGTAAAAATGTCAGATGCCCAAACCACCTCAATTGGCTCCTCTCAATATGGAGGGTCAGCAGCTCTACTCCAAGCCTGTCCTGAATGTCTGTGCTTCTCACCCTATCTGTAATGGAGAGTCCACCCATTATATTAAATTATGCTATGTAAGCTTGTGTAGTTTTTTTCATTAGTTATTCATTATTATTCTTACCCAATTTAATTTGATTTTCTATTCCTGTAACTTTTTTTAACATCTTCTAAAGCACACAAACCACATTCTCTATATGAAAATGTGTTATAGAAATAAATGTTGTTGTTGTTGTTTGTACCCGAGATCTTGTACCCAAAGCTCATGACAGCAGACAAGGATAGGGACATAGATCAAATGGTAAATCAAGTGCTTTCCCTTTTGGCTCCGCACCTTCTTCACCACTACAGAGCAGTATAGCATCCTCATAACTGAGCTCACTGCCCCTATGCAGCTGTGAATCTCACCATCCCTTTTTCCCTCACTCATGAATATGACCTCAAGAAACTGTAACTCCTCCACTCAAGGTAGTGACTCACCTCCCATGGCCTCAAATTTGGAGGTAATGATCCTCATCCTTGCTGCTTAACACTCAGTCGCAAACCATCCCAATGCTTGCTGGAGTTCACAGGACCATGTAATCAGCAAAATGCAGAGACACAATTCTATTGTCACCGACCTGTCCCCCTTTTTAAAATGTAGACCACCACCCCAGTCTCTCATTCCAGGGCACTGTCCCTGATATCCATGCAACATTGAAAATGCATGTCAGTCATGATGACCTAACAAAGCCTTCAACATTTCTGGGCAAATTTCAATAAACCCTTGAGGTCTTGCCACTGTGGAGTTGCTTAGCTAACTTAGTGACCTCCTTCAGCTAAATGGCCTTTGATCCCCAATCAGCTTCTGGCCTAGCCTCCTTTACAGAGAGTTTTTCCATTGGATTCAGGAACACCTCAAGTTGTTCCTTTCACTGGCAGACTACATCTTCAGTCTGAGCCAGTATTTCACGACTTTTAATGAGAACAGCCTGGGTGAAGCCCCACCATCTGACCCAACTGGCTCTGCTCCTCTTTTCACCTGAGTGTCCAGAACATATGGCCACAAATCTGGCAATACAATCATAAAATTGATTATAGATCTTTAGGCTAAGGTATTCTAATACCAAGCACAGTTATGAGCCACCTTATGTCTGAACATGGTGTTTGTTATGAACAAACCATGCCTATCACAGAAATCGAATAACACTTCAAGAAGGTGTGGTACTTTGAGCCACCATTTGATGCATAAGTACATATGGCAGTCAGAGTCCTACCCTTCATGACCTTCATCTACACAGAGGCAGCCTTCTCATTCTCCAGGACAAACTTCAACATGGTATTGATCATGCAGGGGCTCAAAATTAAAATCCGCTCCCACATGAAACCTTTCACCCTGGGCAACTCCAGAGTAAGGAAGATTCCAGTCTCTTTTGGGTGGTTTGGTTTCAGAACCACACAAGCTGATGGACGTGAGTCCAAGTAGATGTCTTTGGTAGCATTCCAACTCATCCAACATCTCCAGGTCCTCCCCCAAGAGGGGTTACATTTCACTTCCCTAGAGTAGGTTTATGTTGCTGGGTTCCAGTCTGTCCACACCTCTGCCTTTGACTGTCATGCAGGGCACGTCACAGTCATCTTCTATTCCTCCAGAAAGTGGTGAGCTCACAAGAGAGCAGTCTGACATTATGATTTCAGGCTGTTCCTGACAGGACCCAGTGGTAAGCTTGGTTGCAAGGCACTCACCAACAGCCACTCCCTCCAGACGGCCTAGCTACAGGTGGAGGCTCCAGTGACCCTTCACCAGGTGGGGCACTCTTTTAAAACTTGTGCATCTGTGTAACTGAGGGCTATGAATCACTCTTTGTATGAGCCAGGACCAATTTTCTGTGGGAGTTCCTACCAGGAGCCCTCTCCAGGAATTGGCAACTTGTTGTGGTGGAAAGGTTTTTGTACCCCTGTGATTCTGGCATTTATGTTGTCTGGAGCAGAAGCTCCTGGTAGGGCCTTCCAAAAATCCAATACTACCAGTTACAAAACAAGTAATGTTTCTGCATTAAGGACCAGTAGGGCATAATCTCACCACATGTTGTGTAAAAAAATGAAAAACCTTCCCTCAATAATGTAACTTGTTATAAAAATGTTTAGAACAACTCTCAGCTTTGTCTTCTTCTTCTTAAGCATGTTTTTCCAATTTTCCTTTATGGTCAAATTTCTGAACTTGGAAAATATTGTCTTTTGCAGTACACGCAATTGCAGTATCTTCGTTATGGTTGGCGCAAGCCTTTTTCCAGCTGAAGTAATGGACACAATGACCCAGCAGTGTACCCTTTCCTGTTTTGCAATGGTGCTCCCTTTTTTTCTTTTTTAATTGTCCATTTCCATTTTGGGCTTTTCCCAGTTGTGGCTAAACTGCAAATGCCAGTAAAGAGATATGGAGAATCCTACCTTAAAATAGCCACAGTAATTAAAAAAAAAAATCATATAAATGTCAGGAATGCAAAACTTTACACTTTATTGTGATTTTTTCCCACCACTGAAAAGGACTGTGCTAAATTTGAAAAGGTGACCAAGGAAGCATCTGTGGTCATCTTCATCTTAAAGATGGCAGCAGTGTGATGCTCGAGTTTTAAACAACCACAGCATCCTGTTATGGAAAGAACAGTATTGTAAGTAGAAAAACTCTTTTTTTAATTAATTGCTTGTCTTGAGCTGACCAGCAAACACTTGACTGCATAGTAGTTAGCACTGCTATATGCAGTTTGAATCATGCAATATGTGTAGAATGTGTGTTCTTTACTCTTTATTATGGATTATCCTTTTTTTTACCTCAAAGCCATTCAATTCTACACTTGAGATGTTGCTGTTTTTATGAAGGCAGGTAATAGACAATAGATGTATTGAGCACTAAGAGATTGTGAAGCTCTCACTTTGGGTAGTGTTTAAATATATATGGCTGTATACTGTCAGATGATGATGATGATGATGATGACAGAGGAGATTATAATGATCTGATGCCAATCGAAACAGACTAGGCACTAGCATCTCAATCTGATTGATATTTTCTATGACAAGAACAATGTGTGAACTTGCACGTCTCCCTAGTCATTAGCAGAAGAGGGAGAGATATTATTAGTTAGGAAGCTTAATATTTACATTAGAGATGTCTCTACACGAATAAGAAACTTCTAGTATAGTCCTCCAGAATTTCCAATCCAAACATTCCATTGTACCTCATTTATTCTGCCTAAAGATATCTAAAAACACAGTGCCTTAAGATTATTTGCATTATCTTTAGAGTATGCTAATATTTATTTGCTAGGTTAATGTGAAAATACATTATTTTCTGAGTTAATATGAAAGCACACAGAATTACAATGATCTAAATAGGTTTCTTTGAAAATCCATTCCTTTTGTAGATACTTGATATCAAAATTGTTAATTGAAGCCAGTGATTTTATATTAAACCCACCTGCTGTAGTCTGTTTTCTGCACTCTTGCCACTAAGTCCCAGTAATGGGTACTAATTTTCACCTCCTACATAAAAACATCAATTTTCTGTTTTGGTTGCTACAGGGTTTAATTTGCTGTGATAGATTGAATTGATTGGCAGTTTTTCCCTTGAAAGGCATATACTAACAGAGTAAAAATATGTTCCAGTGATTCCAGAATTAGCATGGAATAAACAGAGGGGAGGATTTGTCCAGTTTCTCAAACATTGATATTTAAAATATTAAATGTGCTTGTGAATATTATAAATGAATTAGAAAAGCAATAAGTCTAAGAATAGGCCAGTACCAAGGCTGCCTCTTTAAAGCATCTGTTTTTGTACAGAAAATAAATAAATATTGTATTAGAACAAGAGTCCTGTGGAGAAAGCAGTGATGCATGTTCTGTTCTTAGTCATTTGGGACAAAAAAAAAACAATGACTTGGTGAGGTGCTTCCCCTTTCATATATTCTGTTTTAGTACAATTATGAATGCTTATAGAATTATTGGCCTCCAGTTGGGATTCAGTTCAGTGTGCTCTCCGCGTGGAGTTTGCATTTTTTCTTTGGTGTCTCGTTAGGTTTCAAAATTAATAAATAATACTAAAATATTTTATTTGGATAGCACCTTTTCAATGCTCAAAGCACTTCACAGAAATTTCCTCCTGAGACTCAAAGTGAAGTTAACATGTACAGTATTGAGTTTGTGTGTGAGGACTGGCTTTATTAGTAGATTGGTGTTTTGTGAGTGATTATGTCATTGTGTAGGCCATTTTTTTAAAATATTGAATATGACTAACTTAAATGTAGATTCACTGTAAACAAATTGGAACCATTCTTGTGTTTTTAATTTTTTGTTAATTTTTTTGCCTTCCTGTAATGCTATATGTGCCTGGTGACTGTCCTTTTTTTAAACGGGGTCCAGCCTTTTTTGCCTGTCAAATCTGGTTTATTTTCCCAGCCACAATATACTGTATGCGCAGAACAGAGAGTTATTAAGAACATACTTATTGAGCTTGTAAAAGAGAAAAATCATTTTGCCATGTAAAAGTAAATTCTGTGATACATACAAGTTTCTTTTAAATTCAACATGCAACATCTGGATATCTTTGAATTGGAATTGTGATGATGTACTGAGAACATTCTTGTTTCTGCACTATGCTGTGCAGTATTGCACCAGCAGTAACAATGCAGCAAACCCTTGTGAGGTTATATAGACATGTCCCTTCTGATGAGTCCAAGCAGCACCATCTACTTTTTAATGGACCAGTGGTCAGTCTCTCCCCAATTGAAGTACCTTTCATTATACTGTACCTCCTTTCTTGTGGTGTACCCAATATCACCTGAAAGAAAGATTATATAAGTTGTTTGTAATGTGCTAAACTTGAGTAAAATTCTATAAATTATGGTCACTTACTAAGAAGCAACTGTCAATTAATTGAATAAAATTTGTTTTCCGTTTACAAAAGCAACATGATTCTGTGATGGAACCTTTATTGCAAAATGTGTACAGTAAATTACGCCAATTTCACTAGGAAAAACAGGAATCACTTCAAATTCCCCTTAATCTCGGCTTGCTAATTCTGGATATTGCTCGTATCTGAGTAGCAACCTAAGTATACTATCCTATACAGATGGCATGATGTGACTCAGGGATGACTGCGAGATTCCTGACGGTCAGCTAATTTATTCTGAAAAGTACCCATCGCTAAATACCCTACAGTTGTTAAAACCTATAATGGAACAGTGATCTTTTGATTTCAACATGAAGGTCTCTGTAATCCATCCATTATCCAACCCGCTATATCCTAACTGCAGGGTCACAGGATGCGCGCACACACACACACACACCAGGCACACACTAGGGACAATTTAGAATCGCCAATGCACCTAACCTGCATGTCTTTGGACTGTGGGAGGAAACCGGAGTACCAAGAAGAAACCCACACAGACATGGGGAGAACATGCAAACTCCACACAGGGAGGCAGCAGCGCTACCCACTGCGCCACGCCACCGTGGGTCTCTGTAATGTAAGCTCCAATTTAGCACACAACTCCAACAGGATGACTCTAGAAGTAAAAATCAGCTTATAAACAAGACATTATCATTAACAAAAAAATCATTGCGAACCCTGAAAACTTGCTTTCACCTGTCATTAGCAATATCCTCTAAAAAAAACTAATGCTGCCATTGCCAGTTATGTCCCCCAACACACAGCACTCACTTTTTATAGACAAAATACACTACATACTAATAGCAATTGACAGTAAGCGTATGTATTAGGCATTATTAGCAACAATGAAGACTGCTGCTTTGAGAAAACATGTCAATAAACTGTGATATTCGAGTTAGTTCGAGAACATCGGAATTTGATGCCTCATTACAATTTGCAATGAAATGAGATTTTCTGTTCCCTTAATTTTCCTGTTGCAATTAATCACTAAAATTTCAACTCCAAAACATTCAATGTAGGACAGTTGGACAAAACGTAACGCAACTTTAATCCAATTTCTATGCCACATTTGTGTTTTATAAATTTGTTTCTGAGCATTAGCAAGTTTTATTCGAGCGTAAGGCCCCTTGAGTTTATGTGAGATCGTACATTAGTTTGACCCTTTTGGAAATTACACATTTTTTTCTTTTTTTTCATTCATAAGTTACTTCTCTTCTTTCCAATTATGCTTCTGTACATGGCCTTAAGTAACTGTTTTTTGCCTAATTATTTTTGTTTGTTTTATTTAAGGACTACTGTGGTTTGCACATATTAAACTTTGGCTAATTTACACTTTTACTCACACTGACTACTCAAATGAATGAAGCTCATCCTAAGGTCTTTGTAATCATCTCCCATTTTCATAGCCTACTCCCTTTTTTGATGATTAGGTGGCAAATCTTTTTCATATTAATATTTTTACTTTATGTCCAGTCGGACTGCAACATTTAGAGACTAAAGGATTACTTGCAAGCATCTATCTTGTAGTGCAGTATAGTGTTTGTACAAATGTAACCATAGTTTTTAACTTATACTAAATGTAATTATTTTGTATGTGTGAAGTTTTCTTGTCTGTAAGATTAAGTATAATAGGTAAGACTGTGCTTAGTAGTGACACTTCAAAGGTTTACCTTTGAGGTCAAGGAATCTAAAAAGCGCCCAGAAAAGAGCCTTTTTGGAGTATTCGGAAAACAACAGAGGTGTCAGTAGAAAATCTGGGTGGACAGAGAGACTGGCTGAGTCAGACAGAAGAATCTGAAAAAGAGCCAAACCACCCTAGCTGAACTGAATCCCACAGTTCAAGATTGGTCAGAATGAACTTTTTTCTATTGGCAGACTGGTGCCCCCCATTCCATTAATGCTTTTTGCATTCTGGTTTTCTGTTTTCAAACCACATTTGAACACTCTGTAATGTACTGGAAATAAACCACCAAATTAAGAATACTGTATTTGTATTCCATCCATTCATTATCCAACCTGCTATATCCTAACTACAGGGTCATGGGGGTCTGCTGGAGCCAATCCCAGCCAACACAGGGCGCAAGGCAGGAAACAAACCCCGGGCAGGACGCCAGTCCACCGCAGACTGTATTTGTATTACTTTGTGGTAATATAGTTAGGAAGCAGTGCCATATAAAACTTTGCAGTTTGTGTCTATATTAAACAATGTTCATTTAAATTTTTTGAACCAATTTAAATATGTAAGAATATTCTCTTTATTCTTCATCCTAACTTATATTTGCTGTTCGACCATTGCTATGCTAATCTTACAAAAGGTGAAGTAAATTAATATCCAGTCATGCATTCTTATGCTACTCAGTTTCTAATCTACAATGAACTGAACTGAGACCATTAAATTCCTTGGACATTTTACAGAAATAACCTTTTTCCTTTTTCTTGCCCATTTATTTCCTTCTTTTTAACCCATAATTATATCCTGCAATGAAAGGTGATATCACCTTTACTCTATTTCTTATTTAGGGCAAACAGAGAGCGATAGACAAGAAAAGAGATGCAGCTATTAAGTTTGCTATATAATATATTCATTCAGGTTCATAAACATTTCTAATGATTTGTTTGTTGCATCACTGATGCTGTATACAGTAACAACAGTGTTTAAAGTATTTCCTTTGTCAGTGAACAATAATCTTGCAGTTTCTGTTATGCTTCCTGCATTTATCACACAGATAGGTAGAAATGGTGACATAATGTAAGATGTGAATTAACAGTTTGTTGTGATGAGTCAATGTTATCATTTTTTCATAAAATAATTTTGCATATTGACTTTTAGCATAAGTTGTCCACTAGCCACTAATAGGATTGTTCTTAGTCTGTGTTCATGTTTGTTTAATGTTATAAACTAAACCTTTTTTGAGTTTCTAAATTTGTTTAATGATGACAAAATTACATTTGCTGCATGACTCAAAAGGCACAGTAGTGAAATAAGAATTTTGCTCAAATGGTTGAACACATGTTTCATATTTGACAGCTAGAACGGTGCAGTGTTTGACATGACTCATATCTACAACCATGTAGGTAATCTTCACATTTATTCTCTAATGCCTGCAACCAGACCAGAATTTTTGATTACCAGATCGTGACACAACAGATATAGTATGAGGTTAGAAAATAGGTGTGACTATAATATCTATAGACAAGTGCGTCTGTTAGCCAAACTGTTTTATATTTGCATCAAAGTGATGACCAAATAAGTAAAACTTGATCAAAAAAGAAAAATTAACTACAAGCTGCAATGAATCATGTACAGGACAGGTACAAACATTTAAAACCCAGGGGACAGAAGAGTATAGGGGGATAAGGCATTATATACTTATTAAGCTGGTCTGCAATTTTCTGAAATAAGCCACAGGTTTTTGAGACTTGGGAGTGGTAACTTTGCATGCATATGTAATGTAATATAATAGAGAATAATTTCTCTTTCCATCAATTACCAAACCTTCCTAATTCTTTTTGGTCATAGCCAATCCTGAATGGGGTGTCAGTCCAATGTAGAACACACTCACACTCAACCCATGATTTAACTCATAATTTAGGATAGGTTAGAAAATGTACTGTGGAATTAACACTCTACAATTTTAGTCTGAGTTGTGAGCACCAGAATATTTCTTAAACTACATAAAATGGCAGAAAAGCCATTTAAATGCAAGGTATGAGATAATTTCTGAGAGACGTATGGGCTGCCAATGGTTTTTTGACATGTTCAGACAATGTCAGTTTGAATTCTTCAGGTGTGAGATGCCACGCAGGATGCTTCTGTGCTTCAGTTCCCAATAACCAAACAGGCAGACACTCTATGTACCTGCTTTTGCAAGCATAACTGCAGAGTGTTTGTGGATGTATGAGAAGGAGAAAAAAAGTGGTTGAGTTGTGGAAAGTGAGCCATTCATGGTATGATGTTTGTTTTTCGCAGAAATATCATGATTAGGTCTTGAAATATTTAGGAACATTTCCTATCAGCTACGAATCCCTGATAGCATTGTATGTTTGTAGTTATAAGTAACTAGCTGTAAGATACAGGATAATCAAGTGAATAATGATCGAGTTTAACTACATTAAACCTGTTGTAAAAATAGAGATGTGACAATATTGTATATAGTACTTGACCTTGAATATAGTGAAGGAAATCCATCACTGTCAAAACCCAGTAGTACAACTGGTATTTCAGAGGTGAAATCTTTAAGGCCAACAAGGTGAGGAAGAGGTCAGGACAAACCTGAAAAATGTCCCCATGGTAGGCCACATAGCAGGTATGAGAGGTACCTGACCCTTTTAGAGCTGCTCAGGAAAGCAATAAAGTATCGGGGTAGAAAAAGGGGAAAACCTCAGAGGAATATAGGAACAGAGAAGTGCTTTATGGTACCTGGGGGAGACAAAAAAACCTGGCAAGAAGGCAGTACAGGAAGTACAGAACTCATACGTTTAAATTTTCTCTAGTGAAGCTCTCTCTTGTGTTTTTGTTTTTTTTAATAAAAATGTCCTTATGATTGAATGCAGTTCCTGAACTGAACTTCTTATTATAATATGATATTGCTGGTAAGATTCCAAATTGTAAGCATCCTTAATTAAGAATTTGATTTTTTCTAAGCATAGTTGCCAATCTGGAATATCTGAGGTTTTCAACAGCTTACTGCCTGAAACGCCTTTGTTGTAACAGTATTTATTCTGGACCATTTCTTTTGCATGGCTTATGGATCTGGTTAAATTTATCAATGTTTTATCTTTATATTCAGTGAATTTGACCAAATGTGAGTTTTCAGTGTCTTAGTATTTTCAGTTTTGCTTCCCTAACAAGTGAGCTTCTCAACCATTGCTTGAAAGTCCTATGTCACAAAGCCTTTCGGCTTTGTATGTCAATCCTTTCCCACTAGGCTGAGGGTGAAGTGGATAATAAATTACCTTCCCTCTACCTTTTTTATAGCTAAAAAGTAGAATAGAGAGTTATGTACAGAAATGGGAGCCCACAGGGAGTCTGTATCCTGCACTGACAGAATATGGGCAGCTGGCATTGTCTTGGTAACAAAGATCATAAAACCTATCCGAGCTGTACCTTTGTTTTAAAGATCTTCTTTGTTTCAAATGATTCTCTCTTAAATGCCAAAACCTTTCATTTGGGATTGGCTTTATTGTAATTTTACATATACAGCTTATCACAAGCGATCAAGATTTTGAACTTTTAACATTAGAGATAAACATAATGAATTCACTGTATTCTCCAGGAGGCCTCATATTCTGTGTTAATTTGCTTAAAACGTGCTTTTAAAAACACAGAATGTAGAAATTTGGAACAGCTCCAAACAGCTGGAGTCTTAAAGTTTCTGTTGAGTTTACTGGAAATGGATGAAAATGAACGCTATGCCGTTCTAAAGATGCAAAGCTTACATCTTAAATGTCTTAGAAAATGTCCAAGTTTTTGTCTAATACAGGGTTGTCAGGAGCAAGAACCTATCCCTGTTGTTTTTATCACTAAGTAGGAAGCAATTCCTTCTGGATTTAACACCAGCCTCTCTCAGGTACAAGGCAGGCACACACACACATTCACATATACCTTCTTTGTTACATCTGCTTGACTTTATTCAAGTACTTGGGTTGTGTGTTAAGTTTATTACTAACACTCTAAACCAGTGTAGTGTGAGAACATCCCACAATGAACTGTCATCCTGTTCAGGGTTGGTTACTGCCTTTCTGCCTGTATGGGCTCCACATTTCCATGAAAAAGTGGGTTCTGAAATAAAAGGTTGCTAAAGTATTTTTTTTAATTTAACAAATCTTGTATCTAATTGTGAATTTTACAATATTTGAAATACACCAGAAATAATGAAATATTTAAATAAATATGTATGCTTTCTCTATGATGCCCACAAAGGAGAATTCATATGTGAAAGAAATCATATGTAAAAGACCTCTAATTGACAACATAATGTACTGTATCTGTGGTGGGCTGGCGCGCTGCCTAGGGTTTGTCTCCTGCCTTGCGCCCTATATTGGCTGGGATTAGCTCCAGCGGACCCCCGTGAACCTGTAGTTAGGATATAGCGGGTTGGATAATGGATGGATGTACTGTATGTACACAATATAGCTATAATTGACCTGATAAGGAATAATGTAAGGAAAGTAAGGTTGGATTAATGTTGTTTCTTTGTTAAAGCATTCTGGTTAGAATGGTGACCCTTTTTCCCACTCTTATGTGAATCTTGGACCTATGTTTCTGAATTTTACATACACTTCAATTTGTTGTATTTTGCTTAAGGCTCAACAAATGACTGATTCCAAAAAATATTACTTTTAGTACTGATAGCTCTTTTTAATTTTCAGACTTGGAAAAATTGAAAAACACAAAACAAATTTCAATGCTGATCAGGAGTGATGAGTGAACACTGCAGAGTTCTCTTTTAAATAAGTTCTAAATCGTGGAAATGTTTGTGAACTTGGTTAAACATGGTGAAATGCATTGAGGTCAATTGGGAAGGAGGAACTGAAGTAGTTTTGTTTAGATTACAATTGTGTTATAGTTTTTTAAGTGTTCCTGAATGCTAGAGATGAGTCTGCCGACTTTGCTGGACCAAACATTGCGGGCAAAACTGTGTCCTAAGCTGTAAAGCATTACTGCTAGCCAGCGCATCAAGCTGTGCCTCATACAACAAAAGATGCAGATGAAGGATAGCCACAAACAAAATACAGTAAAAATGTGATTATCTGTCAGGGGTCAGGACTGAGGCCCTGATGGATAAGAGAAAAGACAGATAACAGAACTGCTACTTTAAAAATGAGATACAGTACATTAGTTTAGTGGATAGTTATAAAACAAAACTATCTTAACAAAATCTATATATATATAATTCACTAAGGAAAGGCAACCATGGAAAGCACGCCGGAAGGGGCGTGGATTCACTAAGCAGCCGGATACAATTGGACAAGTAAGCCACCAACTCCTGGTACCTCCGAGCCACGTTGACTGTTCATAGAGGCATGTTTCTCGTGGAGGTGAATCGCCATATGCAGCGTGTAAAACGGTTTGCGAGGGGTATCTCATGGGATCCTTAAAACAATACTTTACAACTGAGGTTAAAACACAATGAAGTAAGCAGTCTTTAAAAACCGAGTTTTCAGTTACGACGCATGACCGCGTGCACCATAGCAAACTGTTTTACAAGCTACATACGGCAATTCGCATCCACGACAAACTTGCATTTTCTTAGATGCTCCTGCAGGAACATGGAAAGTCCACGTGACGAGTTGGAGATGGGCACATGAGTGATGGCAGTCCGCCAATTTTCAGTCATGGACGATTGTGTGTTGGTTTGTTCCGTGCATTGTTACAATATTGCTTTTCTTGCTGATTTATTACATTACAGATTTTTCAAATGTTAATTTTCTCCCTGTGCTTAAAAATCATTAAAAAACCGTCCTGATTATGCGCCGTATGGTACGTCGCGGGTTGGCTAGTATAACATAGTATTAACAGAATTAATCAATCCATATAATACTGTAATGACCATCGTAATAAATGAATACAACTCAGAGGTACTATAGCTTTCTATGTTTTACATGGGAATCTTTGTTTCCCTGTCTTATACTCTGTTATCTGGGTTATGGAGCACACCTCCAAAACAATAAAAGAAAGCTTTCTCTACCAATCAGTTTATCTCCTGCAACTTAACATTCTTTTTTCTCTAAACCAAAAATGCTCTTGCTTGTTGTCTCCTGAGTCCCTACACAAAGATTCCTTCCACCGCACCTTCCTTTTTCTCCTAACTTCTCCTGTCACTCATTTCCTAATCATAGAAAAGAATCCTTTCACCTGATCCCATTACTTAAATCACTCATTCCACCCTTTCTGCTCCAGTGCATCACAAGCTGCCTGCATGTCACAATATATTAACAAAACATAATATAAAAGAATTTAAAAAGAAAATTACAATATAGAAGAACATTAACATTAAAACAGAATAACATTCAATGGTTTCCATTTTCAACACGTTTTCCAATTTTGTTGGCATCACGCTTTATAACATTCACTGTTGTTCTTCCTACTCCGTAAATTGAAGCAATACTTGAAGTACTATCGCCATTTCGTAAATGTTTAATAATTTCAATTCCAACATTGCACGCATATGTTTATCAGCCATAACAATGTATAGTAGATTAATTATAACAAAAGAGAAAAGATATGAAACGCTGTTAAAACTGAGTGTACATAAACTCACACTGTGATTTCAAAATGCGGTATGACACGTGGTGCTGGGGAAGAACACTATGCGCTAGCACAAGGGAGAGATGTTCCAATGTGCATAGCTCGTAGCGTACCACACAGCAGTAGTAGTACAGTTACAGATAGGCAGTGGCGTACGCAATGTGTTTTTTTTTTTTGCCCTGATGATTAATTGAGTGACAGGTAATCAAGGTTTTACTGTACAATAATTTGGACACAAACTAGTAATAAGTAAAAGAACAAATCATTGCACACGTAGAGTTCTAGTCTTCTGGGTACTAATTGGCTGGATAGGTAAGACTGGCTTTGCTTGTTACAGCTGTCACGTATTTTTTGTTTCTGATTTATCTCTGCAGATGCTTTGCACTTGTTTCTCCCACCAAAAAGATAGAATCACCTTGTAAATAGTAATACATCTTTGGGTATTATTATTTCACAGGGACTTGTGTATTTTCTGCTTCTGGGAGTCAGAGGAGAAGAGCTCCCTTAAGGTTTGTTTTGACTGCCACAAAGCAGCATGCCTAATTATGCACCAGCTTCCCTTATTCAGACCCAGCATGCAGACTCGAAGATCAACTTGTGCTACAGACTACCACCAGAGCTTGTGATGCAGGCCATCAGCATTATATACTGTGACAGATGGCCGGAGCCTATGCCTGGCCGGGACGCCTCTTCACCACATCTGCCAGGGGGACAAGGGGGGTGAAGCCCAATATCTCCCACTGGATGCTAGATGGCAGCCTCCCTGGGTTGCAGCTGTGCCTCGGACTCCCCCAGGGCTTCATGGGGGTTGGAGTTATGTGCAGCTCTGTGGGGTTCCGCAGGTGCCGAAGGGGGTGCTGCAACAGGAGCGACTGGCCCCTTTTGGGCACTGGTTTTGCCTTACCCGGAAATGCAGCTGGATCTTGGCAGTCATCTACCTGGAGCACTTCTGGGTGCCTGATAAAATGGAGCCAGTGACCACCACTCAGCAGCCAGAGTCGGGAGGAAGAGAATGAGGTTGCCAGGGAGGAGTGGTGGTGCCAGGAGAAAGACTGTGTTGTGGCTGGAGAGATTACGGAGAAGACGTGCCCTCCAGCTGAAGAAAATAAAGTCTTTGTGTGTTATTATACGTGACTCAGTGTGAATCTGTGCCAGGTCGGGCACTGTATAGTGTCCATTTCACAATACCCATGAGCTCTCCCTGTCAGTATCTGAACTGCACTACTATTGAGAAGCATAACATGCTTAATCCAACAGGAAAGATAAATTGTACAATGAATCTATGCAGAATAAGGAAGTATTTTTATAATATTCATACTATAGTCAAGTAATGTACCCCTTAAATTAAAATACATGTTTTGTATTTTTGTTTTAATTTCATGAGGGGTGCAAATTTAGCCTCATTACAGAGTGGGTAGTGACATCACACATGCATGGAGCAGATAGGGAGGTGATGTAAAATGTGAAATGGAGTTTGCTCATAGTATGAATGCCTGAAAGTTCTGTGTTCACATAAACTGGTAGTGCTACCCCCTTCCACTATGGCTGCTACAGTGCTGTGATGTCACTCTGGCCCACAAACAATCATGGGGCACTGGATAAAAAACAGTTTGTCTAAGCCAGCTGCACAGTGAATTCCCAGGAAAATATTTGGTAAGTAACCAGAGAACACTTTGGCAAATTTCGCCAATCAGCACTACTAATCAGCAACACATGAACCATTAATGAACAAGTAAAGATTGATTATAATAAACTCCAACTTGGGAAATAGATCTGATTTTTTCAGTTAGTTTATTATTTCATGTATATACAGGCAAGAGCTTTTATGACAAATGCCAAAGTGCTAGGCAAATGCAATGGGCCTCAGGTTTCAGAAACCAGAAAGCAAGGAATTTAGGAGTGTTTGTAAGGATCAGTGAGGCAGCAGTTTAAATTAAACTTGCAGCTTAGCAGTTTATGTTGTGACCGCTGCTGCTAGGGGACACGCCGGCCCTTTAGAAACCCCCTCATAAATAGTTTTGCAATGGAAAAGAAACACACTCTTTCAGTACATCTTTGTAGGATCAGCTGCCGGCTTGCCACAAGACTTGCTCTTCACGCGGGGCTTACAAACACTTAGAAGATTGAGCCGCGGCCATCCTGTGGTCTATCATTCTCCTGTCTCTATTTCCCCAGATTTCCTCAGCTCCGGTTGTTGTTGCCAACCTGCTGGATCCCCTTGATGAAGAAGACTTTGTGTTCTTTTGAGCAGGAGTTGGGGCTGGTACGTCACAACACAACAACTATTCTGCAAAGAGCTGTTTTCTTCTGCCTCCCCTCTGTAAGCTGCAATATTCTGGCTAACACTGGAATTAAAACTCCACAAGAAACTACTTCTGAGTTCAGGTATTGAAGTAAAACTAAAACGAGGCATTTCCTGGAGGCGCCTTGGTGCACTACATCTTAGTCTGGATGTTGTCTTTTGTACAACTTTCATGTCAATGAATTGTGTAGTCTCAGCAATGCTTTCCTTTGTGCCTTTATTTAAATAAGTTATCTGGTTGGTAAATAAAAGCCTGAAATTGACAGGTGCCTTGTCCACAGTTGGTTGCTCATTTTCACCTGATGCTACTGTGATGCTGCTCACTGCAATCCTGAACTGGATGACAATAAATATAATACTGGGCATGGCTATTTGCCAAGGGAAAGCAAAACTAAAAAGCAACATACCACTGCTTCTCTGTCTCAGCACTTTATTTTGTTTCTGGCTCAGGGTTCAGTAACACACCATGATATACTGTACAATATCTAGAATCTTTTCTTTTCTTTTATCATTGTTTTGGAATGAAAATGCCTGGGAAGTGTAACTAGTCTTAAACATTACAAAAATGGCAAAAATGCTAAGGAAAAGGCTCACCGGCATGGAGGGAGGGGGCCAGAAAATGTGAGAGAGATAGTTGTACCCAGTTGGGCCTCTCTATCACCTGGGGATTTGCAGAGCTTGATAGTCTCAAGGATGCCCTGTGGATGATAAGCTGCTTACTAACCACTGTGTTTTTCCTGTAAGGAATCCTCTGCCTTTCAAAAATGTTAGTCAAGAGCTGTGGGAATTTCTGAACTAGCAACAACAAACAGAATGGTACTACTGATGCAAGACAAAGAGATCTAGAATCAGCTTCACGTTTTCTGCCTTTGTCTTTCCAATTCTTGTTGCTGTCGATGTTTGTTAAGATTTGTTATTCATCCCTAAAGCTCCTATAAAATAAAAGGGTTCATTTTAAAGAGAAAGCACCATTATTGCAGAAATCCTTCCATTCTGAGCAAAGCTGCTCTTTTGTAGTTATTTAAAGAAATAGTTACTAGTTCAATCAAAAACTATTATATGTCACGCCTCCAGGATAGCTATACATTTCATGTAATTTGTCACAGAATCTCCTGTGTTGGACATTCTAACACAAATTGAGCATAGTCTCAAGCTAGTTTATCATTTTATCTTTCTACCCCATCATCCACCCATTTATTGTGTCCAGTTATTCCTCTACAGGTTTATAAAATGCAGGAACCATCTTTGGATACAACCCTGTACACTGCAGGGCACTTGCATGCAGTCTTACAATTTCACTCACAGAGGGGTCAAGCTAGATTTCCCATCAACCTACTATGCTTGTCTTTGTCATGTAGAAGTAAACTAGAGCACTCAGAGCAAATCCACATGAACATGGACATGGTGTAGAGCGTGAAGCTGGAATCTGACCCAAGTCTCTGAAGCTGTAAGACAGCAGCATTACCTAATGTAGGATAGTTCTGAAAGAAGTTTATGTAAATCTAAAAGACTGTATTTTTTATCCAATGTCTTCAAAAGCTCAAAGCATTTATCTGACTATATTTTACCAAACATGCCTGTATTTTGCATGTTGTGAGCATTCTACTGTATTAGATGGCTTGACATGTGAATTTTGAAGCAAGAGTAGCATCAAGATTTTTGGACGTTTTTGATATTGTCTGGTATTGGTGAACACAGACTTCCATTCTATTTGAAACAATGTCTCTGTTAGCCATTAAAAATGAGATAAAACTTTTTTCTCAACCATCACTACAAACAACAAGTAACATAAAACAAATAATTTTTGGATGGATATTCCTTCAAACTATTGCACTGTTAAGTCACTTCAGCTGTCTATTTATGCTAACATTTTTTATAAAGAACTGTTATCATCAAAGCTTCCTTGAGAGCCTAGTGTATCTTTAAAATCACAAAATATTGCATGCATGGGAGCCCAAGCTTTGAAAGAAGTGAAGGTTGGCTTATCAGAAATAAAGAAACAAAGCATATTGTGTTTATATATTTTTTTGTTTTCACATTAACACTAAATTCCGTGTATCATTAGTAATTGTTTGTATGCAGTTACAGCAGAATGCCAATATGAAAATTGTCATAAGTGCATTTTGATTATTACCCTGATAAGGAATTAAATCAAGCAAATTTTCCATTTTTATTCAAGGTGAACCAGGGTTAAGATCTGTTGAAGACAGCAAAATATAATATTTAAAATTATTATTGGGAATGCAGGAAATAAAAAAAAAATCAGTTTTGTGATAAGAGGCGAAGCAATGATGTACTTTATGCACAATAAAGCAATATTTTAATGTTTTGGTCGCCAGTGCAGTCCACATTAACCAGGGCACTACATGTAGGATGAAGGTTTATATATTTACATTTTAATTTGATGCTTGAGCATAATGTGTTATAGAAAGTTTCCTGCAGAGCAATTACTCGGAGGATGCACATTTATCAAAAATTGGTTAGCCAAAACAGATTTATGAGGCTACGTGAAAGGGCATTAAGACTTTTAAAAATCTCAACAGGGTTGAGTCAATTATTACAAGAAATTTAAACTAGAAAACAAATCTGAAAAGTAAAGTGATAGTTCAGAAAGTATTGTTTTGCATTTTTTCAACTCTTTCAAATATAATGTAAAAATAAATTCTGTGTTAACATGTTTTTACCTGACTTATTGAGTACTGCACTTGGGAATATATATCCTTCATTCTGAAGGCATATTTCTTATGTTGCTGTATTTTTGACAGATTAATCACACTTAGATCTGGAATGCAAATTTCGATGATTATATTTTCTATTTTTTTTTTAAAAAAAGCAATACAAAAAATAGAAAATCAGTAATAATAAGATGATATTATGAAGGTGTTTAAGTTTTTCTAGCTTTACAAGGACATAGTGAGGTAAGTTTCTAAAGATGGTATCCACTTTACATTAAGAGAAGTGTATGCATTTCAGTTTTACCATTATTAACAACATATGAAATCGTGTACTACAATGTTTATTACCAAAATGTGCTTTTGATAAAGCTAAGTAGTAGTGGTGTATTAGTGTAGTATATTGTGCAGCAAAATCCGGCCAATCTTGCTGTTTTTCCTGAATAAATCCACCAAAAACAATCTTCGTGATACCATTTAGGATGCAGCCGCATGCAGATCTACAATATGCAGCAGTGACCATTTATGAAAAAGTGAATAGGAGAGGATCAAGAAAGAAAGGCCTGTTAGTCTAGACTTGAGCAACAGGTTGTCTCTTTAAAGGTTTTCCATGTATTTTGTAAGCATTTAGGTCTGCATGGACCCTAAATATCATAATATACTCTGTTCTGCTGTCTTCCTTCGGTGGCCTCACTCTTTCTCTCTGTTTTTCTCTGACAAAGCATCCTGGGAGAATGTTTTTATTTCTTCTTTAGTTATATTCATTCATATTGCTTTTACAGGACTCTTCACACATTTACTGGGTTTAACACACCTTGATCTTGTTATGTCTCCTACTAGTATAATAACAAGCTTTAATGCTGTCAGTGCATAGGTCTTTGTCAAGTTATGTCCCTGTTTTGTCTTCTTCAGAAAAGACTGTTCAAACAATTCTGGACTTCCTGCTGTTCACAATTTGCGACCCCATAAACCCTGATTAATTATGTATGCTGACCTACATGGATTTCTAGAAAACTTTGCTGCAGTTAAATGGATTGTATTGAGTTAAAAGGCTTCAGGTTTTATTGGACGGGACAGTTAAGATTTGTAGTCAACTAAAATCATAGTAGAATGTTTCATTCAAGTATCTTAGACAGCACAGTTTATTTCTGTTTATTTGTATAGTTTTGGAAGGTAGAAAATCCCCAAAATTCTTAATAAAGTTGCACTGTTACATTACTGAAACATGGATTTATCAGCAGAAAGCTGTTCAGGTTTAAGCTGGGGGAGATGTGTGTGCGTGTGTGTGTTCAAGCAGTGCTCTATCTGTTTAGCTCCTCTCCCCGCTGACTGCCTGAATAACTGATCTGGCAACCTGGATACAATGATTAATGCTTTTGGTTTATTACCTGTGGTGTATGAATATGGATGGAGATGTCACAAGATATATGAATCTATATTAATCATATCTCCTGATATGAACACAGTGATTGCAGAATTGTGTACACTGTGATCTCCTACTAGCTCAGTAACTGAAATGTCATCATCCTATCACATTTCGCCAGGGGTGAACATGCAGCTGTTACTAAGCTATTAGGTTTTTGGCTTTATTGGTTTGAACCCAACCCTAAAGTCAACTTAAACCCTTACAAAATGTTTTTTTTCCCATTTCCCCTGCAATAACCAAAAACTTTGGCACTGTATGAGCTATTTTCATAATTTTACGTGTTCCGCACCCCCATACATGTTACTGATACTTTATTTCCCAAATAAGACTGGGCTACCTAAAAAAATCAGCATCATCATAATCATCGGTTATTTTTTTATAACAGACTACAGTAGTACAAGGATATAACTGTCAAACTTCAGGAGCTTCATTTCATTTGTTATCATCTCATTATATTACTACTGTATTATGTTAAATTAAAGGGTAAGTTTGGTATATTTTAAGTTAAAGTTACTTCTTTACAATCGTGGTATATATTAATTTGCCACATACCATATTTGTCTGGTTTAGTCACTGTAGCCTAGTCGTGTCTGGACTTTGCTTTCCTGACATGCTTGCTGATTTATTGTTATTTTCATTTATCCATTGCCTACCACACAAAAAGTTATCAGTCATTAGCATTACAGCTAAAAAAATTGCCAAAGGCTACGGGTACAAGAAAGTCACTACCACACTTTTGGATATAACATCAGACATCAGAATAGGCTGATATGATCAATTCTTATTTTTAGTCCTTTATTTAATATTGTTATAATCATTTTTGATTTTTTTACTCTTCTTCTACATGTTGTGCCTATTTTCTTCCTAACCCTAGCAACCAGACAGACACACAGACCCAATTCCTATTATTAAGGTGGATAAGCTAATTTCACTCCATTTGGCATTTAAGTCTCTGATGTACATATTCTGTGTTAACTATTGCAGTGTATCATCACATGGTAATGTGTCTTATAATGTATTTAGTTATAAAATGCATTGCATTTCTCATTCTAACAGATGGCGCAACACAAACATTAGCCTGCTGTTATGTATCCGTTACCAAATAGTATATAATGGAGACATAGCAATAGATGGACACACAAACACACAAACACATCCATTTATTAGGGTGAATATAATGTATGTATACAGTACAGGCCAAAAGTTTGGACACACCTCCTCATTCAATGTGTTTTCTTTATTTTCATGACCATTTACATTGGTAGATTCTCACTGAAGGCATCAAAACTATGAATGAACACATGTGGAGTTATGTACTTAACAAAAAAAGGTGAAATAACTGAAAACATGTTTTATATTCTAATTTCTTCAAAATAGCCACCCTTGGAAGCGTCGGTGCACAGCCATTTTAAGATCTCTCCAGAGATGTTCATTCGGATTCAAGTCTGGGCTCTGGCTGGGCCACTCAAGGACAATCACAGAATTGTCCTGAAGCCACTCCTTTGATATCTTGGCTGTGTGCTTAGGGTCGTTGTCCTGCTAAAAGATGAACCATCGCCCCAGTCTGAGGTCAAGAGCGCTTTGGAGCAGGTTTTCATCTAGAATGTCTCTGTACATTGCTGCAGTCATCTTTCCCTTTATCCTGACTAGTCTCCCAGTTCCTGCTGCTGAAAAACATCCCGACAGCATGATGCTGCCAGCACCATGCTTCACTGTAGGGATGGTATTGGCCTGGTGATAAGCGGTGCCTGGTTTCCTCCAAACACCAAAGAGTTCAATCTTTGTCTCATCAGACCAGAGAATTTTGTTTTTCATGGTCTGAGAGTCCTTCAGGTGCCTTTTGGCAAACTCCAGGCGGGCTGCCATATGCCTTTTACTAAGGAGTGGCTTCTGTCTGGCCACTCTACCATACAGGCCTGATTGGTGGATTGCTGCAGAGATGGTTGTCCTTCTGGAAGGTTCTCCTCTCTCCACAGAGGACCTCTGGAGCTCTGTCAGAGTGACCATCGGGTCCTTGGTCACCTCCTTGACTAAGGCCCTTCTCTCCCGATCGCTCAGTTTAGATGGCCGGCCAGCTCTAGGAGAAGTCCTGGTGGTTTTGAACTTCTTCCACTTACGGATGATGGAGGCCACTGTGCTCATTAGGACCTTCAAAGCAGCAGAAATTTTTCTGTAACCTTCATCAGATTTGTGCCTCGAGACAATCCTGTCTCGGAGGTCTACAGACAATTCCTTTGACTTCATGTTTTGGTTTGTGCTCTGACATGAACTGTCAGCTGTGGCACAGGTGTGTGCCTTTCCAAATCATGTCCAATCAACTGAATTTACCACAGGTGAAATCCAATTAAGCCGCAGAAACATCTCAGGGATGATCAGGGGAAACAGGATGCACCTGAGCTCAATTTTGAGCTTCATGGCAAAGGCTGTGAATACTTATGTACATGTGCCAGAGAAAGGAGTGGATCAGTCAGGACCTCACAATTCAGTAACTGCTCCTGCCAATAGCGAATGTGGGTGCAAAACTGTAAGTGATGTGGGCAATGAGAACATATCAATCTCACTGCTGAATATAACTGTGCCTGGCCTCTTTATCCCTGCTGTCAACTACTAACAACACCCCTATGAGTCAAAAGCATCAACTCCGACAGGATACAAAACTCTACCTTCAAAGCACAGAGAAGAGGGAAACAAACTGTCTAAGTTGAAGGTCTTGATCATTTACCTTGGGGTAAAAATAAATGATGTAAAGGAGGATATAAAGAAGAATATAGTGGGAATACACAACAGAACAGACAAACTACTTCAGGATATTAAAGACAGGAGGTACGTTTAAACAATAACTTTGATTTAAACCTAAAAAAAAAAACTAGCAAAAATTTATGAAAAATACGGGAAATTATGAACAAAGTTAAGGATAAAATCAGGCTGCTTGATGCTCACCTCAAACAAGTTAGGCAAACATTGATGACTTGTATGGAAGAAGTAGAACAATTGACATCTACCGTTTACCAAAAAGCACCTCCAAATGCAAAATGCTTTTTGATAAATTAGCTGTGTTTAAAGACAGATATAGCCCAAACCCAGTGAAATTCATAGCTTTAACTATTTTCCAAAATAATAGAAGAGAACTGTAAAACGGACATTAAGATCTCAGTAGCTTACTGCATACGTGGATTGAATGACTGAAAGCCTAGAAGTATGATTTTACAACTCGACAAACTGAGTGTCAAAGAAAATTTGATGTTGATTCTCACACAAAAAGACATATTTGAAAACAACCATATTTGTATTTTCCCAGATTTCTCTCTGAACAGCTGCCACCCGAGCTGCATTCTACAGCATTAAGCAGTGCTTACACCAAAGCTGAAATCAAATATAGCCTCTTCTTTCCAGCCAAAGTGAAAGTAATTGTTGATGGCCAATTCTATATCTTTACATCTCCTGAAGAAGCAGAAAAACAGCTAAATAAACAGATTTCGACTTCCTGTAAAATATGAACATGAGTCATATTGTGTCTTGGCAATGCAAATAAGAATCTGCTTACAACTTTGTCTGTCTTTAATGGAACATCTGCAATAACTATGCATTCTATATCCTTTTTGGCCACTTTTGTCAGTCACTATATTGAAATTTATTCTATTAAATAATATGTGTATTTAGGTAAGCATTATATAACTAACTGTAGTAACTGATAGACTTAAAACTTTTCTTTTTCTTCTTCAGGAGACTGTTTAACATCATACTCTAGGTTTATTGTATCTGGACTGTACTATCATAAGATATCTGAATTTTAATCCTTACCACGCTACTGCTGGGGGTTTGTTTTGTTTTGGATGTGTCCTGTCTCTTGGCATGTCAGAGGACTGGGACTCTGTGATGTGTGATGTAACCTCACTTAGGGAAGCAAAATGAACAACGGATGGAAGAGAAATACAATTGTGTCAGCATAACAATAAACTCCTTAGTGAAAATATCTGTCAATAATATTAAATCAAGGTTAAAGCAAATTTATGAAGCAACAGAGTACTTTTATTTAAGATTACAAAGTGTCCTCAAAAGTTCAGAAGCAGTGTCTCCATGACCAAGCAATGAACTTTGTATGCTGGAGTGTGAAAGGTCTCAATCACGATTTAAACAGAAAAAAGCATTCTCACACCTAACAGGCCTTTACAGAAGGCACACTTAATAAGTAAGGACCAGTTTAGACTGCAAAGGGATTGGATCTGCCAAATTTGTCACTCCATCTTTGGAAAGAAAACTAGGGGCGTGGGAATCTTAATCCATAAAACAATCTCATTTGTAGCATCAGACCTAGTATCTGATCCTGAAGGGCGCTATGCTATGTTGGTGGGTAACTTATTCAAATCTAAAGTAATTTTGAAAAATATTTATGTACCTAATGTGAATGATACATATTGTATCCAAAATGTATTTGCATCAATTTCCAATATGAGCACTCATAAAATAATGATGACTGAAGTCTTTGTGTTTCATAATCAGATATAGATAGCTTATCAACTACAGTGGAGATAACATCTAATACTGCAAAGATAATCACATTTTATTATGGATCATAACTTATCAGACCCATACAGGTTCTTAAATCAAAGCTCAGAAGAATATTCCTTCTCACCAGTACATCATATTTACTCAATAATTGATGATTTCTTTTTCCAATAATAATTTATTGCCCACTTTCAAATCTTGTAAGTATGGCACTAGTGTGATCTCTTATCATGCCCCTCTGATCTTGGAGCTTGAATCACTATGGCCCACATACTCATTTTGTAAGTGGTATCTTAATCCCATGTCACTAGTAGATGAGAACGCCACAGAATTCACCTCCAATACAAATTGATTACTTTTTAGAGGCATGTGCATCATCAGAAGTCCCTGCAGGAATACTATGGGAAACCCTGAAGGTGTTTTTAACAGGACATATTATTTTAGATTTTCTCCATAAAAATAAATTGAATAAAATCATTGACCATAAAAATATCACCTACACATTTAAGGAGTACAGTGATCCCTCGCTATATCACGCTTTGACTTTCGCAGCTTCACTCCATCACGGATTTTAAATGTAAGCATATCTAAATATATATCACAGATTTTTCGCTGGTTCGCGGATTTCTGGGTCTTTTAATTTATGGTACATGCTTCCTCAGTTTGTTTGCCCAGTTGATTTCATACAAGGGACGCTATTGGCGGATGGCTGAGAAGCTACCCAATCAGAGCACGTATTACATATTAAATAAAACTCCTCAATTATATAAGATATGCTTCCTGTGCGGTGCTTTGCATACTTAAAAGCTCTATCAGCACGTATTGATTTTTGATTGTTTTTTTTTGTTTGCTTTCTCTGTCTCTCTCACTGACGGAGGGGGTGTGAGCAGAGGGGCTGTTTGCAGGGAGGCTGTTTGCTTAGAAGATACGGGTGCTCCTGTAAAAATTGCTGAAAGACTACCTTCACATTGATCCCTTCCTTGCGGACGCTTTATCACTGTGCTTGCATACTTAAAAGCGCAACAGCCCTATTGATTTTTGATTGTTTACGTTACTCTCTCTCTTTCTGACATTTTCCACTCCTGACAGGCACCTTGAAGAGGAAGATATGTTTGCATTCTTTTAACTATGAGAAAGAACTGTCATCTCTGTCTTGTCATGGAGTACAGTTTAAACTTTTGACTAAAGGGTGTTATTTCATGTCTAGAGGGCTCTAATAATGTTAAAAAAACGTATTTAGAAGGTCATAAACAGGTTTTCAATGCTCTAACTGCGAAAATATTAGATTTATAAATAAAGAATCCTACTTTGTGGAAATTCATTTATCTGTCTGGAATGGATTAACCGCGATAAACAAGGGTTTACTGTATAACTGTGCGGAGAATATTTATAAACAGTGTGGGAGAGTTTCTAAGGGCTTAAAATATATTAAAATAACCATACAAACATATGGTTTCTACTTCACGGATTTTCACCTATTGCGGGGGGTTCTGGAACGCAACCCCCGCGATCGAGGAGGGATTACTGTATTATACGCCCTTATATTCTATTCAGTTTAAAGAAGATAAGACATAATCTAAAGAATTTTTTGACACAATAAAAATACCATAGCTAGATACTCTTAGTGCAGAGAAACTGGACATACCTCTGACACTCTCATAACTATGTGATGCAATTAACTCATTCCAAAGTGGGAAAGCAACAGGCCCTGATGGCTACCCAGTGGAATTTTATAAAAAAAAAATTCAATGAAGTTACCTTCTCTATTACTAGCAATGTTTATAGAAGCTAGACACAACAAAATTCTACCTCAAACTTTTTGCCAAGCATTCATTACTGTCCTTCCAAATAAAAATAAATACTTATTATAATGTGCATCATACAGACCAATTTCACTTTTTTTATGTTACTGATTTTAGTGTAATCATTCCGAACAAACAGATACATTTTTACAAAAAATAGGATTGAAAACAAATCAACCCCCACCCCTGACAAAGAGAGCATAACCAAAGAAGTAAAACTTAAAGCTAGTAAAAATAAATAAATTGATGAGTTTAATAAGTGGAGAAAGATAAATGAAGAAAAAGAAATGGGAAGAGAATCTGCTTCCTCAGTGCTTTAAGAGCTTATTCTAAAATATTATTGATTAGATCCTGCCAGGTTTTGAAAAAGTTCTGCACAGATCCTCTAAGTGAGAATTAGATTTTTTCCAATTTCAAATAATATAAAACATCAGTTACCATCTGACTTAAAAGAGGAGAATTAGGATTCTTCCAGTTTAGCAAAATAAGTCTGCATGCCAATAGTGTAGTAAAGGCAAACAGTTTGTTTGTCCTTCTCCACTTTAAGCCCATCTGGGAGTACACCAAACACAGCTGTTAATGGGTTAGGAGTGATTGTGACTCCAAGGCAGTCTGAAAGGTACTTGAAAATGTCCAGAATGATGTTAATTTGGTGCAGACCCAAAACATGTGACCCAGTGAGGCTGGAACTTGATTGCAGCATTCACAGGTTGGATCTTGCCCTGGAAACATTTTGGAGAGTTTTAATTGAGACGGATGTGCTCGATATAAAATTATGAGTTGAATAATTGTATGCTTTGCGCATATGGAGCTCAAGTGAATTCTCTGCATTACTACCTTCCACTTCTATTCTGATAGGCTGAGTGAGAAATTCTTGGATCTTTGAAAGGAAGGGACTGTAAAATAATTTTATATATTGCAGAAATGGTGTCTGAATCCTCGAAACTGGGCAATATTTTTACCAGCACAGAGGAAGGTAGGAGATGAGGAAAATCGGGCAGGTTCTGTTTAGCAAAGTTTCTAATTTGAAGATAGTGAAAGAAAAGTGTTGTTGGAAAGTTAAATTTGGAATGTAATTGTTCATAGGATGTAAAGATGTTTTCTATATAAAGATCTCTAAGTGATTTAATTCTAAATGTTTTCCAGATATTAAAAACTGCATATGTTTGCAAGGGTTGAAAAAGGTGATTATCATGCAGAAGTGCCACAGATAAAAGATTCTCCATCTTAAAATGCTTTTTACATTGGTTACATATTCTAAGTGAGTGAAGCACAATAGGGTTTATAAGTATATTGGTGATAACTTGCGTGTATTGGGGCACAAAGCAGGAAATAAAAAGAAGTATTGCAGGATTTTATTTCTATTGCGCACCAAGCCTATGTATGTTCATCTATTTGTTTCCAGGTTTTTATAGCTTGTATGTTTGTTAGGTAGAGCCATGCTACCTTCTGCCTTAGGTCTTTATAGGGTTGCTCTTTGGATACATGGATGTTATAAGTTCCAAATAAATGAGGTTATGTTTGAATCTAATTGCTTAAAAAAATATTTATTTATGTATATTGGAATGTTTTGAAATAAAAAGAGAAGATTAGGAAGGATAGTCATCTTAACAACATTAATTCTTTCATCTAGAGTGAGATGAAGGGTTGACCATCTATGCAAGTCTTGCTTAATTTTTTCCATACAGACGACAAAATTTTGTTGATAAAGAGTTTTATGTTTACTTGTGATATTTACCCCTAGGTATTTAAACTGATCTGCAATGATAAAAGGGAAGGTGTCCCTTGTATTGTATGCTTGAGAATTCACGGGAAAGAGCATACTTTTATTCAAATTAATTCTGAGACCAGAAATCTTTTGAAAATCAGTAAGTGCTGTGAAGGCTGCAGCACAGTATATTATGGGTCTGATATAAACAGTACCATATCATCTGCATATAGAGAAATTTTCTGTTCAAATCCTTCTCTAATAATCCCCGTTATCTGATAAGCATTTCGACAGTGAACTGCCAGTGGTTCAATGGTGATTGCAAAAAGTAGTGGTGACAGGGGGCATCCTTGTCTGGTACCACGTTCTAGTTTAAAGTAGTCTGAGCAAATGTTGTTAATACAAACTGAAGCTTCTGGATTGGTGTACAGTAGGTTGATCCATGCACAAATGTTCGGGCCAAACCCAAATTTCTCTAATGTAGTGAAAGGATAGTTCCATCCAACGATAATATCTCTGGGGTGTTTGACTTTGCAGGTGAATATATTACATTAACTCTTTTAGGGCGGATGTCGACTTTTGTCGACAGGAGGGGTTGAGGGCGCATGTCGACTAAAGTCGACATCCAGGGATAGAGGGCGATAATCAGCTGTTAATGGTGACAAATCTCACTGTCACGTCACAGGCATCCCCTCTGTGCTTGGAGGAATGCTAGACTCTTTGACTCGGCAACTAATCCTTGCGTGTGCGTGAGTTGCGAAATGTAAACAATGGCAAGATGGCATCCACATGTGATGAGGCAGCGAAGCAAGTGCAGAAAAAAAAAACACTCGGCAGACAATGTTTTGCGCATTATCGCGGAGTCGGACTCTGATTTTTCAGAATTGGATTTTATTGACAGTGATCAGGAGATCGAGCAAGAGAGTGAGAAGCCGGCATCAGCTGATCAAACACCAGCCGATGCGCGCCAGCAGATCTGCTGCCAGTTGAGCGCCTTCGCGCAGCTGATGCATCTACGGCAAGGTTCGCGTGGGATAAATACACAGACATTGATCCGTTGAGAGCCGATCTGGCTACTGGACTTCACAAGACGCATGGCTTGCTGTTGGACACGACAGATCACCAGCTGCTGTACTTGAGGCTACTCTCTCCTGATGCTGCTTTTCAGCTACCGTCAGACGAGACAAACGGGTAGGCAGAGAAATTTTTTGAATCGCGGGTTGCGTTTGCATCGCATTCTCGTTTTTCAAAGTGTAAACCCTCAACAAAAGACGAGATGAAGCGTGCTGTGGTATTACAAATAGAGATGGGACAGAACTGGAGATATAACTTCAGGGAGCATTGGTCCAAACGTGCTTTGTCCCCTGGTGGCTTTGGACAGGTTATGCAGCATGGTGATAGGTACGTGCTGCTGCAAAGTTTTATTCACTTCTGTAATAAACAGAAGCAAATCCCATGGGGTGAGCCAGGCTATAATGCCATGCATAAAGTTTATAAAGTTTCAGAAGATGAAAAGAGGTGACAATACGGTTTTCATGTGGGCAGAAAACTTGGTGGCAGTGGAATGGCACAATGGCAAAAGGGTGACTTGTCTCTCTACAGTACACACTAACAATATATGTGAGAAGGTGCAGCAACAGACAATTGAAAAGTAGGCACCAAAGCTACACGTATTGTAAGCAGTGCAATGTGGCAATGACTGAAATTGGCTGCTTTGAGCGAGATCAGACTTTGCAGGACTTTGCTGTGTAAAATGTATGTGATATGTATGTGAAATCATAGAGTATGCAGGCTCATACAACATGCAAGACAGTAACATTTGTCAAAAGTAAATATTTTTTGTTGATTTGATATGTTAAACAATTGCTTTGTGTTCTTTTTTAAAAAATGTTAGTTTTTGGAAAAATATTCAGCCCTGGGAGATAAGAAACAAAAAAATTAGCCCTAAAAGAGTTAAACAGGAGTCGAAGATTGGAAGCTAAGTGTCGGCCTTTAATAAATCCAGTTTGAGCTTGTGATATTACCGAAGGCAGCACTTTCTCCATCCTTCTAGCTCAGACTTTGGAGAGTATCTTAACATCATTATTCAGAAGTGAAATTGGTCTGTATGATGCACATTGTAATAAGTCCTTATTTTGTTTAGGAAAGACGGTGATTAATGCTTGGCGAAAAGTTGAGGTAAAATTCTGTCTCTGTAAATGTTGCTAATAAGAGGGGAGTTAGCTGAGTGGAGAATTGCTTATAAAATTCGACAGGGTAGCCATCAGGGCCTGCTGCTTTCCCACTCTGAAGTGACTTTATAGCATCTAGTAATTCTGATAGCACCAGAGGTTTATCCAATTCCTCTGCACTAAGAGTATCTATTTGCGGTATCTGTAATGCATCCAGAAATGCATTCGATTGTGTGTTGTCTTCTTTAAATTCAGTAGAATATAAGGATTTATAGTAGTTTCTAAATGTGTGCATTATATTTTTATGGTTAATGATTTTATCTCCATTCGTGTTGGTGATTGCTGGGATTACGTTGCATACTTCTTGCTTGTGGATTTGTTGTGCTAAGAGCTTATTAGCTTTCTCTCCATGTTCATAGTAATAATGACTTGGTTTAAAAATGAGTTGTTCAGTTTCTTTGGTTGTTAAGAGGTTGAGCTCTGTATGCAGAGCCTGCCTTTTCCTATGAAGAGCATCATTTGGACACCTGGCATGTTCTTAATCTATTCTAGTAGTTTCGCTGGTTAGCTCTGATACCTTCTTGGTTTCTAATTTTTTCTGTGGGAAAGATATGAAATAATCTAATAGTCTAATAATAATCTAGCAACAACAGATCCAGCTTAGTGCCAGTCACACAAGGAGCCCCTCAGGGCTCTGTCCTCGGCCCTCTTCTCTTCAGGATTTACAGTATACAGTATGCTTCCCCTTGGCCATATTATTCATAGCTTTGGACTGGGTTATCATTTCTATGCAGAGGATACTCAACCCAATTTCAATGTTAAAAATAGAACTTCATCAGAGCTTTCTCAGCTCACAGCCTGCCTCAGTGAAATTAATACCTGGATGGAGCAGAACTCTTTAAAATTAAACTGCAACAAAACTGAACTCCTGCAAATTGGAACTAAAGTGCAACTTAATAAAATGAGCTCCTTCCCAGTCCATCTTTGCGGTGATCTCATTAGACCTGCCTCCACTGCAAAGAATCTTGTTGTCATTTTTGATTCCTCCCTTTCTTATTCTGCTCACATATATCACATTACTTTCACCTCCGTAACTCTTTCCTCTCCTTTTCTAATGCTAAAAAACTTGTCTATGCTTTTATCACATCCCGCATCGATTACTATAATTTTGTACTGGCAGGTGCCCCATCTAATCTTATATCACAGCTCCAGCTTATTCAAAACTCGGCTGCAAGAGTCCTTACCCAAACTAGCATCAGAGAGCACATCACACCCATTCTGCTCCGCCTTCACTGGCTCCCCGTGTCTTAAATAATTGAATATACAATTCTGCTAATAACCTACAAAGCCTTAAACGTCCTTGCACCAAACTACATCAGTGACCTTCTCCATCACTATGTGCCTGTCCACCCACTAAGGTCCTCTAATTCTGGCAATCTTGTTGTGCCCCACACTAATCTACACTCCATGGGTGAGTGACAGGGCCTTCAGCTGTATAGCACCCAGACTCTGGAATGACCAACCAAAATGAATCAGATCAGCTGACTGCATGAATTCTTTTAAAAAACAACTCAAAACTCATCTGTTCAGGAAGGCTTTTAACTCTGCCTGACTTTATTACCCTTCTCTCAGTCTGCCTCTATGTCAGGATTTTCATGTAACCTGTGTGTGTGTTCTAGACCATCAATTATGTTGTCTGTTAGGTTTTTCTCTGAATTTACTATCTTATTCTTCTTTATTTATTTTTCTGGTTTAGTAAAATGCTATGTACTTTATACCCTGCTGTTCTTTCTTAAACTCTGTAAAGCGCCTTGAGCATGGTAAAGGTGCTATATAAATAAAATGTATTATATTATTATTATTATTAATCTGTCCTCTTAAGAAGGCCTTTACAGTTTCCCAGAGTATTCCTGCAGAGACCTCTGAGGATGTATTTGTCTCTAGAAAGAAACTGATTTGTTTGGAAATAAATTCTGTACAGTTCTCGTCTACTAATATAAGTGGGTTAAGACGCCATCTTCGAGATGAGTATGTGGGGCATAATGATTTCAGCTCCAAGATCAGAGGGGCATGGTCAGAAATAACAATAGTGTTGTACTTGCAAGATTTAAATGCAGGCAAGAAATTATTATCTAAAAAGAAATAATCAGTTCTTGAGTAGCAATGATGCACTGGTGAGTAGAAGGAATATGTTCTTGAGTTTGGGTTTAGAAACCTCCAGGGGTCTGATAAGTTGTGGTCAGCTAAAAACTGTGTAATTGTCTTTGCAGTGCTAGGCGTCATCACCCCTGTGACAGGAGACCTATCTAAGAGTGGATTTAAAACACAATTAAAGTCCCCAGCCATTATAATTTTGTGAGTGTTCACATTGGGAATGGATACAAATATATTTTGCATGAATTCCCTGTCATCAACATTGGGTGCGTAAACATTTATCAAAATCACTTTACACTTAAATAAATTGCCCATGACAATCACATATCTCCCTTCAGGATCAGAAAATACATCTGATGCTACAAATGAGACTGTTCTATATATGAGAATTTCCACCCCTCTATTTTTCTTTGTAAAGCTTTAATGGAACATTTGGCCAGTCCAGTCTTTTTTCAGCTGGAACTGATCCTTGCTTAGTAAGTGGGTCTCCTGTAAAAATACTATTTTAGTGTTTAGACCTGTTAGGTGAGAGAATACTTTATTTCTCTTTAATTCATGATTTAGGCCTTTAACATTCCAGCTCACAACGTTAACTGTCCTATCATGGAAACATTGATTCTGAATTTTTGATGTCATTTTGTAGTCTTAACTGGAAGTGACACAGCTTTAACCTTAATTTCCAGTTTTCCCACGAGTTATTGCCATGCAGTCTATTGTTATGTTATTATAATAAGGATTAAAAAGATAAATTAGATATAGCTTGTTCTCTTTCTCTACCCCCCTTATTCCACGTGAGGCTGGACCCCAGTTCACGAAGTCCCAATCCTCTAACATACCTAGAGACAGAGCACATCCAAAACAAAACAAGCCCCCCAGCAGCAACATTTGAGGATTAAAAAGTACAGATATCTGTTGCCGATAAAGAGTAAATACTATAAGCATAAAATATAATCTTCAACATTCTTAAAACATTAAGATAGTAAACCCAGGGAATGGTGTTAAAAAGTGGCCCTGGATAAGCATAGTAAACCCTAATGCAATAATAACAATAACAGTAAACCAAGGTTATAATGTTAAACAGTCTCCTTTAGAATAGTAAAAAAAAAACCTACTTTAATTTCTTCCACACATACACGTATAATTGTAATTAAAACATAAACAGAAAGTGGCAGAGAAGAGAGAAGGATGTATAATTATGGTACCAGTATCGCTGCAAGCGGATCAGACAGCAGGTAATATCTTCTGCCATGCCATGACAGGATACGACTCACTATCGTATTTCAAAAAAGTGTCAGGATCAGCTTTCTTAACTCCTTTTCTGCTTCCTCCATGGTGGAGAACATGTTCAGTTCGTCTTGAATATCCACTTTCAGTTTGGCAGGATACAAGAGGCTGTATCTGATATCGGCTTTCCGTTACCACTGTTTAATGGTGTAAAAAGTGGCACATTTAGCAGCTGTTGAGGGTGAGAAATCAGGGAAAATAGTAATGTGGTTATTTTGAAATATAATCTGTTTTTTCTGTCTGAGAAGTGACATTACATTAATCTTAATCACAATCTCCGCTTCTGAAGTGACAATCCCCGTTACAGCTGATGCTTCCGGCTCGCAAGGAGTAGATGAAAGCGCAGACTGCAAGGCCATTTCCAGTTTCAAGTGATCTTCTGGAATTGGCAAGCTATCGTGACCTGCATCACTTGCACCTTCGCTCCCATTTTCGCTCTCGACTGGAGCGGGGTCCTGGGAAGTCTGCCTGTTCCAGGTCAGTCTCTGAAAGGCCTACCTTACAGTTGGACTTGAGGCCTGTCTAGACTTGGATGTAGTTTTAGGTTTCTTTTCCGTTTCTTTCTGACACCCTTTCTTGTTATTCATGTTTAAATACTGTAGTAGAAACTCCTCGGGTTTGATAAATACAGGATACCTCAGGATAATAAGAAATAAGGGAAAAAAATAAAGCCACTGCTAACGGAGCTCCGCTTCAGACGAGACCAAGTTTTTACCAATTTCACTTCTGAATAATGTTAAGATATGGTCCAAAGTTCTAACTAGAAGGACTGAGAAACTGTTTCCTTATGTAATATCACAAGACAAAACCGGATTTATTAAAGGCAGACACTTGGCCTCAAACCGTTGGCATGTGTTTAATGACTTGCCCATAAATTCTAATACACCAAAGATCTTGTTATCTTTCGATGCGGAAAAAGCCTTTGACAGTGTTGAATTGGACAACCTTCTTCCAAAGTTCCTTCCATACGGCTCCAATAATCTTTTCTTTGTACTGGCTCTGGCTCAGCCTCACCCTGCTCAGTTGTGGTCAGAGGCAACAACAGTGTGTCTATGTATATATATATATATATATATATATATATATATATATATAAATTATATATTTTATTACAGTTTAACACAGGAATGTGGCAGGAATTAGAATTACATATATAGCAAGAGTTGATAAAATGTATTATTATTATTATTGTTATAATTGGTTTATGGTGCTTCAATCTGTGTAATACTCTGGTTTTTAAATTTTTAGGTATTGTTTTTATCATGCATATGCACAAGTTACACACCATCCATCCATCCATCCATTATCCAACCCGCTATATTCTAATTACAGGGTCACAGGGGTCTGCTGGAGCCAATCCCAGCCAAGGCAGGCAACAAACCCTAGGCAGGGCGCCAGCCCACCGCAGGGCACCCACACACCAAGCGACAATTTAGGATCGCCAATGCACCTAACCTGCATGTCTTTGGACTGTGGGAGGAAACTGGAGCACCCGGAGGAAACCCACGCAGACACGGGGAGAACATGCAAACTTCATGCAGGGAGGACCCAGGAATCAAACCCAGGTCTCCTAACTGTGAGGCAGCAGCGCTACCACTGATCCACCATGCCGCCCAGTTACATAAACACCATAGAAACTGAAATATGCAGGTAGGATGGCTCTTTGAAAAATCTATGGCTTCTATTAAACATAAAATGCACTGTCATCAGTTCACTTCAGATTTTTTCTTTTAGTTCTAAGTGCAATGAAACTCTTGGGTGCTCTTTTCATTAGGCTATGTAAAATAACAACACAGAATGAAATGGGTGTAAATGTCTTCACTGTTTAGGAAAAATTAATTATATGATTTGAACTCAGATCTGTTCAATGTTACAAGCGATGGCAGAACAAAACCACTGAAAAAACAGAATAGCAGAAGCAAAAGATGGTTTATAAGCAGTTTATAGTGTAGTAGTGTAAGGACATAATTGAAGGTCGAGGGCATGGTTGCAGTGCCAGTCAGCAACAAATTTCTTTTATTTTCACAAATAAAAACAAAGAATAACAAAAACTGACACTTTTCTTGTGTTGGTCAAAGAGAAACAAAAGTCATCTTTTCAAAAAAGCAGAAAACAAACGGTTTTCAGTACACAGTACACAGCCAGGTCCACATCAGAATGTGATAACCATCTTGCTTTGGCTTGGTGCCCTTAAGAGGTGGTTTCTCCAGGCAGTGAAGGAAGAAGGAGTCAAGTCTGTTAACGGCAGCACCCTCTTTCTCCCCAGGGTGGTATTATTTACTTTAGGCGAGCCTGGAAGAAGACCCTCTGGCACGCATGCATGACAATAGCTTGGCATTGGCGGCTTATGGCAGGTGTCATACACAGGCTATTTCATTAATCTTTGGACTATGGTACCTTTCAGTCTGATTGCAAGCTGCAAGTATAGACAAGGTATTTTTAAAATTTATTACAAAATATTCACTTTATATGTGGTAAATTAATTATATACTGTATACAATGATTATAAAGAAATAATTTCACCTTGAAAAACACAGTGACAAAAATAAGAATATTTCTAGTAAGTGTTAATTTTACACTACAGCAGTTTTCTAAATTCAGAATCAGAGTATAAGGAAAAAAGTAAAGACTACCCTATTAAATAGTGACATCAATCAGAGGTTAAATGTTAAATGACTCACAGCTACAACCTCCTGGACTGAGAATGGAAAACACTGAAATACAGCCAGGGACTGGGGTGAAATTTTTACTCAAATACCAGGAGCTGCGAGGCAGACACACTGCCCTCTTATGCAGTCATGCTGCCATTTCCTAAAATCCTACTAAAATCTGGTTTATATTTATTAAATTACAGTAAATGGATTGTGAAATCTACTAAAAACAGGTTTTAATAATTTTATACTTTCCACCATGTTGACCTTAAATACCACTGTGTAAAGTGATAAAAGTTTTAAGCATAAAATAAAATAGTCATACAGGTGCTTGTAAAAGGAAAACTTTGGGGTTCATGACTTGGCATAGCATGTTCCTAGGCAAAAGTCGTCAGTTACATAAACAATTCATGAAAATGATCTACTATTTCATAATTGGTTTAGGTTGGATTAATGTTAGTTATCAGAGTTTCAACATTTTTTACTCATCATGCAGATTTGATGAAGGGAATTTATATATGTTGGATAAGTAAATTAAAACATAGTTAAAGTAGGCAACACATGTGCTTAAAAGGTCAACACAACACTCTTCAACAAAATGCACAGTCCTATTGATTTGTTAATGCTGAATTCATCATTTTCTTCTTCTAGAGCAGTGGCATGTGTTGTCTAAATACTTGAAGGCATAAATTACTGTAATCACTGTGCGCCTGAAGTTTGTGCAAATAAGGTGAATTGCCAAGACAAGAATGGAGAAAAATCTGACTTTACAGAGTAATCAAGGAGTACAATTGACTGAATAAAGCATAATTTTGTGCAATTTGGATTTGCTTTCTTAATGTAACATTTAACTTCCAATGGGGTGCATTTTTGAATATACTGATATCTATCCAGACAGTTTTAAACTCTTTATGCAGTGCTATACTCACATTCTGTAATGCAATGAGTGCCAACCTCATGAAAGCAATAATTCTCCAAAGCAAAATGATAAGATTATAGTGCATCTCAAACTGATAGACTGATGATTATTGAAATCATATTGGAGTCTGCAAAATGCCAAGTAATCCTGTGAAATCCAAACTAGTTAAAATGCACTACTTGAATAATAAAAAGAAGTAAAGGTGTTTGAAGGAAGGCTGATTACAGAAATAGTGAAAAATACTATGCCACGAAAATGATAGAGCATATGTGGGGTGTTTGCTTTTTATTTCAATTATATGAAATAATCCACAATAATATTTTAATGCTGTTATGAGTAAGGTTTACAGTTGATTATTAAAATGCTGATTCTTCTGTATGTGTCGATATCTGTCTACGACTGGATTTGAACAGATATTCAGGGTCATTTATATTTAGTTCTTTGTTGGTTAGAATAATTGCCTTAAAGATAATTCTCAGAAATAACTAAGAGCCATTTTAGCCCAGATAGATGACAGGCTGTGAGGTTGCGACATTTGGTGAGTATCAGGACTATGCCATTCTGAACAATATGCTCCCTATTATTTGCCTTTGAGAAGAGTATCGATGGGTTTCAGCAACCCAAGGGAAATGGAAATTAGGGTTAGGGCAAATCACCTTTGGAAACTTAATCAATTATTTCTAGCAAATAAAGAAATTGTAAAATTAATTTTCTCACAAATGTGTCTGTCCTGAGAGAGAAATACATCTTGAGAGATATCTGCATGAAGACAATGAGTGCCATATGGGTTGCATTTCTAAGAGGATCATTCACCTCATATGGCATGCTTCAGAATAGAAGGGTATCAGAGTTGATTATGGTATTGGGTTCATGAGGAATATGCAACATTGACAAATTATGTGATTTATGAAAAACAATTGTTATTACCAGCTGAATTCAACCTCTTGACAACAAGAGAAACTGAACACATCATTTTCAGGTCACACCATTTTTACACCATCATTTCCAATAACACAGAGAAAAGATCAATAAGATTTTAGCACAGCAAATGCATAAACAGAAAGTTCTGAATGCAGAATAAAAGTTTATAAAAGACTGCAGTTCGAACTAAAACCAGGGAAAATAATGAAATAATAAATGTCCTTAAGGAATATTTAAATTCTTTGTACATTTCGTAATGTAATAAAGGTTATTTTGATAAAATACTTATGCCACACTTGGATACAATTTCCATAGAATGTCAGGATACTACAAAGTAAAGGTACTACAAGGGGATTAGAGCCATTATTACTGGCAATGTTTGTAGAAGCTAGAGAACATACAGTAACACTGAGCATAACACTGTAACAAAAACACTACATAACAGGCATTAATCATGGGCTTTGCAAAGAAAAATAAAGACCCCCTAGAGCAGAGGTGGGCAAAGTCAGTCCTGGAGGGCTGCAGTGGGTACAGGTTTTTGTTCCAACCCAGTCGCTTAATTAGAAATCAATCCTTGTCAATTATTCATTTGACATTTTTTTTTGTATGAATATGTGCTATATAAATAAATGTTGATTGATTGATTGATTGATTCAGTTTCATTCCTTGTGCTTTAACTCTGCCATATCAAGTCATTCTCATATCCTACATTTTTTTCCTTCCTAAAGATATCTTCCAAATGATTTGAAGTCTAAAATAGATGAGTAATTCTCAGTGTTTAACTTTTTTCTCTTCACTTTCCTTCCAAGTATTTAATTAAACCAAATAGAGCACGATAAATACACACAGGAGTAAATGGAAACAAGCTAAAAGGAGAAATGCTGGTTTCTGTTGTTATTAGCATCTTATTGCTAATAAGGAGCAATTTAAACCAAGAATACAGCTTTTTAAGACTAAAATAAGCAATAAGGGTTCAAAATCTTAATGAGCGAGACAAATAAAATGAAACAGAAGTATTAAATGATCAATAAGCACTTCTTATTAAGCAACTGGGTTGGAACAAAAACCTGCAGCCACTGCGGCCCTCCAGGACTGACATTGGCCCTCCAGGACTGACCGCTGTCCTAGAGTGTACATCCTACAGAACAATCTCTTTTCTAAATAATGCTCTTAAGATCATGACAAATGTTTTAGCCAAGTGTGGAGAAAGCAGACTTCTCTATAATATCTCAGGATCAAAAGATTTATAAAAGGTGAACATTTAGTTTCAAATATTCATCAATTGTTTAATGTAATTTACTGTGATACCTGGGCTTTTGCTGTCTTCAGATGTAGAAAAAGCTCTTGATACCATTGAATGAAGCTATTTAGTGTACTGTACAAATTTGGGTTTGGCACAAATATGTTATGTCAATGAATACTATAGCCAGTTTGTATAAATAAAATTTGTAAATAGTGTCAATTCTAACTATTTTCGATTGCAGCATGTAACTAGATATAGTTGCCCATTATCTTCAGAGCTTTTTGCAATTGCTACTGAACCTCCAGCTACTTGTTTGGATACAATCAAATTTAAAAAAAGGTCATACATGTGTGTAGTAGTGTAGTAGTAGTAGCGGTGCAGTAGAGTTTGTAAATAGATCACTGTCACTTCGACTTTGAGAATCTTTGCATCACCACAGCTGCTACAAGTGATGGGCTTGAAGAAAAATATCTCTTTATAGTGATGATAAGGTGCTCTATATCACAGACCCAATCTAATCTCTGTCATTCATACTTAATCTGTTAAATCAATTTCATAAGATCCCTTGGTTTAAAATCAACTTGAATAGGGGTGTTCTCTTCCCAATGGTTATAGAGAATGCCAGATTAAACTCAAGCACTGTTCATTTACTGCACCTAAACAATTTAAATATTTAGGAAGTGTAATTGTCACAACGAAACGTAAAGATCTGTTCAAACTTAATTCTGTCAATTTAATAAAAAGCATTAAAGAAATGATTAATAGATTAACCCAGTTTAAATGAATATCCTTGCAAAGATCCCATTATATTCTTTAGGACGCCCCTATATATTTTAACTTTTTTCAGTTAGACTGAACTGTAAATTTTATTTGGAAATCAAAATCACTGCACATAAAAAAGACTATTTTGCAGAGAATTAAATAAGAGTTTGGCATGCTGTTACCTGAAGCTGTGTTCTATTGCTGGGCTTCAAATATACATACACTGCAACTTTGGAAGGGGTCACAAGGCAGTGAAACCACACCGGCTTTGCTAGCAAAGGAAATGAAAGCATGCTCAAAAGCTTCTCTCTATGCCTTGCAAAGTGCCCCATTTTTTTCTAATTACCATCAATCTACCAGCATCCTGTGGTCCAGCAGTTACTTAAAGTTTAGTTCCACTATAGAACATATTTTAATGCAAGGATGCGTTTAGCGGCTGCATCTGTATATCATAATGATATATTTTGCATCCTTCTTTAACCATTCACTGTTTAGCATATGGAAACAACTAGGTATCCAGGCCTTTTTCTTTATGTAGACAATATTTACGCTTCTTTTAAACACACAAGTCAAATGTTTTGTGAAAAGTATATGCCTGGTTTCACTCTCCTTTCACCAATCTCTATTCCTAAACCAATACTGGCTATTTTTGATGAAGATGTTGGTAGTATTTCTAGGTTTTATCAACAAATGTTAAATAATTCACTTCTATAATAAGTCAGGAAATGAAAAAGACCATTCTATTAGAAATACAGATAAGTGACATCTTATATTAGTTTAAACTAGGAAAAATGTAATTGTCTTTTTTGAGTAATATTTTTAAAATTATAAAAATTTGTTGAAGAATCTTTATATATAATCTTCATTTGGATCTTGATCTTTGTTTGTCCGGGAATTAATTAGAAGAAGAAGCACTAGATGGCAGTAGAGAGACAGCTAAAACATAGGCATTGCATTAAGAATCTCCTCCAGGCTTATACTACTGAAGACTGTAGTACGCCAAACACACCTCAAAACAAAGACATTCAAACTAAACAAATTGTTGTACTTTAAATTAACTAAAGAGATCTTCATTTAGATCTTGGTCTTTGTTTGTCCGCAAATTCCATGCATGCATAGACCACCTTCCAGTTTAGTACGTTGTTGTTACTCACGGATGTCAACAATGTGCCGGAATAACGAAAGGGGTGGTGGACAGTGTTACATTGGTTAGCTCCTGAGGCCTGGTTAGAGAATGGGATTGCCGAAGATAAAAGGTACGTGCCTACGTAACATATGAATGAAAGAAAGACAGTGGGTAAAATGAATGACAACGTAACAGCACGTTCCGGAAATTATTAATAATTAATTATTAATTTATCTATACTAATAAAAGGCAATGCCCTCACTGACTCACTCACTCACTGACTGACTCACTGCCTCATCACTAATTCTCCAACTTCCCATGTAGGTAGAAGGCTGAAATTTGGCAGGCTCATTCCTTACAGCTTCCTTACAAAAGTTGGGCAGGTTTCATTTCGAAATTCTACGTGTAATGGTCATAACTGGAAGCTATTTTTCTCCATATACTGTAATGGAGTTGAGCTCGAAAGCCGTGGGGGGCGGAGTTTCGTGTGACATCATCACGCCTCCCACGTAATCACGTGAACTGACTGTCAACACAGTACGTAGAAAACAAGGAAGAGCTCCTAAAAGCGCTGAAGAAAACATGCATTATATAATTGAGAAGGCAGCGAAACAATAAGAAGCAAGTGAGTGATATATACAACCATATTCATGAGTGCTGCTACTTTGTAAACAAAGCACGGTGTAAACCTAAAGTTTAAATTAAGTTCATAGACAGGCTGCCGCTGGCGTTTGTCATGCCCACGGGTAATGCGGGATACAAGTTTAATGAGAGGAAGCAGGATGTAAACGAGAGTTTGATCACTTTGTAACTAAGTTAAAATTGCAGGTGAAGGGCTGTGCTTAAGCAAATTCCGAGAGACTGTGTTTGTGGGGGGTTGACAGCTAAGGCGGGTGGGGGAGTCACGTCATCATCTCCTCTCCCATTCACCTCATTTCGCTCTGAGCTGGGCTCCGCAGCTAACACAGTGTTACGGAAGCGACTTTGTGACGCTGCCACCAAATACTCACAGAAAAATCCACAAGTTAATACACACGCTGTCTCTACAGTTTCTCCACACTGAATCCTCCAGGCACTACTTACAAAAGGTTACATTGACAATCGTGTTACGTTATTTTTAAAATGTTTCCTTTTCTTAGCACAAGCACAGCTGAAAAGCTTCGATGCATGTGCTCCATAACACGTTAAAAAAATCACGCATTTAATCACACTTTGCATTACAAGCAAAGGGGAACTTCTGTCAATGCATGATTTCCTGGTACACCGATTAAAATGATCAGCGCTTCCCGATTCATTTTACCCTCGCACCCCCTTGATTTGAGATGAAGTATGAAAAAATATGAGGTTAACACAGAAAAACAGATCACCAATTGAATCTTTACGAATAATCGATTCACCATCAATAATTGTTTTGGTAAAGCCATACTCAGTGTAATCCTCCTTCCATTTTATCATTTTTCCGTCACTAGCCATGATTAAATGAACGGTAAAAAAGTAAGAGCGAAGCGAGGGTGACTTATTCAGGCAGGCAGGCGACAGCTCAATAGCTCGAATTTGGATATAAGTAGGTTCTATTTAGTCGCCAGAAATATCTTTGTTAGGAATGGAAGTTGAATTTAGTCTTTAAATTTCTATGGTAAAGAAAAAGTTATGCAATGATGACTAAATTTAACTATATAAAGTCAAAACTTGTATATATAAAGTCATTGCCGAATATATAAAGTCAAAACTTGATTATATAAAGTCACTATCGGAATATATAAAGTCAAAACTTGAACATATAAAGTCAGCGCTGGAATATATAAAGTCATTCCCAAATATATAAAGTCAAAACCTGAGTATATAAAGACGGCATTGGAATATTTCGGAATATATAAAGTAAGCACTGGAATATATCAAGTCAAAACTTAAATATATAAAGTCAGTGTCGGAATATATAAAGTCAGCGCTGGAATATATAAAGTCCATCCATCCATCCATCCTCTAACCCGCTGAATCCAAAGACAGGGTCACGGGGGTCTGCTGGAGCCAATCCCAGCCAACACAGGGCAGGAACCAATCCTGGGCAGGGTGCCAACCCACCGCAGGACACACACAAACACACCCACGCACCAATTTAGAAATGCCAATCCATCTAACCGGCATGTCTTTGGATTGTAGGAGGAAACCAACACAGACACAGGGAGAACATGCAAACTCCACGCAGGGAGGACCCGGGAAGCGAACCCGGGTCTCCTAACTGCGAGGCAGCAGCGTTACCCACTGCGCCACCGTGCCGCCCTATATAAAGTCAAAACTTAAATATAGAAAGTCAGCGCTGGCCAATCCCAGCCAACACTGGGCGCAAGGCAGGAACCAATCCTGGGCAGGGCACATGCATCACTTTCAAAACATTAACCTTACAGTGTTTTTTTAATTTATTTTTCTGAATACGTTTTTGTTAACTTAGTTCAGTTCAGAGTCGTTTCAATCAATAGATTTTGACTTTCACTTTATATATTCAGGAGTGAGTTTATATACTCCGATGTTGACTTTATATAATCAGGAATGACTTTATAAATTCCGACACTGACTTAATATATTCTGGTTTTGACTTTATATATTCCAGCGCTGACTTTATATTATATTATATATATGCCTGGTCTTTGCTTGATCTTTGTTGTTTTATTGTATGTTAGTTGAAATACCCAGCATTGCCTGGGTAGAAAATAAACAGTTTTTTCTTTTAATTGTTTGAGAAAAATATAATTAAAAAAAACACAACTTTAAAAATAAAAATAAATTAACAAACAATAAAGACTCACTAATGTGCTTGTGTTGCGGTCTTGTATATATGTTATCATCCCGTAGACGCTCAGAACCGGCCAACTCTATTTAATTTCAAAAGCAACTGTGGCACGGTGGTGCTCAACAACAACAGCTTTTATTTATATAGCACATTTTCATACAAAGTGCTTTACATGATGAAGAAAGAGAAGAAACAAAAAATAAAAAATTAAAATTAGGGAACTCAAACATAAAGAATGCTGGCAGTCACCTCCAGTTCACCGGTCTGGTGGTCGTTCCGAGTGTCAACTGGATGATAATATGCATACAAGACCCCAAGATCACCCCCCACCCTATCCAGAAGGGGGTTGGTATTTTTAGTTGACCAATGAGACACATGTGTGCCAAGTGTCATGAAAATTGCTCCAGCCGTTCGGAAGTGATGCTGGAACATACATACTGTACATGCTGTACACACATACGTTGACTTTTATATATATAGATGAGTAGTCACATTGGGATTATTTTTGCTGTATAGCACTCTGATGTGGGCAGGGAAAGGAGGACGTGTGTTTTGCAACATAATAGCTGTACTTATGTATTGCTCAGTTAAATGTCTTTTGCTGTGTTCTGTTCTCTTAAATTAAAGAATTAAACTAAGTTTGCTTTGTAAACAAGTTATCTGGTTTGAGGTTTGCTTTTGGTTTTGATCTGTGGTTTACTTAAAGGCTGCTTACCCCTTTTTATTTTGATGGCCTTTGGTGAATTTAATATGCTCTGACAGGTGTCATTACTCTTTTGGACCTTCCTGGCAGCGTCTTGACACTTAAAAATTGTCACATTCTTTGAAACCAAAATACTCCTCCAAGGTATGATAAGATTTACATAATGTTGCCCTAGGCAGCCACAATTTTTATAAGGGAAACTTCCAGGTTAAAGGCCACTATCAAACTAAGCAATTAACTCCCTTTCCACCTCCATAAAGTACACTGCCAGCACTATTAATTAGAAAGTAAAATAAATATACTAATCATTGATAAGAATGATGCACCACCAATAATATTACACCATACACCTACAACAAAACAAAAATAGATAGGTAGATAGATATTTGTACCCAGCGGTAAACTGACCTTTTTACAGAAACTCAATAAATAAAGAAATAATATTGTTATATTATGATAAACAACAAACTCTTCTCAAATATATACCAGAATAACTAAAAAAGGAAAAAAACTAAAATGAAACAAAAGAAAACTTCAGACTTGGCATAAAGGAGGCCCAGTTGTGTTTCTTGACACATGTCTGTTAAATAATTCTTTGGCTAAAAGTCCTCAGTGTTAGTGTGTCAGAGACAGGATGTGCGCCATTATTCATAATGGCATTCAATTTTATTCTCATTCTCTCCTTCACTACTCCAGCGGCTCAAGAGGGCATCCCATAACTGAGCCTGCCTTTTTAATTAGTTTGTTGATTCAGTGGGCCTCACTTGGAGTGATGTTACAAGCCCAGTACATCACAGTATTCAAAATCAAACTGGGCATCACAAAGTAATTGTATATGCAAAGGCTGTCATTAAACACATTAAATGGAGTGCAGTGTCCTAAGAAAAATGAGTCTGCTCTGCCTGTTCTTATATAGTTCCTCTGTGTTAAAAAAACAGTTAGTTGATTGTCCAGCTCCCTTCATGTTAGAAGTAAACATTGTAGTATTACTGGTAAATGCTACCAGTCGCTGATGATGGCCTAGCATTTTTCAGAGGTACAACTCTCTTTCCCTAAGCCATCAATCTGAGTCTACTTCAACTTCAAACAATACAATAATTGCACGTAATAATTTACTCCACAGAGTTGAAACTTTGCTTCTTGCAGCTCCTCTCTGCATGCCATCACTATCTGGTTTTCAAAAACAAATCTCCCTTGACTAACTTCCTCTACCAGTTTTATGGAAAATTACTTTAAATAATATTCCAATTAGCTGGATTTTTTTTCCTTAAAGTACCCTTACCATTCATTACCTGAGAGCAGTCTACTGAAAGACACATCCATATTTAATACAAACTTTCACCAAGGAGATACACTAGACAGAAGATCCTCTTGTATAAGTGGCACAACTTCAAACTAAATAAATCTCAGTAGTATTGATGACACATTTCATTGTTAAGACCCCTAAACAAACTAGAAGAGTGGAAAGATTTTTATTATTGCTTCATTTTAGGGAGATACAGAAGTATAATAACAATATAACAGAGGTTGGTATACTAAGAGATGAGACTGATTAATGATATTGATAGGCCTACACTACCCTCAAAGTGTGAATGTAAAGCTACTGTATATCAAAACCACAATCTAAACATATTTTCTATTTTGTTCAAGCACAAATCTCACATGAAGACTTAAGTCTGGAAACTAACTCCGGAGCAATGTCAGTAGCAAACATCATAATAGACAAAAACCAAACACAAAAACACATTCATGACCAAGAACACCAGAAATAAAATAAGTTGTCACCCATACAAAACAAAAATACACAAGATAATGGCACCCATACATAATGGTGCCAATGATGCTGACACTGGTGTAATTATTTGTAATTTTACCAAGTACAAAATAAAAATTGAAAATCATTTCCTTTTCCCTGACAGACACTGGATACTATATTAAGTATATATTATAAAGTATACAGTATACACTATTTCTGTGTATGTATGTATGTATGTATGTATGTGTATATTGTTATATAGCACCTACCAAATAATACAAAGAGTATATACTATATATATACTGTATACTATGCACTATGTACAGTACTATATAACATGTCTATGATCTGCTTCTGGAAACAAAGTTCATGCCTGATGTCTGCCACACACATTACCTGGTAGGTAACCACCCAAATATCAGATTGTGATCAGATCTATGTATGTATTGTGGAACGAGCCCCGGACACAGACAGGTAGACATGTTTAAGCACCACCACACGTTTATTTACAACTATTATTTACAGCAATAAGTGCACACAAAACCCCCAAGATTCCCCCAAAGTCCAGGCCTCACACTCAAATTCCTCACTCTTCAGGCCACCTTCACTCCTCTCCACCAAGCTCTGTCCTTCTCCTCACCCGACTCCAGCCTTGCATAAAGGGAGGCGGCCCCTTTTATAATCACCCCGATGTGCTCCTGGTGCTTCCCGGCAATCTTCCACCGACACTCCCCAGCGTGGCGGAAGTGCTAGCTGCGTACCCGGAAGCACTCCGGGTGTCCCTGATCCTCTTCCCCCCAGCACTTCCAAGTGTGGTCCAGGGCTCTGTTGGCATTGGGGTGCCCCCCTGGCAGTGACCATGGGCCCCTACAGGGCTGAGCTTCAAAGCTCTCTGCCCGTGGTCCCCAAAACAACCAGGGCGGTTGCCCCCTCGCGGTCTGGAGGAGGCGCAAGCCCTCCTCCAGTCCTCCTGGGCATCCCGGCTTGGTACCAAACATATATATACTGTATATATACATACACATATACAGTATATTTATACACACACACTTACTGTCTTGAGGAGAATACAGTATGTGTGCAACATTTAAAAAAAACTGGCCAACTGGGTGCCATGTTGTATCATGCAGCCAGATATACAGATATGGCTATCACACCCAGTACTTTAACCTTTATATACTGTACAAATGCACCTAAAAAAGGAAAAACACAAAGACATACTATTTGGGGTTTTTTTTCAGTGTTCTGACAATATCTGAAGTACAAATGATGACTGCTACATGCATTACAATCTAGGAGTAGTCCTCATTTGTTTTTAAAAATGATCAGAATTTTTGGAACTTTTTGAAATATGCAGTAATTAAGCAATTAAGCAAGTTTCCCCAATTTATTTGTTGAGGCTGATGGCCTCTCTTCCTTAAGCAGTGTTTACTCTTCAAGTGAACTTTTTTTTTAGGGTTCATATCCCAGCTTTCCTGATCTCACATGTGGATTCTTACTAGTTACGTCATATTTAAAACATTATTATTGTACTTTCATCTTTCGGTTACCCTTTATGCGTATTAGTTGGTGTTGTACAGTAATGTGGCTCTACCCAGTCCTCCTAGCTGACCCCTGAGTCAAAGTGCCATTGTATGCTTTTTATTAAACAAGCCCTGTGCCGCACATGAGTTACAGTGACCACAAAACATATTCCTGTCACATGTGGCTCGGACAAAATCTGTAGGTCTGCTGCTTGTTTACACTGTCTGAGCAACGATTAAGAGAAAATCCTGGACTATTTTTGGGATTTTATAAATAACATCAAAACTCCTATTTTAAGTATCAAAAACAGGATATTGTTGGGAAAAGAGGACATCTGGCCACCCTTTATCTTTTTATCTATTATTATTTTTTGAAAATGATATCAATACATCAGCTCTGACTGTATTGTCCTAAGCAGATTTACTTGCATTTTTTCTCTTATAGATTCTTCCATTTTAAGGTTTCACTTAGGCTATGTGCCTGATTCAATTGCCTTTTAGAGGGGAAATTGGGAATGCAATCAGACGTGGATGGAAATGAGATGGAATATTGTCAGGAGGGGCTATGGCAGGAGAAGTAGTGACTACAGTGAACTGATTCCCCATCCAAAACTGTAACTTCCCTTGCACCCAGTTTTGCACTAATAGGTTTTGACGTGCAACTGCAACTACAATGCTAACCCTCAGTTTAATTAAATTAGTTTAAGAATGTTGTACTATGTTAGAGAATGAAGATTCCACATGCACTACTGAGCCTTTTTTGACTATATTAAAGTAGACTTTTCGAAAATTGCTAATTGAATATAGTTAAAAACATGGCACAAGTGTAACCTCTGTGACATCAACCAATATATATGAAGAAACTGTATGTTTGTTTGACATTGGAAAATGTCATGTTTGATTCAATGCATTCTCCACATCATAGTTTAGGCCAGATCAAAAATATTAATCACTATGGTAAGTTTAAAATTATTTTCAAGGCTCCTTTATTTAAAAAAAAAAAATCATATGTTCAGTAGCTCTAATGGTATTTTGCATAAAGTGAGTTTCCTTGGTAACAGAGCTTTTATAAGACCAAAAATGGCATACAGTACTTCTGCATTCCTGTAAAATTAATGAAATTGGTGTCATGCTGAAAAAATGTGTCATTCTGAAAACATAAAGGCAACTCCAATTAAACATTTTTAGTTTAACAACTAGAATGGACAAAAAACAAACAAAAAAAAGAAACAAACAAAAATATCTCCGGAATATGTAACATTGTCTGAAACACGAGTAGAGGAATACATAAAAAATCTGCCAAGAATTCTGCCAATTTATTGAATGTATTTCTCAGAAATGAATTATGGCAATAATCTGAAATTTAGTCTGTGTGTGAATTCTTTAGGGGGCAAATCATTTAGTGATTATTGTGAAAACTGTGATAGTAAACCAATAGTTCAAATTCATTTAAAGTTTCACAATATATTGTGCATTCCATGTTGTATAAATCTGTTCAGGGTTTCTGGGTAGATAAATTAAAATGTAAAGTTGCCATTTCTTGTAATATACATGTGCTTATTTCCTAAATCATTTAATTAACTGTTTAATCTTTCTCAGTAAAGGGAATTAAGCAGGACCAAAAAAAATCACAATTACGCTTATTTTTCACATTGTCAGGATTCATCTTGGAATGTGTTTTGTTTTGATATGCAAATACAACATTTCCTGAGTGGATGTGTGATCTTCATTTGCTGTTGTGTAACTTAAACTGCTTAAAATATGTCTGAAACAAACAACTTTTAGACTATAGTAATCTTTCCGTTAATTAAAATTATTATTTTGCATTAACTTAAAGGGCAAAGCCAGGTAGCTGTGATGGCACAAAGATGAACTCAGGTTCTATCAGACCACTCTGGCATAAACACCACCACTGCTCATCAAAGCAATGCTAAAATTTTTCCTATTATCATTAAGGCCCAGTTTTGGTCAGGTTGGCACTTGGCTGTATGGTTTATAATGATTCATATATGCAAATACATTTTTCATATTTTCAAAATCTCCTACCTAATGCCAGTATTAGAATGCATTTTGATCTCTTTCATCAATGCTAAATTCACAAAATTAACAGGAAAGCTTACACAGTCACTGAGATGACATAATATGGCTATGTTACAGCTATAATGTAGACTATATCTTATACAACTGAAAATAACAATGACAATAAAAACAGGCCACCTCACAGGACTCAAGCTTCAAACTATAAAAGTTTTTAGTGTTGTTCATTGCCAGTTATGAACAACAGAGACAGTGCTCTGTCAACAGCAGCGCTGTGTAATTGTGTGTTTTGTAAATTATTTCAGCTATCATGCATTCTAACACTACTGTTAAGGTTGCCTGATAGCAGAGCGCAAACTATGTCCAAAAAAGAAAAAAACTCTAAAGGACTGCTAAAGTCAAAGCAAAACCCAGCAAAACAATGCCGCCTGGCACATGTGGATGAAAAGAAGACAGACATATGCCTTGATCAGCCAGATTAATTTGCTGAATTCTCCTAGTTGGTGTGGCCCAAGTATGAGGATTTGTCACAATCATGCCACAAATCAAAAACCAGGGGGGCCTTCTTGAGTGGCTAGAATCTGGGAATTCTTTTAAATTCATTTTAGGGCTGTTTATGGAAATTATGTACTGTGCTGGTTGAAATCTACTGTATATGGAGCCCTAGGGGGTGCTTGGCAGTCCTCATCAGTGCCCGAAGCACACAGGCAGCGCCATGATATGAGACATTGAGGAGCATGGGGGACGTCTTGGTTGGTGTCTGGGGCAGTTATGGCTTCCTTCAAATGACAGCACCATACGTGGTCTCCTATGTTGCCTAATGCCTTGAGTGGCTAGGATTGTTTGTATTGCTTATTTAAAATCCTGGACAGACAAACGAACAGCCACGGTAGCATATTATATACAGTATAAAGAATAAAATTCATGGTCAGGAATCTTGCAGTTTAATTCTCAATACTGGCTCAATGGCTGGAGATGTTAATTATGTATTAAAATCTAATTTAGATAGGTCTTCTGCAACAGCAACTACAAAATATTAAACTGCTAAGGTATCAGTCTCCAGTCTGGAGTTTTCTATACCACATTGAAGCCTGAAAACAGGGAGACTGAAAATGCAGAATGTTTGTCTGGGAAGTAATTATTGTTTGGGTGCTCTTTTGGATTTTTAAGCATGTGGAGGTAACAGTGCTTTATTTTGTTTATAGGTCATTATTAACCCAATGAACCACTCAAGCCTCCAAGTGACATTGTGTATATATTTTCAGTGACAGTTAATAAATAGTGCTATGGCTTTTTTATTTTATTTAGCCTTGTCATGATGGCTTGTATCTTAGTATTTCTAAAAACTAAGTTTGCTTTGTGAACACATATTTACAGTATTTTGCTGTAAAGCACTTTGTTGGTATAATAATTTTCACATTGCATTTTCATAACAAGTTTGGAATTCTCTTAGGTTTTTAAACACTTTTCAATGTAAGATACAGAAAAGCGGATATGTTGTCTTTATGTTTTTGATACATTAAGTTAAGAATTAGTTCTCCATCCTTGTTGCTGTTAGGATAGGCTGTTATTCCTTTTATAGGATAAGTTGGACATTGAAATGTGACTGAATCAAATATAATGCACACACTACCGCTCAAGAAAGTTAAAACAGTTATTTTTGGTTTATGACTTATTTGGATCAGAAAAGGTGTTGCATGTCTCACAATCTCACATAGTTTTTTGATAATTTCCAAAATTTAGCAATTTGTGTGAGCTCAACGTTTGCATATTTGATTGAAAACAAGCTCATTAAACTGTGATAATTCATCAGTTAAACTAATTAAAATATACTGTTTGACAGGGGCAATAAAGTAGTTTTGAAGTAAATTCTCTGCAACTGCTGAACTAATCTAGTAACGTCTTTATAAACTCTAAATATTAATGATGTGACAGTTTGCTTCAAATAGAGCTTTTCCCATTTTCACTGCACTTATATTCATTCTTTCACTCGAAGTAAATCTCCAATGCACACGTTAATTTTATATACCAAGCCACCTATTATGTTAAAATTAACAATAAATCCAATTATTATCCTTTTATTAGCTATTTATTAGTCAAAGTGTCTTCTCCGAATACATACATTTATATATATACAGTGTATATATATATATATATATATGTCATTTTTATTTTGTTGGTTATAATTTCCTCATTGATGTCAATGTGTTGCATTCGTAACTTTTGTGTAAAATAAAAGAAAGACCTCGTGAAAATTTATATACACCTTTGAAAATTATTTATCAAAATTCCATTACAATGTGTAAACTATGTGTCAGTAAGATTTACTATATCTTTTTGAAAACAGATCACGTGTCCACTTCTCAACTTGTCCAGAGCACAGAAAGAAAAAAATGGACTTAATTTGAGTTTAACAATATATTCTTTCTCTATTGTGTCATGGTAGATGGATTCTTCCATTTGAGCAAGGTACAGTTAAATGGCATGTTAGCAATTTAGTTTAAATTATCACAGTAGATTAATTAATATTTCAATTGGCATTCCTCAAAGAATTATTGTGATTTGAAGGGTTTTTGATGAATATAATGACTATACCCCAAAACATGTGATCTAGTGAAGCAGCCATCTGACATCATTGCTGGTAAATAGGTTCCTGATCCGAATCAATTTTGGATAGTATGAGCCAGTGAAAGATTTGTGCAATATTGACAGTTTTTTGGGCAGATGTTTGATGAATGTATTTTTGAAGAGTTCACTTTACTTTATAATCTACAAGTCTCACTGAAAGGTCTCTAAAAAGCCATCTAGCGGTATACTTTTTGAAAGAGCTGATATAGCTTGGCAATACTAGCTACATTTTTATCACAACTAGAAAGTGTAGTTACGACTGAGACTGATGTAAGGTTAGGAAAGCATTTCTTTTAGTAAATCTCTGTTTTGCATATAATAAAATAAATAAATAAATGTTAAAAAAACAGTAATTAGAACTGGTTCAAATTTAAGATGTCATGCTAGATTATTCACAAAATGTATACTCTTATTCAAATTAATCCTGAACTTCAATATAGTGTAGACATTCTCCAATATATTTAGTATATATAAATGTGATAGAGCAGTAATTAGTAATGCAAATCACTATAACATCTGCACAAAGAAATATTTTTTTCTATAGTACTCCCCTAACACTTACCTGAATATGTGGTTGTTTATTTAGAAAGAAAGTAAAGGGTTGATGTGATGTCAAATATAATTGGCAACAGAGGGCAAGTCTGTCAGTTTTCATGTTCTCTAGGCTGGTCTATAATAGTTTATTCCATGCAAGTATCCATTCATATTCTGTATACTGAATATAAATGCAAATTTATGTAATCAGCTGAATAAGAAACATCATTTCACTCTATCAACAGCTTTTTTTCTGTATCCAAAAGATAGCAATACCCTCATATCTATTTTGCTGTTAAGAAATAAACAGCAATAAATTACGTTAAAGTTAAGTTACAGATTTAAAAATAGTTGTCTGGCTATAACAAATCTAGTTTTGTCTGGCAAAATAAGAATAGGAAGCATCTTCTCTATTCTGTTTGTACAGAATCTTAACATTGTTGTTTAATAGTGAAATCAGCCCTTTAGGAAAAAAATCTACTTTTTTTCTTTTTAATAAGAACACACATCAGCACCAGATGATGTTTTAAGTAGGGTTTCTCTTCTGTAGCATCCATAAGCAAATATTACCAGGCCAAATTTATCAAAGTTTTTTTTAATAAAGTTTTGTTGGATATTCATCTGGGCTTGGAGCTTTTCCATTGTATTGAAATTTAATAGGGCCCAATATCTTTAAGAAGATTAAATGTTTGCACATGTCTGGGGCCAAGGCATTTACATTTTATTTCAAAAACAAAACAAAACTATAGTTTATGAGGTTTTAGAGGTGGCAGAATTTTTGATTGCCTAAATTTTTTTTAAGTATTGTATTGTTATGTCTATGGAAATAAAAAAGAAATTAGCAACCCAAATATTAAAATGATAAACAAGAGTTACAAATAATGTTGATAACCAAAAGTCCAACCTCTCTTTCAACAAAGCTAAGAATCATAATTAAAAACCAAAGTCAGAAAAACAAAAGAAACAATAAAACATGAGTGTTTTGGACCTTGAAAACTGAAGAGAGTCTTGTCTGCCTGATGTCTTGTGTTTTACATACTACGACAGAATGAAAAAGAAAAAAAGCACAGAGATTGCAGCTGATTGCACTATACTAGTTAAGCTTTTATACAGCACTATCTCCATCAGGCAGCAGAAAAAATGGCGAGCACACATTTCTGTGGAAATGTGAAAGTGTGCTGAAAAGTTGTCATGCAATCCCACAATTTAACATGCCATGCAATTTTTACTCATGTAAATTGACATGCTCCTGCAACGAAATCGGCATATTCATTCAACTAATCTGACACCCCCCGACTAGAAGTTTTGTAATGTGACATTGGCTTAAATTAAAAAAGGGTAAATTAAAGCAATTAAAAAAGAAATGGAAAAGAATGAATTATTGCAATTAATATTAAAGAATGTAATAAACCAAAAGAAAGAATAGTTTCACAAGACAATAAATGCCAATTCAAAACTTGCAATTCAATAAGCAAGAAAAATATTTCTAAGAGCTTTTACCCCACAAAGATTTTAACAAAGAAAAATTAAACTGTCTCAAAGCATGAGCCTTACAAATACTAGAAGGGAAACACAGCAGGTAAGTTTGCTAATGCCATAGCTATCTTTTATAGCCTTCTCAAGCTGCACTTAAGAGTTTTACTAATGTGTTAATTTTACTTTGGTTCCATATGTTTATCTTTTGTACTTTTCATTTTATTATTTGGATTTTAAACTATACAGAATTATATCCATCCATCCATTTTCCAACCCGCTGAATCCGAATACAGGGTCACGGGGGTCCGCCGGAGCCAATCCTGGGCAGGGTGCCAACCCACCACAGGACACACACAAACACACCCACACACCAAGCACACACTAGGGTCAATTTAGAATCACCAATCCACCTAACCTGCATGTCTTTGGATTGTGGGAGGAAACCGGAGCGCCTGGAGGAAACCCACGCAGACACGGGGAGAACATGCAAACTCCACGCAGGGAGGACCTGGGAAGTGAACCTGGGTCTCCTAACTGCGAGGCAGCAGCGCTACCACTGCGCCACCGTGCCGCCCTACAGAATTATATATACATTTTAATTCTGGGATCAAATCATATGGCACTTCAATTTTGGATTTACCACAATACTATCTTGATTTTTAATGGGTGCATCCATTGGTGTCCATCATTATGGAGTAGTCTCAGAAATTGCATTGACACTTTCCAAATGTGTGAGTATATGAACAAAGACTCTGGTGAGTGATTTCTATTGGATTACACAGTTTTCTGATTTATTTGCTAGGTATGTGAGATTAAATTTTTCTGTTATATTTTGGCACATAACACTATCAGTCTGATCCTTGCTAGATGGTTGGTTAATAATTAGTCTGTCCCATTCTGTCCTTTGGCCTGCCAAATTACAACTTGTGACTGAACAGAAACTTTAACCAGAAATGACCAACCCCAAAATGAAACAGCTGCTTAAAAAAATAAGCACTTATAGTCAAGGGTTAGGGACTCACAAAACCAAACATCTGAATTTACTTTTTCTTTTCAACAACTACTACAGGAATTGAAGTAACTGAGGCAAAAGAATTAGAGTCAGTTACTGCTGTTGCACATCAAGCCAATAATACCATTACTAGGGAACAGTAGACCATATCCCACATGGTTCTCTAGAAACCAGAAAAACTACAGAGGTTCCTGAAGCAGTGACAATAAGTGCTTGATCAGCAGCCTCCAAATTATTCTCCTGATCTGATAAGTGTAGTTTATATAATTTCCATCTAGATGATGAGCCACTAGTGTGAGTGCCCACACTTTATCTTTCAAACCAACCTTATGTTTACAGAGACTATTTGGCTAATTTGATAATAAAGAATGCACAGAAGTTAATGTGAGCACAGTTTTGAAAGCAGCTTCTAAAGAATTACCTAAACCAAAGGACAAAATCAGTTTAATCCGCAAAGAATGTAAATTGAAAACTCAATAACAATTATGTTTTTATTGAGGTGGTTCAGAATATATGGCAGCTGGTTGTCCCATATTTCAAGGAAACTAATATACTCACTGTATTTTGGAGTTGGTAGGGTATGCATTTGTAGTCAAACTTTTTGTAGTAATTCTGTAAATTTGCCAGTTATAATACTTTCAAATGACCTTTCAGCTTTGGTTAAATTCAGAGCTATAAAAGCTTACATTTACTCTAACAACTCACTTAAAGATGTAGTAATTAAAACTACTAGAAATGCAAGCCACAGGAGTTACAGATAGATGGGAAACCCATTAGTTCTGGCATTTTAGAATTTACAGTTCCTCCTGAACAATTATATTTAGAAGCTCTTCATGTTGAACATTTCACCTTCTTTCTAATCCCAAGTGTTTTTCTTCAATTTGTTTTGGGATACCCCATTTTAAAAAACACAATCCAAGAATAAGTTGGAAAAGTGGAGATGTAAAGTTATGGCACTCATATTGCTTTTCATATTGTCTTTCAAAGGTTTACTCTCTAATCATCTACATTTTTAGCCATGAAAATATAACCTAATTATTATTAAGACTTCTGATGTCATCTTTAGGCGATCCTTCCGAGTTGAATTGGAAGAAGAAGTGTGGAGTGTGTTGTGTTACTGCTGTCTGAATTAATTAAAATACAAATTTTCCTTCTAAAAACTAAGTAGCCATGAAGGAATTTTTAAAGATTTTTTTCTCCTTTAGAAGTTCTTTGTTTTGCCTGCACATGAGCAAAATGGAACTGAGTGTTTAGAAAAGTTACTTGTATTCAAAACTAGCATCAGTAAGGTTTGGCAAGGCATGGCAGGGCAGAAAGTAGTTGCAGAAACTGGCAAGTCCATAAGTAAAAAATGTTGTCATAGTGTTGAATAGTTTAACTTCTTCCCGCTAAGGAACTGCTGTTACTTTAAAGTATACAAAAATAATTGGACAGGGCACTATATAGCACTCGAACAGTAACATGTTAGCACTAGCACAATGCAAATACATTTGCGTTCATTCCTTAGGAAGAAACCATTTAAAGTATTTAAAGTACAGATGAGCAACTGATTTCAAAGGGGTAAAAAGAGGGGCTCCGTAATATGTAAACAGGAATCTGCTGAGGGTTATGTAGCACAATATGTAGAGCAGGGGTCCCCAACCACAACCGCGCACAGAGAACTGCCGGCAATGGAGACTCACTCAGTGAAAAGCTACAGCAAAAAGGCTGCCCCCTTCACTGAGGACACTTTTCAGAACGCTAGGCGGGTGGGGCTTTGCAGTGGCACAGAGAGACCAAGGTGAGAGTATTACAACAAAGTATTTTTATGTTTCTGACAGTTTCCCCATATGACACAAGTCTATAGAAATCTCATTACTACAAAGTACATTCAGCAGCAGATACTTTCATTACAACGAAGTGACCTTGAAATGCTTGAATGAATCATCCACAGAGCAGTTAGTTCTATGGTCACAGCTCAGTTGTGCACATTTGCACAACGATCCCCAAACGGAAACATTGTAAAAAAATGTTCTTTCTTCGAACTTTCCTTGTACTGTTTTTTTGCTGTTTTTGTTTTCTGTGGTTTTCAGTAATACCTTTGGCTTATTGCTCGTCAACATTTGAAAAACATCCATTGGAATTTAACTCATTGTCACCCTTCTATAGAAACGGCAGACACAAAAAAACAATAACTGTTAATGTTTGTGATGTGCAATCTGTTGGAATGACAAATGCAATGCATATGTCTTTGTTATATGCAAAAAAGAATAAAAATCTTAGGTTGCAAACGTATGCAAACTGCTGCATTTGAAGATGCTGAAAAAGCCATTTTTATGTGGTTCAGTGATGCTTGTTCAAGAAACATTTCTATTAATGCGGCACTCATTCAAGAAAATGTGAGGTTTTTAAACTCTCTTGGGACCTCTGTCAACAGGACAACACGGTGTGAGCCTGCTGTTGCCTTGCTCCGGCAACGAACAAACAATCTTACACACATGCCGCAATCGTGCTTCGGGACACACTTCAGCGTGTCGTTCCCATTGGGTGGGGGGGGGATTCCCAAAACAGTTCAGAAACCTCACAATATGAAGAAGAAGAAATTTGAAGATTTGGCTTCTGATTGATAACTGTGCTGCCCACAACATGCTTCCACATTCAGATAATGTTCGAGTTGAATTCCTCCCACCCAATTGCACGGTAGTGCTTCAGCCATTGGATTTGGGCATGATTCACACCCTGAAGGTGTATTATCGCAAGGAAATGCTGAGAAAAATTCTCGTCAGCATACCTTGTAGACAGGAGAACATTAAAATAATGCGACAGAAGCTATTGAAGCTGCTTCCATTTCCAACATCCTATCTTTGTGAGGCAGCGTTTTCTGCAGTGACAGCAACCAAAACAAGATTACAGAGTAGACTGAACATAACAACACACTTCGCGTGTCACTGCCTTCCATCGTCCCCAGATGGGATTGTCTGTTTGCAGGAAAACAAGCTCAGGGCTCTTACTGATTCAGCATTATGGTAAGCTGTAGAATTTCTATTACTAAATTATAACTTAATAATAATAGAAATGTAATGTAAATTGTGTATAAAAATCCCCTACGAACCCGCCCCTAATCACCCCACAAACCCCAACCTACAAATTGGTCCCTGGAAAAATTTGCTTCTAGTAAAGTGGTCCTTGGTGTCAATAAGGTTGGGGACCACTGGTGTAGAGTGCAACTCAAAGAAGGTTATACTTAGTCTTTATAATATGCTGGTGAGGCCTCATCTGGAGTTCCGTGTATAGTTTTGGTTTTCGGGCAACAAAAAAGACATAGAAGTGGTAGAGAAAATCAATTGAAGAGCAACTAGGCCGCTTTCAGGACTGCAAGTGATGAATTATGATGAAAATTAAAACACTTGGGCCATTTATTTTAAACAAAAGGAGATTAAGAGATGACATGATCAAAGTGTTTAAAATTATGACTTTCCATTTTATTTTCACATTTGTCATTTTTATAAATATATTGGATATAAATTGTATAATGGGTGCTATATGTTGATTATTTGTGATTTCTCAGAAGTTACTTCAAAGGCCACAAAAGGGGATTTTTTTTTTAAATCAAGTATTTCAGTCTCTAAGGCTTCCATACCAACCATGCTACATTTCCACACCTTCTCAAATATTGCATGCCTGGATCAATATAAGATTGGCAGGTGGACAAAACAATATGAACAAGTTAGAAAATGTATGGGTGCCATAGCATTCAGGTGGGCTTGAGAGCTGTTCAATTTCCTTGGCCCTCAATGGACTGAGTTCCTAGAACCTTCTCATTTCATTTTAGGGTTGCGGGGACTAAACATTATCTTACCAGGCCTGGACAGGACTCTAGTCCATCACAAGGTTTACTCTCACACACGCACATAAACGCACACGCCCCATATTCATATACAGTAGTAGTTTGCAATTGACAATTAACATAATTTAAAAAAAAAAAAAAATTTGCTTGAGCATGTCTAAACGTAGTAATTTTCATGACATGTGCATGGCAAAACCGTTGTTATAACAAATGTTAGGGAGTTCCAAAAGTGAAAGGCAAACTTTATTACAATGACTGACCATTATGGATATCAGGTAAATGTGGAACTCAGATAGTAAATTCTAAAGTGACCGGATTTTCAAAGTCCCAAACTGGTACACTTAGCATATACACTGTAGCATATATGCCCACCTATAAAACCCATCTTCATTTGCTCAGTGCCTACGTTTTCTCCTCCTCATCAGCAAGGGATCAGGCCACAGGAAAAATACAAAAACGCCTTTACAAATTAGCACATATAATTCTTTACAGTGTTTAAAATGGAAACAAGTATTCTGCAGTACTATCTGTTTTTGTCTGCTTCATGGTTATTCTCACAGTGCTTACAAGTCTTATTTAAGCTCTCCTCTTCTGAGTTTGAACAGCTTCGTAGGGCAGTGTTCTACATATATTGTCAGGAGATTTGTTTCAGGAGAGCAATGTATTATTAGATGGGCAGCATGTTAAAACCAGGACATTCTTATATTCTTCAGATATTTATCAGGATGCATAGACTAAAATACAGACTGTCTTTGACACGTGAATGTCTGGCCACCCTAGTAAATTATAGTGACATTGAAAGAGTAAACATTATAAGCTGTAGATAATGGAGCTCCAGGCTTGGCTTTTGAATAAGGCAAGTGCAGGCTAAATGTTTATTTACTCTGTGCACAATGACCTAGATGCCACAGGGTACTTTATTTATATCTGGATAACCCTTTGTTCTCCTTGTTTGAATTTTATAATTTGCAGTTATTAAGATCGTTTACCTCATCTGTTATGACTTAACGCATTGGGGTGAATGACATGCAGAGGCTGTTGCGTGCACCAAGCAGGAATTGTCAATACAGATTTGCAATAACAGCAGCTTCCTCCCCCGAACATGCAATCTTCTGTTTTTTCATTAACTTGTATTGGGGATCTGTTTGCCGTCAGTAGTGTATATCAGAGGTGAAAAAGAGGAACTTCTACAAAATGTACAAGTTGGCATAACTGCTGTTGAGGTAAAACAGAAAACTCTAAAATAATTCAGAGTTGAAGTTGCACAGGATATATTTTCCATTTTAAGATAGGAGCTGAGTCATTTTATAGGGACAGACAAACATGGCAATTGAACTTTAGGTATGTGAATGCAAGTAAAAATGCTCCAAACAAAAAGTACAAAACTATTAGCATGTTATCATAGAACCAGACAGTGGGCAGCAGGTGATTGACAATGCATCCAGTAACACTGCTATTATGGTTTAACAAAGGAATTCCTCAGTATGTGGTTTGCCCTTTTCTTGCCTTGTTTGGAATTTTGGTATTTGTTATGGTGTATAAAATCTGTACATTTTGGTTTCCATTATATTTTGTTCAAGACAAGACAACAGATGAAAATTAAATTAAAGCAGGTTTTCTTCCCTTACACCTTACTTTTATAACACTTGTTCATAGCTTCATGCTAATTTGGTTTTATAGCCTGGGAAAGGATGCTGAGCTGATACCTCAGGCTATTGATGGATGGACATCTGGAACAACAATTTGCTTTATAGCCTAGGACAGGAAGAAGTACTGATGCCTCCGAGTACATCAAAGGTTTTGTTGTGTGGGAAAACGGACAGTGAATTAATTCATCAATCATTTGGACAGCCAGCCAATCAGGTGCATGTGTTGTGAAACCAAGGCTTGACATTTCATAATAAATATGCCTTGGTTTGGAAAGAAGAAGAGAGAAGCAAAGGGAGAAGGAGAAAGAAGAAGAGGAACGGACGAAGACGGCCCTGGTCGTCAGAAAGGCATCATGAACACCGACAGCTAAATCAAACGCCTCCCTGGGACATTCATCCTTGTCATCTGTAACTTTTTCGTAAGCTTTTTCTAAAGACTATATATATTCAGACTTTCCTATCACTACCTATTTTCTAGTATTCTTTGTTCTTGTGGTATTATTATTATTCTTGTAATAAATACCATGCTGCTTTTAACTTTCAATGCTGTGTCTTAATGTCTAGAGTGATTGAAGTAATAAGTTAGATTTCTTTGAGCACCTGGTGACAGCCGGATTTTTGCCATTATTTCTGTGCTGCGAGGTTTATATGGCTGAGAGTGAAGAGCGCTATACTCAACAGAAGGGACAGATACGATAAAGAAGGTATTCTTGGCTGATGAATGGCCTATAGTCAAGAGTGCTGAGTCTTTGTATGTTTAAATGTATTCTTGTAGACCAAAAGTAATATTTAGGTCTGAGATATCACTAAAACATCGTATTGTTGTTCGTGCCGAAAATAAGTAAGTCTCTTGAAGTGCTGAATGACAGGCTGTTATTCCTATAGCACTTGTGTGGTTTAAAGTGCTAAGGGTTAATCAGCGTTTGTGTGTCATTCATGGAGCACTGTTGTGGTTAGGGTCTGTGTGTGTGTTTATCTATGTGTGTGTGTGTTCATCTTAAAGTGCAACAGTAGACCAACCCGATAACGAACTTGACGAGAACATTTACCCTTGAGGAAACAGGTAAAAGGGCAAGTGGAGGGAAATTCCACGATAATACAGTATTCAATACCATTTCCTTAAAGATGCCAAAATTTTGTTTTTTTTTTTTGCCCTGGTTTTGTAATTACTATTTTCCCCAAAAGTGAGAATTACAGTCAGTTTCCTTGAACTTGTCGGGTCTGGGAGAAGAATTACTGGTTATCACCCCTTTCCCTTTTTTGGTTTTATGTAGAGAACACCAATGATATGACCACTGTCAAACTTGTTGACTTGATCATAAGACAAATAATACATTTGTCTTGAGGTAAAAAATTATCCATCCTTGTCCCCTTATCATGTTTCATTTGAGAGCTTGACAATAAAAGTTAAAAAACTGTTGAAAGTGTGAGCATAACTTTCATGTAAGCATTGTCATTTTACATAACTTGCTGCGCTAATAATCCTTACTGTTTGACATGCAAATTATTCTACTGCTTCCATCTAAAACTTTTTTTTGTTACAGAGTATATCATTTTTCAAAGCGGTGATAAACTATGGTTGAAATTTTGTGGTTTAGTACTGCTGTGATTTACTGCTTTAAAAACTGGAAACATTACTATGTGTGTCAAGAGAAAGGGCAAAAGAAATGGAATGTGAATCAAGAAGTATATTGTTTTTTATTTCTCAGTTATATACTGGTAACTATAACATATATGAGGCTTATTCAGTAAAGCAAATGAGGATTTAGCAAGCAGGATCCAAAATTAAACTGGATAAGAAAGGTTTTTTCTTTTGCCATTGCTTCAGTAAGTCTTCAGTATTCATTTTTTATTTTAGGAATAGCTCATGAACTATTCGGTCAGCCATCTATGAAACAAATCAAATCACATGACACTTTGTTTTTGGACGATCTCCTAGCTGCACTACTCCAATACTGCTATATTCTGCATAGAATTTTTCCTGACAATTTTAACTCTATAAATATAATTTTATTTATATAAAATAATAATAGGGCTGTTGCTCACCTGATTCTGTTACATGTTACCAACAAAGTAAACCCAAAAACATGATACACATTAAGAGTATAAAAATAGGCACTTTTGGGTGTAACTAAATAAAAGTCATTAACAGACGTTCTGCACGTGAGATTGACTGTGCAGATGAGGTTTCTGCTGTTATTTCAAAAACATGAAATTCCATGGAGCATTATAAAAAAATTGAAGCAGCAACAATTGACATGCAGCAATTTCTGACATGTTATATTTCATCTTCTGTACAGTTCAATGACTATACTATATAGAACAATAGATATTTTTCAACATGAGTGGAAAAACTTACAACGATGAACATAGAGTAATGATATTCCATATCTCAAAATCTGATAAATTACCTGTGGAAGAGACTTGATTTGTCTCCAGTGAGCAAGTTATTTTGAGCAGAGCAGCTAAGGAGTACAACTCAGTGGGCATGAAGAGCCAGTAAATGAATCAACCTTTATTTTACATAATATTCATTCAATATTAGCTGCAAATGTTACTAAATATTTTGTGAGTTTCTGAAACAAAACTGTGCAATGGAGAAGATAAGAGACATGCTTACTTGTCAAATAAAGGGTTTTATAATAAGTATCATAACTGCAAGTGAGAGATACAAATGCAGATAATACACAGCTTCTTGCAGAATACTAATGCATCAATATATATGCTCACGATAGTACAGTTGTAAATATCACATGCTATGAGCTGAATACCCAGTTAAGCTACTATGTTAAAATCTCAACTGGATCAAAAACCTTTCTTTTTTTCCTGTAAACTAATTGATTATTGAAAATATAAAGGAAAAGTGTCAAAAATTTAGATAGTATCATTCATGATTTCATTTTATGGCACCAGATTATTCTTAGGGGGATATTTAATTTGCATATTATGACATGCCAGGACAGAAAAAAAACAAAGGAGTGGCAAAGTGATCACCATCTTGAACACAGAAAATACAAGATAAGGAGTTTCATTTTTAAAGCTCTATGAATTTTTGTATCAGCAAAAAGAAAAAAAAACATAACTTTGATACTGAATAATGCTACATAGGGAGTCGATGCTTACTCACAAACAGAAAAGTCAGGCTGCCTGGAGCAAAAAGGTACGGCAGTCATTGCAAGACTTTTAAGATTTACTTCTAATGTTCAGTAAATCATACAAGTGAAAAAGACAGAAGAACACTTATTTCCTAGAATTTACAGGCCAATGATTAGGAAAGTCAATCGACCCATTTATTCACATTTAGAGAAAGGGAATATAAGGTTAGATACCCAAGAGAAACAAGCTTTTCATACTGTGAGAAAAGAACAATAAATAAATGCATGAATGTGCTCTGCACTGAACTGAATGGGATTGTCAATGGATGGTCAGATGACATATATGTATTTAACTTCTTTCATTTTTATTTATTTAGTATTTATTTACTATATTTTACTTCATCATAGTTACTAAAATGGTTAAGTAATTCATTGAAAATGACTGATTTATGCATCTATTCCTTTTACATAACTATTTACTCTTACCAACATTCTATAAAAGCTTGTAAACAGAAACACTTTAATTTAGAAAGATGATTTATGACTAATAAAGAAAACACCCGTTAAAAACATAATATTTGCTCAAGGTTAGTTCAACGTACTAATTTGATACCATGTTACTACATCTTGTCTTAGTGTCTAACTACCTGTTTCAACACCATACATTTTGAGCATAAAATGTGCATACGTACTGAACTACAAAGGAAAATATTTGATGTTTTAATTACATAAAATCAAATGCATACACATTGTTTAGTCTAGCACTTTCACAGCAGCACAATTATTATTATTGTATTATTCTGCCTCCGTGTCACTAAGAGCTCTGGCAAGGCCTTAACACACAGGTAAATGCCACAAGTGATTCCACTGTGTTGGGCCGTTGAGCAAGGCCTTAACCTGCAATTGCACAGTTCTGGATATGGCATTAATCTGCATCTGGAAAATTTGGGGGATGGTGGCAGGATTGGCAACCTCACACTATTCCATTCCATTCGTATTAGTGTGGTGCTGAGGTGTCACCCATTGCTCTGGTCCTAATTTCTAATCCTAAAGTAGTTTGTCATGTGCTGGGTGCGACAACACACTGTATCAGTGCAGCTCTCAATCTACTACTACTACTTTCCATTATCAGTACTGTAGTATTCTGTGTAGTGTGAGATGTATGATCACTCAGTCAATTAATTATCAGTTTTACCTTCTGCAATGCTGGTAATAAATTAAAACAATCAACAAGATGCCTTCTACGGGACACCAAGTGAAATGCAGGTTGAGTGAGGGACCTCTGTTTCACTTCCTGGCTGGGACTCCAGAAGTATAAAGATATCTGTGCAATTTATGAAGAAAGTTCATAAATCTACATTAACCCCTTTACTTTCTCTATTGCAGTTTGACGTGTTGGACTTACTTTCACTCACTAATCCAAACCCGTTTGTTGAGATATAAAATATAAAAAACTCCGTGCATATTATCTGAGGTGAAACTGTAATTATATTACCTTACTTCTCTTATAATTCATAAACGTTTGCCATGAATACTGTACTGAGGACATAGGTATCCCTACTATACTTTTAACCTCGACTGTAATGTATGAGCAGTCAAGGAGCTGGGGCCTCATGTATAAACGGTGTGTAATCACAAAAATGTTGCATAAGAATGTTTCCACGTTCAAATTGAGATGTATAAAACCTAAACTTGGCATAAAGCCACGCACATTTGCACGGTAGCTCATACCCTGTCGTATGCAAGTTCTGCGCTCGGTTTTGCATACTGGTGGCACCCAGCGTCAAAGGAGTGCTACTGTTCCTGTGTGGTTACCCTTTCTTTTTTAGATCCACATCCCTGACGTGGCTTTATAAATACACTGAAATTAACTGCATATTGTTTATTAGTTTAATGCATCTGATTGTAATTAACCTGTAACAATATAATGGTCAAATTATTCCAATTACCATAACTGCTTTAGCGTTGTTACTCTCACAGCACCATCTTCTTTCAGCTGCTCTCGTTAGTGGTTACCACATCGGATTATCTTTTTCCATATTACTCTCACTGCACCACTCGGAGTATTTATATCACTGTATCTGTGTGTGGAATCACAGCTGTACAGCAGCTGATCGAAAAGAGAATTATCGGTATACAGCATCAAGCACACGCTGCCTCAGCCATGCTTTCTATTGAACTGCTCTCATACGGCAAACATTTCAGCGCCTTTCCTCGCTGTTCATAAACATTCTCATCCCAAGAACTCTAAACGCACTCAATCAATCCATCAAGTTCTCCTTGTAGAATTGTTTATACTTATAAGTACAATTACCTCACTGTAAACTTGCAATACAGTTATAAAATTGCACAACCTGAGCCAGTTTATAATAGCGTATTTACATATGATGACGATATCATTTTTAAGATGAAATGCAGCAAAATATGTTATATTATACAGATAAAACTTTAACTTCATTTAAATAATCTATATAGTTAATAATTAAACATGTGAGAATACGGTGCCACAGCACTAGCGAGACGCTGGTGCTCCGTTCACGGATTGTTCCTGCCTCGTGCTGTATTCTTGCTGGTGCTGACGCGACACTGGAAGGATAGATGGATAGAATAATTGAACACGTACCACAAAGATATTTCAATGTTCCTTAAAAGTTTTGAAGAATTGCCATTCTAAGCTTACAGATGGCTTAACATCTATTACAGAGCTGATTGAATGGTGATTGGGTATTTGGAGAAAGAAAAGTAAGGACAGGAATTGGAGGTTAGTACCTTTGAAAGATACAGTACTGCTACAAAAGTATTTCATTGAAGGTCGCGCATGGCACAGCAAGCATCTTGCGTGAGATATGAACAATCACTGCACCACTATGTGACTTTGTGAAGTTGACCTTTCGAGTTTCTCCAACACACTATGTCACTCAATCAACTTTCTTTTATTGTTTATACCATTGTTTAAACCAACAAATAGTTTTTCCTTGCCTCCACTTGGCATAAGCTGAAATTCTATTTTCCCTAATGCTTTTTCCATTGCCTTTTCACAGAACACTGAGCTTAAGGGCTATTTATATTGATTTACAAATTCAAAGAGGTGTAATTCTGGGAGGAGATGGGGTGGGCAGCAGGCACGTGCATGTGCGTTAATTTTCATGCTGACCCGATTTATGTAGTGGAAGAACATGGAAGCTGGTGTTTGCACAGATTTATGCATCTGGATTTTTTTGTGCATAAGCAAATTTCCGCTTTTGTGCTTATATCATGTTATAGTGCAAATTCTATGCACAGCGTTATGTATGAGGCCCCCGGTGACTGGGGGAATATGGGAGTGACTCACTCACTCAACCCTCTCCAGCTGCACCCATATGTTATTTATTGTCAGTGTGTCAACAACACTAACCATATACACATGCTCCACTGTTACTTTTATTTAGGATTTTTGTGTTTATATATTCCAAAGTGCTGTTTACATTACCTTGGATAATCAGGGTTCTTTTGTAATACAATTTATAACATAACGATAAATCTATTTACATACAGTATATAAATAGATAGGTAGATACAGACAAAAGATAATAACAAAGAACAATAACAAAACATTAAATTACAAATGCTTAGTTGACTTTCTTTCACCTATAGAAAGACACATAATTTAGGAACTCTTCTCTTAGATGAAATCTTTTTTTCTCTTATACGGTCACATTACTTATGAATTCTGATCTTTCATTTCATGTGTTCAAGATAAATATGTTCTTTAGCTAGTTATTAAACATCTTGTGTACATACTGTGGTGTTCATTTGCTCACATCTAGTCGTGCACTGGCTTACCAACCCAAGCATCAAGTTTGTATGTATTTAGCTATATGTGTGTGAGATGCTTCTAGGCACATTCTTACTGGATTTAAGATAAGAAACTCATAACAGCTAGAATGTATCCCTCAAAAAGCTGTTTCCTTTCAGAAACAGCAACACCAATATCATAATTCATTAGCTGGCTTTGTCCTGTCTATTAAGTTACAATTAATAGTTCTCAAAATCAAAGTATTTGTACATATGATTTGAAGTAAGTGACGCATTCTTCCTTTTCTACTTGGCTTTCTTTAGATACATGGAGGAATCTCAGTATGCTTTCTTTCTTTATTTAGAAGCTTGTCTTCTTTGCCATTGATTGCACCTTCTGGTTTGGGCAGTACTGCAGTTCCTCTTTGAGGTTTTTACATGCAGTGTCCTTGATTGCTAGCAAAAATATGCCATTCTAGGTCTGCTGGTGATCAGTTAGCTCTCGGCTTGCATGGCTTTGACATATATATGGTCTTCCTCAGCTAGGGCACTTGCTATCTTAGTAGGTTTGGACTATTGGCACGCAGTATAACTCCTGTTACAATGGTATTCCATTTTTTCCAATACAGCCCCAGTTTCATTTTTGGAGTGGAAGGGATTGGTTTGACGTTTGTTATGTCCAAATCTACAGCAGAAGTTAAGGCCATGTCAAGCAGTGACCTGGTAGAGGAAAGAAATGAGTTAGGGTCTTACAAGGGTTTTAAAAGGAAGGGACAGAGGTCTTGCCATTGGCATCTTTTATGCACATTGGTCCATCCTCTTGGTTGACCACTGATACAAAGTTTTGTCTATCAATGTTGATCACCCTTGATTTATGGTCCATTATTCATAACTTTGCTGTCCAACTTGTGCCTTTGAGAGACATCCCTGGATATTACATGGTCTGGTATCAGTCAATCATCTTATCAGATAAGCTACAGAGGCAGCTTTCCACAGAGGGCAGTGTCAGGCAAACTGAGATGTTTTAGCTGGCATTTAAGCCAGGGCCTGTGTCCTAACCATAGCTAAATATGGATATTGTCAGTCTGTCATTCACAATCCTATCCTTCAAAGATGCATACTCATTTACTTATAAAGATAAAGGCATACAAACACCATGCCAATACCGGGAAGGTTTTCATATGGATAATTTTGGAAAATCATAAAAAATTGTGTAAAACTGACATTTCAGTGCTGTCTGTGCTGTTATAAGTTGTGTATGGTAACAGTTTACAAAATATTTATGTATAAAGAAATTACATAGATTTTTGTTTTCCAGTAGAAAGAAGCTGTCAGGCTTCCATTTACATGTTGTCCAAAATTTTATGTTGCATGTACCATCACAGCAGAATATTATACTGAACTTATAAACTGAAAGAAAATTAATAGAAAATTATGGTAATATTGTGTAAAATAGTCCATACTGAGAGGTTTTTGGAATTTTAAAAGATTGTGTACAAAGGTTTCTGTTTGTAAATCATAGGGTATTAGTAAGGAAGCTTTTAACTAGCTTTTAAATGTTATCCAGATAAAGAACCATTTCCATTATATAAAACCATTGACCTTATGGACATTACAAAAATCTGCAGAAATAAAGAATGAATACATTCACTGCAACTTAAACCAGCAGCAGCACCACTTCCCCCATAGGAATATATGGTATCAAAAAACAGATTTCCAGTACTTAACCACAAATTTAGTCCCAGAATGCCAGTGGCATTTAACTTGCTGTTCAATATTGGAAGTTTCATAGTCTGAAATTTAAAAATGATTAGTTAAGTAGACATATGCAAAATGATTGCCCGATGCCAGAGGAACAGACATTAAGGTTAAATTGTACATCATTGCCATTAATGAAGTCTCCATCTTAATAATGCATGTCAGTACTAATGACAGCCATTTTCACCAAATGGAATTGCAGACATGAATTGTGACTGGCCTTGTACCAAGATTATGTTAAGTCTACAGTAGTGGAGTTTATAAAATAATGTTGAGAGACCTAGACTGTGTATAAAAGTATAAATTTGTTCAGTAATTTAAACAAGTCTAATCTGCAATCCAAAATACAAAAACATAACAGGAATCCATCAAATCAAGATAGTACTCAAAATGATAATGCAAACTCCATGAATATCAAGTTTGAGGGACCTCAGCAGTGACGACATTTATGATGCTTTGTCTTTTGGGGCTCCATCCATAAAACACAATGAATGTATTATTTGATACACAATACATAATTAAATAATATTTAACACAGTATTAATTAAAAGTACCAAATAACACATGAAAAATAATAATTCAAAAATAGAAATGACAATATAAAGGAAAAGAAACCCTGGTTAAGATTTAGCAATATATAATCTTTAGAGCCAAAGTTAAATCTTCTAAATGAAAAACATCTTAAAACATTGTTTAGGAAACAACTGCTTATTGGAAAATAAACCGGTTCTTCTTAAAAACATTGTTTTAAGTCCAATATGTAAAATGTGTTTTCTTACTGAAACTTCGCTAACAGATGCTTTTGGTGGTGCCTTACCTGATGGTTTTACATTTTTCATAAATAGTGTACTACAAACCACAGATAAAAGTGGAACTGATGGTTTTTAATGATGAACTTCGAGCATCTTTCAAAAGACACATTAATATTGTATAATTTGGGTTCCAAATATTAGATATTAAAACTGTAATAAAGCTGTACCACTAATCCCACACTTTCTAAAAGTCATCTTTCTTAGTTGAGTTTATAAGTCATTATGTTTACATGGAGCATCATTTATACAGATAATATCATGGTATTTAATCACTTTAACCAACCCCATATTGGGATATATTTCCACTTTTTCATGTCAGTATTTATATAGTCCTTACACTTGGGTTTCCATTAGCTTATCTTGTTACTGTCCACTGATATAATCTGTTGTTTAAATACAGCACACTCTTTTTAGAGTTCCTGTTGAGGCTATTCATATTAGTTTATTATAGTGTGGTCAACTTTCTGATCATATCCTACCTAGTATTTTCCATTTTTTTTCCATTCCTGCTATTTCTACCACTCTTCAGAGGTCTTTGAAATCTGATTTACAAAGCGTTTCACAATACTTTCAGAATTGAGTTCACCAGAAACATATAACAATAAAAAATGCTTGGTGCTAGTTGTCTGATTTAAATTTCTTTAGTATAAGACATTTCTATTAATTATGGCTCCTCTTTTTCCTGTATAAATCAAAGACTTCTCCTTTTTGCCCCACATTTATAAACATAAACAGACTCCGCCAGTTTTTCAAAAGTTAAATTCCAACAAGTAAGGCCTGCTTGCATAATTGTATTGACGATGACATGTTACATACAAATTGTAGTACAGCACTACCTTTAAAAATTGTTGCTGTGAACTGGCCAGTTGCAATTTAGGAGCTATTTATGTGAAAATTCCCGGTTAATCAGCCCCTCCAGATATTGCACCTTTAACTATTATAAAATATTTATAAATTATTCTTGTTTAGGGGGATGTATGCATCTCATATTCAAGAAAATTAACTTACATAGAAAGCATCATTTTTGAGTTTTATTAACCTTTAGCTACACAATATTTAACAAGTCTCAAGCCATCTTATCAGGCTATTTGTCATTGATCATGTTTTATTCAAAGCTGTTCATATTGCTCATAATCATGCTATAATTTTTCATAAATACATAAATGTTAGATCCTTAGGCAGATCTTTATTCCCATTAAATACGTTCATACAGTGACCTAATGTTTTTCTTATTTGATCTACAGTATTTACATATCATCAAATTCATAATATATTCTCAACAATTTATGCCATGATTTGTAACATTTTATTTTAATGGATTCCTACTTCTTAACAGATTAATACAAATTTAAAAGTAATGTAGGAAATGTGTATTTTACATAATTTCACTTTTATTATTCATTATTATCACATAAATAAGGATACCTACATTTTTAAATATTGACAAATAATGAATTATTTCACTTACTAAAAAATAAAAAATCATGAGTCAAAGTCTAAGTATAAGGTTTATCCTTTTGTCCCAATGCTCCCACTATTAACAGGTGCATGGGAAGAAGGATGGTCCTTTGTAGAATACAGATGTGCATACCACATCAGTTAAGAATCTCCATTTTACATGATGTGTACATCACTGGAATATGGGAAGAAATAAAAAACATACAGAAAACAGTAGTTTTCTGCATCACTGCATCAATAGAAACATGCATCACTGAAATGACATCCATGGAGCTGTTAAGGAATGGTGCTCATTACTGTGCCCCTGTGCTTCTAAGAAACATTTTTCTAAACTTTCCTATAGGATTGAAAGTACTAAGTTTGGTTTTATAATCATTTCTCATATTTTTCATGTTACCTCTACAAACTCACATCCTCTATTATCTGATATTCTGATATTCAATTAAATAGTTCAGCTATTTCTAATTAAATAAAGTTAAATTGTTGTTTCAGGGAAAGATTCATTGTTCTACCCAGGGGTGTCAAACTCCAGTCCTAGGGCCTCATGTATCCACGTTCAAATCGCGATGTATAACACCTACACTTGGCGTAAAGCCACGCACTTTTCCACGGTACCTCATACCTTGTCGTACGCAAGTTCTCCACTCGGTTTTGCAGACTGGTGGCACCCAGCGTCAAAGCAATGCTACTGTTCCTGTGTGGTTACACCTTATTTTCCTGATGCGGCTTTATAAATGCACTGAAACTAACCGCATATTATTTATTAGTGTAACGTATCTGATTGTAATTAACTTGTAACAACATAATGGTCCAGGGAATAGCCATAGTATTCCAAATACCATAACTGCTTTAGCGTTGTTACTCTCACTGCACCTTCTTCTTTCAACTGCTCCCGTTAGGAGTTGCCACAGCAGATCATCTTTTTCCATATTACTCTCACTGCACCACTCGAAGTATTTATATCACTGTATCTGAGTGTGAATCACAGCAGCAGCTGATCAGAAAGAGAATTATCGGTATACAGCTTCAAGGACACGCTGTCTCAGCCACTGCAAAACGTTTTAAAGCCTTTCCCGTACGGACCTCGCGGTTCAGAAAGTTTGATCCCAAGAACTATAAACGCACTCAATCAATTGCTCCTTGTAGAACTGTTTGCATGTATAAGTACAATCACCCCACTGTAAACTTGCACTATAGTTATAATATCGCACAACCTGAGCCACTTTATAAAGCGCGTATTTACATATGATGACAATATCATTTTTAAGATGAAATGCAGCAAAATATGTTTATTATATTATATAGATTAAACTTTAACTTCATTTAAATAATCTATATTCTTCACTGGGAGTGTCGTGAAGGATAGAATATTTAAACATGTACTACGAAGATATTTCAATGTTCCTTAAACGTTTTGAAGAATCGGCACTCCCCAATTCTGATTGGGTATTTGGGGAAAAAAAAGCAAGGACTGCAGTGGTGGCTACGCCAATATATATTGAATATAAAACAGAAAGAGAACATAACAACACAGCTAAAAACGCAGCAACAAATTTCGGCAAAAGTTAAATGCTTGTGTCATGAGCACGAGGCGGCTATGCAGTGTCCGCAATGGACGTGTCCATCCACCGTGCATAAGCTTCCTTATTGACATTGGCGGCGAAGGGGCCACCGATTCTTCCTCTGCCCAGTGCCACCACAAGCCTAGAACCGCCCCTGAGTACTGCTGCAATAAATTATTTCATCGAAGGTCGCACACAATCAATGCACCGTGAAACTCATGTTTAATAACGTGCTTTAACTCCTATCATCATGAAAATGATATCACGTATACATCTCAGTATTTTAGTTATTCGGAGAACTGTAATATCACGAATGTAATGAATTCTGTGTCCAGTTGGAGGAAGAGAGCCGGTTTAAGAAGCAAGTAGTAATTCACACATATAGAGCACATAGAAGATCAAATACAAAACAAAGCATTTAACGTGCTACTTTAATTACGATGTGATTTGAGAAACTGGTTACTTAAACGATTTTAAGATGAAGTTTATGATGTTCTACTTTAATGACAAAATAAACTACGTGATTAAAGTGGAGATTTCGAGATTGAAGTTGACATTTCGTGCTTTTTCCCCACTGTGTGCCTTTTTTTTCTCTGTACCCTAATAAGCTTTCATATGACACTCAAACAGTGGGCTACAACTCGCCTTTTCACGGCGACTTTGATATGTGACTTCTTTTTTATTTCCAGCACTGTGTGATTTTGTGAACGTGAGCTTTCAAGTTTCTCCAACATGCTATGTCACTCGATCAACTTCCTTTTGTTGATTATACCATGGTTTATTTGAACAAATAGTATGTTTTTCATTTGCCTCCACTTGGTATTCGCTTAAATTCTTATATTTTCCCCCGTGCTTTTCCTATTGTCTTTTCACAGAAGGCTGAGCTTAAGGGCGATATATTCATTTGCACATTCAAAGAGGAGTAATTCTGGGAGGAGTTGAGGCGTTACATAAAGCGCGTGCATGAGCGTTACTTTTCACGTTGATTGGGATTTATGTAGCGGAAGAACGTGGAAGTTGGAGTACACACAGATTCCTGCATCTGGATTTTTCTGTGCGTAAGCACATTTCGGCTTTTGTGCTTACGCCATGTTATAGTGCGAGTTCTACGCACGGCGTTATACATGAGGCCCCTGGTGGGCTGCAGTAGCTGCAGGTTTTCATTATAACCCTTTTCCTAACTGGTGACCAGTTTTCACTGCTAATTAACTCCTTTTCCCTTCATTTTAATAGCACTGTCTTTAAGGATTCAGTGCTCCGAATTGATTATTTCCTTCATTGTATGTCAGCCAAAAAGAAATGAGACATGAAACAAGCCAACAAATTACAAGCTTAATTTGGGTCTTCAAACTCCAAACAATTTCACTCCAACCAGTTTCTAAACGAGAAACTTGTTCTTGCTGTTAATTAAAGCCATTTTTTATTTCCATGGCCGGTGGCTGCTCTCATTCTGCCACAGTAGACATTTCCAAAACTGTTGACTTTGTTTTTTTCTATGAATACTGACAAAAATATGTTGTTGACCTGAGCAATCAACTTTTCTTTATTTTCAAATATTGTGTGATGGGCACAGGTGAGTGGGTCATGTGGTGGCTTGTTTTGTGTTTCATTATTGTTTGGCTGCTAATGAAGGAAAAAGAAAGCACTAAGGGGCCTGAGTCAAGTTAATTAAAATTAAGACATAAGGTAAATTGACAGCAACAACTGGTTATTAATTTAGAAGAGGGTTAGAATGAAAACCTGCAGCCACTGCGGGCCTCCAGGACTGGAGTCTGACACCCATGCTTCTGCCTACAAATACCTTTCATTCTTAAATTCACGTGTACCATGTTTACTTTTTTTCTTTTATTATTTTTAGGAGCAATACTTGACAAGACTAAACTAAGCCAGGCTAGTAATCACTTGTCATTGGTCCTTTTATCATTTTCATTCCTTTCTCTATAAATTGAGTTTACCTGCTCATTTATTTTCAGGTCATTCATTTTGCCTAAGAGCAGCCTGTGGATCTGACAACAAAGGAATTCCCCCCAAAAATTATTAAACTATTTATTTTTGCTACTCTTCAAAGCTAGGCTAAAAATGGTAAAAAGAGTTTTGTTGTTTTTTGCATTTTTATCAGTTTTAAAAAGAGATTTAAGTAAAATATTTCATAAAAAAAGTTAAAGATAATCATGTTTTCATTCTGTAACAGTATGGCAGTGAATTTAAATTAGACTTGTACAGAGTAAAAACATTTAAGTCAGTATATTTTTATGATCTGTTTCTATAATTCTACATAGGGTTCTGGAAAGCCAGATGTTACACCACAAGCAGCACTGTGGCCTAGACCTCAAGGGACCCAGTATGGGGTGTCACTTCATTGCAGGACACACTTACACTCACACCCTCACATAGTGATACAGGGATAATTTGGAATTGCCTGGAAGTTGGTACTACACTCAAACATAACTGCAAGTGGACAAATTACTCCAGAAGGCAAAGTAACATGTGAGTAAAAACTATATATGAAAATGACTCACAGTGGTGATGATACAGCACTGCCTTAACACATGTCGAAACAAAAACAACAGATGTCTTGCCTGGAACTCCTTTGTGTTTGAGGTAGGAGAATTTCAGTGATTGCAGGAATCATGCTTATTATTATCAAATAAATAATAAAGTACTCACTCATACACAAGCTTTTGTTATTGCCACTTTTATCCTATTATGGAGTTAGTGAAGAAATAGTTTTGTGCTCAATGATATCAAATGTGAACTTTAATTGCTTTAACGTGTCTTTTCACAAATTTGTAAGAGAAGATATAATGATGGTAAGGTGAATCACTTTTAAATACAATGTTCTACAAAGGTGAATCACTTTTAAATACAATGTTCTACATTCTCTGATTGCATTGTCTGAGCATGTCTATAGATATCTCTCCAAGCATCCATTCATTTTCTAACCAGTTTATACAGTTTTATTCAGGGTCATGGAGGAAACCTCCCATACATCCACTGTCATACATACAGGACTGTGTACAAATGCAGTGAAAGCACATATGTCATATATTTGAAAGGTACATTGGTGAATGGAATGTAGTCTACCAGTTACGCCAAAGGTAATACCAGTACAGTTAATATTCAAATTCTAGATTAGTACTCAGGCTAAGTCTTATGAGACATTTAAGAGACCTTGAAAACAGCGTAATAAAGCCTGTTTTACAGGAGTTTTGAAAAAATACATTAATGTAAAACTGGTACGTTTGATCTTAAACCAGAAACCTTAAAGTTTAGAAAAATGTTAAAAAATAAAGGGTCAGATCTGGAAAATTAAAGCACCAGGGGCCTCATGTATAAACGGTGCGTACGCACAGAAATGTTGCGTAAGAACTTTTCCACGTTCAAATCGCGATGTATAAAACCTACACTTGGCGTAAAGCCACGCAGTTTTCCACGGTACCTCATGCCTTGTCGTACGCAAGTTCTCCGCTCGGTTTTGCAAACTGGCGGCACCCAGCGTCAAAGCAATGGTACTGTTCTTGTGTGATTACTCATTATTTTCATGACGCGGCTTTATAAATACACAGAAACTAACCGCATATTGTTTATTAGTGTAATGCATCTGATTGTAATTAACTCGTAACAATATAATGGTCCAGGGAACAGCCATAGTATTCCAAATACCATAACTGCTTTAGCGTTGTTACTCTCACTTCTTCTTCTTCTTCTTCTTCTTCTTTCAGCTCCTCCCGTTAGGAGTTGCCACAGCGGATCATCTTTTTCCATATTACTCTCACTGCACGACTCGGAGTATTTATATCACTGTATCTGAGTGTGAATCACAGCAGCAGCTGATCGGAAAGAGAATTATCGGTATACGGTTTCATGGACACGCTGTCTCAGCCACTGCAAAATGTTTCAAAGCCTTTCCTGTACAGACCTCACGGTTCAGAAACAGTTTCATCCCAAGAACTTTAAATGCACTCAATCAATTGCTCCTTGTAGAACGGTTTGTACTTATAAGTACAATCACCCCACTGTAAACTTGCACTACAGTTATAATATCTCACATCCTGGGCCACTTTATAAAGCGCGTATTTACATATGATGACGATATCATTTTTAAGGTGAAATGCAGCAAAATATGTTTGTTAAATTATACACATAAAACTTAAACTTCATTTAAATAATCTATATTCTTCACTGGGAGTGTCGTGAAGGATAGAATAATTAAACATGTACTACGAAGATATTTCAATGTTCTTTAAATGTTTTGAAGAATCGGCGCTAAGCTTACAGATGGCTTAACTTCTATTACAGAGCTGATTGTGTGGCGATCGGTTACTTGGGGAAAGAAAAGCAAGGACTCTTGGGCGGCCACGCCAATATACAGTATATTTGAATATAAAACAGAAAGAGAAAATAACAACACAGCTAAAAACGCAGCGACAAATTTCGACAAAAGATAAATGCTTGTCATGAGCACGAGGCTCATGAAACACATGTTTAATAATGTACTTTAGCTCCTATCATCATGAAAATGACAGCACGTATACATCTCAGTATTTTAGTTATTCAGAGAGCTGTAATATCACAAATGTAATGGACTCTGTGTCCAGTTGGAGGAAGAGAGCCAGTTTAAGAAGCAAGTAGTGATTCACACACATAGATCACATACGAGTAGAAGATCAAATACAAAACAAAGCATTTAACGTGCTACTTTAATTACGATGTAATTTTGAGAAACTGGTTAATTAAACGATTTTAAGATGAAGTTTATAATGTTCTACTAAATGACAAAATAAACTACGTGATTAAAGTGGAAAATTCGAGATTAAAGTTGACATTTCGTGCTTTTTCCCCACCATGTGGCTTTTTTCTCTGTACCCTAATAAGCTTTCATATGACACTCAGACAGTGGGCTTACAACTCTTCTTTTCACGGCAACTTTGATATGTGACTTCTTTTTTATTTCCGGCACTGTGCAATTTTGTGAATGTGAGCTTTAAATTTTCTCCAACACGCTATGTCACTCGATCAACTTCCTTTTGTTGATTATACCACGGTTTATTTGAACAAATAGTATGTTTTTCCTTTGCCTCCACTTGGTATTCGCTGAAATTCTTATATTTTCCCCGTGCTTTTCCCATTGTCTTTTCACAGAAGGCTGCGCTTAAGGGCAATTTATATTGATTTGCATATTCAAATAGGCGTAATTCTGGGAGGATTTGGGGCGTTACAAAATCGGCGTGCACGAGCGTTAGTTTTCACGCTGATCGGGATTTATGTAGCGGAAGAACGTGGAAGTTGGAGTACGCACAGATTCCTGCATCTGGATTTTTCTGTGCGTAAGCACATTTCGGCTTTTGTGCTTACGCCATGTTATAGTGCGAGTTCTACGCACGGCATTATACGTGAGGCCCCAGGAGTTTTGTGATATTTGAAAAATGTATTAATTAAACTTTTCTGTTAAATATTACTTTTTAGTAAGTTTAACCAGTTAAAGATACTAATACAAACCTAAGAATTGCATATGTTACAAACCAAACAGAGTGATTCTCTGACAAACCAGATTTTAAAAGCATGTTGTTGCGAAAACAGTTTTAAACAGTTTGTTTAAATTAAAATATCCTGAACTAGCGACTGGGAGCCCCATCGAATCGGGCTACAAATTCAACGTTTGTGAAATCCATACTTTCTCTGCAGAGAATTATTTGTTTTGTTAAGTCCTTGAAATGATTTTGTTATCATGGCAGTGATTTGTGGTTAAAATAGACCTTTTCGGCCGCCACAAGGCACAGGCTGCTCGATTCTTTCAACCCATGCTGCATTTGCAGGTGTTCGAGCTTCTTCAGTCACTTGTGCACGGCTGGCACGACTTTCTGTCAGCATTAGTAGCATTCTGTAGCGCATGTTCTTCATCTGTCCTTTATGTCCGATTTGCACTATTTCTTTCAGTGTTAGTAGCATTTGTAGCCATACGCTGCTCGTCCGTTTGTTGTGCTCCTTGTGTATGTGTGGTCGCATTAGCAAGTGTACGTTCTGCGTCAGTCATGTGACTTTATTTCCTACACATCCTTCCCGCGGCCGCTGCTCTTGTGGCTGCTCGAGGTATTGCTGCGAACACCATACATATGGATAGTATCAAATTATATATAAGGATTATCTTGGAATGCACTAATTCAACAGTATAGATATAATAATGTTTAAATGTTATTTTAGTATTGATTTCAAACAGTATTTTCCAGTTACTGGAGAGAAAATGTCACAGAATTAATTGAGCATATATTCATGGTAAGATAAATCAGGTAGTCCATGATGATACAATCCTTTATCAACTCTATGCACAAGATTATAAAATTCTTCCAATTTGTAGTTAATCCCCATGTCCATCACACATAAAAATTCAAGCCCAGCATTTGATTATTTATGAATGCCAACATTAGTTTACTTAACTAATAGTTGAGTAACTACTTGATGAACAAAACCAGTATTTTCAAGCTGTTGTTACTATTAGTATTTATATATTCTGTTACAGAAAGAGGGACAATATTGTTCACTTGAATAATGGAGGTACTTTTATTTAAGAGCTGTTGAGCAGGATTTGTTTTTTCTGTTGTAGCAGTGAGGTATTGAGTATTGTAAAATTTCATTGGTACCGGTATTGAATACAAAAATTCTGGTATCATGACATTTTTAGTATGATTATATTAAAAATGGAAAAGGATTTGGAAATTATTGTGTATTTCCTTAATATTTTTTGGCTTATTTATTTTTGTCCTGTTCATAGGTGAAAACATCAGAAATGTACAGTATGTACTCGGTTCTTATGCCATTTGTTTTACTTGTATTTTTATGTCATGCTTGCAGCCATTAAAACACTTCACTGTTTCTTGGCAATTGAATTATTAGCAGTATTGTTATCTAACTGCTTTTCATTATTTCTAATATCCCTTGGATGATTTACTTTCTTGAGTTTATAAGCAATGTATGCCCTGATCTTTAGCCATTTTGAAATACTTTTAGGATTTTTAAACTAAAACTTTGTTCCAGTTACCATATTTAACAACTTGATCAGTTTGAGTTTGCATCTCAGGATACTTTCCTGTTGTTTTGGCTCTGTTACATGTGCATCAATTGCTGACAAGTAAACAGCTGTGTTACTTAAGGCCAAGGTGTAACATTAATTATTCATGTGAAATTCAGCTAGGAAAAGGAAGAAAATAAATTTAAGTGCAATCAAAAATGTAAAAAAACATACCCTAAGGCTTGTATTACTGAAAAAATCCTGTATGCTAATGTTATTGTGAAAATGTGCAGAAGAAACCAGCTTCACTGTCAGACTGGCCGGTGAACTAGACCATTTTTTCATGTTATTCGTCATAGAGTCAACTTTCTTCCAGTCATCCTAAAGAACGGTAGAATCACTTCTCTAGAATCCCTCTGTATTCAAATTTTAAAATAAAAACATCCTTGCCTGAGTTTCATCAGCTTTCCCTCTGATGGAGCATTTTGAAGAAAATGGATCCTAGCAATCAAAAGAGATAAAGGACGGAACATTTTTATATACCATAATAGACCTTATGTTTGTAGCCAGCCCTTTAAATCTGATGAGTACATAAAGTTTATGCACTGCCTTAAGACTAATACTGTGCCTTTTCAATTTAAGCAGCTCTGACATGGGAATCAGCTTTTGAAAGGGGCTATGCTTGTCTCTGCATTAATGTGTGAGAGTCTGTGCTGATGCAAAACAGGACAACAGGTCCCTTCTCAATAGAACACAACTGTGCAACGGCACCTGCTCTTGTTAAATATATACAACTTAACATAACAGCAGTGTCATTCGTTTTGTTTAACTACCAGTATGAACCAGAAATTTAAATGCTGTATGTCAAATCATTTCATGTCAGGAACCTAATATCTCATATACAGCAAATATGAAAAAATATTTTGAAACTATGCAAAGATAAATGGTCACTAGATAAACACATATCAAATGTGGTCATTTTATAAGATTACAGCTACTTAACCTTGTTTTTCTGTATTTCAACCCGAAATATATCGAAACATAGTGAGTTAAAGTCATATATAAAAACAAAACGGGTAAGTTTAAACTATTACCACATTGACATAAGAAAGTTAACAAACTTAACTTGGTAATTATAAACTAATTTCTCCATGAAAATTTTTCAGCTATGTCAAGTTTTGATGCGTTTGTTGCATAATGCTTTTCAACATTACTTCTTACATTGCAGAAATTGATTACTGGAAGTGGTAGTAGAGAAGTGGAATAAACACAATCCATTGCTGGCTAACTAACAGGAAGGGTATATACCCGTCATTTCTGAGTTTTGTGCAAAGGGGCTAATGCGAGGGTACTTTATTGATTAGTTTGTTAACCAGAACAGAATAACAGTACAGTACTATTTCTGCTCTGCCAGGAAAACCCTGACAACACTATTTTATAACCAAGTAGACACTGAAAATGGAAATCAAATATCTCAATCCTGACCAATCCTCCTAATTCTTCATGTTCTAATCCTTGTGATTGACTGTCACCTTTCATTAGCTGATAAACAATAGATAATTCTTATCTTGTAACTAATGATGACAGAACACCTCGGAGTTCAATTTCCCCCAGATCTGCCAAAATCACAAAAATTTTCTTGGACTTCTGCAAAATGAAATGAAGTCAACTGGAAAGGAGGAACTGAGCTACTGTAGTTTTGACTGGATTATAATGGTGAAATACAGGTAAACTTTTGTTACAACGAACTCCCAGGGACCTAAAAAATATTTTGTTGTAATGAGATTCTGTATTTGCCACTATAGTGCTTTCTTTAGTAGGCGTTCTTTGCAGGCGTTTGCAATCATTTCAATAGCTTCTTTCACGTTAATTTTAATCTCCTCCTGCCTACAAGTTATGCTGATTAGAATTTTTCTCAGCATTTCCTTGCCATAATACACTTTCAGGGTGCGAATGATAGCCAAATCCAATTTGCTGAAGCACTGTTGTGCAATTGGGTGGGCGGAATTCAATGCGAACATTATCTAAATGTAGAAGCATGTTGTGGGGAGCACAGTTATCAATCAGGAGCTGAATCATCCTTTTCTTCTTCATATTGTGAGGTTTCTGAACTCTTTTGAGACCCCCTCCACTCCCCACGATTACAGCATCTGTGGAAGATTGTCTGTTGCCAGGGCAGGGCAACATCAGGCTCATAGCGCTGCAGTGAAGCGACACAGAAGAAAATCATAAAAGATTGGGGTCACGCTATGTCTCTGTCTTGCACCCCAAAACACGAGGCTTAGCCTCAGTACTTTAGCAAAACCAGCTTTATTCAGCTTGAAACAGGAATGGTACACTTATTTATTGTAGTGTGATCTGCCACTCTGCTTCACACAGACACAGCAGTCAGGCAGGGTCATGGGCAGGTCAGTGACCAAGTAATCCTGTTATCTGCATTTATAATGTACCTTGCATCACCCACCGATATCTTTTCTGTATGTTTTGGCGGAGAGACGCAGCTTAGCTTTGATCGCACTTCGGGGCACTTTTTGGCGTGCTGTCAATTTGAGGGAGGTCCCAAGAGAGATTACAAACCTCACATTTTCTTGAATGAGTGCCACATTAATAGGAATGTTTCTTGAACGAGCATCACTGAACCACATAAAAACTGCTTTTTCAACATCTTCGAATGCAGCAGTTCACATATGTTTGCAACCCGAGATTTTTCTTCTTTTTTTACTCGGTCTTTCAAGAAAGTCGACATCGTCGATTGCGAAAATCCAAATTCACTGAGAATATATTTTTTCTTTTTGCCGCAATCGAGAGCTGCAAAAATGTAGTTTTTTTTTTTTTTTATATGAACTGTTATCGTTTTTTCGTGTCTGCCATTTCTATAGGAGCGTGACAATAAGTTAAATTCCAATGGATGTTTTTCAAATGTTGACGAGCAATAAGCAAAAGGTATCACTGAAAACCGCAGGAAACAAAAAGGGCAAAAAAAGCCAGTACGAGGAAAGTTCGAAGAAAGAAAAAAAATTACAATGTTTCTGTTTGGAGGTCGTTGTGCAAAACTGAGCTGCGGCCTCAGAACTAACTGCTCTGTGGATGATTCATTCAGACATTTCAAGGTCTTTTGGACACTTTGTTGTAATGAAAGTATCTGCTGAATGTACGTCATAGTAATGAGATATGGGGAAACTGTCGGGACCATAAAAATACTTTGTTGTAATTAAAATTTCATTGTAAAGATATTCGTTGTAACAGAATTTTACCTGTAGTCTTAAGTGTCCCTGGGGGTTAAGGAAGCATCTACACACTATGCTGGATTGATTTTCATGGCCAAAAATGTCATCTGAGCTGTGAGGCAGTAGTGCTAACCACTGTACCAACTTGCCTAATACAAGAAAATCCTTATAAGATTTTCAAAATCAACACTAGTCGTAACATAAATAAGAACAAATATGTAATGTAAAATGAGTATGTGTTCAAACAAAGTAACACAGTTCTTAAGACTATAAGATTTCAGCCTACTACCTTCGCTTTAACCCCAGATTCTCCAAGCGATTCATCTTCTAAAGTTAACAGTGAAATTAACACAGATATTTTGGTAAATAAGTAATTTTAACCAAATAACTGGAGCAGAAGTCTTGTAGTACAAAAGCAGAACTCTTTAGGAGATTACTCCAGTTCTTATAATATTAAGGTTACATTTCACTGAAATAATCCTTTTGTGTGAAATCATACCATACCAGGTTTTGTGTCTGGGACAGTTAATGCTTGTAGCCTTTTACTGCTTTAAGGCCAAACACTGATATTTGTGCATGTATTTAGCCAATATGTATAAAAACTAAGTGTAGACATTTGAGCAAAACTTTATTTTATCAGTGCCACATAATAATTAACAGCATTCATACCATCCATTTTAACTGGAAAAGAGATTATATATTTTTATTTGAATGGAAATGTTATATGAATGGGCAGCATGGTCAGGTAGAGGTTAGTACTAATATCTCACAATTCCAGTAACCTTTATTTGATTCCCATTCCACTATTTGGAATTTGTATGTTCTGCATTTCATCTTATGGGTCATCTTTGGGTATTTCAGCTTCCCTCCACACCCTTAAGACTGTTAACTGCTTACTCTAAATTGGCTTGGCAAGAGCATGTCCTGTTCGTGGATTGACATCCAGTCTGTAGTTGGTCCCTTCAGGAGACCTGTATTTGCTGTATTTGTAATATAATGTGTTACACTTATCTGAGTGAGACTCTGTTTTATAATAAACTAGCTGCATGTGGTCTTCGGGACAAAAAACAACCCAAAGACAACCTAGCAGTTTCACTATATTTGTGAACTTGGAGATGTGTCAGCTAACTCTTAAGAATTACCCAGTGCAGAGGACATGGACTCACCTTGTGCTTTCTGCCGCACTGGCTTTTGTAAGAAGACACTGGCGATACCATATCTTAGCTGTATCACTGGCATATGAGTCCTATTAATCTTTGTCTCGAGAATATACCTCCAGATAGACGATGTTTTCAGTGAAAGTCAACCTTGCCCACTGTTGCTAAGGTGTGTCATTTGCGCGTTTCTGAGCTTTGATGAATGCTTTGTTTTGACGTTGTGTCTCTTCATCTGTGTCATTAGTACGACATCATTGTTGCGTGGCGGCGTTTGCTGCACACAGGACTTTCGTAGCAAGTGCTGACAAATTTAAAAGTGCATGTATGCGCCATACACACAGTTCTTTTGTTTATATATCTCTAATGCACTGAAAGTCAGGGAAGATAACCCATGGCATAGAGAGGTGTGTATATTCAGAGATTCTTGAGTCATAGTGTGGACACAGAGGATGGTATATATGGAGGCTTGCTATAACATTTGTTGTTTAATCCTAATCAGACTGTACAGATATTTGTCCTCTTATACTCTTCACCAAGAGTGTGCACGTTTTCAGTGTTATATATACTGGTCATCGAGTCAGGCACAATCCATATAGCCCGGTTATTTGTGAGCCTGAAAAACCAACCTCCTCACAAAATGAAGTGAAGCTGGGGTGAACCATAGTGGCTCAATGAAATAGACATATGTATGTGCTGGTTATTTGTGGACGTCTGACAGTCATCTATTGATGTTAGTAGCTATGTGATGCAAAGGTGACCTTGATAGCCATTTGAAATTTAAACATGTTCAGAACCCTGATTAAAAAAAGAATTTTGATTAGTTCTTCTCATGTAAATTAAGTGGAACACAATCAGTTCTCTTTTAAAATTCTTTATTTTATTATATCATTAGACAGCTGAATGATATCTTGTGATACTGTATATACCACATAACAAATGGCTTGATTGTTTGATGGATTAAGTTCCTTCAAAAGCCATCCTGAGTGTCCAATAAATGAGAAATCTATTTAAGGTACATTTGAATAAATCAACCCTTGTTACCATAAATTTATTACGTTATAATATGCCACTATCCCGATCTTAAAATCTCATGAGTATTGTCTTTCAAAACATAGTTTGTCTTCAATGTAAAAATGGAGAGAAACTTGATTTAGGAAATCAACAATTTATCACTTTTCATTCTTTGTCTCAACATCTTGTGTGAACAACAAGACATATAAATACATCATTCTATAATCTAATCGTAAATTTTCAAGTACAGAATCTTAATGAGATAGGGCCTTACCTAGCAAAAATTTCATTAAGTCATCTCAAGATGAACCAGACTTCAAATGAGATGAGAAAAAGGCTATACTTTAGAACAAGGTGTGCTGTATTTCAGGTAAGTTACATTTTGTATAATTTGTAGTATAGATTAGGCATTCTACAGTTATGAATACTTCAAGTGTGCAGTATTTAAAATAATGACAATAAATATGTTGTTTTAGCACTCACAATTAAGCCAACCAATCAGTGTTTTTGATCAAAGGTGGTTTTTCTGCTGTCAGATTTAATGTTTGTGAAAGAGAGACAATGAATATGTAAAGTTACCTGTTGCAACCAAGCTAATCAATGGATTTTTCAATTAATAATTGAAAACCTGTTTAAAAAACCAAGTCACAGCTGATAAATAAATCCAGTTCAAAAACATCTAAAACTAAGGTGTTTAAACAAAAGGAGATGTCAAGTAAAAACAGGAACATGCCAAGGTGAAAAGTCATAAACTTTGATGCCTATATTAAACTGCTGCCAATCAGTCTCTCAAATGATATGTACCAATCATATGTATAACATTTTCAACTATCCACCAAACAAATTTTTGCAATATTTAATTTTTTTTCTCCTTTTCACTTTCCCGCATATACATATATACAGTATATATTATGACCAGGAGTGTGAACTTCGAGTGTGCAGCACAGCACACAACTTACCACCACTGAGTGAAATGTTCTAGATTAGACCATTTATGCAGAGAATTCTGTAAAAGGAAACACACTTGAAAATACAATTCATGCTGGATCAGTTACATGCCATCCTCTTGTCATCTCCAGGCTCACAATTAGGGTTCATGATCCGGGAATACCTTATTCAGGTCTGTCTTTTGCAGGATACTGTGGAAGGTGCTGGTAATTCCCTTTTGCAGATTCCTGAATCTTCCTTAAACAAAAGAGATATTCTTGAATTCTGTCTACGCAAGGCTGCTCCTCATCCTGAGGTACTGTTGCATGTGCTTTGACCTCCTGTATTGAATGTTTCATTGACACTGTGCAAGGAAAAGGCCTGTTTGGGAGTTATTTTATTCAACACAGAAACCTCCAAAGATACCATATATTTTATACACACACACCAACATAGAGATTGACCATATTCTATCCCTAAGGTGAAATTGGCAGAGGTGGAATTGGTGGTGCAGAAAATCCTGGACATGGGTATGAAGTTATGGTACATAGTCCTTCCTCATTGTTCTTGTTGTCAAAGTGGACAGGACATTAAGGGGCTGTATTGACTTCAGGACAATCAACCAGGTTCTCACTTTGACCATGTTATCAATAAACTTTGGAAAGCTTTTTCGTAAACACAACTAATGTAACTAGGGGTTATTGGCAGATGTCCTTCATAAACAGTGCAATAAAGAAAACTGCCTTTAGCACCTCTCTTGACATTGACAGTACTGTCTTCTTCTATTTGGACTTCAAAGGCGCCATGGGCCGGCAGGGGGGTGCAAGTAGGTGCACGTGCACCCCCCTAGCTTTTGAAAAAAAAGGAAATGGAGAAAAAAAATAAATCTTTCAATAATAAGAAAAAACGCGAAAAAATAGTTTTTATTTTAAATTTTTAAATTACAATTAGACGTTTACATTTTACAACTATACATAAACAATCATTCACTTTGTTTCTAAAAGAGCATCTCAAGCCTTCTTTTTTGTTGTCCAAACTTGTCTACAACTTTGTCGATAAATTTTGGACAATTATTTATTCTTTTTTTGTGTACACTAAGCATACATAATCCACTTAATCTATCGCAACTCATTGTAGATCGGTTCCAAGTTTTGACGCGCCGTAATGTGCTAAAAGATCTTTCAATACTGCAGGTTGTTGCAGGAAGTGTCATGCCAATCTTGAGTGCCTCGGAAACAGCCGGATAAAACTTCGTAGCCTCTTCAATTAAACTCATGCAATCGGTAATTTCGTTTGCAATGTTTTTATTTTTCCACATCTCATACCATGTGGTAGCATCAGATATAAAGTTTGGAAGAATATCACCATACAGACTGTTAATGTCTTCCAGAACTATTAAAAACGATGATTTATCCAATTTACTCATTTCTTTTGGGTGAAGTTGTAAAAGTGAAAATGCTTTCTCTTGTGTAAAAGAATACCGAATTTGTAGAGAAGATATTATAGAATCCAAATAAGGGATGAAAATGGACCTCCTAAAATATTCTTCTGCGTTTTCAGAAAGTAAATTCGATCTGTGAACTTGCCTTTTATTTAACCGTGGCTGTTTTAATTCAATGTCTAATTCTTCACAAATCGATTGTGCTTTTTTGAAAATCAATGAAAACTCTTCAGAAACATTGTCTCGATGGGATTGCAGCACATCTATTAATTGAATTATATGAGCAGTTACATCTTTAATGTTCATATTTACTTGCTGCAACTGATTGCACACAGGTTCGAGTTTAGCGAATAAGTAGCAATTACTAAAAGCGTCAAAATGTAAGTTGGAGTTGTAATAGCAGTGAACAGCAAATGAGCCTTAACCTTTGTGTTTTTGTTCGCACTGTCCTCTGTAAGCTTTTCTAGCGCTTGGACAATTACCAAAAAGTTCTCCGAAAATATTCTGATACTTTTATACTTTGCCGACCAACGTGTTTCACAAAACAGAGGAATATTAGGAATCAAAGATCGTCGTAAAGTGCTCTCTCTAAACAGAACAGTACGCTTTAGAGAAAAATATTTATCATAAAAGTTGTAGAACTTATCAATGTCTACAATTTTTATTTGAAATATTTTCTCTAAAGTGTACTATTCTCAGAAATCGGAACTATTAACCGGCGTAAAAAGAGGTCTAGCTGTATGTAAGTGCTTACAAAATTACATTAAAAACTTAAGGAAAAAAGCACTACCTATGCCACTGAATACATCAATAACATTTTTAACTATATTCCAGTGATCATATGATAACAAAAAAAAGTCGATGATTTTTTGTCAGAAAATTAAAAATTAGGTCATGCCTTAAGTGGTTAATCTATCTATGCAAAAACTGACTGCTCTGTACTGTTCAGAGATAGCGACTGTATTGGCAGGTATTTAATGGGCACATACATATACAAAAAGTTTTTGTTGGGGGGGCGTAGAAAGAAAAAAATCTCTTTATGCACCCCCCTGAATTAAATCCTGGCGGCGGTAATGAAAGGCGCATACAACCTTTCACTCTGTGGTGGAGAGTGGAGATAAAACCTTTAGTGCCTCCTACTTAGATCACTCTTGGGCTATTATGAGAAGTGTGTAGATTATATTTCTGAAAGGATGGCACTTGGTATGAAACTCAGCAGTTAAGACAGAATTTTAGGTCCTAAAATAGTCTCTATGTTTGGTTACCCTAAATTTAACTCTGTTTTTATTCACAATTGTGTCCTTAATCAATAAGCTGTTTTGGAGAAAGTTATTCTGCTATGAAGATGAAAGCCCTTGCCATGACGTAGGCCCTGGGTGGAGAATTCAAACTGGTTCCTAAGCATGCTTATTTTCATTTGACGGCAATGCACAAAGTCTAAAGCTCATGATTGATCGAGTGGTTTTGAAAATTTCAACCATATAGGCTCAAAGTTGTTCACAAAAGAAGGACTATCCACAGAAATGCAGATGCCTTGTCTTGAGTCCACAGGCTCTTAAGAAGAGTTCCTTTCTAAAGCAATGTGTGTTATATGGCACTGGTCAGTCATCTTGACAATAAATGAAAGTATTTTAGTCATTTCAGTTTGTTTGTGATGCTCACTCCAAGAAATTCAAACCTGAGCTCTCTTTATACAGCATCCTATCTAAATGCAGATTGCAGTGTGCTCTGCCTTCCGAAATATATGATCATCTCCTTGCTTTTGCTGACATTAAGGCTGAGATTGTTTCCTGGTTCCACTGATTCAACAGGTAGACCTCTTCCCTGTAAGTCGTCTCATTATTGTTGTTAATGAAGCACATGATGGGGTGTCATCAAAAAATGTAATGGTGGAGTTAGAGCTGTGTCTAGCCACATAGTAATAGGTAAATAAGCAGTACAAAAGTGGGCTTACCATACTAACCTGTAAGATGCCTGTGATGAAGGTCAGCGTGCAAGATGTGATGTTGCCAATCTGTGTATCCTGAGGTCTGTTGGCTAGAGAGTCCAAAATCCAGTTGCATAGTGCAATGCCAAGCTGGGATGTCAGCTTTGGGGGGTTACAATAGTTTTACATGCTGAACTGTAGTCTATAAACACAACTCTGGCATAACAGTATTTTATATCCAGGTGTGCCAGGATGACATGAAATGCAAGGCTGAAGTCTATCAGATAGTCCACTTGTGTTTTCTTATTCACAGCGATAATTGGTGTGCTTAGGAGGAAAGAAAATTAGATAATGATATTGCAGCAGAGAAATAAAAAAAATTTAGTATTGTTAAAAGCACATTTGAAATCTCCAGCACTTGTGTGTTTGTGTCTTCATATACTTGGAAGTAAAGATAGAAGGTTATAAGAAAATGTGCTATTATGTCAGTTAAGTGTGTCCAGGTGCTTTAATTTTATGTAATTTCCCAACTTCAATAACACTGTAACTGTGTTTGTCAGGAATCACTTTTAGAAGGAAGAAAGGTATGGAAGCACACTGTGTACGGTAACGGTATGGTGCACAACGTTATAGGCACAAGAAAACAAGCAGAAAAAAGCTAAAAGAAAATATGTGAAAGAAAGATGCACTTAAAAGCGCCCATATCTTTACACTACTCAACAACTGTCGGAAGCCATATTCTCATTCAGAACCTAATTATTTCAATACAGGGATTCAGATGAAGGGAGGTCTGTTTAAAATGATATTTGTACTGTTTAAAATTTTTACCTAAAAAAATTTTAATAAGTAACTTGGATGTTCCTTTGCCAGGGAAAATATATAATGATGATGTGACATTATCTACTGTGTTTTTTTTTTTTTCATTTTTTATTTTAAATGGCTCTCTAGAATGTTCATAACCTCTTGATTAAATTAAATCAAGGAGTGTGGTAGGAATGTGGATTCTCAGTGAAGGAGAAACAGGCAGACATTAACAACAGAGACACTTACTGGTTAACTAGAATGAAAAGCACTTCATTGTGGTTGATTGACTTACAGCAAGGAATAGTGCATATATCATCTAATACTTGGGATTAGTCTGCTGTTGCTTGGCTATGTGATATGATTATGTTTACATAAAATTAAGTTATCCAATCACTGCAACTGTACCTTTTCATTTCATTGGTTGACCTCTGGCAGTGCACAGAGGACACCATCTGCAATTTGCTTTAACAATGAGGACTTCATTGAGTTCTTTTTCATCAATTTTATTTATTTTTTTAATCAGATAACCTCTAGAATTCCCTGTACTTATACTAAACTATAAAATGTTACGATGTGCTAAAAAACTATGTTATACACATATAATGAATGCAAGTCTACTATATATATATATATTGTCGCAGATGGCTGGCGGGGTGACCCGGCCGGGACGCCCAGGAGGGCCGGAGGAGGGCTTACGCCTCCCCTAGACCATGTGGGGGCGACCGCCCTGGTGCCTATGGGGACCACGGGTACAGAGCTTTGAAGCTCAACCCTGTAGGGGCCCGTGGTCACCGCCAGGGGCACCCCAATGCCTTGGGAGCCCTGGACCTCAGCACTTCCACCACATCCAGAAGTGCTGAGGGGAAGAGGAGTAGGGACACCCGGAGTACTTCCGGGGATGCAGCCGGCACTTCCACCAAACTGGGGAGTGCCAGTGAAAGATTGCCAGGAAGCACCTGGAGCACATCCGGGTGTGTATAAAAGAGGCCGCCTCCCTTCATACGATGACTTGAGTCGGGTGGAAGAAGGACGACATCTGGGAGGAGGCAAGGAGGCGGCCTGAAGAGAAGTGAGGCATTTGTTTGGTGACCTGGACTTTGGGGACTTTGGGGTTGTGTGGCACTTATTGTACATAATAAATAATGGTTATTAAATGTGTGTTGGTTGACATTGACGTGTCTGTGTTCGGGCTGGCTTCCACAATATTTATTTATGACAAAAGTCGCAAAAATTAAGTAATTATGCATTGAATCATCCATTATCTGATACCACTTTTTCTAGTACAGGTTTGTGGAAAACACAATCATGATGACTAGAACTTCTTTTGTTATTTTGAAAATATATGTGGAAACCAGGCCCAGACTGGCCATTGGGAGACTTGGGAGAAATTCTGATGACCTGGCCTGTCTCTTAACTGTTTCAGCCTGTTTTTTTTCTTTTCTTTTCTTTCTAATCCTGAACACAACACAGAACATTATCAGATACAGGAGAAGAATAAACTAATGAACTGAAAATATTGGTGATGGCGAGAAAATGGCCAGGAGAAGCTGAAAGACAGCAACAAAACAACAAAAGAGAAATGCCCTGCATATCAATGCTGCAAAATGCAACAAAATCACTGATTCATTTAAGTCTGTAATGATGTCAACTGCAAATCATCAGATATCTCGAGTCTCCTAAAAATCAGCATCAGTTTCCAGAACCTCACTGGTGAGTAACAATCTCATGGAAATCCCTTTTCCTCTCAATTATTTTGGCAGTACTCTATTTTAACATTTCTATAGTTCTGTTATCTCATGGAGTGAACCCCTTAATAGACAATTCTGTCACTGTATACACACCATGCTTTCAAAGTGTGGCTCATCACTGTTTCAGCGTTCGTGTATACAACGAAATGAAGGAGCACCCTGAAAAGAAAAAATACAAAACAAATTTTTCACCAGAGTACAAGGTTTACCTTTTTATGTCTGTTAAAAGTAATGTTACATTAGCTCATTGCTCTGTTTGTAACAGTGCGTTTTCCATATCTGGTGGTGGTTTAAAAGACATGTTCAGGTGATTGAGGTCTTGAATATTTGAGTTACTGTTAGCTGGAAGGCCAATTAAAAATAAAATTGCAAGCATATTTCTCAGATGAATGAAACCAAATTAATTCTGCTTTCTTGCTAAAGTAATTGGTAACAGAAATGGAAAAATAATAATTGTGATATGCTGTTTATCAGTTTGAATCCATTAATGTATTATGAATAAAAACTGCAGTACGATTTTGTGAAATGGATTATTATTTTGTATTTCTACAGAGAGCACATCATGTAGGGGGGCAAGAAACAGGAATGGCTGGAAATAAATTTCAGTTTCTTAACATCACAGCAACAGGAAAAAAGTCACCAGAGCAGAAGTACAGTTGACATCTTTTATTGTACAGCACAACCTGACATTTCAGATAAAGACAAAATTCAGAGGTCAGCTCGCACATGAAACTCTTGTGAATTTGCTGTCTTGCAAAAGCAACAAATTCATTGCCACATACTGTTATGATTTTCAGGTATCTGAGGATCAGTTAATCAGCTAAACATGTTGTATTGACTCTGGCTTGAATTTTAAATTGCATATTAATCAGATCACTAGAACAGCATTTTTTCACTTAAGAAATATAGCAAACGTTAGACCGCTTATATCACTGCAAGATGCTGAGAAATTAGTTTACACTTTTGTTTTCAGTTGACTAGATTACTGTAACGCACTCCTCTCAGGACTACCCAAAAAAGACATAAATCACTTGCAACGAGTGCACAATGCAGCTGCTAGAATCTTAACTAGGAAAAGAAAATCCGAGCACATCTCTCCAGTTTTGATGTCACTACATTGGTTACCTGTGTCATTCAGGATTGACTTTAAAATACTGCTTATGGTTTACAAAGCCTTACAAATCTCGCTCCATCCTATATTTTGGAATGTCTTACACCTTACACTCCAAATCGTAACCTTAGATTTTCAAATGAGTGTCTGCTTAGAATTCCAAGAGCTAAGTGGTGAGGCGACCTTCTGCTGTTATGCACCTAAAATCTGGAATTGCTTACCAATAGGAATTCGCCAGGCTGATACAGTGGAGCACTTTAAAAAACTGCTGAAAACACATTACTTTAACATGGCTTTCTCATAACTTCATTTTAGTTTAATCCTGATGCTCTGTATATTCAATTAATTATCATTACTATTCATGGTGGCTCCAAAATCCGTACTAACTCCTACTCTCCTGTTGTTTTTCCGGTTTTCTGTGGTGGCGATCTGCGCCACCACCACCTGATCAAAGCACCATGATGTTTCTACATTGATGGATTAAAGGCCAGAAGTCTCATGGCCTGGAACCCCTGCAGATTTTATTTTTTCTCCAGCCATCTGCAGTTTATTTTGTTTTTTCTGTCCTCCCTGGCCAATGGACCTTACTTTTATTCTATGTTAATTAGTGTTCTCTTATTTTAATTCTTACTTTGTGTTTTTTTTTTCTCTTTCTTCATCATGTAAAGCACTTTGAGCTACATTATTTGTATGTAAATGTGCTATATAAATAAAGGTTGTTGTTGTATGTAGTTATAAACAGTTTAAAATAAATCATGTTTTTGGATGAGTGATGCAGTAGTAATTTATTTGGTTATATACCTGGAATTTATAATTTAAATGCTCCCAGCACCTCCCTGCCAAAATAAACACAAGCCCCCACCACCCAAACCCTGCAGAACCATACAACCCCAAAAAAACTCTCTGAAATAAGTTTTTCAAGGATGGGATGTCTAGGTAACGACAACATGTTGCAACTAATGTAGCTGTATCATAAACTCTACTATACAACTAAACCTGTTTTGCTACAATGTGCTCTAGATGTTAGTGTATATTTGCAAGATAGACACTCAGTTGTGTCCATCAGGGGATGCCATTGAGCCCCAAACGCACGCCACAATTCCAAGAGCACAGTCAGCGATTTCAAATACAAGGATTTTTATTCACAGATTGTACCTTTACAGGCTTCTTCTTTTGAATAGCACAATATAATTCTACTTCTTCTTCCTCTCCTCCTAGGCAAGCTTTGTAATACTCCTTTCCCAGCTCCAAATGAATGAGGTTGGGCGGCTTCTTTTATGCCAGACCCAGGAGTACACAATTACACCCAGGAAGCACTTCCAGGTCAGGTGGAACTTCCATAAAGTACAAGAAACCTCTCCTCACAGCTGCCACTGGCAGCAACCAAGTACCCTGACAGGAGTGTCTTTTAGGACTACAACTCCAGGACGCCCTGCGGGTATACAAATGGGAGCTCTACCAGAGGGATGCTGCCACCTGGCATACTGGGGAATTATATGACCCCAAGAGACAATCCTTCCCTGTCCTTCCATTATATCTTTCCAATCAGGAAAGGTACCAGGAACCAATCTGGCCATGACACTTGTTTATTCAGATCTTTTATTTATGGCCTCCCATCCAGGTAAGGGACAACCGTCCATCCTGGTCGGGATTAGATTAGATTTAACTTTTAAACAACAGTTTAATATCTAGGTCAGATATAGAGTGGTAAGTTTTGAGAGTTCAGAATGGTGACAGCATTATGAAAGAAACCATTCCTGAACCTGCCTATGCTTCATCCACCTCAGCCCCATTTATATAAATGAGAGCATTTCAGGTGTCTTTAGTTTGTTACACTGTTACAACTGTTTCAACAGTGTCTGCACACCAAGCATTGTTCACATAAATGCACAGACCTCCATCTTGGGTCTTACCAGACTTAATAGCATCTTCCAGGATACAGTCATTTAACCACATTTCTGTGAAAATCATGATGTTGTAGTCCATAATATATGTGTGTGAGTCTTAGATTGTCATTTGTTTACCAGTGACCAAAAATTGGCAAGACAAATGCTCAGCAGAGGTTGATGGTGGAGGGTTTGCTGAAGCCTCGTCTGAATACCTCCAGCCTCCCTCTTCTTTGTTTATGAACTTGATGCCACCACTGGGCTTTTCCTGTCGGTGGAGCTCATTTGCTAGACCTCTGTGTTCTGGCTGTCACTGGCGATAGTTGAATATTTTTACAAAGGGAACCAAAAATTGTAGTCGGCTATATGAATAATTTGCAAGACTGTAGTGGAAAAAAATTAACAGTAACCGTATTAATATTAATTTGCAAAACCTGGGGAGACTCAGAGTCTCACAATGCACACACACCACTGCCATGTTGCCAGTCCATCCACCTTGGCAGCTACAATGTATACGAAGATAAATCATTTTCATAAGCAGTAATAGGCCTAACTTAAATACTGTCGCCAGATCGGATTGAAGACTCACGACAGCTTTTTAATACCTACCAAACACTCACTTTTAGAAGATGGCCAACACCAAGCAATGTTTTACAGCTTTCACATTAACATATCACTTTTATCTGTTTTATGTATGGGTGCAGTTCTGCTATTTATATACATTTTATCTGATTTATTTTGGGTTCATTCCTTTAAAATTTTGGTTCTAATATTTTTACTGATATCATACAACGGGATAGCTTGTATGGGATTGTATAGATGTCTGATTAGATTATCTTGTAATCATTTGTAATCTGAATAGCACTTTAGATTTGTCACTGTATTTAAATACAACTATTAATATTATTACTATCGCTATTTTTTCATTACCATAGCTCAAACAGGGCGGCTCGGTGGTGCAGTGGTAGTCCAAAGACATGCAGGTTAGGTGCATTGGCGATTCTAAATTGGCCCTAGTGTGTGCTTGGTGTGTAGATGTGTGTGTGTGTGTGTTTATGCCCAGGGGGGACTGGGCAGTCTAATGGTCTGGAATCCCTAAAGATTTTATTTTTTTCTCCAGCCATCTGGAGTTTTTTTTGTTTTTTCTGTCCACCCTGGCCATTGGACCTTACTCTTATTCTATGTTAATTAATGTTGACTTATTTTATTTTATTACTGTCTTTTATTTTTCTATTCTTCATTATGTAAAGCACTTTGAGCTACTGTTTGTATGAAAATGTGCTATATAAATAAATGTTGTTGTTGTTGTGTGTGTATGTGTCCTGCGGTGGGTTGGTACCCTGCCCGGAATTGGTTCCTGCCTTGCGCCCTGTGTTGGCTGGGGTTGGCTCCAGCAGACCCCTGTGTTTGGATTCAGTGGGTTGGAAAATGGATGGATACCTCAAACAGAGCTATCCATGTCCCAATATGGGCTTGAGCATGCCTATCCATTTGTGAGATTAACAAAACTTTTATTTTATGAGGACAGTGAAGCAGCTCTTTGGATCAGATGATAATCCTCAGGATTCTGATGAAACCCTGGGGTTGATGAGCAGAAATTGCTCAGAATGAAAAATCTGTGCCACATGCTGCCATGTGCTACTGTGTTACTACAACCTGCTGACTGATGCCTACCGTGTCATTAGCTCTGGCTACAAGTTAATGCTGACCTTTCCTGTGACATAAGCAGCTTGTGAGTAAAGCTTCTCCACATTGAAAAGACTGAGGATCTGTGTTACACAGGAGCACAATGAGGCTTTTATGCTCAAGTCATTAGAGATTGAGATTCTTCGCGGACTTGACATTGACATTATAGAGTACTGAATTCTTGTACCACCTGCTTATTTTCTCTGTTATGGTAACACTGGCTTTTATTTGGTATGGCTTTTATTTTTTGTACATCTATGGTTTGTTATTGGTGGGTGTGAGAGTCCCAGCCTGAATTTTAACGGCAAGCAACAGAGATGTATGTAGACAGTCATGGACTCATGCTTATAATTCTTTGGAGGGCTCCTTAACTCTCACTTTTACACAACAACTAAAGATATCAATGCTTACTAGTCACTATGGTCAATATATTGTAGGTGCTTATCGTAGTAGTAATTGTTTTTCTTCTTGATGCTTTTTGTACTCTTTTTTTTTTTTCTTGGCACTATTTTACCTCACACAGTATGTTCATGGCACTTAACACTTGCACTAAATGCTTGAAGGAAAAATGAGTAGAAATAAGTATTGCATAAAAAAAAACAAATCTAATTAATCTAACTACAATACTTGTTTAAAACAGTGTACAGAGCTTGCAATACAAAATTTGTATTTGTGTGAAAACACAAACTGAAGCCAATCAGTGTTCAAGACATCACCATGCCATTGTTGAGGTAGTTCTAATGCAATACAAATTCCAACAATGGAATATTTTATTCCAAATATAGTTTTTGTCATAATCTGAACTTTTTTGATATTCTTCCTTGGCCTCTAACAATAAAGGAGATATCATTTTTTAGTTTCAGAGGTTAAACTTTTAAATGGTCACATTATTTTTCTTAAATTTTGAACATTTTTGAAATGCCTCATCCCACAGTGGCATTTTGTTGTATCATGGGTGCCACCATTGTTCGCTCTTGGTGATACAGGGTTCGCAGGCTGTTGCTTGTCAGGATGATTGGGAGTGTGAACATGTGATGTTTGATGTATAGGTCAGCATCATACACTTCCTAACTGTCCAAGTTTTAGATTAATCAAAAGAAATAATAAAAAATAATTCATTTCTGTTATTTGACTTTGATTTACATCTTGTATTTTGGCTTAGGTTACGTAAAATTTTCTGGTTTTTGACTCTCTCCCCATGTTTCTCATTCTATGATTTTCTCTCTCTTACTAGCCTAGAGGTTTATTTAATTTGTGCCCTCCCAGTTACAACCTTAGCTTGCTATTACAATTATAATCCATCTTACTTTAAGATGCTGCCACCCAGTCCTGTCATTGCAAGTTTAAAATAACATGAAATGAGACCCAATTCCAAAATAACATAATGTGAGCAAAACATGAACCATGGCTCGTGTGGTTCCACATGGTTCCAAGTGCTAGTGTAAATCCAGCATAAATGTCTCTTTTTTCCATAGCCAGCTAGCAATAATTTTGTCAAAGCACAATGTTCGGGGGCATCAGTCATTAGCTGAGGTAATTCAATAAAAAATACTATATTCCCATTAGGAGATACTGACTAAAGACTCCTTTTACAAATTCAATGAAGTTGAAGTCATGTAGTTTGTATCTCCACAAATGTGTATGTACTCTTTAAATGAAGAAAAAGAAAAATGAGCAAAATCCTCTTTTGAGTCATTGCTTTATTTTTTTTGGAGTAAACCAGCAAATGAAGTAAGTTTCTCACAGGAAAATCTATACATCTAATCTAGAAATCCAAAACTTCCATTCTGTCCCAGGTGTGAATCCTGAATACAGTGGGTTCAGAAAATATTCTGACACTTTCACCTTTTTTCATGTTTTTGCTGGGTAACAGTCTAATGCTGTTTTTCCCTACATCAATCAAGCAACACTCACTCAATACTCCAGAATGAAAAAGTGAAAATAGTATTTTAGAACATTTTAAAAGCATTAAAAATAAAAAAAGTAAAACATCACATTGACACAAGTTTTCAGACTCCTTGTTATGACACTTGAAATATGGCACAATTCATTTGATTGCAATTGATTAAGAAAGCCACACTCCTGTCTATAGAAGATGCTACAGTTGACAATGCGTATGCAAGCAAAAACCAAGCCATTAAGTCAAAGGCATTGTGTACAGAGCTTAGAGACAGGATTGTGTCGAGATACAGATTTGAGGAAGGATGCGAAAACATTTCTGCAGCATTGGAAGGTTCCAAAGAGTACAGTTCCCATCATAATTCTTAAATGGAGTAAATTTCGAACAACCACAACTTTGCCAAGAGCTGGGCACCAAACCAAACTGAGCAGTCAAGACTCAGAAGTGACCAAGAACCTGATGGCCATTCTCGTTGACCTGCAGAGAACCTTTGTTGAGACAGAAGAACTTCCTGAAGGACAACCATTACTGCAACACTCTACCAATCTGGGCTTTATGACAGAGTGGCCTGACAGAAGTCTCGCCTCAGTAAAAGATGCATGGATGCCTACTTGAATTTTGCACAAAAGCATGTAAAGGACTCTTATATTGAAAGAAACAACATTGTATTGTCAGTTGAACCCAAGATTATTGTCGTATCTGGAGGAAACTAGGCACCACTCATCATCTGTGCAATGCCATTTAAATAGTGAAGCATGGTTGTGGCAGCATCCTACTGCGGGGTTGTTTTTCAGTAGCATGTGCTAGGATGGTGAACAGAGCAAACTATAGAGATATCCTTAATGAAGACCTGTTTTTCATTCTGGACTTCAGACTGTTCTGAAGGTTCACCGTCCAACAGGACATGCAACCTAAGCACAAAACAAAGATAGCCCAGGAGTGGCATAGGAACAACTCTAGAAATGTCCTTGAGTGGCCTAGACTTGAACACAATTAAATATCTATGAAAATTGTTATCCAATGACAATCTCCATCCCACCTGGCATTGCTTGAGAGGATGTGCAGAAAAGAATGGCAGAGAATCCCCTCATCCAGACCGTAGACAGTAACTGCTGCTGAAGGTGCTTGAATAAAGTCCTAAGGAAAGGGTCTCGATACTTGTGTCAATGTGGCATTTCAGTTTTTTAATTTTTTTTTTTTTAAATTTGCTAAATTTTTGAATTCCTGTTTTTATTATTATTTATTCTAGAATATTGAATACTGCTTTATGTGGAGACAAAATGAATGTAAATAATTTTAGCACAAGGCTGCAGCATAGCAACATCTGAAAAAATTAAGGGGGTCTGAATGCTTCCTTAATCCACTGTACAATCTAGATTTGCAACAACTTTATATATAACAGTAAAAACTTAAACTAGAAATTAGGACTCAATACCAGGCATTGTAAGCTGACAATCAGGTGCTTTGTTAAAATATCCTTTCAGCTTGGTGACATAAAGTGAACCTGTTTCAGGTTCATTACTCACAGACAAAAACTCGAATCATCACTCTAAGGAAAAGCTTTCCCTTGCTCAAGGGGTAAGATGTCTATTTTCTCAACATCAGGAGTCAACTTCACAATCTGCCAAGAAGTGACATTTGAAATGAAATGCTTGTCTCTTACATTTTTTATTTTTTGAGATTCATTTTAATACTTTTTGGATTATCATTTAAAAGTTTCTATTTTAAAAGACCATGCAACTTAGAATTATGTAAAGTCTTAGGCACATCATAATATAATTTCTAAATTTTGTTTGTTAGATGACAGAAAGGACATGCCATCCCGTGGTGCACAGACGGAGTTTATAAACTTGAGTATCCAGTGTTACTCATTTTCTGTATTTTTCCCCAGCTCCATCTTGAGCCCAGGTACGCCTGGTCATTACGACGCCACTGGTGGTAGATTAAGCTGCATGTCCATGTAATGCTGTGTTGGAGATCTGCTTTTTAACATTATACGGAGAAGGACATGAATGAATGTTGTTTTACCCCAAAAGTGTAGCATCTTCTAGATGATTAATTTGTACTTTGTACATTTGAATATACTAATTGTTTATGATCAGACTGCATGGAGTTGCTGTAATTTCCCAAGTGAGCAATACTACTATAGTGCTAGAGCGTGCGTTACAGAAGTTTTTGCTGTTCCTGCTTTTATTGAACCTATATAAATTAAGCATATGTCATGCACAATACATTAGTGAGTGACTAGTTGCTTGTATATTTTTAATAAAGTCTTCAAAATAACAGCCTGCTACAGTATGCAATATCATTCAGTACACTTGTGAGCGTGCTACTGTTGTGGACCTCCGTGGTGAAAACAGACGGCAAGATAAAAGCAACAGGATATGAAGACAAGTGATGTATTGTAAGTGTTTGATCTTCTCAGAATGAGATAAGGCATTGTCAGTTCACAGTAAGACTCCCAAAATGACGCAGGTTAAACAGCATGCACACTCAGGATACTTCCCATAGCTTTCCACTCTATCTTGTAGACAGAAAAATACTGCAATATTTCTAGTGCTTAGTGTTTCTGCAACAAGATTTTCCTGCAAAAATACCATGGCAATTATACTTAAGTATGATCAAATCTAGTATGATGGAAGAACAGAGAATATAATTACAAGGATGCTGGGTTTAGCTTAATGTAATGCAATTGAATGTTTGGCTAAATGGTCCATTGTTAGGAAAAAGAGCCAAGAAGGCATATCTGGGCATATCTGAATGGAAAGCATAAATCTGAGACCAGCAAAATTAATCAGCCATTATCAGGGAATCATAACTTACTACTTATAATGGAAACAAACAAAGAACATTTGGCTTAATAACTCAAATTATTACAACTTCCACACTGCACCAAGCACACAGTTCATAGCAGCAAAAGAAATGGTTACACATTTTGTATAATGGACACTATAATGGGTATAATGTTTTACGCAAAGTCAGACAACTTCACTGAAAGCCCACAATAAAAACAAAATGTTAATAAAGAAGCACAAATTATAACTTTCAACAGATTGTAGACTAGGATAAATGTTACAGATGATATTGCTTTCCCTTTTTTCACTTTAGGGATCGGTTTGTATTTGATGATTGCTTTTTCTGGTCAAACACTGATAGATCCCATGGTGGGATATCTAATTTTTTTCTTTCTCACCTTCCATAGCTGTTGATTGTACAGTAACCTGTGATGCTTCAACAAACAGTGAGTGTTCATTATTTTATACTTTGCCATGTGCTTATGATAAAAATAAGGGTTTTCTTGGTCAAATCCTGATTTCCTATTAAATTATTTGTTAGCTCAAGTTTTACTTAACTGTAACTTCACAAAAAAGTTACCACATAATGAACAACGGCCAAATTTGACATGAACATTAGCAAGGGGACCGACATAAGACCATGAAACCAGCTGGATAATTCTAAAATGATTCACTTATGGGCTTTAAAGATTCCCAGGACAAGGATAGCAACTCCCTATAAGCAAACGCTAAATAATTCTACATGACTGAGTGGGCCAGAGTTCAGATTGTATGGGCCCACCAACAAGTCCCACTGTTACTTCACCCCTGCGATGTAGTACTTCTGGGTTTCATTTCTGTTGAGTCACAATTATGTGTTGCTGTAGTTGTGATATCATGACAGTTTAGAGTTTAACCTCACCTTACTGTTTAAATTTTATCTTGCATAATAGTATCATCAAAAAATCATAATGTGATGGCTTCTACAAACTGTGAAAGTAAGAGGCAAGTAGAAAATTGAAAAGCTACTCCTTTATGGCCAAATCTTCATTCAAGCAGTATGAGGAGATCTGGGGCCTCATACATAACGCCGTGCGTAGAATTCGCATTATAACATGACGTAAGCACAAAAGCCGAAATGTGCTTACGCACAGAAAAATCCAGATGCAGGAATCTGTACATACTCCAATTTCCACGTTTTTCCGCTATATAAATCCCGATCAGTGTGAAAAGTAACGATTGTGCACACACCTGCTGCCCCGCCCCAATTCCTCCCAGAATTACACCTCTTTGAATATGCAAATCAATATAAATAGTCCTTAAGCTCAGCGTTCTGTGAAAAGACAATGGGAAAAGCACGGGGGAAAATATAAGAATTTCAGCAAATGCCAAGTGGAGGCAAAGGAAAAATATACTATTTGTTGATTTAAACAATGGTATAATCAATAAAAGGAAGTTGATTGCGTGACATAACGTGTCGGAGAAACTCGAAAGCCGAAGTTCACAAAGTCGCACAGTGCCAAAATAAAAAACAAGTCACATATCAAAGTCGCCGTGAAAAGGCGAGTTGTAGCCCACCGTCTGAGTGTCATATGAAAGCTTATTAGGTTTCAGACAAAAAAATAGACACACAGTGGGAAAAAAAAGCACAAAATGTCAACTTTAATCTCAAAATTTCCATTTTAATCACGTAGTTTATTTTGTCATTAAAGTAGAACATCATAAAATTCATCTTAAAATCGTTTAATTTACTAGTTTCTTAAATCCCATCGTAACTAAAGTGGCATGTTAAATGCTTTGTTTTGTATTTGATTTTTTATGTGCTCTATGTGTGTGAATCACTACGTGCTTCCGTTCTTTCTCTTTCTCCGACAGGACACAGAATCCATTACATTCGTGATATTACGGCTCTCTGAATAATTGAAATACTGACATGTATACGTGATATTTTCATGATGATTGGAATGAAAGCATGTTATTAAACATGGGAACACGATGGCGCAGTCATTGTTCATGTCTCACACAAGATGTTGCTGCGCCATGCGCGATCTTTGATGAAATAATTTATTGTAGCAGTACTGTCTCTTTCAAACGTACTAACCTCCAATTCCTGTCCTTACTTTTCTTTCCCCAAATACCCAACCGCCACACAATCAGCTCTGTAATAGACATTACAAAGAAAGAAGAAGAAGGTGCAGTGAGAGTAACAACGCTAAAGCAGTTATGGTATTTAGAATAAAATGGCTATTCCATTGGACCATCATATTGTTACAGGTTAATTATAATCAAATGCATTACACTAATAAACAATAAGCAGTTAGTTTCAATGTATTTATAAAGCCGCGTCAGGAATGTGGATCTAAGAAATAAAGTGTAACCACACAGGAACAGTAGCATTGCTTTGACGGTGGGTGCCGCCAGTCTGCAAAACCGAGCTCAGAACTTGCGTACGACAGGGTATGAGGTACCATGGAAATATGCATGGCTTTACGCCAAGTGTAGGTTTTATACATCGCAATTTGAACATGGAAACATTCTTATGCAACATTTCTGGGCGTATGCACCATTTATACATGAGGCCCCTGGTGTCTGACAATCTTTAAAATTGTATACTATAAACTGTCCCCCCAATACTTGTTTATTCATTATCTCCCTTTATTTTTATTAGCAGATAATATGTTACATGATTTCCTTGGGTTCTTCACACAGTGAACTTAAATGATAGAATATCATCCATTCACCCATTTTGTAGACCTGCTTATCCAGAAAAGGGTGGCAGGGAAGCTGAAGCATATCCCAGCAAGTACTTAACCTGTATATGTGTTTGGACATTTTGGAAAAACATTCCATGTAGGGAGCACCTGGGACTTGAACTTTGGTCTCCTTGCTGTGAGGCAGCATTGTCAACTGAGAAAATATTTGCCATGATTAACTGCTAAAACCATCACCCCTGTAACATACTAATTAACGCCAAAACAATGATGTATAAAATGTTATTTTCTTACTGAAATTAGTTGCCAGATTACAGCTGTAACACTCAGAAACTAATAATTAAACAGAATGTTTTCCTATCTTATGGAATATATATTCATGCATATACATTCTTTCTCAGTTATATAGAGCCAAATCAGAATTGCCAAATAACGTAACATTCATATTTCTAGCATAGAGAAGAGCACCTAAATACCTGCAGAAAATCCATGCAAATGCAATTGTAACCTCTGCAGTACTTTGCTGTCCCTTATGTCTTAATAGCCAAATGCAGGTTTTGTATCCTATCCATCCATAGCTTGATGGCTATTCAATCAATTCTATAATACTGTTTCCAGGTCAGATGTCTTTAACAAAGCAGTAAAAGTAGCCTAATTTATTGTAGACGAGGTAAATGACAATCTGCTCTTATACAGAAGACTACCCATTTGTGTATAATACTGTTTGCTCTATTGAGCTTTGAAGAAGTTGGGCTAAGCATCAGTATTTTCTTTAGTATATTTATTTAAAATATATTACAATGCAAAAAAACTCTTCTTAGAGTTAATTTTGAAAAATATGTTTTGGAAAGATTAATATACTGTTGGCTTTTGAAGCCTGAAGCTGGACATTAATCCTGTATCAAACTAAAGACATTTATTTCAAGTTTACAATCTAAGTTTAATAACAATCAGTTTGTAAATCAATATGCATGCAAGACATACGAAATTCTAATCAAGGATTGGTGAGTGCTTTTTCCTGGAAACATTTGTTAGTCCTCAGTGTATAGGCCTTACCTCAAGTTCAGTCAGTCAGTCATTGCCCAACCCTCTATATCCTAACACAGGGTCACGGGAGTCAGCTGGAGCCAATCCCAGCCAATACAGGGCACAAGGCAGGAACAAACCTTGGGCAGGGCGCCAGTCCACCGCAACCTCAAGTTCATCTTAAGTTAAAATTTATTTAAAATTCACAGCCTTTTTTGCACTTGTCGATTAAGCTATGCAGCAATTTGGATTTGGAACTATTCTTGGTCTGCTTCATCTTCAACCAAACCTGAAAGCTTACAGAACCTTTAATGAATGAATAGATGCTAAATTAAATGCATCTGTATGCATTGGAAAATACCCCTTATACTTTATTAGGAAGAGCCAATAGTATATGTAAAACTCATTGGGCACCCACACAACAGTAACAGGTCTGCTCTACTCCTCGGTGCCCTGGTGCATCCCAAAGTTTCACCACAGTCAGAGTCACAGTCAGAAAGAGGAAACAGGTGAGATGGGGTGCAGGAAGAAGCTTTATTCTTAAGAAGATTTGTATGTGTTCTATCAACCACTTACTGTTTGGGTAATTGTCACCTTCCCCACGTTTGTTATTAGTGGAAATAACTATGTCACCATACCATTGCTATGTCCTTTTACCTTCTGTCCTAAATGCAGTATGTCTTTGAACTAGTAAGCTGTCATAGATTTGATCTCAATACTGTTAATCCCAATGGCCAAAAGAAGCAAGCTAAAACATTGCTGCTGCTGCTGCTAACCATAATCAATTTTTTCAAATTATGTTTATACTGTACATGATAAACAGTTAGATGATGTTGTAGTCTGTGGTGTAGGTTGATAAAAAAATCAGATGAACTTTATCAATTAAAAGCTATCTAGCTTACTTAACCACGTAAAAACAGGCTAAGCTTACAGGCACTGACTTACAGTATATTAACACATTTATTTAATATTTTACTTTAACTTAACATTTGATATCAGTTTATTCTGATTCTATAAACAGACTGTACTGAGATGAGGTTTTAACAGCTACAGTGGATTCAGAATTTGTTCGATCCCTCCAGCCAGCCATTATCCAACCTGCTATATCCTAACTACAGGGTCACGGGGGTCTGCTGGAGCCAATCCCATCCAACACAGGGCACAAGGCAGGAAACAAACCCCGGGCAGGGTGCCAACCCACCGCAGTTGTTCAATCCCTTTGTACTAAAATCATTTAAATTGATTTATTCCTCACTTCAGGCACCACTTAATACTCCAGAATTTAAATTTGAAAACTTTTTTAAAATTTTTGCAAATATATTAAAAAAACTAAAAGCTAAAATATTACTTTAAAAACTAAAATATTACTTTGACACAAGTACTATATTCTGATTCTTTATTCTGTATTCAATGAAAGCCCCTTTGGCAGCAACTACAGTCTGGAGTCTTCTTGGGTTTGACATGACATGCTTTGCATTCCTGGATTTGGGGATTTTCTGACATTCTTTTCTGCAGATCCTGTCAAACTCTGTCAGGTCGGATGGAGACTGTTATTGAACAGCATTTTTTTGGTCTCTTCAGAGATGTTTGATTGGGTTCAAGTGCAGGCACCAAATGCGCAACACAAGGACATTCCTAAATGTGTCCCTAAGCCACACCTGTGTTATCTTTGCTTTGTGTTTACAGTCATTGTCATGTTGTTAAATCTTTAGCCCAGTCTGAGGTCCAGATCACTCTGGAACAGGTTTTCATTAAGGATACCTCTGTACTTAGCTCCATTCAGCTTTCCCTCAGCCCTATTTAGTATCCACAGCATGATGTTCTACTATCAAGCTTCACCACTGAAATAGTATTGCATGGGTGATGAGCAGTACCTGCTTTCCTCCAGACATAACACTAATCTTGGTTTCATCAGAGCTGAGAATTTTGTTTCTCACAATTTGAGAGTCCTTTCAGTGCCTTCTTACAAATGACAAGTGGACTTCCATGTGTCTTTTCCTGAGGTGAGGCTTCTGTCTGGCCACTCAGTCATAAAGCCCAGATCAGTGGAGTGCTACAATGATGGTTGTCCTTCTGGAAGCTTCTCCTCTTTCCACAGCCTGACTGGCCATCAGGTCCTTGGTCACCTCACTTACCATGGCCAGTTTTCCTTGGATCTCTCAGTATGGCCAAGTGGCCAGCTCTAGGAATAGTTCTGGTGGTTGCAAACTCTTCAGAACCATCAATGAAGAAGGAATTTGTTTTGTAGCCTTTCCTAGATCTGTGACTCTAGACAATTCTTTCTCTGATCTCTACGGGCAATTCCTTTGAGCCGGTTGCTTTTATTTTTCTCTGATACACATTGTCAACTGTGGAACCTTATATAGATAGGTGTGTAAGTACTGAAAGTGAAGGCATGTGTTACATCTGCTTTCTATATATAAAATCCTAAGCCTAAAAGTGCAATGATTTTGTACAACGATTTTATGTGACGTTTTTATGTCACTTTTTTGTCACTCTTTAATACTAGAATTACCAAAGTCTACAAAAAAAATTTGTAGATCCAGCCCATCTTAAATCTGTTTGGACCTCTCCGGCAGCGTCTTTTGTCCTGTAAAGACAAGCAGCAAACAGCCTGCTATTCCATTCTCCAACCGCCGCAGAACGTGCAGAACGTTCTCCCAGCTCATGCCTTGATTATCTGTGAGTGAAGTGCTGGAGTTTTAGAGTGGAAATAATAGATCGTTATTTGGAACACATGCATTTCATGTGTGTTCCGTTTCTACAATAATCTGTGTAAACACATTGTTAAAACAGAAACATTTTTCATATTTTAGTAATAAATGACAAAATGTACGTGTAAACTATATAATGTATGAAGCCTGAAGTCCAAAGATCAAATAAACACTTTCACAAAAGGTTCAAGGGCAATACAACAGCTCCCGTGGCATAGCGGTAAGATTTGCTGACTTGTAATCAAGAGTCTCCGGTTTGATCCCGACTGACTCCTTTATTTGCCGTTTTCAGTAGTGAGCTGCTCTTATTGTTAATATTATACAGTAAACACATACATTTAGTTTGTGTCTGTAACAGCCGCTGTACATTTATAGTACTTGTAAAAGTTACCTATTTTTTTTTTCACAAGCCAGCAGCTGATCGAGCAAAGAGGAGGTAAAAAAAAAAAAAACTGTATTATTTCCCATTGTATCACCATTTAAGAGGGGGTTTCGGTGGAGTGACCGCATCTCCTTGCGTGTGTTCAGCCCCCCTCTTCACAACGCAAGCAGCAGAGACATGAAGTCGCTGGCACGCAGAGCAGGGTGGGGGGGGGCCTTGGGTTTAGGCGAGCAAAGCAAGCATGGGGCAAAACACCTAGTATAGTATAATATGATGAACATTATAAGAAAGCTTTTATTCTTCTTTACTTCTACTTTATGATTTTTTTATCATCATATATAAAATATCACTTGACCTTTGGTTCCAGAAATGTCATGTTTACATTCCCAGTCTGCATTACATTTAACTTTTCATCTGCAAGTGACAAAATCCTAAACTCAGATGTAATTAAGTGCCAGAAAATAACAGCCCCAGATGTAAAGATGCTGTGGGCCAGTGTGGTATGAAAAGTGTAAATGTAAAAGATATTTAGGACATAAATTCTGAATTCAGTGGTCGACAGGGTGAAACTCACCTTTGCTTGAAAGCTCTGCAGCCCCAGAGTTTGCAATTTTGTTAACTTTATTTGTAAAGTCAAATATTAGCAATCAACAAGTGTTTGCCAGGCACAGTTGTATGCTGCTTACCTGTAAAAGGAAAGAACTTATGGGAAATATGAAAGAAAAAATGACAAATAAAGATGCATGTATTTAGGCCATATAACAGGCCCAGCTTGAGGTTATGCATAAGAAGGTGAAAATGCACAGGGAAGGGGTTATTGTGTAGGAGCTAACAGAGCAATAATGTAAAAGTAAAAATGCATATTTTATACAAGGCTGCTTTCAGAAATCCAGAAGCTTCAAAAGGATCAATAGGACATAGCAGGGGAAGGGTGTATTCAGGACAAAGAAATGACAGAATTTCTTTCCACATGAGGGGGGAGGGGCAATAACCCGCATATATTTTGATTTGATTTATTGTAATTGTTCAGCCTGCAGCCTTATAATAAATCTGATTGCCATCTTTAAGTGTCTTTGAGTTGTCATTGTTGCAAGAGAGTGGGCTGTCTGTTGCATTGGTGACAATAGTGTGAAAATTTTATTCTTCAGCCTGAAGCCAAAGCATCTCTGCCTTGAGACTAGGAAAAAGAGTTTTAACAGACCATACTGGAGATCAAGTGATGAGATGCCAGACAAGGGCAAAGAAGGTGTGGCTGTGGTGCCTCACTAGAAAGAAATATGATAGGAGCATAGAAGATAATCCATATGACTGTATAGCCATGAAGACATGGTGGATGTGAAATGTGGAAAGAATGTGGAAACGTACTTCATCAGAGATCATGGAACTATAAAGCAAATAATAAATATTTAGGGAGACTTCAAAACACCCAAAAGTGTGGCACTGAGGCAAGCTTATTTTGACTAAAGACACACAGAGAGAGAAGGTGAGAGAGCTAAAGTAGCCCAAGCATTCTTCCTTATCCTTCTCAAAATTCCTCAGTGCTGTTGATTGTTTGGCCTTCTTCAGTTGACTAATGCCTAATTACTTGTAGAGAAGGCAGCTTTCTGGTTTACCATGTTGTCAAACTTTTATATACACCCTGCAATCAACCTCGTATGCATAGACTGTACGCCTAAGTTTCGTTTTAGACCAGGACTGTGAATCAGAAGGCCTAAGGTGCCCTTACAATGCAGCTTTACAAGAAGATCACTCTTTACTAAATAGGGATATATACTTGTGTTCTCTTGCATCTATTTCAATTATCTGAACCCCTTTCTGTCGATTAAAGTGTCACAATGAGCCAAAACCTTTCCCAATGCGATTTGGTATAATGCAATATTGAACAGTGTATGTTAATACAGAAAATCAAATTGGAGCAAATATTCAAATTGTTCAGTTCAGTTTATTTTTGCATAATGCTGTGACAAGTTGACAGGTAGATACACATACAAACTTTACAAATGACCAGTTACATAATAAGTACACATAATGACACAAATATCTTTAAACAGACAAGAAACAGTGATTCAAAACTGTTTAAAATAAGTGAAACCTGGTAATATCCGTCCATTAACATTATTGTTGAACAATAATCATGTGGCCATGGTAGATAGGAAAACAAAAATGACCGTCTGCAGAATCCCAGAAGGGAAATAAACCTCTGGAGGGTCCAGAGTCAGGTAGTTAAACTAGACAATCAAAGGCAGAGTCAGGTCACAGTCCAGGAGATAATGGCCCACCTCGGAACAGCAAAAAATACTTTAAATAATTTAATATATTGTGGAACTCCTATGTCAACCTATCTCGGGTTATTTTACTATAAATCCTCTTAGAACCATCACATTGAAATTTGGCTACGTAAGCAGGTGGGATGCCTTATGAAAGTGGGTATGTAGTTTCCTCTTATGAAGGGAAATATAAAGTTAATTATAAAATAGAAAATGATAACGGTGACTGTGTTCAAACTGACTTTTTATGTAGTGCATTGGAATTCTTACCTGCATTTGTTCACTCCCTAACACTGCAACATACTTCAATTATTTCAAAGTTGTTTATTAATTATTGCTCAGCTCCACTTGTGGTCTATAATTTAGGCAGGGTTCTCTTTAGCTTTCATTTATAAATTTTAAGCTGAATACCAGAGGTATAATGAGGCTTACAAAAATGTGGATGTCCCATGGGGCGGTGTGCCAATTTATGATGGAACAGCAGATATCCAGGACGTTTTGTGTTCTTGTACAGAAAGAAATATGCTTTGGTATCAGAATTGTTAGTTTTCATTATCTGCAGTGAAAGCTCCTAGCTGAATGCTTGCATGTTTATAGATGTCAGTGTAATTGCTTACAGCCCCTTCAAGGTTACCCAGCAGCTGCATGATCACCTCCATCGTAATAATAGAGGACATTTCCATCTGCAAGTATAAAAGGGTTGGCATTTAACAAAGAGATTTTACAAGTTAAATGTACTGTATTTGGAGAGGACCTCAAACTGCAGAGTTAAGAAAAGAGCTGCGTAATCCATAATTTTTGTTGCATGGACTTTAAGTTAGCTGTGTGATCTAGTTTATGGATTTTGTCTTTCACAAAGTTCCACCTAAGTGTCTCTAAAGCAGAACACAAAGTGATCTCTCACACCTGTTAAATAATAAATTTTAAACCTGGATAAGCTTGTTTGTTATCCAGCAACTGTAAATTCACCAGCAGTATACTAGAGAGTGATATTCTTTTTACATGTCGCTTGAGCCTCACAATTTTGCCAGTTATTTTGCAGATCAAATTTTTAAAACATTATATTATCTATTATATATTCTACCGGTAACAGTGCACTGCACAATAACGTACAGTGAATACACTTGACTTGAGCATTCCTAGTTTTCATCCTCTTTCTCTGTACGTTTACCATTCATTTGCTCAGAGGTTGATGCATTTGCTGCTTCCTGAGCAGCTCTTCTTTTCTCCACCCTAGCGGTCTGCTTCTGCTTTTCTTTCATCTGCATCTTTTCGCATTAAAACTGATTAAGTCAGTGTTTGTGTTGCAGTTACTTAGTTCGCTTTCCTTAATTTTTCACTTAAGCTGGCACTTAGGGCAGATTGAAGACTTAAGGATGATTTAAAATATGAAAGAGCAAGGAGAAGTGACGGTGAAGGTAGTAGGGATGAGAATGGCGCCCGTACGCATGTGCCGCATGGCCGCCCTGCTGGCCGATGCCGAGAGTTGATTCTACAATAAAATAAAAAGAGGAATAACCTTGGAGGGCAATCATCACCACGAAAGTGGATAGTAGATGTTACATAGTATATCTGTACCAAATCTCAGGTCAATAGTTCAAACGGTTTGTGAGCTACAGGTGATTTAAAATCCTGGACAGACAAACGGAAAGACACGGTAGCATATTATATAAGAAGATTAGCCACAGTACCTGTCAAAGACAGGTAATAGAATAATTTAAAAATACTTGCTGTCTCTTGCTCTATGTGTACCTTCAACACCTTTCTTACCGGTGCATTCCCATAAAGCTTGCTTCTCAGACTGTCATTATTTTTAAGGCACCTTTCTCGCCACCGGTCCGGTTTTATACTTTCTGTCTTTGAGAGTGATTTTCTTAGCATGCTCGCCTCTCACTCACACTTCCTCTTTAGTTTCATCACCAAAGCCCAAACTGACCAATCATATCAAGTCACTCGGAGGGACTAGACACACAGAGTGTCTTTTATTATACACAGCTGGTAGATAACTGTGATGCTTAATTCCTGTAGTGTTTGTTGAGCTTACTTGACTGTTATTGTTTGCCTGCACACAAAGTAATTGTTCAGTTAAACAAATAACACTAAAAAGACACCATAAGTGACAAAGTTTAATGTAAAGTGTCATCTGAATTTCCCCTTGGGATTAATAAAGTATCTATCTATCTATCTATCTATCTATCTATCTATCTATCTATCTATCTATCTATCTATCTATCTATCTATCTATCTATCTATCTATCTATCTATCTATCTATCTATCTTTGAAAAGGAGAAAGTCTTAAAACATTGTGTGTGAGTGAAGGTCTTGTAAGAGGAGCTGGAAAAACCACACTTCCAAATCATCATTATTTTAAAATGAATAGATAGTTCAGAAGATTATTAAGTTTTTTTTTGAGTTTAGAGACAAACACAAAAATATAGATCTACCTGTCCTTCCCACATGCTCATTTACTTTTCCAATTAATCATACCAGCCCTATTAGAAAAAATAAATAAATTAAAATGATTTCTACTTTAGGCAAATCTACCAACATCCCCAACCACAACATGCCTTCAGTTTCTCTATGCCAGGGCCATCCCATGAAGTCTAAATCTAGCAATCACTTATCAGAACAAATCATATAACCTGGTGGTCTTGTGGAAGACCAGTTTATGCTCATACGGTTATTAGTATTACAAGAACATAGATTTAAAACAGGGAATTAATTTATCCCATTTTTCAAATTATTGTTTTCTATACAGCATACAGTGTTGAAAATGTTTCTGGTGCTTTGTTTCATTCAGGAAGTATAACTTAATTTCTTATTTATTTGTTGCAACATAGTTATACAGAAAGCCAATCATTCTGCGGACATTTTCAAGGTTCTTTAAAGGCTGTGTAGTGTTGTGTAGTCATAGAATGCTGTCACACAGCAAAATGGTAAATATTTACCTTGGGGTCCATTGCATGTATTTCTGCTACTGATGTTGTGTGCTAATAAATCCCTCAATGAATTTTTCTAACCTGCTTAGCCAAGTGCAGGGTCTTGGGGAGCCGATGCCTATGCAGGCTGCACTGGGCACAAGGTAGAACCAACATGGACAGGCTGCCATTATAATAAAAAAAACCTGTGGGTTTGAGTGCCAGCTCATTGCAGATTAAAAATCCTCTGGCATTAAATTTGTCAACCAAAGGCATTGTGCTTTGAATGTATTATTATTATTTTAATAGAAAAACCCTTCACTTCAGTATTCATAGCACAAATTCAAATGGCTGAAGAAGCATTTTTGGTAACTCATCATTATGTTACATTATATTTCAGAAAAGTAGTAAAAGTAATAAATATGAAATGTGCAGCTGTTTGACTATTCAACTTTTAATGCTTTTCCCTGCTGTCACAGTCATACCTAGAGGATATTTTGATAATGTTAATATTTTAGAAAAACTGACATCAGTTTTCTTAATTTGTCACCTAGCAAAGGACTTGATGGCAGTGAAGCTGTAGAAGGAAGGTAAAAATGCAGAGAAACTAAGAGGTTTTAGGTTCAAGATTAATACGTGTTAAATGACAGACACAAACAGAAATAAGGATATCAGGAAAAGCGTCATTTTGTACTTAGCTATGCAGTGTGAACAGCAAAATTAATTGTTATCTCTAGATTATCAAGGCATTAGTAAAGGTGAAAATTGCCAGTTTTTTAGGCACCATGCCAACGGGAATACGATGCACTGCAAACCATTTGGTGTGGACATAAAGAGTGGTAACATCAAGAATAAGACATACCAATATTCCATTATGGCTATAAAAGACACAGAATGAAAACATATGTCAAGATCTAGAGTGAAATGAAATATTGAAGCAAACCTTGAGTTTCTTACAGCTTTAACATTAATCTCTATAATAAAATGAATAATTGAAAATTACATTAAGTTTCAGTAAATGCTCAGATATTGTTGAGTCCTCTCTTATATGTTCCTCAGACCTAGACATGATTTTTTTTCAGGAGTCTTGATTTCAAAGCATACAGTAAGCAGAGAAGGGTGTATGGAAGGTGCAGTGTTTACAATAAAAGTCATTTGAAAAGAATACATGTTAGCAGCCCTCCATAAATATGGATGAAATAATTTAACAGAACCCCATCCAGACGTTATCTTTATCCACTATGTCCAATTTAAGGCTACAGGTCTAATAGAATTCTTACGTTTTGTACAAAATACAATATACTTTTATGCCATAATTTTTCCAGCAAAGGTAACGGAAAATCTGACAAATAAAAGAAAAAGCAGGAAAAAAAAAACACCTAGCTTGAAAGGTAAAGTGCAAAGAGAAACACTTCAGTCATATGAGAGGCAATTAAATCCTACCCTGAGGCTATCAATGGGCTAGAGATTAGCTTTTACCAAACAAATGAGCCCTTGATGAGCTGAATGGCCTTTTCATATTTGAAGTATGTCTAATGTTTTGGTATATGTCTTCTGCATTTATTATCTGAATTAAGAGGATTGCTTGCCCTGTATGCACACTTATTTTGTATTAATAGCTTCCTACAGGTAATAAGCCTGTCTAAATGGAAACACTTTCTTGGACACGTGAAATTCAAAGTGAATATCGTGACCACTTTGAGCCCTATGCCTTTATTTTACAAAGACCTTAAATCTACTGTACTGTTATATTTTTTGCTTTGTTCTGCAATCATGTTATGAGCTTGAAGAGACTGTAATCTTACAGGAATGAACAATGGCCAGTTGCACAGTTTTTCTAGCTTATAAAAGTAGACGTGGATTTCTTCTTTGTACCAGAAGGCAATCTGGTCAGTGCTTTAAAATAGTTAAAACTTGAATTATTGATCAGGAACATGCTGTTTAGTGTAGACAAAATTCCTAAGTGTGCAGTTTTTGAAACCTTTGCCAATATTCTTTACTATTTTAACCCTCCCTCACTTACTCTCTCGCTATAAATGTGCAGTTGTTGGAATGTATGTACAGTGCAGAAAGTAACAGAGCCACCAAGAGTGCCATTAAAATGTTTTACACATTCACCCTTGTCTGATTTTATGGGTCTTTGATAGTGGATGTTATCTTCAGTCTTTCAAACAAAACTTAGTATCTGATAAAAGAGATTTGGAACAAGCAAAGTGCACAATATTACTGAACATATTTATTTATTTTATAGATAAGGGGGATTTGCCATATTATTAGGTATATCTTCTTTTTAAGACAAACATCCTCACCCAGTCATGAAGCTACAACCTGATATATGCAGCATGTGGGTAGGGTTTAGCTGTTTTATTACTAAACTTTAGATTAGACAAGATGTAGGGTGTAATTTAAGCATATTTGACTGTGGTGTGATTTTTTCAGTGAGGCATAGTTTTTTAACTATGATAGACGGCCGGCTGTCCAATCCAGCTGTGACGTCCCAGAACAAGAAGAATGGAAGAAGGCAGGCTTTTCTGGATACTGCCTCCCCCAGGATGCTAGGTGGCAGCTCCCCTGGATGGCAACAGTTCTCCGGATTCCCTCAGGGCATCCTGGGACATGGAGTCCGTTTCCTCAGCCCTGTTGGGGGCCATGGTTGCTGCCAGGGGGAGCTCACAAAGAACCTGGGGATTTATATTATTAGTACTTCAGAGTCACAAGGACGGAAGCCCAGAGTACTTCCGGGCTATTTGAGAACTGATGATGTGGCCTTTACCCGGAAGAAGAGAAGGAGTACTTCCGGGTCACAGACTATTTAAAGGACTGGGAAACCCAGCAAGGAGAGCCAGAGTTGGGAGGTTGGGTGACGAAGCTTCTTGGATTGGAGGATTGTTTATTATTATTATATTTGTGATTATTGATTGGAGAATTGTGGAGTGTGCGGTGCTTTGTGCACTTTATTTAAGAATATTAAAGAAATTATTCTTGGTGCTTTTTATAAATGTGTCTTGGACGTCTGTCTGGTGGGTTCAATGGGGCAACAGCACCTCTAGCGTCCACACAACCATCTCATAAACAGCTGCCCATTTGAAATTTTGACAATCTATAGTCTCAAAAGTTTGCAGAGAATAATGAAACAAACAAAATAACCAGAGAGTAGCATTTCTGTGGGTGATAATGCCCCAGTAAAGGGAGAGGTCAGTAGAGAATGGTTGGACTCCATCAAAGTAAGCAAAAGGCCAAAAATGCTCAAGTTACATGCAGCTCTTAACAACAGGGGTATGAAGAAGAGCGTATCTTAACACAGAATGTGTCAAAATTGAGGCAAATAGACTACAGCAGCATAAGAGCACACCATGTTCCACATCTTTTAGCTAAAAACAGGAAAATTAGAATATACCGGGAACATAATTATTCCAACTTGACAGGTGAAGAGCAGAAAAATGTCACATAGTCTGAATAATCTCACTTTCTACTACAACATGCAGATTGTGGTGCTGGAAATTGGCTCAAACAGCAGGAATCCATTAATTCTTCTTGTGTTGTTTCAATGGTACAGACTGGTGATATGGGAAACATTTTCTTGCCAAGCATTAAGCCTCAAACATCAACAGAGCATTGTATAAATGCCACAACATACCTGATCATTGATGTAGACCATGTGTAACCCTTTATAGACACAGTCTTCCCTTTTTCAAATAGATATTTCATATAGATCCTTTCAGAAAGATAATGTTTCATATTACGAAGTACACATCACCTCAGTTTTTTTCCACAAACATGACAGTGACTCTACTTTTCTCTAATGACTGGCCCAGTCTCCAAATTCAATATTGGCGGAATGGAAGTTTCACAGCCTCAAGTATGTGGCTGAAAAAAGTGAGCATGATACTAACCAGTCAACTTGGATCAAATTACCGAAAGAATGTTTCCAACATCTTATCGAATTCATATCATGAAAACTTCAAGCTGTTGTAGTGGCAAAAATGGATCTTACCCAGATGTACATGGGATGCTTCCTAGCCCAATAAGTTCACTAAGAAAGAGTGGACCGCCTGTCCTCTTTGATATTTCCAACCCATGGTTAAAGAAGCCCAAAACTGCCAGGTATGAGTTCACTTTTATTTAAGAAGCAGAGTGAAACTTCACCTGAAAATGATGAAAGACATACTGATTGGAAAAGGGTCCCTAAACCTAATAACTTGGGCATAAGCAGAAGGCAGAATCCTGATCTTTTTATATTTGCACTTTGATCTTGGACTTGCTGTACTATTTAAAATCACAATTCTCTGACAACCTGAGAAAAAGTATAGGCCTCTAAGGCTCCTGGAGAAGAACCTGAAACTTGAATATTGTCATTAAGTTTAGTATTGATTGCTAAAAGCAGTCCTCCCCGGTAAGGATGAATCATCTTATTAAAGATTTTGTGTGCTGTTTAGTAGAGCACCTTACACTTCTACATCATAAACACGAGGGTTGTGCCAAAAATAATAAGCATATTGTGATTACAAACAATATTAAAATGCACTGCATTTTAACTAGTAATTCAATTTTTTGTCTCATACAGTACCTACATGAAAATTGTTTGAATCTGTCTTTGTTACAAATTCATATTGAAGTGGGAAAATAACTGACAAGTACATATCATTTTGTCCAAAATTTTGTCAATATGCAGTAACTAAATTGAATTTCTCTTGAAACTACAAATCTCTTGGCTGGCATTCATGCTGTGTTTTAATGACTGGATCAAAATCATTCCTGATCAGCAGTGTAGTGGTTGCCCCCTAACTGCCTCTGCTGAGAGCAACATACAAAACAGTTAATAAGCTCATCAGAGAGAATAACACATGACAGTCAGAGAAATAAAGCTGTCTATGCTGCAGGGCACCTTTCCTTATGCACAGCAGAAATGGAGTTCCATCTCAAAGGGATCTTCATACTTCTGGATTTGATGGTGGAGGGGGCAAAATGCATCTACTAAGAAGCAGATTTTGTAGAAAAGTAGTAAAAGATATAGAGATTGTTTGCCTTCACATTAGAGCTCAATCTAATTTTTAAAGCAAAATCATAAATTTATTTGAATGTTGCATGTAAATCTCCCCCAAAATCACTGGGTGATTTAGTGTGGCTGCAGATTCATTGATAGCTGCTGTTTGCTGCTTTCTGTTACTGTTCAAGAGAGAAAAAGAGGAAAATGATAATGAATAATTGTACTCATATTTTCAGTCTTCCTCCCACGTCCCCATGTCAGATTAATTGGCAGTTCTAGACTGGCCCTATGAGTTTAATGTGTGGGTGTATGCATGAATGATGGACCAGCATTCTGTCTAGGGCTATTTCCAGTCTTGCACCTAGTTCTGCTGTGATAGGCTTCAGCTTTTTATGAGTCAATGAACACAGAAATCACAGAAAATAAAGGGTGAATTTGACAGCAATAGAATCAAATGCTTTAATTAAGTTACTTTTTAAAAAAGTAAAGCCATTGCAGAAGCAGTTATTTATTGAAGGCCGTTTAATAAATACTGTTGCACATGGTGGTATAGTCAAGTGAACTTGTCAGATGAAACTAACCATCCTAACCTATGGTTACAGGTTGTGGGTAGTGACTGAAAGAATAAAAGTGACAGCAGAAGAAATAAACATTCTTACACAATGTTGCTGGCACAGGCTTGCTCTGCAATAGACTCCTGGGGGACAACTGCTGTTTTTCTGTATCAAAAGGAATAATTTGGAGTAACAGTATGTAGTCAGGATCCCTTTGGATCCCCCACAGCAGATGTGCCAGACAAGTCAATTGGGAAAGGACTGGGGAAGACTTAAGACCGAGTGGAAAGAGTATCGCTTGCCTAGCTTTGGCAGTCTCTTGGAATTCCACAGGAATTGTTCTAAGAGAAAAAATGGCGTAGACTTCTTAAGCCAGAATGTTGCTTTAACAACCTTCTAGTCATTTGATTGTCACTGCAATGTAAGATGCTACATAACATTTAATAATAGTTATGAATATTTCATGTTGCATAACATAGAAAGGAACAAGAGAATTAATGTTTTGTCCACATATAGAAATACAGAAACACAAATGTCAGTATATTGGAAAAGGCATGGACCATGTAGTATGAGTTTTGACTTTGAACTTTGTGTGCTAAAATTTGTAAACTTAACATGTTTGGGATTTCCAGCTTTTGTTTATTGCTTCTGATCAAAGTCAATATGGAATTCAAAAAGTTCAAAATCAGGCATTGTGCTATCATTGAACTTTTCACTTTAGAGAGCAATACACTTTTGGAGAGTCAGTCTCGCCATTCAACATAAACCAGTTTCCTTTCAATAGATGAGGTGTGAAATTCTGTCATGGTAAGACATCTCTGGATGATAAAGCAAGGTGTAGCCAGCCTTCGACATTGACAACAAAAAATCATTTTGCCAACATGCACATATTTAAAATGAGGAACTGAAGAGTGATAGGAGACAGCAGGAACTCTAGGAATAGTTAAGAGACAACTGAATCCATTGTTCATGAATAACATTGGGTAACCAGAATGTTCACTCCTGAAAAATAGTGTCACTGTATCCAATACTGCAAGGAGAATGGAGCTGGGAGATGTTTAAGAATCAAGATTAAACTCAACTGGGGTCCATCTCTATCATCCACAGCCCAAATAACAATGAAAACAATGGAAATATGGTGATTCTTCAACACTAAAGAAATTCAAGGTCCAAGCCAGTCCCAGCAAGATCATGTGCACAATTTTGTTATTATGTTGAGGATATAGTCCATATTGATTACATGCCTCAAAGGCCCACATAACTGGTCAATATTATGCTAATTTGCTCTGATGTTCCTGGAAATCAATCAAGGAAAAGGGACAAGAAGCGCTGTCAACCATTCGTCTACTTCATGACAATGCTTCTACTTTGCATGGGTTACAAAGGTTACTTTGCCAAGCTGTGCATTCAAAGAGAGGCCACTTCCACTCTGGTTTCCAGAATTTGATCCACATCACTGTCTCCTGTTTCTTATTTTGGCAGGGCTACCTCAATGGGGAGAGATATGCAAATAATGAAGACACCACATCAGCTACAGAAGAAAAGCATTGAAAAGCTTTGTGACTGCAAATGTTTTAGTGTTTCTGGGAATTGTGTTAAAAATAAAAACGTATTTGGTTTACTGGGATTTCCCTTAATAGATAAGGCAGAACCATTTTTCATTACTTATCTTTTAGCAGGAGGCTTTTGTTTGACTGACTAGAGGATGGAAGTGTCATCACACATTTTTCAACAGACTCTTGACCCTAAACTTATGTAGTCATACATTTTTATTGATTACAGTATCAGCGTGTTTTTTGGTTACAGGGTAATGTACTTTCATTGCTAAACTGACTAATATTATTAGGGTAACTTTAGACACGTGCTAGTAATTCATACTTTTATGTAATCACCAATGATACAGAAAGTATAAAAAATGTATGTACTTTCAGATGAAGTTACTGGGAGAAAAAGTTCAGCCTGCACAAATTAAATATTAAAAGCAGATTAAACTCTTGATCTGAATTGGCCACACAGTGGTGTCATTTCTTTTTTATTAATGAACCTAAACAAAGATAAAATGAATATATTTCAACAAGGCAAACAGTTATTCTTAACAAAATATACTATGGTGCTCATTAAAGTTACATTAAAACATACATTGTATCAACTAGTCCATTTTCTAACCCATTTATTCCAGTTCAGGTTCACAGCTGGCTGAAACCAACCCAGGAGAGGGCATCACAAAACACATGAAATGTATACTTTGATAAAAAATAAACGATAATGATATAACCTTTATCCACAGTATCTATATAGGTAGATCACTAATTATTTTAATATAACTTTTCACTGAGGTAAACCACATACCTTACATTGTAACTGTAGGAAAATTATATTACACCTTGTTGACTTTCCATGGTTTCTGTGATCCACAACAGAAGAGAATCATCTCAAGACAAATGTAGCATTAGCTTCTTTGTTCTCCAACAGTGATATATCCTTCAGTATCTTAAATGCTACTGTCAGGCACACCCATCAGATCAATGTGAACTTAAAGAAGTCTCTCTCATTTCATGTTCTGCTTTAAAGGCTATCTTTGGATTGTAATTCTACAATGCTGGAGAGCAGATTGAATGAAATTTAATTATGTCTGTCTTGGGAATTTAGGCGAGTGCTTTTCTGTTATTCTTTTCTTTAAGGTATTGAACCTAGCAACTAGACTGTTCCCACACTATTTATTGTGTAAGCATGTGTTCCTGTTCCTAGACAGCATTGTGAATAGAAAACTGTCAGGCAGATGAGAAATTTACCATGTTCCCTAGAGAAATAGATTTACCTAATATCTGTGCATCTAATTTTCCATGCTAGTCTCAGGCTTAAGGCTACATAAGTTCACAATATTTTAATGCTGGGCTTCTAAAATTATGTTTACTAGTAAAATAGAGCATATGGCAAAGCAGCTTTAGTTGAACTTTGATGCACACTGAAATGACAGCAGATATTCAGTTCTAAGAAAAGAAAACAGTGTTAACATCAAGCTATTGTATTAAGTCCTACTCACTTTCAGTGATCTAGACAGTTTTCCCCTTTTTCATGCCAGACCCTTGTACTGTCATTTACACATTAAGCACTCGCCTTCAGAAACGCTCCACAGACCTGACAGAGCTCCTTAGGGACCCAACACTGCTCTCGCAATGATTCTATTTAAATCAACAGTTAAAAGAGAAAATGCCACTTTTTCACAAATAATAAATGGAGATTTGACACTGTTGCCATGCAGTGCCTTTAACTGCTGTTATACTTCACCAGAGGCAAATGCAATGCATTTTATTTGCTGTAATGAAGTAGGTGGAACTTGCTTATTTGTTCATCTGAGGTATTAAGACATAGCAGGGAAGCATTTTATATCTACAGATTGATAAAGAGAAGTGCTAAGATTTGAATAAAAAGTGTACATGAAAATGTGCACAATAAGCTGCGCAACATGCGATAGGAAGCAGCTAGGTAAATAAACATTTCAAACTTTTACTCTGCTTCCCATTGGCATGCAAAGTTCATCATCCTGTAAAAGTCACGCAATTGGGAAACACACAAAGATTTCCATAAGAAGTCATAAAACTGCACAAAAGGTAAGAGAAAGGAAGATGACTAAATTTGGATTATTCTGCTTACCTGATGAAGCTGCTTTGAAAAAAGCAAAAAGACAACACATATGAAATCCTTATGACTAATGAGAACATTCTCTGGATCTCCTGTCTTCCTTTTTTCTATAAACTCATAGACACACAGCCTTTTGCAGTATTATGTTCAGTGTCCAAATTAATTGAAAGCAACCCCCAAATCCACTGTTCAGCTCAAAATAAAAAGAGACAAGTATATAAAAACCTAAGGAAAAATCATCTTCTTGCTGAGATCCCAGCAATCCTTGTGGAAAGTTCTTCTCTTTTCTTAATCAAGCTTCACAGGTATTAAATCCAAGATAACGTTCTTCTGTGTCTGATTCTGCTGATGTGTTTATTCATATCACATGAAAAAGTCAGTGTGAGTGTTTATGTGTGCGTGCATGTGTGTGTGCATGTGTGCGTGCGTGTGTGTGTGTGTGTGTGTGAGGGCTTTTAAAGTAAGATTCCCAGGCAGCTAGCTGCTCGCTCCAGGAATTCTTATAGAATAGAATTTAAAGAGACAGCGGCGATATGATGGCAGTAAGGCAGAAGAATACATGCAATTATGTTCGCGTGTAAATAAGAAAGGAGGAACATTGACGATGGCTTTGGGGGTGGGGTGGGTGTGTGTGTGTGTGTGTGTGTGTTTGTGGTGGTGGGGGGGGGTATCTCTGTCTCCAGGGCTAAGGGTTTGTTAACACTTGCAATGCCAGGCTTCACTTGCTTTATACAAAACATTCTTTTTTTATTTCTTCAGTGACAATGACAGGAAGATTTTCATTCTTACTTTAGCAACATCTTCTACATATATAAAAACAAAAGAGGCCAAATATATAGATACACAAATTGTATAAGGATGTGAATCAGTATGTATAAAGGATACAGAGAAACATACCATGATTTGTATATTCTTTCAACATACTTTGGTGTGTATGACCAACACAAGTAGTACTTCAGGACATCATGCTATATTGAGAAATACAGCAAGAAAATAGGTGAAAGCATTAAAAGTTCAATACACACACATGCTCATACACACACACAATATATATAAATATATAAAAGACAAAAGAAATAAAAACTGACATAAAAGTAATACATTCAGATGCTTTCACAATCAATTTGCCATTGTTCAAGCCATTCATCATCAGTGGACTCAGTTGCCTTGCAGGGTTTTTTTACAAGGCGTAACAAAGTTGCCTAAAAATAAAATACAAAAATTGAAAAGTTGATTTTAATGCATTTTTTATTTAAAGTAATACAAGTAATTAATATTATTGATAATAGGAGTAGGGTCAGTGGTATGTCTGAGATATTTAGACTTCCTAACACTGTGCCAGTCAACATCAATAAATCGTATTTTCCTATTTATTTCTGCTTGCCTTTTTTAAAGAAATCATTAAATATTTACACACATTTAAGAAATATTAATAGCTAAGCAATATTTGTGCATGTAATAGAAAGTGATAAGAAGCATTGCCCAATATTAACCCATTCCATGCTGCCCTATTGTAATGTGTTATGATATTCAAGTGGGAAAAAAAGCATTCTAACACAATCAAAAAGGCATAATGTGGTTACAATATAAATTAGACAGCAGAATAACTTTTCATTTGATATCACATAATTTAATTCTGTTAACCAAATGTGCAATATATCAGACTCAACAAAGTACAAATTGCTTAGCCACAGTAGTGAGGTTTGGTACAAATACATAAGCATCAGAGTTGATAGTTCATGTGGTACACTGTGAGATTTTCAATTTCTCATATGTCATGCTTTAAAGGATTTAAGGATCTGAACTTACAGTCACAGGGCTACAGCACGGGTCAACAATACACTTGGCAGAATGTTATTTTATACTTAGGTTCAAAATGAAACAAATACTTCTTTAAATGTATTATTCCCATATATGATCAGATCCCTGAGGTATTAAAGATAGATTGCACAGTACATTAACAACTCCTGATTATTTAAAATTGGCAGCAGGTTTTACTGTTGTGGCCTTAGACTTCTTCCTTTTTAAAATTACAAAATTTGCTGACCCAATAGCAAAGAACGTTTCAGTTGTATAAAACATTATTTCATAATAAGCACAAATATAAAGCATTATACAAAGAAATGAAAAACTTTAATAATATTGGAGGGGAAAATACACATACATATCTTTGAAAGGCTAAATTACAAGAAATAGGAACACAGGCATTTACCTTTCTATACTATAAAAATTAACCATCAAGTTATTGTTTTAATATATTAACTACTGCATATTATTATTGTAATAATCATTAAGTACTTTAAATAATCATTAAGACTTGCAAAAATGGCAAACGTATTAGTGCTGTTCCCTGTCAACTCTAGAAGAATAAGTTCAAACTCCAGCCCCTGTGTTTATCTTGATTTTCAGAAGTCCTTTGATAAGGTACCACATGAAAGGTTAGCGATCAAATTAAAGCAAATGGGAATTCAAGGTGCAGTATTGTGTAGGAGGGCACAAAATTGTCTCAAACATAGGAAGCAAAAGGTTATGGTGAGGAAAACTTTTCAGAATTAGGTGGTGTTAAAAGTGGTGTTCCTCAGAGAGATCAGTGCCCTGGCTGCTTCTCTTTTTAATATTCATATGCAGTCTAGAAACGAATATTAACAGCAAGCTGAATAAGTTTGCTGATGAGACCAAAGCAGATGAAAGGGCAGATCATGTAGAATGGGCTGCATTATTACTGAGGGACCTGGACAGCATACAAGCTTGGGCAGATTTGTAGCTGATAAAATTTAATCTAAGTAAATTTAAGGTATTACATATACGAAATAGAAAGGTTAAGTGTGAATCCATAAAGAGAAGTTTTAACTTGAAAGTACACCTTATGAAAAGGACTTAGGAGTCACAGTGGACGTCAATAACTGCACCCATAGTGTACAGATGTGATCAAAAAGATTATTAGGTAGACTGTAAATATTATGATATGTGAAGTTAAAGTCAAACAAGGTTAAGCTTAATCTACCTAAGACACTAGTGAGACCCACCTTGAGTGATGTGTAGCATATATTAGAAGATGTAGCAGTACTGAGAGAGTCCAAAGGAAAGCAACTAGGCTGATTCCAGGACTGAGAGGTATGAGCTATGACAAGAGATTGAAGGAGTTGAACATTTAAGAAAATAGAGATTATGTGGTGAAATGATTGAAATGTTTAAAGTGAAGGGATTTAGTACAGTGGATCCCAACTCTTACTTTAAAATACATTCTTCAACAAGAAAATGGAGACAGGGTTTTGAAATTTGATAAGTGCAATTTTCACACAAATGATAGTAAGTTCTCCAAGTAGTGTAGTAGTAGTCCAAAACTTTTCCTTTCAGTTTTATATATATATATATATATATATATATATATATATATATATATATATATATATATATATTGTGAACTTGAACCCGGACACAGGCAGACAGACATCGTTGTTTTCACCACACACTCATTTATTTACACTATGTACAAATCCCGCGCTCAACTCCCCAGTGCCTCTTGCACCGATTCTCCAATTCCAGGCCTTACAATGCCTCTCTTTTTCTTCTGGCCGCCTCCAGTCCTCCCGCTAGCTCCGTCCTCTTCCACCCGACTTCCGCCCTAGACTGAAGGGAGGCGGCCCCTTATATAGTGCTCCCGGATGAGCACCAGGTGTTTCCGGCATTCCTCCTTGGCCACGCCCAGCGTGGCGGAAGTGCCGGCTGTCCTCCCGGCAGCTCTCCGGGCGCCACAATAAGTCTTCCCCCAGCACTTCCTGGTGTGGCGGAAGTGCTGGGCTCCAGGGTTCCTCAGGCTCCAGGGCGCCGCCTGGCGGTGGCCACGGGCCCCTACAGGGTTGGGCTTCCAAGCCCTCTACCCGTGGCCCCCTATACAACCAGGGCGATTGCCCCCTTGCGGTCTGGAGGAGGCACAAGCCCTCCTCTGGTATTCCTGGGCGTCCCGGCCGGGCTCCATCCCCGGCCAGGGACCACACAGGATAAACCGGCATCGGGGCGCTGCCTGGCGGTGACCTCGGGTCCCTACAGGGTTGGGCTTCTAAGCCCTGTACCCGAGGTCCCCAACATAACCAGGACGGACGCCCCCTCGCGGTCTGGAGGAAGCACAAGCCCTCCTCTCGTCCTCCTGGGCGTCCTAGCCGGGCTCCAGCCCCGGCCGGGGACCACAATATATATATATATATATATATATATATATATATATATATATACTAAGGTGTGCTTGTAGGCCATCTGTGTTCAGCAATAGTACAATTATCTGAAAGACATATGTAAAATGAAAAGTTGAGAACTAATTACAAAGCATCTTAACTTTGTTATTATTTCTGAATTATCTGTATCAGAGCATGTAAAGACAGCATAAATTGTGGGAATGACCAAATTAATGGCTTTCTTGTTTCAATTCTTGATAATTTTTTCTTAAACAAAGTGTACTTTTTCAACTTTCAACTGATAAATACAACAACAATTCAGCCATCAGCTCAGCACATCTGTTGGAAGTTTTTTGATCTTAAACACCCATGTCTCCACAGCAGTTCCTCTGCTGTCTGTATTTTCAGAACTCTATACATGATCTGTTGAAATGATGCATCCACTGTACACAAGAAGGTTTTTCCACATCCGGCAATCCCTCTCTGTCCCTTTTTACTGAGGCTTAGACAACCCTATCAACAGCTGGGTCATCTTCCAATGGTGTCTTGAGGAAATGTAGCCTGCTCCTGCATTGGACCTTCTTTGTCATTTTTTTATGTTGGTGTCCAGCCTAATGGTTTCTCAGTGTACCTTGCATGACTAAAAAGAAACATTCTTCCTAGCATGACAGGACAGCACAAGTCACCATTTACATGATCTGTCTATCCCATTTTTTTAGGGAATTGGTTGGGCTCGCATCCGTTCTCTGTCAAATATACCAACCCACAATTCTGCTGCTTAACATGCCAGCCTTTAAAAGATATAGGGAATAAACTAAGAAATGTGAAGAGGTCTCTATGTTTGTAAACTTTTTCATAAAGATTTTATTTAGAAAATACAAGTAATACTGTAGCTGACATAAGAGAAATTATGTTATCAATGGAGGAAAGGTAACACAAACACTCTAATTAAGAGTATCCATTTTAAGATTAAACTCTGATAATCACATAAACTAACAGACCATTTTACAGTAGCCAGAGTAAACCTACCAGCTGTAATAGCACTAATCCGTATTTAGTTAAATCCTGGCCAGAAGGGACAACTTTCACTTTACCAGGCAGATCTTCAGAAAGTTACAAAACCTTGCAGCTAAGGACCCTATTTGTTGTTCACTCTTGCAAGTGGGAGAATGTATCCATCTGGTGATTGTATTACACTCACTACAGCAAAAGCATTAAGTAAAAAAAACTGTTTAGACTGCTCATATTTCTCCATTTGTTCTCACAGCACACAAGGCAGAGTCCATCCTTATTGGCTGCATAACATTCTAGCATGGCACCTGCTCAGCCCAAGATCATAAACCACTACAGAGGGTGGTGAAGGCACCACACAGTATTACCAACATCACACTGCCTTCTGTTCAGGACATATACAACCCTCACTGCATTGGATAGGTAAATATTATAACTAAAGATCTCACTGCTGCTTTGTTCACTCCTAATTCTTGGAAATGGTTCCGGGCCATTGGCTCTCATACCAGTGGATTCAAAGACAGTTTCTACTCACAAGTTGATGAAAATTGAATTATAAAAATGTAAATATTGGATCATAGCAAGCAATGTATATAAATATATTATAATTGCAAATATGTATTGGACATACTGCATATGGCGGCACAGTGACACAGTGGTAGCACTGCTGCTTCACAGTTAGGAGACCTGGGTTCGCTTCCCGGGTCCTCCCTACGTGGAGTTTGCATGTTCTCCCCGTGTCTGCGGGTTTCCTCCGGTACTCCGGTTTCCTCCCACAGTCCAAAGACATGCAGGTTAGGTGGATTGGCGATTCTAAATTGGCCCTAGTGTGTGCTTGGTGTGTGGGGGGTGTTTGTGTGTGTCCTGCGGTGGGTTGGCACCCTGCCCAGGATTGGTTCCTGCCTTGCGCCCTGGGATTGGCTCCAACAGACCCCCGTGACCCTGTGTTCGGATTCAGCGGGTTGGAAAATAGATGGATGGACATACTGCATATATATTGTCACACACGTTTGTTTAGGCTTTAATACTTATAATAAATATATGAATACTGGCCTTTAAAGCTGCCATCTTGTCTTTATTTGATTAGTTCTATTTTGGACTCTGTTTTGTGAACATGTCTGTGCTATTGCATCAGTTTTGCAGCCAGGAAAAATTATACGGGTGGCTGCCCCAAACCTTCGCAATGTCTACTGGTCAGTCTTGTTACAATATATTGTAATGAAAAGACAGGAGAGAGAAAAAGGTTTGGGGAATCCACCCCGTATAATAACAGGCAACAACAAAACAATCACGAAGAGTAGTAAAAAAATATGGAGTCCCAAACAGACTAACTGAAGAAGGAAGGTGTAAGCTTTTAAAGTGGATGTAGAGGAAGAAGTGGGTCCATGCAGGAATTGGTGGAACTGAGGTCAGCAGTGAGGTGTGGTCTGGACAGGAGGGCAGAAGTTGGTGCTGGTTTACATGGGTTTCCATTCTGTTGATCAGTAGAAGAGGAAGAAGAGAGGTTAGTGCACTTTATCAACCCTCAAGCTGACAACCCTCTGTTAAGCCCTTTCACTGCCTCCCATGCGCACATGTGTCACAATTTATAAATATTAGATTCTTAGTTCTGAATCACAATCTTGATTATTTAGGTGGTTACCTACCAGGTAATGAAGGCGGAATGTCAGAGGCTTTGCCTCAAGTGCTGACATCCGAGGTTCGATCCCTGTAACACGAGTCATGTACTCTGTATTGTTTGGCAGATACTTTATCATATATATCTATATTTATGTGGTCAAAAATGTAAAGAAAATTGAGGATATTGAAGAACAAACTTTAAAAACTGTTTAAAATGTTACAGTTACTTGAGTGTTATTTAAAGAAACAAGAAGAACTTTTATACAAAACATATTCTGGAAGCGTTTTCAAATTATGTAATTTATTTTGAACCTATTATTTTTACACCTGGCCATTGGAGTTTTCTCAAAGTCCTGCTCAGTATTGGGTATGCCTTCCTTTGGCAGCAATAACAGTATGCAGTATCATGGGCATGCTTTCAACAAGGGTGTTGCAAATGGCTGGGTCAAGGCTCTCCCATGTCTTTCAAATTCAGTTTGTTGCTTGGTGGGTCTGCTGGGCATTTTCTTTTCATCTCATCCCAGTGGTGCTAAATAGGGTTGAGATCCAGACTTTGGGTTACCCAAGCACTTTCACCCTTTCTTTTTGGTGAGAAAGGCTTTCAGATGCTTTGCAGTGTGCTTGGGGTCATTATCTTGCTGGAAAATGTAGTGATGCATAAGCAGTTTAGCAGCAGATGGGAATTCATGATGTCTTCAATAAAATTCAAATTGCTGACACTTGAAGCTGCCATGCATCTTTAAACCAATAAGCTCCCACCACAATGTTTACGGTTGGATTTATGCACTATGGGCTACAGGGGCTATACTCCTCCTTCGAGTTGCACCACACTTTTTGAAGTCCATTTGATCCAAACATGATGAATTTGGGATTCATCAGACCATAAAATTGATTTCCAGAAGCAGATAGGCATGTCAACATGTTCTTTGGCAAATTTAAGACATTTCAGTTTGTTCCTTTTACTTATAAATGGCTTCTTATGAGGAACCCTTCCGTGCAGCTCATGTTTGTTCAGCCTGTTCTTTATTGTTTGTGTGCAAACCTGAATTCTAGTAGCCCCCTTGACGTGCTTTGCAATTTGTCAAGCAGACAACTTTCTGTTTTTCATGGCAAGCTCTTTGATGTACCTGTCTGTTCTTGAACTGGTCTTTCTTTTTCTCCCTCTTCCCTCCAGATTAACAATTTCACCATACTTCTTGAATTTCTGAATGATGTAGTTCATGGTAGTGTGCCTCATTTAAAGTCTGGTGTCAATGTTTTGAACAGAAAGACCCTGATTTTGTAATTTTTTTACTCTTCCCCCCAATGCATTGGGTATTTCAGCAGTTTTAGCCATGTTGGGAAACCCAACAAACCCTGTAGATACTAATGGCACCCAATTACCTGCCAATATGGAACAACTGCTGTTATGTGTTGTGTTACATGATCTCAGTTATTAAGTAATTGCATCAAGTAATTGTAACATTTTAGACGTTTTTTAAAAGTTTGTTCTTCAATATCCTCAATTTAATTTTTCCACAGTGTACAAATAATTTTTGGCTGCACTGTATAATATTTGAATACATTTTAGCAAGTGGACCCCAGAAGGAACGTATGATGTAGAGTTTTAATCAAGAAATATGAATGGAGAGGCTGATATCCTACCTGATACTACTGTATTACAGAATTCAAGGCTAAAGATACAGCAGAATCAGTTCAGAATATGGATGGATCTTCTCTAATAGCAAAGCATAGCAAAATTTCACAAAGAAAAACTAAACCATAGTTCTTTAACTTGATGTACTGTATTTCTCTCCTTCCGCCTTCTTGCTGACTTCTCAATTGACTTTTCTAACAATTTCTTTAAACAAAACAGCTCCATCCTATCATGTAATACAAAAATCATAGCTTTAACTCAAAATAAGACTATACTGTGATCTAGCTGGGTAAATAAAAGAGTAGAAAAATACTATGTTTTTTTTTTTTGTGATCCTGCTACTTTACATACGGTATGTTATATGGTGCCATGTAGTATTTAAACACTATATTCACACAGTACAGGGATTATAAGCAATGCGCCTCTCTGACTCAATATTTCAGAGTTTAGAATTCAAAGTTAGGAACAACAGACATTGCTCAAAAAATATGGAAGGGGCCAGAGGGAAACAAAAGTGCTTAGGAAAACGAATTGTTCTCAGAAAGTGAATAACACAAAAAAAAAAAAAACTGTAGTTACTGGTAAAGGGTAAAATAAGGCCAACTCAATAGTTCCGGAAAAATACAAACAGATAGACATGAAGAAAAATAATAATAATAATAACAATAATAATAATCATACCATAAATTCCTTTCTGTAACCAATATACATTTCAGCGTTCTAGTCTCTACGGTAATAAGCAAAACAATTACTTTTGGTCCAAAAACAAAAACTTTCCTAGTTTTTAATATTTATGCTAAGCATCATCAAGTATGTTTCCTTTGTAGTGTAGTTTAAGATAATATCTACTGAGTTATGTATGAGAAACCTTGTCAAGCAGCTTTATGTGTAAGAATGTTCTTGGCATCAGTAGTCCTGATATTAGCAGATAATGTCATTTGCGTGAGACTCCATATAAAGTAAAACATAATCAAAACAACAGACAGAAAACAAACAAATAAAATGGATAAAAGAGTAAAAAGACCACAAAATAAATTAGAAATGGTGTTGAAATGTCCCAGTAATCCCAACATCCGATAGACCATGTCTAAAATCACTTCTGTATCAGTACACAGATGATAACATAATATAAAATGTAGGTCTTTTGGTGTCACTTCCAAAAGACACATGTGATCTTTCCATATAGAGTATGTCATCATATGACTTCCTTCTGCATTATGATCAACAAATGAGAGGAAAACCATTCAGTTCATCAAGCTTACTTAGTTAGTTTGTAGCCAAGTTGTCCCAAAAGATTAAAAAAATAGCTGTCAAAATAAGAGTACAGTAGGCAAAAGACGGCTCTTTCGTCATTTTGTTTTTCTCAGTGTTCTCTTTACCAGTGAATCAGTACTCATGTACGTGTCTAAACTTAACTCAGAACAGTCCTCTTTCTCCTGTGTCCCACTTTGCTGCAGTAACTTGGTGCATGTTTCTTTCTTAATTATTTCAGGCCCATTATCTTCCCTTTTGTAATGAATGCCAAGATTTTCCATTTTTGTACAAAGAATAATAGACAATTGCCTCATGATATGCTAAAGCAACTTTTGAATTGAAATGTTGACATTTCTTCTTCTTCTTATGTGGCTTCTTCAATCTGAAGGTTGGAAACCATGGTTTTCGTCTTCTCCTTATCTTCTGCCTTTCTTTTTACTTCCTCCATTATTTTGACGCTATTGTTTTTTGATATTTATTGGGAATCTTTTATGCAGGTATTCTGCTCATTCCTCAGTTTAAAGATTCAACCACATATTTTTAATTCTCTTTGTAATGTTTAAGAGACTCGCATCGTGACAGTGTACAGTAACAGTATGATCTGTTATGTGTAGAAATCAAGCTATTTGAAATCTTCATATATGAGAACGACATTTTTGAAAAAATAAGCCCTAAAATTACTGGAAACTTTAAAGAAAACTTTAGCTATCATCTGTAGTCTTTCACACTCTGACTCAGGACACTGTGGATACTTTTTACAAGTTATTTTATATTTTTATTTACAAATAATTTCCAAGCATTTGTCCAATTTTGAAGCTTTTACAATCAACAGACCAGTGACATATATTTCCCAATTGTCTCTCTTTCCCTTATCCAGTTTCCACATTCTTTGTCTTATCTTGCCAGAACTGAAATTTACTTCTGCTTAGATTTCCTGTCTTACTGTCCTTTTTAATTCTGACATTTGTAACCATTTTATATAAACCATAATTCATTGTTGAGGTGCAAGGAGAAAGTGGAGTAATCCAATCTTAAATTAACTAACAGTATATTCTGATATAAGACATGTACTTATTTGTCTTTCATTATTACCTTATTCAAAAAATCCTTAATTTAAAACTGAAATACTGTATGTACCTAAACGTTTAATTTCTTTTTGTATATTTACAAATCACAGTTGCAAGAGTCAATGTTCCATGCGGCCTTTTGAGGCAATCTATTGGATAATACTTTCAAGCTACGTTTAAATTAAATGTGAAAAAAGAGACTTCTACTTTCCACTTTGCATTAATCGTATTTAAATTCTATCCAGTCACACAGAAACTGGCTTCAGCTGGCAAGTTAAAATACATTTGCTAGAATATAATGGCAGCACAAACAGGCAAAAAATTCCAGTGAATGTTAACTTATGCAGAATGGAGAGAAGCGACAATTTAAATAATGGGGTATTTAATGACCATCACATGGTCTATGTTATTATTGCAGTTCAGACACCCTTGATGGATAAATCTAGCTTTGAGAGGAAAAAATGTGGTGACTGAGTAGAAATCATTTGACTGCAAATATTTTAAATTTTAAGCACTTTTTGCCTGGAAGTAATCAGCAATGAACATAAGCAGAACAATCTATTCATGTGCATACAGTATATATGACCTGCACACATAAGCTGTAATCAGAATTCTGACCAAAAATCAATATAACTGGAATTTCCTTACCATTCAGAATGGTACAATACAATATAAACTTAAACATTTTTGAATATTTCTTTTTTTATTTTGGCATGATTATTGTTGAATATATCAAGAAAAAGAAACATTTGGGGAAACAACCTCTTATCTAATGCAGTTAAACAGAAAGTTAAAGGCAATGCAATTGAGGGATATGTTAGCATTTGTTCAGATTGATGCTACAATTATTAGTACTGGAGCCATACGATGCTAATAATAATATTCGTCAGTCATTTTTAATTGTGACATGTCAGTTAAGACTATTATAAAAAAAATGCTGTAGAGTGAGAGTATTAGTGCAATTGTGAAAAACATATAGAAGATCGATATAGTAGTGTTTCTCCAGGTGTGAAGTAAGGAATAACTATACAATGATTTTATCATTAATGATACTGGCCAGATTTTAGGATTAATGGTACTTTAGCCTAAGCCCGTGTCTATGGCAAAGTCATGAAATCATGAAAATACAGCAGGTCAACACATTTTTCATTTAGTATTTTTCATTTTTGTTGATGCCTGTCTCTCTAGATGTCTGAATCCACAACAACTAACCAACCACAAAAGCTAGCTCAGCTCAAATCTGTTTTGGTCATACCTGTTTCTTACATTAATAGGCAGAGCTGATTCAATTTTAAGCACTTCCGATCACTTACTTCCAGTGGCTGGTTTATAATTTTTTTTTGCAAGTAAAACTCTTGAAACAGACACATAATGACTGTTTGCATCAGTTTACATGGCAAACGGAAGATGGATTAATTTTTCCAACTTCCATTGGCCCTTTGGGTACACATTTGCAGTTGGTCTGGGGGCTTTTTACTCCTAGGAATTCAATTTTGACATTATTATTTTAGCTTAGAGCTTAGTTATTTTGTTGTGAAAATTTTTGAAACATTCCTACTGCCATGTTTGAGCACCTATTGTTGGGGGGGTATGTCTTTTGAGGTTGTGAATTGTCAATTCCTTTCTTCAAATGCTGTTTTTACGTTTTTCTAGATCACTTTTGATTCCTTTATTTGTGTGATTTTGTTTGCCATTTAGATTATATGCACCTATACTGTATATCTGTTTTATGTTTTCTGTGTTTTGTGGGTGGTTCTTCAATAAACCGAACTACCTGCCCATCACCATCAAGAGGCTTCTGCTGAGGAAAACCCACAGGGTCTTGTGGTTCATTCTGAATGCACTCGTTCTGGTGGAAAGTTCCTCAAAGTGAGTATTGTTATTGTGCTTTTGCAATTTACTAATTTCTTGTGCTCTGTTTTTTGACTTCTGACATTTTGAATTGGAACTGTGTTTGATTTTAGAATTGCCTGTTTTCATTGCATTGCCCTCTATGACTTTTTTGCCTTATGTTCCATTGAGCTTAGTTTTGTGCCACAGAGCATTTTGTATAAATACATCTTTTTATTTTTAAAGTTTGCCCTTTTTGGTTGACAATTTTACAATCTAATAGGCATTTTTGTGTCACTGTTTGTGGCTTTATGTTTAGGAATTTTCAAGTTCATAACAGATAAAAATTCACCACAATGTTATATCCATATTGTATCTGGGATCATGAATTCCAAGTAACACAAAGAAAGTCTTGTTTTTCTTTTTGTTAACAATCTGCTGGGCTCTGATTCTCATGTTTTGGTTTGGTTGCTATAATTCTTGATCTCCTGCTATTCAATCTTTTTCTTTCTTTTGACCATGTCATAACTCCTGGTTACTTTATAAAACCCTTTGTGCATTCCTGCATAGCATGACAGCCAAAAACAAAAGACAGCGTTGGATTTAAAAGTTGAAAAACATTTTTTTCAAATGGCTCAAAATTGCCCTTAAAGGGTGAGGATTAACTGGAAACCTCTGGCTTGAATGACACAGCCAATGTAGAACCTTTATAAATGAAGAATTTACTTGTATAAACAAAAGGAGAACAAAAAATGGTAAAAAATTGTAAGAAGTTCAAAATAATCCACAAACTAAATGAACCCAGTCCAAATTCAAAGCAATGTATCCACAAACAAGTAAGTCAGAAATGGATTCACTTAATACTGTCTTCAAAATTGTAATTGTGACACACTACTGAATGTAAAGACAGACAGCTGTTTGCAATGAAAGTAAAATCAGGGTGGACCAACTACTAGAACACAATCAATCTATTTAAACCATGCATAAATATTAAGTATTTACAAATGTACTGTATATATATAATTTAATGTAGACTGACTCATTCACTCATAAATTTCCATTTATTTAAAAACATGAAATTAGCCACCCCGTGATCCTGTTTTAGGATATAGCGGGTTGGAGAATGACTGATTGACTGACTGTATATCTAGGACAGCAGGTATGCACTAAGAAAAGATATTTTGATATATTAATATGTATGGGTAAAAAACCCAAAATCTCATAAAATGCTTTGATTGACTTGATTAAAATTTGTTGAAAAAAGAAAATTAACCATCACATGTTTTTTCTTAATTGATATTTATTAATATTATATTAACTTACGGGCGGCACGGTGGCACAGTGGTAGCGCTGCTGCCTCGCAGTTAGGAGACCCGGGTTCGCTTCCCCGGTCCTCCCTGCGTGGAGTTTGCATGTTCTCCCCGTGTCTGTGTGGGTTTCCTCCGGGCGCTCCGGTTTCCTCCCACAGTCCAAAGACATGCTGGTTAGGTGGATTGGCGATTCTAAATTGGCCCTAGTGTGTGCTTGGTGTGTTTGTGTGTGTCCTGCGGTGGGTTGGCGCCCTGTGTTGGCTGGGATTGGCTCCAGCAGACCCCCGTGACCCTGTATTCGGATTCAGCGGGTTAGAAAATGGATGGATGGATGGATATTAACTTACTCTGCATGGCACTGACATGTAACTTTATGCAGCACTAGCCAATAGGGTGGATAGATGACTGAAGAAGAGGTTGTTTTTTTCAACAATGAAAAAACAGATGTAATAATGTTTACCATGTACAATACAGTGTGAAATGAAAAAAAGAAAATTTGGCAAAGCTAAGTACTTAGCAAGTGCTACAAAGCTTGAGTGTCGGTGCCAGATGCTATGGCTGTGTTAATGTGTATTCACCAGAAACAAAAAGGCAAGGAGAAAGAAGTAGGGCTACGGCCGGAAATGGAATCCTTACATCCAAGACAAGGAGGACAGGTAGCACAAGTTTCAGCTTAACAGGTCTCCTACTAACTACTTCACTGTACTAAACATTTGCATCTACGAACTTTGAAAGGGAACTCTCATTCTGCCCTCAAAAATCATTTACATTTACATGGGCATCTGTTACTTTGAATGGGGATGCCCCACCCTTACCTCCCACTGTTCTCCATAATTCTTTATATACAGTATATATTCACATTTGTGGACTTTAAACTGGATCCCCCGATCATTTCAGAAGCCCCCAAAACATAGTAGTGTCATATGTCTTCTTCCACTTCAAGCACTAGAGAAAAAAACCCCAAAAGTGAAAGCATTAAATTCATTATATGGATTGTGTAAATGTACAGCCTTTAAATGTCATTGCTGTTTGTAATAAGTTAAAACAAAAAATGATGTGTTAGGACTTTATTGTCTGCTTATGGCAATATCAAAAAAAAAAATACAAGCTTGAACATACAATTGATGAAAAACATAAAAAAGTAATACAGTGGAACCTCGGTTTGCAAGTAACATGGTTTACGAGTGTTTTGCAAGATGAGCTAAAATTTTTAATACATTTTGACTTGATAAATAAGTGAGGTCTTACAATATGAGTAGTATGGATACGCTTTGCCTGCTGAGCGTCATGCGATCACAACTGAGCTGATGGTTCTTCTCTCTCTCGTGTGTGTGTGTGTGTGTGTGTCTGTCTCTCTCTCTCTCTCTCTCGTGGGCAATTGTCTCCTATTCTCCGTCTGAGTCGGCCTGCCTCACTCATATAGTCAACATCCATACGAGCGTATACTGTTTACTACAGCATTGTGACTGTGTGTGAGTGTGCGCGCGTGTGTTGTGACATGCAAGTCCCCATCTTGCGCCCCAAAACACAAAGCTGAGTCTCAGTACTTTAACAACACCAGCTTTATTCAGCTTGAAACAGCATCAGCGCAGTTATTTATTGTAGCGGAATCTGCCACTCTTCTATACACAGACACAGCAGTCAGGCAGGTCGTTGCCAAGTAGTAACTGTGCCCTGCGCATTTATAATGTTCCTTGTATCACCCATCAATGGCAGGCGCATATAACATGTTCATGATCATTTTGGATTGGCTTTTACGGCGAACTGCTATAGCGCTGGGAGGCTGCAATTGCTTTGGGATGCTCTTCCGCGTGTCGTCCCATTGGGTGGAATCCCACAAGAGTTTAGAAACTCACTCACACCAGCCATAATTCTTTTCAAAGGTAAAGTGCAGGTTAATTTGTTTTTATGTATTTTTACTTTATATTTTGTATTAATCATTTTTATATGAAGAATTTTGTGTTGCGGAACGAATCAACTGAGTTTCCATTATTTCTTATGTGGAAATGCACTTTGATAAACGAGTGCTTTGGACTGTGAGCACGTTTCTGGAACGAATTATGCTCGCAAACTGAGGTTCCACTGTACTTGAATGAATGATGTAAACCAGTGAAAAATACACTTTCCTGCAAAATTGTAATTTACAATGAGCATCAACAAAAGCTAAGTCACTGTGATGGGAGGTCTGTGGTGAAGTGCAATTTTCAAATAAATACGAGGTGAGACACAAACATAACCGGACTGGGCTTGGGGCCTTCCTGGAAAACCATCTGGAGGTCGGCTGAACATGAATCATAGAACTATATCCCTTCCTACACGCCTTCTCAAACCACTGACCGGCTAGGTATATCCTTTGAATAGCCCAATCAGTATTTGCACAACAATCTCTAAACGATTTGCTGTGATAATGTCTGGTGAAAAAATGGAATAGCAAATCAACATGAAATTTCTTTGCGCAGAATTGAACAAAACAGCCACAGAAACTTAGGAAATGATAAAAACAGTGTACAGTGATAACGGTTTGTCTTGCACACAAGTTTTTGAGTGGCACAAACGATTCAAGAAAGGACAAGAAAACGTGGAAGACATTCAATGCTCAGGTCGAGATGGGGTGGGTGCTTCAGATTTAGCTCCCTGTGATTTTTACTTGTTCCTGAAAATCAAAAATGACCTGAAGGGAACACATTTTTCTTCAATGGATGAAGTGAAGACAGAAACAGCAAGCCTGTTGAAGAGCCTCAAGCAAGAAGACTTCCAGCACTGTTTCAATCAATGGAAGATACGTATGGAGCGGTGTACAGATTGGGAGGGGGAGTATATAGAAGGTGACAATGTTTAGAATGATGCAATTCATCAATAAATATTTTTTTTTTCCCCATTTTGGTTACTTTTGTGTCTCACCTTGTAATCGTCACCCAAAGTATACAGGCTGCAATCGAGTCTATGTGTTTGTGGGCACATGTCACTCCGGGGTTGGAGGGGATGGATGGCTGATCACATACTCATATGCAAATAAATGGTGATCAGTCAGGTGCCTCATTCACAGTTCGGAAGCAGCATATCACACCTGTGCCCAATCAGGCAGTATAATGGAAGCCTGCGCGGCAGAGAGGAGAGGATGGGGGAAAGAAAAAACAGAACAGTAACAGAGAACTAAGAGAGCAGTATCCAGTGGTGAAGCAGGATGAGTCAGCCAGCAAGAGAGTGACAGGGAGTGTGGTCGTTAGCCTCACAGAGGAGTAAAGGATCGGCATTCCAGGAGCAGATTGTCCCCACTGATTGTTCTTTGCGGAGTAGGCGCTGTCACAGTGGAGACCTCCCCAGGGATCTAAGGTATGCCAGGGAGCGAGAAGGAAGACAGTAGAACAACTGACTCTGAGAGGTCTGGTAGCCAAACGGGGGTATGATATAGTAGGTCCGCGGTTTCAAAAGAATGGCCAGTTTTTAAATAAATAATTTCTGCAACTTAAGGAGAGGGTGTGGTAGTGTGGTGGAAGAGGTTCTCGGGCACATTTCGGGCGTGGCGGTTTCCGCACTGGAGGTGGAGACGACTGTGACTGTTGGAGTCTCTACTGTCTGTTTGAGTAATGTGTGAGCCAGGGAGATGGAGAGGGAGTTGTTCTGGCCTCATCTGGAATCAGAGAAGGAACCTTAAAGACCCAGTGACTGTGCTTATTTTGCTCTGCTTTTAACTCTAGATTTTAACTTGCAGACTGTAGCCGTTTTTGATAGATATTTTAATTTTTTGATGAACTCATTGAATCACTGTATTGTTTGCAGTTTCATTTGTTGGATTGTAATAAAAGCACTGTACCACTTTTTGCACCAACCCCTTGCTGAATGTATGTGCTCTCATTTGCCTAGTTCATCTCAATCTATGACTATCGACGACTGCAGGTTGAAGAGGCACCTGGAAGTAACCAAGAAAAGTAGAGCCATCACAGTAACTAGGAAAAGCATACATTGATCTAATGCAGGAATGTTTTACTCCTGTGTAATTGTATATAGCAGGTTCAAGAGTAGGTAACTCCAAGTGACCTAAAAATAACATTACTTACTTATAATTTGGCTAACACTTTTATCCAAGGTGACTTACAACATTTAAGACACAATTCATTACATTTATCTTGTTTTTCCAATTGGAACACAGGCAGGTGATATCTTTCTCTTGGTCACACAGTTTCAGTAACAGGATCAAGATTTGAAAATGTAGGTCCAAAGACTTAACCACACTGTCTGCCAGAAAAAAAAATTATAAATATTGTATAACGAAAAGTATTTAGTTAGTTACATAGTATGTCTGATACATTTGATTAACTGGTGGCACTATAACTGAGGCCCACTGTCTTATGAAATTTTCTGAATGAAGCTAGGCAACACAAATAATAACAAATAAACATAGCAATATTTACAAATGTTTCATAAAAAAAGGAAATAATAATTCAAAAACAACAAGATAATAAAACAGAAGAGAACTATAAGCCAGAGAACAAACCCAGGTTGTAACATAACACCACCATGGTTACATTATGCCCAAGGTGGAAAACGGCAAGTCCAGAAGGCAAATAATTACTTTACAGATGAGAAAAACAAATGCATTCTTTAGAGAACAGGCCAATTTATGTGTCCATAAACAGGTAATTGTCATTAGTACCAAACAAATCCCAAATTTATAAGCCTTAAAAGTCAAACATCTAAATTTGTAGTCAAAATTCAGTATCAAATGGCCCTAATTTGCCTGTCACAATTTCCTTAACTAACCTTTCATGAAAGTCAAATGTATTTAAGCTAGGATACAAATTGGAACATACTGCTATTTTTATAGGAATTGATGGGATGACATCATGGGTTGCTGCAACAATATGGTAGCACCCTTGAAAAACAGTGCAAGTGTAGAAATATGTTTATAAGATGGTGATGTTGTAATGTCACAAAATAAGAAAAATAAAAAATATACTTACAAAGGAAAAAAAGATATTAAATGAATATGGTAAGGTTAAATCATGTTCAGGAGAGGTTGATGTTTAGATTGGGATGAGCTAACAAAATGAGAGGTATGACATTTTCTATGTACATATTGTGATGTGTGAGTCCCTGTCTTGCACCTCAAAACAAGAGGTTGAGTCTCAGTACTTCAGCAAAACCAACTTTATTCAGGTTGAAACAGGAACAGTATGGTTATTTATTGTAACAGGATCTACCACTCTCCTATACACAGACAAGCAATCAGGCAGGGTTGTGGTCTGTTAGTGGCCAAGTAATAGTGTTCCCTGCATTTACAATATTCCTTGGATCATCCACCGACAGCAGGTGCTCATAGTGTGACTGCGATCTTTACTAATCTGTTTTCGCAGCAAGCTGCTCCAGTGCTGGGAGCCTGCAGTTGCCCCGGCAACCGATAGGCTGTCTTCCATATACATGGCGATCGCACTATGGGATGCTTCTTGGCGTGTTGTCCCATTGGGGAAGACGCAAAAGAGTTTAGAAAACTTACTATATATATATATATATATATATATATATATATATATGGAAGAGAAGGTCTGTTTTACAGTTTGCATATTTGCAGCTGGAGATCCAGTATACAGTATATACTGTATATATATATATATATATATATATATATATATATATATATATATATATATATATATATATACTGTATATATATATATATATATATAAATATATTTTATATAGTAGTTTGACCCCCTCTTTTATTTCCCTTTCTCCTCCCATCATTTGACTGCCACCTGATTAATGTTTCATAGCAACAAAAGCTCACAGGAGGGTTCACAGAAAAATAATACCTAAGGGCAGAGCTACAAATATATCCTTATACAGAAAAAAAAAATATAGAAAAAAGCTGAAAGGGCTTTCAGTAATAATAGATACAATTTAAATGGCTATAAACAGAAAGTAAAAACTAAGAAGAAATTATTGAGGAAAACAAAAACTCTAGCTAGTAAGGAGAAAATAAACCTCTGAGGATTCCAAGGCAGGCAAAATACCACTCAGCCCCCATACCCAACCCCAGGGCTTTAAAATAAACATTAATGTGTCTGCAATTATTGTTTATAACATTATGAGAATAGCCTCATGTATATTTCTTTAGATTTTATTCATTCTTCATTCAAGACACAAATAGATTTATTATATGCATAAGATGTGAATAATGAGCAGTTTAACTTTACTTGCAACCATTACCTGAAATACATTCCTTTGGATCCAATGTAACACATTCTTTTACTAATCATGCCTTACTGAGCACATTCAGAATATTATCAATGCATTGCAAATTCTCTTATTTGATATCCCACCAATGCAAGACTACACATTCACTGATCTGCTCACTGTGCTAAGAACTGACAAAGAGCCATGTGGAAATGGGTATTGTCTTCAGGATAAAAACAGCAGTAATGGAAGTAATATGATCTAGATGCAGTAGCTTATTTTTGATGACATGGATACTTTCATAAAAGTTAGTTGCGTACTGTATACTGGATGCATGTTTTTATTATTTGTGCAGTGTACAATAGTGTGTCCTATATTATAAAGTCTTAAAAGTTTTACACTCTGTTTGTGTCCTTCTATTCCTGCATAGTTTCTTCTTCCAAGTAAAAATTCTTGTATCACCACTCTTTTCACAGTGATACAACACAATACAATTCATTTTTGTACACTCCAAAATCACACAAGGAGTGGCCCTGCCTTTTGACAGATCCCCAGCTTGACTCTCTAAGAACACAAGGAAAAACTCAAGAAACCCTTGTAGGGAAAAAATGGAGGAAACCCTGGGAAAGGCAGTTCAAAAAGAGACCCCTTTCCAGGTAGTTTGGGCATGCAGTGGGTGTCAAAAAAAGGGGGTTAAATACAATATAGAGAACAGAACAATAATCCTCAATACAATATAATAATGCAGTAGAAATATTACAGTACAAAGCAGAATTCAACAGTAATGGAAGGTGAAGTTCCCTAAGAAGTGAAATACACAATTAAAAAGTTTTGTTTTGCAGTTGATGATATTGATAAATATGTTCTAAAATAAGAGTTGCAGGTAAAAGTACAATACTTTACTGGTGAGAGTTTACAAATAATATTTTTAAAAATGAAATGTAGTCGAAATCCTACTACATTTTTATTTTCCTTTTCCTTTTTTACAGACATCTGTATATTGCAAAAAAAGAGCTACCTACAGTAGACTGTGCACAGCATGTCATTTCAGGAAAGCATGACAAGACAAGTAAGTGTAGAGAGCAGGGTATTTAGAAACAAGGGCTACATTTCAATTGAGATGTTGTCCTTTGTAACTTGCTGAGTTTAGATCTCGACCTCGAGACATCGAAAATCAAGGGCACATACCTTATAATGGGCAAACATACATCTACACCTGCCAGAAGCAAGACTACAGAATAGGCTTTGTGAGCTAAGAAGATATTACCCTTAGACTGTCAGAGTTTACTGTCGACGTGCAGCTTTGTATCTGAGATCATTCATTTCCTCTAACATTTTTGTGTATGACTATCATAAACCTTAAAGTTAACGATAAATTACAATAGGGTCATTTATTATGACCATCATTTCCATCTGCAACCTTAGTGGTCAATAGAAAAGCACTTTCCATTCGCTTTTAACTGCCAGCATTACAACATAAGATGTCAGGGTGCTTAAAAAGTGAGGTGATTTTTGTATAATGTAACCTTGAGTATTTTTCACACAATTTTCAAGGAGAAAATGTTCAGTAAAGCACAATTAGTTGTTGACCCAATAGGCTGTAAAAGATGATTGTTGGGCCAAGATTTAATATTTAATAATGATTGCTGTATGCGGTAATAAGATTTCACTCATTGCAGCAGCACAAAGGAAAGAAATCAATTTCTGCAAATTGAGATAATACATCTGCGTGGGAATTATAAAATGTGGGAGTAAACTACCGGTTTATGGAAATTATGAAAGTTTAGAAATGTCATCCCCTATTCTGTGTTTTTGTATATTCTGCTATTTTTCACTTAAGCAGACGCAAAATCAAAGGAATCCTAGAAATTAAGAGCAAATCTTCACAGAATGCCAACAATATTAAATATTTTCCCCAGGTGAATATATTCTGCTTCCAGAATACTGCAAGATAATATATTCTTTGAAACAACTTGCATTTTAAAATAATAATGGTGTAATCTGTACATATGTCCTATATTTGCTCTAGTATTTACAATTATTTAATTTAGATTATACTGTTATTGCTTTGTAAACACCTTATGATGGTATGTCCTGTGATGTATCAAACAATTAATACAACGATGAAGTCCTTAAAGAAATACTCCACTGAAAAAGGATATTTTTTCTATATGTTACTTATACCATATACATTTGTAATGATGGCCGCAAAAGTTTTTTAATCTCATGTTTTCACACAGAATAGAAATAACAGTTTCTGACAGGATAGGTGTCTATGGTGTCAAATGATGGACAAAAGAAAACAATATCAAAAAATCCATGAAAAAAAAACTCCTGTTACTTGTGCCACATAATCCAAATGTGAAGTCATCCAAGTGTATTCTCACTACATCCCAAACCCGTGTATTTTTGCTAAACTATTGTTAAATAAACCACCTACGGACTTTTGTGAATAAAAATGGAATGCACTCAGATTTGAAATAGAATTTGAATTGCAGACCCACCACCAGTGGTTACATTAATGTTTATATCTACAACTGGAGTAGCTCCCAATTTACGTTGGTGAGTGAAATCGCACTGCTACATTGGCTCAGAAAAGCCCAAGTACAAAGCATATTTTCTCCCTGAACATGTTTTCATTTGCTTTTCTTTAATATTTAATTGTTAATTGTATACAGTACATTTCATAGAGAACTTTGCACTGCTGATATCATGTAAAGCACAATTTTAGTCAATGAATAAGCTGTTTCTGGGCCAGACTCGTGATTAATGAATGGGGCTGGGGAAGCGTGTGTTCAATTCAAATGCTTATTCACATCTGAGGTCATTTTATTTTAGTTTACAACAGCATTTCCCAGAATTTAGTAAAAACACATTTGTTTGAGACATTGTGATTGTATGACTGAATGACTTGTGGGTTATATGAGATTTTTTTTCATGTACTGTTTTATATTGCTTGCTGTGGTTCAGTGTTGACACCATTCTGCATGAAAACATTAGATTAACAATTCTTCTTGGCCATCACTGCAAACTACACAGGTTAAGTAACGAATAAAACAAATATAACTTTTGCCTGGAATAGGCCTTGAATAGGTGCCAGTGTGATACTGCTGGTACGTGTTTATAACAGTGAAGTATTTTTCAATTCCACCCACCTTTAATCCCTGTGAAGTTCCTGGAGAGGTTTGTAAGCTTTCCTGATAGCACTGGATGCATTGTAAAAACTAAGCAAGTATGAAGTGCCTGTCCATCACAAAGCATGCTGATGTACACCACATTCGTTTATCCGAGGACAATTTAGAGTACCCTGAGCAAAACTACACACAGAGAAGGCCAAGGCTGGAATTCAATCTGGGACTCTGGAATGGTTACATATCAGTAGTCACCGCTGTGGCACTGTATCACCTAAGAGAAGAGTATCTTCCAGAAAAACAGCAGCTGAACATTGTGTAGAGTATGCTTGAATATAAAACATATTTTAATATAATTGTGTTAATGTTTGAATAAATAGTTTATTTCCAATAAGTATTCATGCAAAGCATCACCAACTATGAATCCAGTATGCTTTATTTTGTTATTTGAGGAAAGTTGTCCTTCCCTCTTCTATAAGACTCTCTTTATGCAGCTTGGTATCCATTAGAGAAACAATAGTACTGCATGGTTCTTAAAATATTGATTGCAAAATTTATTTTTAAGCATACGGTATATTGTTTTATTTAGTATGCTGTCATCTGCACTTGAACTCACTAGACTACTGATTTGAATTTTTTAATATATAATATTATCACAAAAGGAAAAATATAGTAAATGCTCAGTAATTTTAAATATGTTTAAACATCTTTACTTAAAGATAAATATTGTTAAGCCTAACAACCAATTTTATTTTTATTGATTTTGCTGAAATGCCAGTCCCTAAAACTGAAAAATACTTAAATTCAAACAGTATAAATGCAGGATTATAGATGAGGTCAATTATTGCAAAAATTGAATTATTTACCTTAAAGCTCAGAACAAAATGGTGACTTTAATTTTATCTGAAGACTTGTAATAATTTTTCATTGTACTACAATATAAATTTAAAAAGCTTTTAATTCCTAATTTATTTGTCTCTAATTTATTCCTATCTTGGCCTTCAGCTGTGCATACGATGAATACTCATAGGGACCTCCTCTCCTTGTAAATGATGCAAGACTGCTTTTGCAAATTGAAAGCACTAGAGTTGAAAGGTAATTGAATTTCCACCTGTGTGGGGCTGCAGCAGATTGCAACTTGAATACGTTCGCTCTGCTGGGTAACAGTAGGCTGGTGTTCAAGATACCTATTAAGGACTATTTAATGAAAGTGCAGTGTGGATAGAAATTCAGTCATTTACTCAACTGCTTTCCTTTCAAATGAAGTTTCCTTTGATGATCTGAAATGTGGAAATACTAGGACAGCTAATGGTTAGGTCAGTTTGAACTTCCTTCAAACCAAGCATTGTCCATTCTTTAGATATAAGATATTAAGAACCATTAAATCTATCAAATTAAAAATAAAATCTATATATCTATAAAAAGAGAACAGCTGTTGGAGGCTGCCTATGGGCCATTAGTTATTAAAACTGCTTGCTTGTCTTATTAAAGAGGGTAACACCCACACATTGATATTCATTATTTAGAAGAGGAGGAACAACAATAGAAACCTAGAATAGTTTTTAGAATTTTTTTTTTAGTTATATAATAAATAATATCAGGGATGAAAGAAAAGGTGCAAATGAAGTAACATTACTTAATACAACTGTTTGCATAGTCATTCGTTTTATCCACTCGTTACTTCTTGTACAATGTAAATGACTGAATGCAAATCTTAGTAAACTGCAAACCACACAAACAAGAAGAACTTAAATAAAAGGAGTTATGCAAGCTCTAAAAATATTATAAAAAAACGTACACAGTAATCCAGAATTATCCGTTAGACACACACACACACACACATACAGCTACATTTAATAGTTGATGATTATGAATTTGTCAGATTATCTTCTTTAATATTGGCTTGCATTATAATTACTCTAAAGAGTCCCCACGAGAGCATACTACCCAGTTTACCTTGTATTATAGTTAGTTGTCTGCAAGAGGTTTCTGTTGCGAGTTGGAGTCTCAGACATGGTGAAATGGGGTGTTAGCTGTCAAGTAGGGCAGGATCTTAATTAGTCAACCTAAATGGGGGTCACCTAAGTCAGCCAGACCCAGAACTGCTACCTGCTGGCTTCAGCCTAGACTTACCTAAGATGGAGGAACTTGACTTAAAAGTTAAAAATATAAAGACTGTCCAAAACTTTAACAAACAGGATTCACAACAGAGAACATAAGGGCAACAATGACTTTTATAAATGCAGCATTTATTTAACAAAATGAGAAAACATGGAATAAAAGACTTTGCCTTAAAGGCAATCCAAAGCAAGCAAGTCCAAATCCAAATTACAAAATAAACAGTAAATCCAAAGATAAAGGCAATACTTACAAAGTGCTCCACCAGCTCAATGCTGTGCTAGTGTCTTCTCTTTCTGACAGACATATAAAGCTAGGAGGACCTACTAGCAATGATGTCAGAGGGGCCCATCCCTCTTAGGGTTCCACGCTGAAAATACAAGAAATATAAGAATATTGAGGCAGTACATAAACATTAAATCATAAACAAACATAAAACAAGGTAGATAAAAACATTAAAAATAATCATTAAAATATAACCAAATCAGCAATACAACATAAAATACACATAATCTCATGCTGACACATAAAAGGCTTCAGTTTACAAGACAAAAAGATTTCACTATACAGAACAAATTTCAATACTTCTTATTCAACTGATTAGTGTTTTTATTTCTAATCAGGTGAATGTCTCAGGCGTGCTAATTGATAATTTTCTTGACATAGTAAACTTGTCATTAGATACGGGGGGTCTTCCCAGACTGCTGTAGTTAAACTCCTACTCAAGAAAAATAATCTTGACCCCTCTACTTTTGAAAATTTTAGACAAATTTCTAACCTGCCTTTCTTAAGTTAAATTTTAGAGAAGGCAGTCATTATGCAGTTAAATGACCACCTCAATAAACATGCTATTCTTCATAAATTTCAGTCAGGTTTTAGAACAAATCACAGCACAGAAACTGCACTTGTTAGAATAGTAAATGACTTGTGGGTAAATGCAGACAGGCCATTTATCTGTTCTCATCCTCTTAGATCTGAGTGCCACATTTGACACCATTGATCACAACATTCTTAGAAATCACCTTAGGCAATGGGTGGGCCTCTCTGGCAGTGTCTTAAATTGGTTTGAATCCTACCTGGCAGGTAGAAAATTCTTTGTTAGTTGTGGTAATTACGACTCAATGACACATGATATTCTACTGTATATGGTGTTTCACAAGGCTCTATCGTGGGTCCACTGCTCTTTTCGATCTACATGCTTCCGTTAGGTCAGATCACCTCGGGGCACAACCTGAGCTACCACAGCTATGCTGATGACACACAGCTGTATTTATCAATAGCACCTGATGACCCAGACGCTGTTATTTCACTAACAAAATGTCTTACTTGTGTTTCTAATTGGATGAATAGTAATTTTCTCAAGCTAAATAAAGAGAAAACAGAAATTTTAGTGATTGGCAATAATGGATACAATGAGATTATTAGAAATAAACTTGATATATTAGGATTAAAAGTCAACACAGAGTCAAAGAATTTAGGCTGTAACATGAATTTTAAATCACATATTAATCAGACCACTAGGACAGCATTTTTTCACTTAAGTAACATAGCAAAAGTTAGACCTCTTATATCATTGAAATATGCTGAGAAATAAGTTCACGGTTTTAATTTCAGTCGTCTACATTACTGTAACGCACTCCTCTCAGGACTACCCAAAAAAGACATAAATCGTTTTCAACTAGTGCAGAATGCAGCTGCTAGAATCCTAACTAGGAAAAGAAAATCTGAGCACATCTCTCCAGTTTTGATGTCACTACACTGGTTACCTGTGTCATTCAGAATTGACTTTAAAATACTGCTTATGGTTTATATTAACTAATCTCATTCCATCTTATATATTGGAATGTCTGACACCTTATATTCCAAATTGTAACCTTAGATCCTCAAATGAATGTCTGCTTAGAATTCCAAGAGCAAAACTTAAAAGAAGTGGTGAGGCGGCCTTCTGCTGTTATGCACTTAAAATCTGGAATAGCCTGCCAATAGGAATTCGCCAGGCAAATACAGTGGAGCACTTTAAAAAACTGCTATAAACACTTTACTTTAACATGGCTTTCTCATAACTTCATCTTCATTTAATCCTGATACTCTGTTTATTCAATTCATTATAATAACTATTCATGGTGGCTCCAAAATCCATACTAACCCCTACTCTCTCTTCTGTCTGTTTTCCCGGTTTTCTGTGGTGGCGATCTGCGCCACCACCACCTAATCAAAGCACCATGATGTTCCTACATTGATGGATTAAAAGCCAGAAGTCTACATGACCATCATCATAAAGTCCTTCCATGAAGACCCTAAATACAAAGAGGACTGTTTTATTTATGTTAGGTAGAATGCACAGAGGGGGCTGGACGGTCTCATGGTCTGGAACCCCTGCAGATTTTATTTTTTCTTTCCAGCCGTCTGGTGTTTTTTTTTTTTTTTTTTTTTCTGTCCTCCCTGGCCATCGGACCTTACTCTTATTCTATGTTAATTAGTGTTGTCTTATTTTAATTCTTACTTTATCTTTTATTTATCTTTTCTTCATCATGTAAAGCACTTTGAGCTACATTATTTGTATGAAAATGTGCTATATAAATAAATGTTGTTGTTGTTGTCAGAATGAAATTCTTGCTCAGGTGGTCAGACAAGATGTGCTAAGTTGTGGAAGGTAAGAAAATGGAGTCAAAATGGCAGCCAGCATGTGCTTTGTTCTACGTTTTAGCCATAATATTAAGAAACATTACAGTACAAAACAGAGAATGCTTGTTCCTCCCTTCAGGGTCAATTTTGCGCAGTAATGCCCTCAGCTTCTACAGGTAATTGGCAGTGTCTTCTATAAAGTTTGATGTCTTTTTTTTCGCTTTTAATCTCTTATTGTTTCTAGCAAATCATGCTGTTTCATAGGTGAGTTCAAGGGAAATATGTTGTGCAGGTTTATCATGTAGACATGTGGCTTCATGGACCATTGTTATATATTCTTGGTCGCCATTTGTGAGAGTGAAGGAGGAGATAAAAAAACATGGTCTGGTGAACAACCCTTCTAAATTGTTACATAAGCCAGTCATATTTTTACCTTTAGTTTTTTTTAAATATCTAAGCATCGTTTCCATCTGTGCTAGAGTTTTTGCATGTTATTCTTCTTTGTATTTTGAGTGCTTTAATTGTTTAGTGCTCTTAGCTTAGGGTTGCTGTCTTTTCCATTTTCTTTGTAGCACTGTGGTTGACTGACTTTAGGGGCTAGTTAAAATAGACAGGTGCAGAATCACTATAAAATGTTATTTTGCTCATTTGTTTTTTCATGTTATTGTTGTGTCAACATATGGTTCCATTTTGGAAGAGGCTGCTGGGACACCTGTCACTGAAAAGCCTGGTTTAAGAGCTTTTGCGTGGTATCACTGGGGTGTAATCAAATGCTCATGGCTGCAATATTTATGAAAGCATCTGCACTTACTTTCTAATAAAGGACAGGCTCCAGCTTAAGGTAAGTCAGTTTATTGAGTAGTTTCTTTTGAAGGTTTTTTGGTTTTGAATTTGTTTGGCCCTATGTTCTAGCATCTTCTAATTCATTTTGACTTATTAATTAAAAAAAAATGTTCTTTAGAAAATGATCCGAGCTGGGTACTTGTTGCTTTATATTTTTACCTTCTCATTCTAAACAGCAGTTGAGAGTATTCTTCTGTTAATGGAAGATCTAAATTGCTGTGAGAGATAGTTAGGGTTTTGTATGACGTTCTGTTACTCTTGTTTTTTGACACTCTCTCTCTCATTTCCAAAATCTTTCAAATCTAGTTCACTTTACATTTATAAATATTTTTATTTTTACATACCAGATGGTTGTAACAGATGTTAGAGGAATCTGTTATAGCTCTGCACTTTTCTCATTTTTGAATGCATATACTAAATGAATCAAGGGTGCATACAGTATAAAAATGGGAATGAAAGAATAAAAAGAATGGAACAAAAATACATATGAGAGTTTTCAATGTCATAGAGGTGTTATTTAGATGGTACAGTGGATGAGTGATCTGCTTACAGTCTCACTTACTACAATATAATATAAGGGATCTCAGTCTCGGTCACCTTCCAGGATGTTACACTCATTTTTAATTGATTAATATTATATGCAGAGGGCAGCATACAAGCATGTATCAGTTTAAAATGCTTTTTGAGTATCATTTATCAATACTGTCCTCAGTGGACAGTGACCAACTTCAAATCAGAATGAATAGACAGAATAATCATCACATTTTACAGGCAAAGCATTTGCAAAAAATGTATAACTTGAACACTGTGGCTTGTTAATAATAAGAGTGCTGCTTTTTTGAAAAAGAAGACTATGCTCATAGACACAGGCACTTGAACATTTGTCAAAATAGATCCGCCACATTTGTCAGATCTAAAGGATGGCAGTGGTTCACAACCTGTAAACCTGTGAGATCCTGACCGGGATTCCTGCCCAGTTCAAGTGGGTGTTCAGTTCAAAAGCTTGATGTAATTTGAGAGGGCTTCACTGTTTCTGGAAATTGTTTATTTACCAGTAAGTTAAAAAAGAAAAAAAAAAGTGTTTTGGAAGCTGACTGGAGACCTTACACAGAATGAAGCAACATGAGTAATTTAAGATTTTTTCATGGATATTTTGATATTGTTTGCTGTTGTTCAAATGTCAGTCAAGTCAGTCAACTTCCAACCCGCTATATCCTAACACAGGGTCATGGGGGTCTGCTGGAGCCAAACCCAGCCAACACAGGGCACAAGGCAGGAACAAATCTCGGGCAGGGTGCCAGCCCACCACAGGACACACACCCCAAGCACAAGTTAGGATCACCAATGCACCTGAACTGCTTGTCTTTGGACTGTGGGGGGAAAACCAGAGCACCCAGAGGAAACCCACGCAGATAACGGGGAGAGCATGCAAACTCCATGCAGGGAGGACCCGGGAGGCGAACCCAGGTCTCCTAACTGCAAGGCAGCAGCGCTACCACTGCGTCACCGTGCCTCCCTTGTTCAAATGTATTCCCCCTCATGTTAATTATATCTTGTATTCAGTTATTTCCATTCTCCATGAAAACATGATGCTAAAATGTTTTTCAGGCCATCATTGCAAACAACATAGTGTGAGAAATAGTTACTTTTGTTTATTGAAATTGTGTTTAACTTTTTAGTAATTTGTCTCTGAATTCTTATGATAACCACATACATTTGGTAAATTTATTATTTTTATTCCAAGTCAAACCACACTGTTTTTCATATATAAAAAAATTCTTAAAAAGCATTAGCCTTACATAAGAAAAATGAAACAACCTACACACACAATAACTTTGCTTGTTAAAATACCCAAACATTTGGGTGGGGTTGAATAAATATCATATTTAATTTTTCCAAGTAAGAGTTCAGCACTTAACAATTTAAGACTTAAATAAATGGTGGTGCTTCAAAACACCACAATTTTTGGGTTTGGCACACTAAGATAAAGGATTGAGAATCCCTGCTCGATATTGTCTGACAGGCTTTTCATATATCTTTAAAAAAATAAAAAATATAGATCTCTACCACTCATCAACAAAGTTCTACCTGGTCACTCCAGGAATTAGTAACATACAAGGTAGCAGGAGGTACATACGGCTACAAGTACAAGCCAACACAGTTAATTAAAGTATGGTTTGCATGCTCCGTAGTTGGTTATGTTTAAAATAAATAGGACACAGCTTAAACTTCAATCTCTGCAGCCCCAATCCACTTACATTAAGAGTGCTTTGTTAGCAGAATTGACTTATGCTTTGTATTCTACACCATCATACCCTTCAATCTAGGACTCAGGGCACCTGGTCTTCACACCATCCTGTGGCTTCACAGATGGATCCTCAATGGTAGACCTCAAACTATCAGGGTTGCGGAATGAACATCTAACACCGAAAATACTAGATGACCACAGGCCCGTTAACTCAGCCCATTGCTGATTTCCCTATTTATGTATGACTGTATTATCAAATATCACACTAAAGTTATCAACAATTCTGTTGACAAAGAATCACCACATGTCTGATCCATCAACAACAAAGAGGACTACAGGGCAGAGGAAAAACCTCTTAATGAATGGTGCAATAACAAAAATCTCTCCATTAGTGTCATCTCAAAAACTTACTACAATAGGTAGAAAGAAAATTTTCAGTACAAAGAGTGAGTAGCTTTAAGTTCTTAGGTACCTATAACAATGAGGGTCTCTCTTGGTTCATTAAAACCATCTGTCTTACTAAAATGGCTCGATAGTGCCTTCACTATTTGAACAGGTGAAGTAAAATCAATTTTTTCCCTGGATCCTAACTATCTTCTACAGATAAACCATTCAGAGCTTACTGGCTTAGTGTTACAACTTTCAGGATAGGCAATTACAGTAAACTGTGGTGAATGTTGGTGTTTTAAATAGTGTGTCTACTCGCTAGGGGTTCCAGGCATCCATCTGGATTTTTATATGCTTGAATTATACTGGATTTTTACAAAATGTGATGCTTGAAGAAAGCACCCTCCATCATTTCAGATCCCACACACCACCATAAAGTCTTTCCTCTTACATCGTGTACCAAGCAATACTTTGGGCCATATCATCAGACTCACAAACTGTTTTTATCCTGTCCATTAAACTCGTAATTCAGCCATACCCTGAAACCATCATGAGTCAGAGTTTCCAGCTCATATCTTTGCTGTAAGCCCAGACACATGGTGCAGTGCTCATCTGATGGTATATTGTGTGTCCCTGACCAAAAAAAAAATCCCAGACTCTGTTTATAGTTTATATGTAATGTATATACTGAACATAGATAGCGTATGTGCATGGGATAGATATTTGTGTATGTGTTCAAATTTCCAATAAGAAATACTCAAGCATGAATTATGCATAATAATCATTTCCCTGGATAATAAGGAAGTTTTATTGTGAAAAATATCTCAATTTTATACCTAGCTGCCTGCAAAGATCAAAATTTCATCGGTCCCGAAGGTGGTTGTTATAGGCCGATAAGAAGGAGTAAAGCAACAATCATATAGGTCACCTGTTTGAACTGTGAACCCTCCATTATTTTTTTATTGATTTCTCTGCAGTACAAGTTCATTGCGAGAAAACCCCTGCGGACACTTAGATAGAGGAAAAAATAGTCAGAGATGATGCAAGTTTAGGTCCTAGAGTCAGACCAATAGAGACTAAAATCAATGCAGGTTTAGATCATTTTGATGACTATTAGTCGGATTCTGCTTCACCTGAAACAAAACATATTTTTGGAAAATTAAATGGTTTCTAATTTTTTTTTAGTTCATGTTTTCTTGCTTTTATTGGCCTATTGGTACCATTAAGAAATACAGAATAAGGGTTGGTTAACATTTTGTTCAAGTATAGATGATCAATTGATTGGTTATCAGCTATTATTAATTTTATTGTTAATGATGGCCCACAATTCAGTTAAACATAACCAGCAAATAAAAAACAGATGTAAGCATTTGTTAACATCTAACTGCCTAGATGTATTATAGATAATTACTGTAGTCCTAATGTGTAAGACCTAATAAAATGAGCACAATGGTTTTCTTTTAATCCTTATTAGAACAATAAAATATAAAAGCCACAAGTGAGCAAACACTAAGTTAAAGGCATACATCTATCTTGACAGGTAACCATGAAGAAAGAAGGCAAATTACACATGCACCTTTTCTAATTAAGTTAAAATATCTCACCTCCTGCACACAGAGAAAGATAGCTAAAGCAGATGAAACCTGGAAGACACTGTGGATACTTACACAATTTTAATGATCTAACCTTCCACCTTGGAGCACACCGGCATGTATTTTAAATTACAGAACCACAGAGTGGCAGATTGGGGATTAATTAATTTATATCAAAATGTGCATATGCTGCTTTAAATAAGCTCATCAGTATGACCCTGGATCTGAGTGTAGTGGGAGACCAGCTTCTAAACGCATGTGACAGCCTTTTTGCTGTCATATTTTCAATGGTAGCTGAACACTCAGGAGCTGACTTTATTTTACACAAGAGAGCAAGGTAATAAACTCAGAGACATCAAGAGATTTTTATGTTGAGAAGATAACACATACAATAATTGCATTTCATTCTTTATAAATGTACCAATTTGATACATGCAGCAATTAAAAAAAATTGCAAAAAAGGGTTCATTTTAGATTTTGTTCCTATTTAAATTATCCAATTATGACATTTAGATATTCTGTGTTAACTGATTGAAGCAGTATCTTAAGGTATCAATATCTTTATAAAGAGGAACTTTTCTGTTTTCGTTGAAACTGGTTTTACATTGCCTGTAATTTAGTTTTAATGCAGTCTATAAATATAAGTAAATCTAATCGATTTTGATTTAAGTTCAGTCATTTTTAGCCTTTTAATATAAAGTAAGTGTATGAAATATTGCTATGGTTACCCATTTAAAATTACCTTTGCTATCATACAGTACAATTTCTCATCATATACTACTTTTCCTTTCAATAAAACTATAAGAACACTGTGGTTTGACAAAAGTAAAATGTATTTGTGACAATACTGCCTACCTCCTTACCATCCATTTAAATAAACAAACACACAAGCCATAAATAACAATTACTTGAAGGCAAGAAATGACATCTTTTTAAAAGGAAAAATAGCAGGAGGTGATTAAAAGTACATACATTTAAATGGAGTAACATACTGAGACCTAAACATGCTATAATATACAGTATATAATAATGTTTAGGCCATTTTTAGATAAAGTAATCTGAGGCATAAATGTAGGCTGGTGTTTGAGTGTGGCAGAAACAGAAAACAGAAAATGGGTCAGAGAGCTTACTAACCATAACTGCTGCATCTCTCTTCCAAGTAGACATGGGGGACAATTGCATGATGACAGGGTGACACTTTAAATCTGACACTAAGTCTCCAGAGTCAAAGATGGCAAGTAAGGCGTGTTTAGTATGTCCCCTTGGCTGTGGCATTCATTGGTCTATCCAAGTAGCTTAGGTACTCATGTGAACACCATGGAGTAGCAATAACAAAAAGTTACTCATGGCAGCCACTATGTGGGATTTCACCTCTACTTCTAGAAATAGCCAAATTCACCAGCCTCATCTTTATAAATTCTTTTATTTTATTAATTGCTCAGTGTCACTTATATTGCTGAAATGTAGATCACTATTAAAATAGTATGTGCCTTTTGCAATATCCTAATAAATTAGAATACTTGATACCATTCAATCTTTAATACTGTTTTGGTGAATCTGCACAGAAGGACAGGTGACATTGCAGTAGCATCCATATAAACATCTATTGACATCTGTGGGAAAAAACCCTGTCCCCAGAAAACAGGATTTTTTTTTTATTCTGCAAGTGGGGAATGGAAGTATATTTAAAATACTTTAATTATTCCTTGAAATAAATATATAATTAATTAATGCATGGCCTTTTGAATTTTTTCTGCAGGTAGTATCATTAATATATACAGTTATCCCTCGCAATTTGCTGGGGTTAAGGGCACAGGACCCCCGCAAATATGAAAATCCACAAATATGTTTTGCGCCCTGTGATGAGGTGAAGGGAGGAGTGTGAATTAGTTTTAATTATTTAATCATTTTTAGTGGTGGCATATTCTGTGTTTTAGATTGGGTTGGTACAGGACATGCGCATGCCGGCAGACAGCATGATTAAAAATTGCTGGTTGAAAGCAGTGCACCAGTTAGGCAAGCACCAACTGTGCCCTATGTGAAGCAAAAAAGGAAGCATGATCAGTGCAGGAAGGATAAACAGAAAAAAGAACAAGGAAGGGACAGAAGCAACACGAAATGAAACTAAACAAAGCAGAGACAAGGCAATCGCCGAATCGGGGAAAGGTAGATGGTGGGGGATGAGTTGGGCAACACTAAACTGCTAAACACAATGAAGTTCTTAATGAGCAATCTTGCTGTAAGTTGCAACAAATTCATACAGCTATGCACAAAAATTTAATATTTTTATTTTCTGTTTAGTGATGAAAAATATTCACTTTGGCACAGCATCTACTCATATGCACAAAGAGATATATACATGATCCACTGAGCTTTGTATGTGTAAGTCTTTTCAATGCTCACAGACACTTTATATGTAAGTGTAAGTAAGCAGCCATCTTCCTTTCAATTTGATATATTCTGCATCAAACATATTTGAAGACTAGGAGGCTTAACCCCCATGCTTGTAACCCCCTGGCTTGCACTATTCGCCAGCCACTTCGAATCTCTGCCGCTCACATATGTGGATTTCACTTTCACCAAGCAACAAATCTTTATTTTCTAGCGGATACGCCTCTTCATTGGGAAGAAACACTACTTTTCCCTGATGGCAACATGAATAAGACGATCTATAAGTCCCACAACTTAAAGTTTAAAGTCGAACAATAACTACATACTCCTGTCATATCACCTACGTCCATATATTCGATCGCTTTGCGCTGTTATTTCACCGAATAATAATTTCTGTTTGTTAGCGCTAATGCGATCTTTACTATCAGTTTTTTCAGACTTTCGAATTTTAGTACTTTCATAATCTCTAACCTGCTCTGCAAGTGTATCATGCCAATGTTTTTGAACTTCTTTATGACGTTCTACTTTGTCTTCAACTCTTTGTCTTTTATTTCCAACCCCGCTTGGAGCTGAGAGCACAGGAACTGTGTCTGACGATAGTATTCACACAAATGAGAAGTGATTGGACCGTGGGCATGGTTGTAAATGTTTGAAAGGAGTGTTGGACTTGTCAAAATCTCTTGGCAAAAAAAGATGGGACCTGAAATTATCTTTCGCGGGAGTTGAAATTATCTCTGAGAAAATCCCAGGATTTCCTTTTATAATAGAGAGATGAGCTATAAATATAAAAACTGCTTATGATTAATAGGATACATGTCCATTCATTAGCTTTAAAAACCTGCTTTTTCTAGTACAGGGCTGTAAGTGCCCTCTTGCCCATCACAGATCTTCACCAGTTTTGCCAATGCTAGTTAACCTCATTTTAAGAGTGGAACTATTTCTGTGCATCAAGTACACCACACTGCTTGAAAAGACAGGTAAGTTAGATGTAGTCAAAACAAGGAAAAAAATATTAGTAGCTCATCAGTGAAAACAAACACATTCAAGGAGAATGAAAATAAACATATAAACATTAAGGTCAACACATGCAAAATAAAGCACTTTGGAAAAGTATGAACAAAGAATGTGCCAAAAGTTGAAAGACACATGAATACAGAATAGAAAAAGTGCTACAACTGAAGATGTGAAGGATTCAGTGATGGAGCAAAGACTGAATGTCATTCTTATGAATCCATGTTTTTGATTTCCTGTATTTGATTTGATCAATTTTTGGTATTCTTCTGCATTAACTTCTTCATTTATTCATCTTGTACTTTTTCTGGTGACATGATTTTGTTTGGTATGGTCACTCCCACTTTGTGTTGTTCACTGTGTTATTTATCAGAGCAATACCTGTGGCCAGTCACATAACATGAAAGTCATATGATGTGTCATGTCCTTATTGCCTGCCGATTAAAGATGGCAGTGCCCAGTAGTTTGTTATCCACATAGTGGATCAAAGACAAAAGGACAAAACAAAAAATATTTCTGTGATTTAAGGGGAATTATCCAAGTTATTAGCAAGACGTCTGCTACATTTACTTTCATTATAATTTTGGTTTAGCATTTTAGTTTTGACTAGCTCTCTGACTGAAAACCCGATCCTCCCCAGCCACTAGGCTTTTAAAAAATACATCAGTGGTTACCACAATTGCACATCCACTGTTGTTTTGGCTTTTTTTTTCTCTTGCTTTCTTCTTTGACATCAAAAGTTAACTCTTCAGATCTGTTTCAGTTACAATAGTACAGAAGATGGCCTTATATAGGTGGCTTCACTAATGCACACTTCTGTACATTCTCGTCTTTCATTTGGGTTGTTTGCAGCTGCCCCTAAGGCAGCCAAATGTGTGTTGGAGAATGGAATTTAGATTTTCATTAAATTCTCAGTTTTTTTGTTCAGCTATGCAAAATATTTAAAATTATAACATGAACAGATGGATGAATATTTTCCACTTTGAACATCCTACAAAATTCACGTAATTCAATTTCACTATTCCAGAGTAAGTTGTCAGTGTGGCCATTTCAAAGTGGTTTATAGTACAAAGTAGATAGCCAGACAGATTTCCAGCTACATACATGATGTAGAGTATCTCCACTGACTATTTTTTCAAATTCACCTGTAGCTTAAAATATTAAAACCGTTTTGTAGAAGCTAACAAAAATCTAAGTTTAGGTAAAATATCAATTGTCCAGGAAAGCATTAGTTTATGCTAGCTATGCTGTATAAAATGATGCATTGTGAGAGATGGCTGGCAGTTTATCCCGGCCAACACCTCCACACTGCCAGATGGAGTCCTTCCTGCAACATAGAGGTGCACCAAGTTGCCGCGGGGCACCATGGACATTGCCGTTTCACTTCACAGCCCTGCTGGATACCATGGGGGCCGCCAGGGGATGCTGCAGGGAGGCACGATGATTTTTATTATAGCCCGGAAGTACTCCCTAGTCACGGGGATAAAAATAATGAAGTACTTCCGAGCTGAAGAAAAAGGAGAGTTTCCATCGGACCCGTAAGTGCTATGAAATCACATGAACTAAGAGACAGAAGCACTTCCAGGTCAAGGACTATAATAGGATGATGGGAAAACCCAGCAGACTGAGCTGGAGTTGGGAGGAAGTGTGACGGAGCTGCTGGGTGGAGAGGAGGATTTTTTATTGATAATTGTGTTTATAATTGTTATTGTGATTATTATTGAGTATAGTGGAGGTGTTTCATCCACAATTGAAGAAATATTAAATTAATTTCTTTATTTTACCTGGTGTCTGGATGTGTTGTCTGTGGGTTTCACGGGCCAACAGCGACCCCTGCTGTCACAGCATCTTTTCATCTACTTAATGGTTTATTTTGATAGAGTTTTTATTCCCCTTTTTACTAGCTTTTTTCTTGTTCCTCCTTGCTAGATGTATTTTGTGGGGGTGGGGGTTGGGGTTGGGGTTAGATACTTCTGGAATAATTGTTCTTTCATTTTGCAGGCTCGACCAACTGCTTAATTCTTCCACACTTATACACATCTGTTATATCAAAACATAAAAAAGAGAAAAACACTATTTTGCTTGTATTTGTGTTGGTTTATCAAAGGCTCAATAAAGAACAGAAAGACAGCAACTTATAATTCAACAAGAGAAAAATGTTATGCAGCTCCAGAACACAATTTGACACACTCATCTTGGTCTGCACACTCTTAAGTATTCTTACCTACATCCAGATAGCTTGGTTTGGAAGACAAGTGGTGCTCAAATCATAAAACTATACTGGTGTCATCAACAGTGTGTTACAGCTCCTCACTTAATCACCTCATTCAATGTGTTTTCTGTATAGTATGAACGAATATAATGGGTATATCTGTACAGTCTCATACATAGTCTTTGAAATAATACACCCTTTGAAATGAAAATAGCTATAGATCTTTCCTTAATTTCATCTGCAAATTATTATCAAGAATCATGAATATCCCTACTACAGATTGTGTAGTTGCTAAAAGCAACTTTGCATACATAATAATGCCACCTCTATATTTTTGGAAAGAATATGGTTTCCTTGTTGTCTTTGTTATTGAAAATGTAGTATGTTGTAAACCCAATAACACCTTTTAAACCTCTGCTCTTTTGTCTACAATGAAATATTCCCAATAAAAAAATGGTAAAATTGCACCTGTCATTCAGCTTCATATGTTCTCCCAAACCCTGTCTTACACCTACAGTTTCTCTCTATATATACTGTATAGTCTCTCTCTCTCTCTCTCTCTCTCTCTCTCTCTCTCTCTCTCTCTCTCTCTCTATATATATATATATATATATATATATATATATAGGCTATATATATATTCATGAACTTGGGGTTACTAAGCAGAAAAGTCAAAATATCCCAAAAAAGCCCACCAGAGGGGGAAACCATCAAATCCCAGCTAGTCACACAAAGACAAACACAGAATCTTGATAAATAAAATATTTATTTTGAACAAAAATGCTCCAGAAAAAAAATATGCTCTGAGGAGCACAAGAGGGTAAAGGAGGTCAAGACCAAAGACTAGTCAAAAATAAGTGGTCAAAAATCAAGTACACCTCAAAAGCACAAAAAAGTCTTGAAACAAACTCCCATGCTCACTCCCATGCTGGTGATGGGCAAGTCACCTCACCTTGTCGGGGACTATCCACAAAATACATGGCACGTAGAAAAAAATATTCAGCATATACATAGAGAAACTAAATGATATATACAGTATATAGTATGTCTTTTCTCCTGTCTGTATGTTCCTGAAACAATCCTACACGGTGTGACTGATTTTGATCATACTTTGCATAGTTGCTGTATAGGACCATATGGACAAAATACACTAATTTGGAATGCAACACTTTGTCCATGAGTGTCCCTGTTTTTTATTTATTTTTTTTCAATATGCTACAGTTTGTACACTAGTGCCACCTGCTGGCCCAGAGTATGTGAAACAGCCGAATAGTCTGAAGCCAGACTTGCAGACAAAATGACTAGAATATAACATTACTTACCCAGGCAACATCACATGCTGCTTCTATCTACTGTAATATGAAAAGGAAGTGGATGGGAGAGGCTTGATCGGCAGTGGAAGTGCAGCAAAATACAACGGAAAGCCAAATGGTTGTTGTTTCGTGCCTGCTTTGTTGACTTTTCTTCATAATTTAAGCACCACGAAATTGTCATCCTTGAACTAAGAGAATGAAATAAACATGACAGCATTCATGATTACAACCCAGCAAAAAGTAATTTTAAACTACAATCGGACCCAAAAGGCTAGCAATAACTACAGGGTAACCATTTTGATGCTGTCATCAAAGACCTAAAGCATCATTGTGTCTCAACTGCCTTTTGCCAAGTTGCAAACTTCATAGGTGTCACGGGATTAGTACAGAGAATCTGAAGGCTACCTTATGTCCACAATATCTGAGAATATAAGAGACTCTTAGAATATAAAGTGGGATGTGACAATGTAAGTGAGAAGGTAAAGAAAGAAAGTAAGAATATAAAGCTAGAAAAATTGCCATTACTGCCATCTAAGGAATTCTGTTACACCTAACATATCCTTGTTAAAGGATGCAAACAGCAAAGATCCAGAATGAGGATAAAAGTTATCCATTGGTATATTATGAATTCCCTTCAATGCTTAACATCCGTCAGATAGAGTTTAGAAGATGTAACACAGCACAACTTGAACGGGGACTTTACTTAAAATTTATACTCCCTTGGGCTAGGGTAGATTTCACTAGAACTCATTCTCTTCATACTTAGGTTCAGGTTCACATTGGATTGGTACCCTTGTGGGGTGATTCTCTGAATGGCTTCTACAACAAAAATGAAAATCTATGAAGACAAATCCCATTTTCCAGTGCAACAACAACTTGTTTAAAGACATGCTATTATAAAATAATCACACAAAAACAAGAGTTGGGGAAGCTTCCCCTTGTAATCATCCGATGAAAAGTAGTCAACAAAGACTGATCGTCTGGTCATTTATGTGATACAGAAGACAAATTAATACAGGCATTAGTGTTTTTATATATTGGATACAGAGGAAGTGAAATAATCAAAATTAGAGGAACTGGAAATGAGGTCTTCATGGAGGAAGTGGAAATGACGTCATCAAATGGGACTGTAAGTGATGTTATTGGATGGAGGTGGAAGTGACGTCATCAGCTGGGGCCCGGAAGTGATGTTTTTGGTTGAAGCCAGAAGTGACATCATCAGCTGAAAACTGGAAATGATGTGAAAATTCAGGGCTGGAAAGGTTGTCATCAAACTATGGTCTTCTGGTAAGGATGAAAAATAATGATTATTATTCAGTTGGTTTATTGGGAAAGGGAAAAAAGCGTTTCACTTACATTTGAACCGTTTGGCTGCCTCCTAAGTATACGTGTGACAATGTAAAGCATATTATGAAATTTGTATTTTTTTTGTAAAACTTAAGAGATTACTGCTGGCAATTTCTGTTTAAGTTATGCTTTCTCATGCCTTCTTGTTTTTTAGAGTTTCGAGCACCTGATGTCTTCAGTGAAGGTAACGGCTAAGAGGTTTTGAAGCTGTGTTAGCTAAAGGTGTATTAGTTGGACAGTTAGGGCTTGCTGATTCCATTGTAATATCTTTAATAGAAGCAGGTATAGTAATCACTATTTTATCTGCAGGCATGAGGCTTCTAGGGGAAGAGTGCCTACAAGAAAGACAAAGGTTTTTTTCATTCCATAATAGAAGCAGAGAGACTGCAAATGGACCTTGTATGTGGGTATTGTTCCTTGGAAGGGTTTTAGGCAGGGTTAATAAAAAAAAAGACAGTTCCAGTGTGGTTTAATGTTAGTATGCAGGCATTCCAGCTGTTGTTATGGATTTATGACCACTTCCTTGAAAAAGAAGATGATTCAATGGAGAAATGCTAGAGGTAGTAACTTCTCCTAGCTGCTATAGGGCACACAGTCTGAGAGGAGAATACTGGGAGATCGGACAGCTGGGATCCTGCCTTGGAGACCTGGCCATTAAATGGATACGTTTGGTATAAGTTTGGAAAGTTATCACTTAACAGGCATGATATATATGCATTTGCCATGTGAAATTGTGTTCTAAAATTAAGTGTTTTCTATTAATTAAAAAAAAATTGGCTGCACTAGAACTTTACCTCCTAAATGGAGGCAATGGGGCATACAGCACAATTTCATGTGGTAAAATACCAAATGTAACCTTTAAGAGTGTGTAGAGGTGCCAGTACACAGGGCATCGCATTAATGTTTTAAACTTTATTTTATGTAAAATACTATTAAACAGAAAAAGATACAATATGCAGAGAATGTGGTGTTCATTAAATGCTTTTAGAATAGCAAAACAATTAATTTGCTTTTATGTTAGAAAGTTTTGTATTCTCTTGTTATTTTCAGTAAAATGTCTCAAATCAGCACTCTTGAATGTTAAAACTGGCTCATTAAGAGAATTGCTGGGTGTATTCTAGTTTAACATCTTGTACAGTACACAGTTTTGTAAAGTTTGGCTGGGCGTGCTTGAATTTCCAATTTGGATAATGAAGTTTAATCAAAACACGTTTTTTATGAATGTTATTAAATCAACTTGGATATCTTTTATTGATTTTTTGCAGAGAGCTTAATATCTGTGTTGAGTCCACTTGAAACAAAGTGACCATATGAGAGAAGTGAACACAGTGAGAGAAGGGAAGGCAAAGAGAACCTGAGCCTTTGAGTCTCCAGGGGGCTCTGATTAATTAGTAAGTTTGCCCGTTCAGTCCAGTCTTACAATAGAGCTACTGTAGCACAAATTGCTGAAAATCTGAAAGCTGCCTAAGGCAGAACGGTATCAAAACACACAGTACTTTACATCTTGTTGCGTATGGGGCTGTGTAGCTAAAGTGTCCATGCTGACCACTGTCCACAGCTGAAAGTGCCTACAGTTAGCACATGAGCGAACTGGACCACAGAGCAATGAGAGAAGTGGGCCTGGACTGATGGATCATGTTTTCTATTAGATCATGTGGACAGCCAGGTGTGTGTGTGTCATTTACCTATGGAGGAGAGGGCAGCAGAATGCACTATGGGAAGAAACCAAGCCATCTCATAACTTAGAAATCTGCTGCTAAAGTCTTAGTGGCAGATAACACCGGACAACCTCTGAAGTCTTGTGAAGTCTATATCTTGATGAGTGCTTTGTTGTGAAGGGTCTTATGGTGACCCTATGTTTCCCTTTCACATTCTTCATTGTGCAGACCTTAATTAAATGTCTAAAATCCTAGACATTTACCACTCTGTGATTAGGCACTTTAGTACCCTTTCCTTCTCTTCTATAAACATAGGCAATTAGACAGAATAAGGAAACAGGCAGGAGTTAGGTTACATGTTTAATTATGTATCATTATAAAAATGTCCAAAAATATTGATGAAGCAGAATACTCTGTGAAAATTAGTAAACCATACCATTGCAGTGTAATAGGCCATGCATCTTCTGTCCATAGGCAGCTTGTGCATGACCAGGACAATCTTATCAGCATCATAGGCCCCCGGGCAAAGTAATGCACTGGGACCCGTGTTTTGATAGCAACACAGGAACACGCATAGGCATCAGAAACATTGTGGGCCCCTGTGCTCTCGGGAGCCCCAGCCAGTGCCTGTTGTGCTCATACATTAAAACAGCCCTGAGTTTACCTTCAGTCTAATTTACTTTGCTACCACATGACCTTTGAATTGAGTACTGAAACAGGCCACTTATCTGTCTTAAAATGTACAGAATAGTCCTTGATTCAAAACCAATTATAAACAGCCTTACTTTAGACCAATAGAATTAATTTACTTGTCCCTTCCTGACCAGTTAAAAATGAAAGCACTCAGGTACAACTCATCCCCCAGTTGCTTTGCTTAGTCATTAATTGCCTTCCTGTGATGGATGGCTTATAGGCTCTAAGTCCAAACACAGTCACTTGTGCCAAGTTGGTTTGATACATGTTCCAACCTCCTCACCATAAATTTCATATCCTGAGTCAGTCCTAAAGACTGGGGGCTTGGTTAGGTAAACATCAAAGCACCGCTGTTCTCATCAATTAAGTAAAATATGCCTCCTGAAACACTATCTAATACTACATCTGCTTTGTCTAGCTTACAAATAAAGACATACAAAATATTTATCAACTTATATGCTATTAATCACTCCACCACATTATGGGACAGAGGTGTTTTGGGTGCACGAGGTGGACCTACACAATATTAGGCAGGTGGTTTTAATGTTGTGGCTGATAGGTGTATAGTTATGTATTTAGCCTTAAGGCTTAGAAGAGCACAAAATCTGGATGATTAATGGGCCTGTAAGTGCAAACAAATTTACACATTAAAGGTACCAATTCATATTAACTATGTACTGTATATATATATATATATATATATATATATATATACACACAGATGTATTAATTACTGTTATATTACTTTATAGGTGTGTAATGAGCATGGTAAAAACACATTCCCAACCACCCTCCCTGTATTTTACTTTAGATGTATAGTGCGGTACTTAAACTCAGGGCAACTTTTTGAGCCGTCGCTTCATTTCACTTCTGCCCCTTTGATCCTGCTGCTGTTGTCATGCCTTCAAGTCTCTGTCACACCGTGGCACTGTCCTGGAGCTGTATACATGCTGCATTGAATTCCCTCTCACCTGGCATTCCATTCAGGCATTTGGAGAAAGGGTTTAAAAATCAAACATTTTCAGTGTTGTAAAAGAAAAACATAAAGCTTAAATTGTAATTAAAACTGCATGTTAAATGCACACAATTAGTATTTCCATAGTATCATTGTTAAGTGTTTTCTAATGCATTTACAGTTCAATCCAATACTTATTCATAAACAGCTAGGTACAGAAATACATAATGAGAGTTTGCAAGGCTGTGCTGTAACTACTGCAGTAATAAAAATAATGGCTAATGTCTGACTCAAGGAGAAGTGAAACATAATATCAGATATCAAACATGAGACTCAATGTGAGGTGTCACAAAACTTGAAAAGGAATAAAGTGTGACCAGTCCAAGGGTGAGAAGCAGCAAGTGAGGTTTAATAGACATGAAATGGAAAGAAAGGAATGCTTAAGTTAAGTATTCTGATTGCTACATCCTTAAAGATGTTCAGCAAAGTATAAATTACATCAAATATAAATTAAACACATATGATGCAGGTATCAACAGTTACAAAATTCTAGAGTTGGGGAAGAATTTGAAATATAAACAACTAAATTCTTAATAATGTAATCCTAATAAACTTAGCTTTCCCTCAATTAGTTTAGAAACCAAAAAAGCCCAGTAAGGGGCGGAACATTGTGTCTGTTATATGGTTATCTGTATTGAATAGTTTGTTAGATGGTTTTAGAAGAATATAATCTAATTGGGTATATTGGGAGAAGGATGCTAGGGATGGAGCTGCCAGGCAAGAAGAAAAGAGGAAGGCCTAAGAGAAAGTTTATGCATGTGGTGAGAAGGGACCTGCAGGTGGTGGGTGTGATAGAGCAAGATGCAGAAGATAGGAAGACATTGAAACAGATGATCTGCTATGGTGACCCCTAACAGAAACGGGAAGAAGAAGACTGAAGGTTTAACTTTAACTTGGAAGAAAAATACATATTCAGTACAATCCTATGGGAAAATGTACTTACTAACTTGTGGGAATAACTTTTAAAAGGTTTTAGTTTTTTTTTTTTGTTTTTTTTTTAAATGATGTTCTGTTGTCAAAAAGGTAAACCCTTCTATAAGCCTTTTAAATTAAAATCACCCTTAGATACGATGAAAAGAGCGATCTATGAGAATCAGATTCCAACCCCTTTTTAAAGGCAAGCAAAAAGTTATCCTCTTGAGTAAAACTGGTTATGCCGAATGATATGATTTACCTGATGTTACAAGGGAATGCTAAAAATTAGTTACAAGCAACTTTATAGATATTGATGGAACATTAGGAACTTAAGATTCAACAATTAATGAGTGAAAGGATACAGTTATTTTTGGAGGAGGAAGAGTGGAAACCATTTGTAATAAAAATAGAAATATGGAATAAAATAATCTTTAAAAGGAAGAACGATACTCAACACATAATTGAGAAAGTGCAACAGCAACTGTGGCAAGCAATTCAAATGACATTAAAATGGAAGAGTATATCTGAACAATAAAAACAGATGGAGACAGATAATCAAAGGAGTCAAACAGAAAAAAGAGTAAATCAGATAGACAGGAAAAAGAGAACTTACTTTAATGGTAGAACAGAAGGTTAAGCAAACTGAGAGACAAAAAAAAAAAAAAACAAATACAAAGGGGAAAAAGAATGTCAAAGAGATCCTTAACAATAAGGTACAGGTGACTTACAGATATCAGTTTTTACCGATGATGGAATGGAACAACAACAGCAAGAGGTTGAGGGAGTACAGTCTAATCCTGACCTGTCTCAGGATGCTGATACCTTAAAGAAATAAGAAAACAGCTCTTTAGATATCTTAGGAACAGGAACAACATGAAAAGAAAGATACTTCTTAGTACTGAAAAGATTTGGGAAGTTCTTCATAATTCTTATCTGTAAACCATAAAAGAAAGTAAAAAAGAAATACTTGAAAGAAGAACACTATTTTGGGTGTGAATTGTGAAATAAAAAAATCAGGGAGAAAGAAGGAAAACAAAGTCAGATTTAGAGCTGTTAAGTATAAATGTAAATAAACAGATGGATAAAGTAAAAATACAACAGCAAGAAAATAAGTATACTTATCTTAGACTCTTCCTTAGAGTGCTTACCTGTAAGGCAAAAGGAATAAAGAAAAGAAATACCTGGAGGAGAGATCCTCTATGGGGTCGGCTCCTGAAAAGAAACAAACAAAGATTACAAAAGTAAAATGAGATTTCATTGTATGAGTGTTTCCCATCAGCATCTGCTTAAGAAGGTGCTGCTTGTTAATTGGTCAGTAGGCTAGTATTAAAACAACAGTCTGTTTTGGGCGGTTTCTTGTTGCCCAACACTTTTAATCAGTTACATGGATGTGTCTCAATATGAAAGAAAGGAAGTAACTAATTAAAATGACAAAACAATTATCAGTCTAAGTACTAGTCAGCTTGGTAAAATTACGTTCTAGTTACATATAACATAATTGCAACTACCTAATTCACTTGGATATTTTTACAGCACCTTGATTTTTGGAAAATTATGCACATCTGCCATTTTTTAGGAATTATTATAGATGACTAAAAGCAAACCAAAACATTTTGACAGCAAACTTCAGTGGAGACTCATTGCAGGTTGTTGTATATTCTAGTTTCAACCTCTCAAAAGGGGTCGTTGTGCCAATTTGCTAATTCCTAAATAGATTTTTTGCAACAGCTAACACAACATATTTTTGAAAAAATTCCAGAAGCCTGAACACTGATAGTGTGCTACCATATTAAAGAGAAAATGGCCTGCAACATAATGCCCATGGCAACTTCTGGTCACATTGTATCGACAGCCCAAGCAACCGTAAAAAAATATGTTCACAGCACAAAATTAATACAGAAAATGGTGGTGCCCAAAAACAAAACACAAAATTGCAGAGCAAAAAGTTAACTAAAATGGAAATAAAAAATGAAATTACAAAATACACGCAAAAACAGAACTTGCACATTGTAAGAGAAAACATTCTTGAACTAGGACATCATGACATTTGTACTAGCACATTCAAATTGGAAAATAAGATCTTATATAACACTAGCTGTACCCCATGGCTTCACCCACATAGTAATGAAAAAGGACAAACTTTAAAAATCAATAGACATTGGCACTATATCTGATCGTGTTCAGCTCTGACAGGAGAGTGTTCCCCGCGTGGGGAGAACAGCACATGGCCGTGATATCTCTGGCAATCAGCAGCTAGCCTCTAAAACACATAGAGCTCTGATCTCTCTCTCAAAAACTTCAAATGTTACTCCTTAACAATCTATAGATGATAATGTCTGTTGAACAAACAGGTATCACTAGCTAAACGGAGGCAAGGTGCACTCCAACACGTGGCGAGACATAGACCAACTCGAACAGAGGCTGGTGAGTGAATGAGGAAAGACCCGACCCGCTGCTCTCGGCCCACAGCCACTCTCTTGGATTTGCATAAATACATTGGTACCGCAAGCGAACTATGGTACTTAGCGCAATGAGAGAAGCTGCAAAATCAACTGGAAAGTTCAAGCAAATTATAAAAAAACAACCAGATCTAAATCTGTTAAGTCATTCTCTTGTGAAAAGCAGACAGACACACAGACAGAAAGCACTTGGACCACAAAATTTTTAGAACCGTTTCTTAGCGAGCACCTATGGGCCAAGGGTAATCTACATTGCAAATTTCAAGTCCTAAGTCCTCATGGTTCAGGAGATGAGTGAGTCAGTGGTATTTGGCTTATATATATATAGATTTAACTTTATATTTTGTTCTCTGATAAAAGTTTAGCTATACAAAGCCTAATTTCTTTTAGCCCAAATTTTTAATATGTTTAACCACTTTGGGACTTTACATAATGCTTAATGACATAAAAGGTGTTTCTGGAGTATGCCATTTTGCTGTATTTTCATTATTGCAAATTCAAATAAAGATTTTATATGAATACGCCTAAATGAAAAAACAGTGCTGTGTTAGATTTTTTCAGTAAGCCATGATTCACTGAAATAGGCATGTGGGGTCTTCACCAGTTGGTGTAAATAAAGGAAGTTCATGTTTAGAGCTCAAAACTCTTTTATTTACTAAGTATTTTCTCCAATACACATTCAAACCCCCTCCAAATTATAACAATTACAGAAGAGTAGAAGACAAACACATTTACAATTGTTATACAATTAACTTGATTTATCCGAAAATGAACAAAATGTATTAAGTGTTTTTATCATCTGTGTTTTCTATTGGCTTGGGAGGGCCAGCACATTAACATCAAGGCTGAGGACTCATTATTTTAACACAGCTTAGTCTTGTTTAAATTGATGCTGAGACTATCCATATTGCTTTCTTATTTTTCTTTTTAACTAACTCTACTAATTGTTTTGATTGCCCATTCCTAACTCTTTCCCATTTTTCTTCTTTTCTAGTTGTTGGTGGCAGCATATGGTGTCATGTAAAATGGAGGTGACGTCACAAATCAAGAAACTCTATTCTGTGAAATTATCAAATTATAATCCGTAAAGTACTCCAATTCAGAATGCTGGTGGCCTGGGATTTTTAGAAAATGGACATAAAACACCCTGTATATATTCTTAAATATTTATGTATTTTTTATATACTGCATCATTTTTTCATGTTAATGTTATTGCCTTCTGTTGTGTGTTTGTTTCCATGCATTTAAGGATACTGTACACTATTTTTAATTAATGTATAGCACACTGGACTCATGGATAGATGTGCATTTAATATTAATAAATTAAATTGAATCAAATTCCAAAAAGGCTCTTACAGATGCAATTACGTTTCAGCCAGTATCCTCTAACCTCACACTACTTAGGTGGAGTGGTGGCTCTGAGGCTAGAGATCTACACTGGCAATTGGAAGGTTGCCGGTTCGAATCCCATAAATGCCAAAAAGGGACTCTGCTCTGTTGGGCTCTTCAGCAAGGCCTTTAACCTGCAATTGCTGAGCGCTTTGAGTAACTGATAAAAAAGTGCTATATAAATGTAATGAATTATTATTATTACTTATCCCCTACCTCACTTTACCATTTATCCAGGTTCTTTCATCTGTAAGGCTCATCCATCATGAACTTCATTGCATCTTGGACTCCTGTTTTAGAACTGGAAAATTTCCATCGAATCAGATTGGAATTACTTTGATAGTCTGGCAAAAAAAAATTGTAATTCACACACATAATTTACATTTTATAAATAGCGGTACAACCTATTAAACTACAAATATAAAATTTGCTTTGTAAATTTGCTTCATGTTCAGCACATTAGATTTAATGTTTGCTTACTTTGTACCCCATAATTCATTATGTAGAATACAGGTTTCTTGCCTAGCAGATGATTCTTTATGTATTTAGACAATTATTAAATATGATTACAAAGTGGATAAGAAATGTTCACATTGCAAGTTACTTGCCAGAAGCAGCAGTTTACGATTTGCATCTCTCACAAAACATGTACATATGCACACAATTTAATGCAACAATAACTAAACAAAGCCAGAGACATCTCCTTTGCTAAATGTTTAATCCTCTCTCGACCTAGCAGTCTCCATGGCAACGAAAGGCCTTTAAAGCCCCCCAGCCCTCAATTGAATTTTTATCTGACACTTATACAGCTGCCTTCTGTTGTAGGTTATGGCAAGGATGGGAGTGATGGGAAACTGCAGCCTAGTAAAAAATCTTATCAAATTCCATCCTCAAATAATGCTTGCATCACCTTAATAGAACTGGGGCATTTTTTTACAGTTTACTGTCTAAAACAAAAAATATATAATATGCATATACACAAAAGAAGAAGTTAAAAAGTAGGCAAATCGTTCAAAAACAAACAAAATGTTTCCCTTTATCTTTAAACTAATTATTTTGATAAAGTTTATATGCTCATACTTATACTACTGTGCAGTATACCTGTTTACATTTTGACACCCTGTGATGATATTCGGTCTACAGGCACAATGTAAAAGACTTTTTGCTAAAATGTTTATTTCTGCAGATGTTTTCATATTGCCTTTCAGGATGGTCTTTGTAAAATAACAGCATACTGAATCTCAAATGATATTACATTCATTAGCATATACTTCCCTTTAACATCAGTGTGTTGTTTTCAATATACAGTATATGCACTTTTGTGCATTACCACAGAAGTTTGTGATTGTGAACAACATACTTAAAGAAACTCATATCTCTACTATCTGTAGGAAATATAGAAGTATCATATATGAGAAATAAATTAATCATTAGAGTGTAAATACAGCTGATCAGTAATCTGTTCCTACTTAGTAATGAGAATTTGTGTTGATCCCATTATAGCTTTTTTAATTCAATTTTAAATTTAAAGGTACACACATTTTGGCATGCACTATAAAAAGAATGTGTCTTTATTAACCCTTTACTGTCAGAATAAGAAAACTAAACTCAGTTTTCTTGTAAAATAACGTGTTTAATCACAAATACAGTCGTTAATGGAATCCCAAAGTTCAATTTTAGTAATGTTAAGATTGAAAAATTAGCATTTCCCCCATAACCCTCCTGGCAATTTTTTCAAAGTGCAAGGCCCATCCTTCAGCTCTGCACTCTACTGACATGGTGTGCTATACGTTTACTTCAGTCCTATTAAATCCCATGCGTGCCTTGCCGTCTCAGGCAGTCGAGCATCAAAACAAAAGTATGTCATTGAAAATGGCAAGGAGTAGTTAGGAACTAAGGGGTGAAGCAATCAGGATGAATTCTGCAAGGCAAGGCGAAAGCTTAAATTCTAAACAGAGGGTGAAGCTAAAACCAAATAAAGGATCATTAATCTATTTTTGGAATACTGAGGTCTGTAATAGGGTTAAGGTCACTCCCTACTGCCTACTGCCTTCTGTTGTAGGTTATGGCAAGGATGGGAGTGATGGGAAACTGCAGCCTAGTAAACAATCTTATCAAATTCCATCCTCAAATAATGCTTGCATCACCTTAATAGAACTGGGGTATTTTTTACAGTATACTGTCTAAAACAAAAAATATATAATATGTATATACACAAAAGAAGAAGTTAAAAAAGTAGGCAAATCGTTCAAAAACAAACTAAGGAACTAAGGGGTGAAGCAATCAGGGTGAATTCTGCAAGGCAAGGCAAAAGCTTAAATTCTAAACAGAGGGTGAAGCTAAAACCAAATAAATGATCATTAGTCTATTTTTGGAATGCTGAGGTCTGTAATAGGGTTAAGGTCACTCAGCATTGTGCCTATGTAAACTGTGGAGGTGGTAAAAGAGATACAATACTGAGGAATCACTCTAAAAATGTTATAATGAGCAGTTGTTAGGTTTATGGATGAAAATAGCATGCAAAGAATCACTACTCATATTTATTTTAAGGGTTTAAAGGCACAAAAAGAGATATATAATTAAGTCACATAAAATATTAAGGAAAAGGAGAATAAGTAATTTAAATACAGTTTAAATTATAAATATGAATTAGCCTACAGTGTATATAATGGATTTTGATTCAGAGTAAAATATGGCAGTGAAGGGAGATGAAATGTTCCTGACAATTTAGACAACTGTTTTCATTTGCTTAGGTGGCTCTGGAGCCTTGGTAATGCTCCCCTTGCAAATGAAAGCAAGTTACTAGCATTTATATCGACTCTGTGCTCCAGGGATTTGGAAGGTTGGCGTGAAGCTCAAATCAAAATTGCCAGTCTTTTAAACCCTAGTGGAACAATGGGAATGTGTATTGAATATATGGTGACCAAAGAGTGTTCAACAGGCACACGCCTTTCAGCCTTTCTTTGAAGTGCTGTTATGTTGAAATAAAATTTGAGTCCAAAACATATTTGAAACAATTAATCCTGTTTGTTAAACTACATGAGAATACATTAAAACACAGTGTTGAATTTAAAGTTACTATCATCTAATATTTACAAATTTATAACTAAAGCACCATATATTATTGTAACTTTGGTATCTATTTTTATTACGGAAAAATTAATATTAACAAATTCCACCAGAGGGTGGCTGATGGAATGGTCCTTATGGATGATACTGCAGTTGTGACCCACAGGGCTGGCTACTTTAAGCAGCTGTTCAAAGCTTATCCTCCGGCTAGGACGTTGGACATCTCTGTGTCCATAGTTCTTGAGGCTGATCCTCCAATTAGCTGTAAACCACACAATCTCACTGAGGTTGCACAGGCGGTGAAGCAGCTGAGGTTAGGGAAGGCTCCAGGGATCTGTGGTATCTGGGATGAATTTCTCCAGATCAATGGTAAGACATCCTCCTGGCATTGCAATCAATCTTTGCTTCCATTCGGGAGAAAGGCGTAATCCCAACTGACTGGAAAACAGGACTTGTCTTCCATACTTGGAAATAGAAAGGTAATTGCCTGGATTGTGGCAACTACAGGGCGATAACACTGCTTTCGGTGCCAGATAAGGTCTTGCTAGGGTCATCCTCAATAGGATCCATGATCACTTACTCACCTACAAGCAAAAAGAGCATTCTGGTTTTACACCCAAGAAGTCTACCATCAACTACTGTATATCTGGCACTAAAGGGTTCTCATGGAGCGCAAATGCGAAAATTTCCAGTTTATTTGCAGCCTTTTTTGATTTTTGTAAAGTGTTTGACTCAGTTGATCAATCTAGGTCAACCTGGGGCTTTGCGGGATCCCCTCAAAGTTGCTGGATATCAAGGTTGACCTGTATACTAGTACTGTGAGTGTTGTGCAGAGTGAAGGCAGAACCTCTGCATTTTTTCCAGTTGATTCTGCGGTTTATCAGAGGTGTGTTTTTACTCCTACTCTGTTCAATGCTTGCATGGACTGGGTGTTAGGCAGGGTCATGGGGTCCAGAGGCTGTGCGCATCTATTGGTGAAGAAAGATTCACTGACCTTGACTTTGCTGACGATGCTGTGAGTCAATGGAGGCTCTAATCGGGTTGCTAGAGTGACTGAGTGAGGAGTCTGAGTGTCTGGGCTTGCGAGTGTCTTGGATAAACACCAAGATCCTGACCATTAATGACCTCTTAGGCATAGCCATCAGAAGTGCATCTTTCTGCGGAGAGAGTGTAGACCTTGTCGAGAGGTTTACTTACCTCGGTAGCAAAATTCATGTCTCTGGTGACTCTTCTTTTGAAGTCAATAGACAGATTGGGAAAGCATGGGGAGTCAGGAGGTTGATGGAAAGGGGTGTGCGACGCTCCCAACATCCATGCAAAAGGACGAAGGTCCAAGTGTTTAGAGTCCAGGGGCTTCCTGTCTTGCTATATTGTTGTGAGACATGGACGCTATCCAGTGACTTGAGACGAAGACTGGACTCCTTTGGTACTGCGTCTCTTTAGTGCTGCTTTGACTTTGTGTCAAATGAGTGGTTGCTCACAAAGTCCCAAATGATTCAATTACCTGCATTGTGAATGGTTTGTCAGTTACGGCACTACAGCCATGTGGTGCAATTCCCCGAGGGTTATCCATCTCTCAGGATCCTCATTGTTGAGGGCCCGAGCAGCTAGACCAGGCCAAGGGGATGCCCACATAACACCTGGCTGCAACAGATAGATGGTCATTTCTATATTGCTGGCTTCACAAAGCAGCTGTTAGGGCAGAAGTGCAGAAGTCATCTAGCTTGTTCCAAGGAAGAGGTATAACTATTTCTGCACAGCACCCTGAGCGACCCTGACAGAGAGCAAGAACTAGGAGCTCAGAGAGTCCTTTTGGACATACCAGCCCCAGTGGAGGAGTTCAACACTAGAGAACTCAGCTGGAAGGATGTCCAAGAGGTGGTATAGCAGCCAGATCCAGCTCTGCTCCAGTATGGGAACTTCAGGATTAGAGTCACAACTGGGAATTTAACATCTGACTGGCACCAGCTTTAGAAAGGAATCATAACTGGCTATACCATGTCAGTTATTCTCTTGCCCTTGTCATGAACATGGTGGTCAAAGTAGCTGAGGCTGAGTACAGAGGCCCACTATCCAAGTCTGGCACTCGGCAGCTCCCCATCAGAGCATTCAAGGATGACGTGATTGTCACCACTACATCAGTGCCTGGTGATAGGTGCATTTTCCAGGGCCTGGAAAAGCTTATATCCTAGGCAAGAATGAGCTTCAAACCAGCAAAATCCAGGGCCATGGTGATCCAGGGCCATGTTGCTGAAGAGGGAAAAGGTAGTAGACAAGTTTTGCTTTTTTGTGGACAGCATTGCAATACCATCCCTTGCAGAGAAACCAGTCACAAGCCTAGGCTAGGTCTTTAACTGTAGGCTTTGGGATGCAGTGGCTGCCCAGGCAACAATCAAGAAGCTTGAGACTTGGCTCACCACAAAAGACAAATGTGGCTTACCTCGCTGGTTGAAGGTTTGATTATACCAACATGGCATGTTAACTGTGGAGATCCTAAACAGGAAGATTAGTTGTTACCTCTGTAGGTGGAGCTCTTTATGGGGGGAGCAATAAGCTTCAGCTCCTGATAAGTAGCCTTGAAGAAGAGTTTTAAGTGTCATGAATAAGAGAGGTACTGCTCTATCAGGAGTCCAGGAATTCTAAAATTGAATCAGAAGGAATCTTGGTACAGAAAGGCAGGAAGTGGAGAGTCCAGGATATTCTGAAGCTAATGGAGTATCGGCTGAAATATAAGGCTCTGGTGGGTGTTTTAGAAACAGGACAGATGATATCTAGTTCTGGAGGAAGTGTGTGCATGTGTGAAGGAGGAGAAAACCAGCAGAATGATGGATATGTGGAAGCAGGGAGCATGGACAAGGTAGGAGGGAGTGCTGGAGACGAAATTGTCAAGTTCATGGTTCAAGCAGTGTATGATGTCCTACTCAGCCCAGAAAATGCACATAACTGGAGCAAGACTGAGTCTCCAGTATGTCCTGTCTGCACTGGAAAGGGCTCACTGGAGCATATCTTCAGTACCTGCACAGTACATCTTAGTGAGGACCGCTACCATTGGCGACACGAACAGGTGCTTGAGTTAGTGTCGGAGGCTATCTCTAGAGCCATGCTGAATAATAGGATCCTTTGTAGCCAAAGGGGCATCACCTTTGTCAGGGCAAGAGAGCAGCCTCAGCCACAGCCTTCAGTAACAAGCAGACATGGGCAGACAGCTCAAGTTCCTGGACCATATTACACCAACTTCTTTGAGACCAGACATGGTGTTGACATCTGCCTCTTTAAAGCAGGTGCTTATAGTGGAGCTGACAGTCCCTTGGGAGGACTGCATCAAAAAGGCTAACAAACAAAAGCAGTCCAAGTAATGTGAGCTGGTGGAGCAGTGCCGAAGGAGTGGCTGAAATGCACGCTGTGAGCCCATTGAGGTGTGGTCTGGAGGTTTTTCCTGGCCGCTCTTTATGCAAGGTCTATACACTGCTTGGCATTACAGGAGCTGCTAAAAGGAGAGCTGTAAAGTCCACCATAGAGGCTGCAGAAAGGAACTCCAGTTGCTTTGGATCAGGAGATCTGAATCATGGGCTATTGCTGCCGGAACACAATCTAGGGCCTGATCAACCCTAGCTGGGTCACCTGAGTGAGTGTGTCTGATGTTGCATGACCTGAAACACCCAATGACATCAGGAAACATCACTGATGATGTGTCTCAGCGCATCCTTGGATGTATCTTTAAACTAAAACATCTCTAACTTAACCTCAGCAAAACCAAGGAACTGGTTATTGACTTTTGCTGCACTAAAGAGCCTATATGTCCAGTCACTATTCAAGGAGTGGCTGTAGAGGTGGACCATTCCTACAAGTACTTGGGGATCCACATAAGTGATAGTTTGGACTTGTCTAGTAACACAGATGAACTATATAAGAAAGGGCAGATCAGGCTCTTGTTCCTTAGGAAACCGTGTTCCTGTAATGTGGGTAGTGACATCCTTCACATCTTCTATAATTTTACAAGTGTAATTTTCTACACTATATTATGCTGGGCTGGTAAAATTACTTCACAAGAGATCCATTGAATCAACAAGGCAATTAAAAGGGCCAGCTCATTTATAAGATGCACTTTAGACCCGCTGGAGGTAGTAGCAAAGGAGAGAATTAAAACAAAACTGAGTGCCATTATGAATGATAATGCTGCCAATCCTCTTTTTGATACACTTACACCGAGACATTTCAGCCAACAAATTAATCAGCAGGAGTGTGTCAAGAAATGCTAATGGGGCTCCTTTATATCAGCAGATCTGCCAATCAGTTGTTTTCTTTGTTTTTAATTTTCTTCCTTACTAGTCTTTCTTGTGTGTGTTCAGACCATACTGTGTATATACAGTATATATTTATTTATCTGGTGTTAGTGTCACACAGGATGGACGGGCATCCCAAATAAGAGAAAGAAAGGTTCCTTACCCGGATGGGAGTGGATGGACAGGCATCCTGTAATAAGAATATAAGTTTAACGTCACTGTGCACTGTACAAAAATTATTTTATAAATTTACTCACATGTATAGGCCAGGCCAAAATTAGCACATTGGGGGCTCTCAGCATTTGAAGAGAGAAAGGTATAACTATAAAAATGGGCATTATACTATTTCTGTATGTTAGAGATGAAATTGAATCCTTCCCTTGTTTGGAACCTAAATAAGGGCCTACACGTGGAGAAACTAGTATAAAAGACTTGTACAGCAGCCAAATACCTCAAAGCCGATGGACGGATGGGTGATTATGTCATCTGTCCTGAAAATCCTTTCAACGCAGCGACAAAAATGACAAACTATACTCAAAGTGTTGTCATGGCTTCCTCATATGGGGCCTCATGTATAAACGGTGCGTACGCACAGAAATGTTGCGTAAGAACTTTTCCACATTCAAATCGCGATGTATAAAACCTACACTTGGCGTAAAGCCACGCACTTTTCCACGGTACCTCATGCCTTGTCGTACGCAAGTTCTCCGCTCGGTTTTGCAGACTGGCGGCACCCAGCGTCAAAGCAGTGCTACTGTTCCTGTGTGGTTAGTCATTATTTTCCTGACGGGGCTTTATAAATACACTGAAACTAACTGCATATTGTTTATTGGTGTAATGCATCTGATTGTAATTAACTTGTAACAATATAATGGTCCAGGGAATAGCCATAGCATTCCAAATACCATAACTGCTTTAGTGTTGTTACTCTCACTTCTTCTTCTTCTTCTTCTTCTTCTTCTTTCAGCTCCTCCCGTCAGGATTTGCCACAGCGGATCATCTTTTTCCATATTTCTCTCACTGCACCACTCGGAGTATTTATATCACTGTATCTGAGTGTGAATCACAGCAGCAGCTGATCGGAAAATGAATTATCGGTATACAGCTTCAAGGACACGCTGTCTCAGCCACTGCAAAACGTTTTAAAGCCTTTCCTGTACAGACCTCGCGGTTCAGAAACAGTTTCATCCCAAGAACTTTAAATGCACTCAATCAATTGCACCTTGTAGAACTGTCTAAGTACAATCACCCCACTGTAAACTTGCACTACAGTTATAATTTCGCACAACCTGAGCCACTTTATAAAGCGCGTATTTACATATGATGACGATATCATTTTTAAGGTGAAATGCAGCAAAATATGTTTATTAAATTATACAGATAAAACTTTAACTTCATTTAAATAATCTATATTCTTCACTGGGAGTGTCGTTAAGGATAGAATAATTAAACATGTACTACGAAGATATTTCAATGTTCCTTAAACGTTTTGAAGAATCGGCGCTAAGCTTACAGATGGCTTAACTTCTATTACAGAGCTGATTGTGTGGCGATCGGTTACTTGGGGAAAGAAAAGCACTGACTGCAATGATGGCTACGCCAATATATATTGAATATAACCCAGAAAGAGAAAATAACACAGCTAAAAACGCAGCGACAAATTTCGGCAAAAGTTAAATGCTTGTGTCATGAGCACGAAGTAGCTATGCAGTGTCTGCAATCGACGAGGCCATCCACCGTGCATAAGCTACTTTACTGACATTGGCGGGCGAAGGAGCCACCGATTCTTCCTCTGCCCAGTGCCACCACAAGCCTAGAGCCGCCCCTGAGTACTGCTGCAATAAATTATTTCATCGAAGTGAAACACATGTTTAATAACGTGCTTTAACTCCTATCATCATGAAAATGATATCACGCATACGTCTCAGTATTTTAGTTATTCAGAGAGCTGTAATATCACGAATGTAATGGACTCTGTGTCCAGTTGGAGAAAGAGAGCCGGTTTAAGAAGCAAGTAGTGATTCACACACATAGAACACATAGAAGATCAAATACAAAACAAAGCATTTAACGTGCTACTTTAATTATGATGTGATTTGAGAAACTGGTTAATTAAACGATTTTAAGATGAAGTTTATGATGTTCTACTTTAATGACAAAATAAACTACGTGATTAAAGTGGAAATGTCGAGATTGAAGTTGACATTTCGTGCTTTTTCACCACTGTGTGCCTTTTTTTTTCTGTACCCTAATAAACTTTCATATGACACTCAGACAGTGGGCTACAACTCGGCTTTTCACGGCGACTTTGATATGTGACTTCTTTTTTATTTCCGGCACTGTGCGATTTTGTGAACGTGAGCTTTCAAGTTTCTCCAACACGCTATGTCACTCGATCAACTTCCTTTTGTTGATTATACCACGGTTTATTTGAACAAATAGTATGTTTTTCCTTTGCCTCCACTTGGTATTCGCTGAAATTCTTATATTTTCCCCGTGCTTTTCCCATTGTCTTTTCACAGAAGGCTGCGCTTAAGGGCGATTTATATTGATTTGCATATTCAAAGAGGCGTAATTCTGGGAGGAGTTGGGCGTTACATAAAGCGCGTGCACGAGCGTTAGTTTTCACGCTGATCGGGATTTATGTAGCGGAAGAACGTGGAAGTTGGAGTACGCACAGATTCCTGCATCTGGATTTTTCTGTGCGTAAGCACATTTCGGCTTTTGTGCTTACGCCATGTTATAGTGCGAGATCTACGCACGGCGTTATACATGAGGCCCCTGGTATGCTGCATAAATCGTCATTAAAGAAAGCTAAGTTATTTACTGTTATGTGAGTTTTTACCGTCGTATCACTAAGGGAGGGATATCTCCTTTTAAATTATATCTATATAGTTTTGGGTTACTTAAAACACCGCCATTAAAAAGAACTCATTCCAACTATGGAGCTAGCGACCCCTATCGGAAACACATCCCGGCCAAAAGAGAGAAAGGTGGCGGACCCAAACAAGACTCCCCAGGGGGATGGATGGACATTCCAAATAAAGGAGAGGAAGGCTGGGTGGGATTAAAAAGGTGGAATAATAAAGGAGACAAGGGATGGACTGTTTCTGGGGGATGTTTAAAACCCATTGTCGGTTGATGGCCCTCGATATCAACACCCATTTGGGAACCAGCAGGGAATGGCAGGAATTGTAGCCCATCAACGCAGCCCTGCTGGGGTCCATGGGTGCTGCAAGAGAGTGCTGTAGGAAGATGTACTACCTATTATGTGGGATTTCTGTGTGACCCAGAAGTGCTTCCAATGGCAACAGCCCTGGCACCGGAAGAACTCCCAGGTCCTCAATAAAAGGGGCCACACTGCCTTTTCCAGGCGACTCGGAACTGGGAAGAACATGAGCAACAGGGCAGTGTGGTGAAGAGAGGAAAGGTGATTTAAGGAGAAGCAACTTGTGTTTGTGCTTGTATATACAAGGTATTTTGTAATAAAAACACCCTTTGTTTGAACCCGTTTTGTGTTTTCGTGTTTGGGGCTCTCTGGCGCCCTCTGGCTCTCACACTATATATTTATGTATATAATTATTTTGAAAGCTTCTGTAAAACACTAAATTTATCCCCATGGACAAATAAAGTTCTGTCTAACAGGTACTACAATTATTGAATTGACAGTAAAATTGATGACAAAAGGTGATGCATAATGAATTTAATAACACTTTTCTTCTTAAGAAAAGCTTATGCGGTTTCACCAAGTGCATCATGAATGAGGCCTCTCAAACACAATGTGAAGTAGTTCATTCACATGTGTTTGAGGCCAGGAAGTGGCTGCAGACCATTTATGATATCATTTATCTCCCAGCTATGGCTATAGAAAGGTCAGTTTAAAAAACAACTCTTTGGTCAAATTTAGAGGTCTAGCCAATGAAATAGAAGAGAATCTTCATTCAAAGTTTTTCGTGTATTACAAATATATTTTTCTATATTATTTAATAATGATTTAATATATTATTTAATAACTTAGGATAGTGCTATTCTGTTTACAATCGTACCAGATCATATCACATACTGTATACATATCTGAATTACCTACTGTTTATTAAACATTGATGTAAAAGATGATATAGAATGTTTTGAGCAGATAACTTATTTTGAGGCTTATATTAAGTCAAATCAAACTGGTAAAACTACCTTAAATATGCTTCATTTACCAAAGTCTAAATTATAAAGAAAATCTTAAGCTAACCGTGACTAAACATCCCAGCAGAGAAAGAGTTACAATAGAAACTGTGGCTGTAATAAATTGCAAAAGGGATTTTTCAAGTGCTGGCTTGTTAATTGAGATATTTTCTCTTCATCTGTTTCTGCTTTTGTTAAAAGCTCTTCAGAAATTTTTCCTCTCTTTCAGTTATACAATTGATGAGAATAATACATTGGACTAAAAAAAATAATTATGTTATATTTTAATTAAAAAAAATAGTAAGGAATCTGCAATCTCTTCAGAGGATGTAGTATCATTTTTAGGCAGCTCAGGGTCTGGTTTTCACAGTGAATTAATCTAACAATATACTGTATTTACATTAAAAAATCTTTTAGCTTTCCACAGATACTTCAAAGTTATTGAGCCATTCCAGTCAGTGTATATGAATTAGGTTTAAAAAGTTGAATGAGACAAAAATGAACTGTTGCATATGGTCTCCGTATCACTTTGAAATCCTAGTTATCAAATTCACAATGTGTGAAACACCCACACACAAATGAGCTTCACTTAACAATGTAATGCAGAGGCAGGTACAAAATTCAAATTGAAACAGAGGAACAAACAGACGTCAGTGTCAAGGTAAGAAAAGGTTTGAGACTAGGCAACCAAAACAAAATAAGTGGGTATCTTAAAAGAAAGAAAATTGTAACTTTAAACAAACACACTGCATGTAATAAAACATTCAAATTGTTTACAGACTGCAAGGACCAATGGCTGTCATCCAAAGGAATAGAAAGAACACAGAAAGTAAAAAAACACAAGACAGCTGGTGGCTGATGGTTGAACCTATTGGTTGAATTTGGTAAGTGAACAGTACAGATCAGAAACACAAATTTAAGCCATCTTGAGTAGTGGAATTTTCCAGTTCTGTACAAAAAAATCAGGAAAGAAACAACTGGAGCTTGTTCAGTGGATGTTTATACTCATAGGTATGAATAATGAGGCAGACAAGATGTCTATAAAGGCTTAGCACAGCTAAAACAGCTACAGAGACATGTTGGATGGGTATAGAGCGCAATGTTGTCAGTGCCTAGCTAGTGAGCGACTGTCGAGTATCAAAGTAACCATTGGAAGCCTGTTTAGCTGTCTCAAAAAGGAGCTCACGACTGTTTGCTTTTCGTTTTCATCTTTTCCATGTCTTGCTGATCATCACCTGCCAGGTAGGTGGCTTTGTTGATCCTGTAATCTGACCATCACTTGCCTTACTTTGTTTGGTTCGTGAAGGTCAAAGGCATTCTGGCAGTACTTTTTGGATGCTGTGTACACTTCATGTACTGTCTCTTCTATTTCTGCTATGCTTTTCACTGTTCGAGGTACTTGGGTAGTCATGTTCATTTTAATTATATTTCGCCATTCGCTGTGTTAATGACTTAATTGGTGCCATGCTATAAAAGCAATCATGGTGCTGTCTTTGCATAGATTGTATGGAAAATTACCATTTTGCTTTGCACTTTTTTTCCAGTTGGTCAAAGTCTACTTCAGTTCCCAAAACAGACATTTTGCTTAGTCGAGCCAGTCAAGTTCTGGTGAAGTTTCTCATTTTGGGTTCATCATCCACCCTCTAGATTCATTTTGGAGCTGCCGGTTTCTAGTCCAGTTTTGTGCAGTTGGTGACATTGTTTTAGTTGTACCAGTTAGTCATGCTCTGAACATTATACTGGTTGAGTTACTACCAGCTTCCACTAGGTTACCAATAGTTACCTCATCCCGTTTTGTCAGCAAAGCCTGCCAATCTCTTTATTATTCTGTCCCGATGATGGAGTCCTACCAGATGGCAACTGCCACATTTCTCTTTGTGTGCACAGCTGGCTTATTCCATCTAAACAGCAGCTGCCCTGCATCTTTCTTGTCAGTCTGCTTCCCCTACTGGATGGCAGCAGTGTGCCCATGTAGCCTGAAGCCCTCCCTGTTGAGGTGACAGCCTAATGATGTCATATTTTATTATATATTTCTGAGCTAAAGTGATTTTTAGTTGATGAATTGGCTTTTTTGTTAAACATGATTTGGTGCTTGATCTTTGTCATACAAGTATAATTTCAGCTATCAGAAAAGCATAAAAGAAAGAAACATTTAGGTTAATTTTTACTTACTTAAAATTTGTTATGTTTTATTTCAAGATTATGAAACAGAGTCCAGACTTTTTGATCACAACATCCAGTATTCTAATGAAAAGTACTGCTTTCAAAATGTTTTATTTGCATTTCATCTTTGAATATGTCTTAAGAATTGCAGGGGTACACTCTATCATTAGTCTGGATGATTGTGATCAAAATAAATAAAACAAAACCTAAATATGATGTACATTATTATTGTGTCTGTCTGTTCTAATTGTATATAAATGGTGTAAATGATTTTAAGGAATTACAAAGTGATCAAAGAGAGTTTTTTAACTTTTACTCATTTAGGAGTCACTTTCATTCAACGTACTGTAATCAGTCTGGAGGACCCCTTTAAAGAAGTGCTACTGGACAAAATTATAAAATTGATCATCACAATTAAAGAGCTGTAAACCAAACAGAATACCACAAGACTTTCCTTAGTTAAAAGGTAGTAGAACAAATGTCAGGATAAACCATTACGCAGATGGCAATGAGCATCAGAAACCTAGATAGATCAATAGCTATAGTTGAGTCTAAAGTTGAATTTGGTTAATTATAAGCAGCCCAAACCAAGTTTCAAAATCCCATCAGCCAGTTAAAAAAAAACAGTAATTGCCCGTTTTAGTAGATAGATAGATGGATAGATTAGATAGATTATAGGTTTTGCTTAATTAACAGCAGTGTGTGCCGCATGTGTCACAGTCCAGTTAGCCATATTATAAAGATCCAGAGTATTTGCTGCTATTGTATATTTGAATAGCAGAAGTCAAATATCTAAGTGTTAGATGAAATATGGTCATAAACAAAAGCTTGTTCATTAACTGAGAACATTTCTGAAAAAATATTTTGTAAGGAGAGCATCCAGAATTCATCTTCAAAGGACATTCCAATTTCTAAATACAAACATTACATATTGCTACTGGGCTGCTGCTTACACAGATAACCATCTGCTAGCTAAAAGAAAAAAAGGATGGCTGAAACAAAGTAGATGGCAGTTGGTTGAATGGTGAAACACCAAACAGACAAAGAAATCAGGCTACCCAGTTTTCGTTAGATTAGAAACTGTACAAAGCTGTCTGGGGACAAGAATAGCAAGTCTGAAATCTACATCACTGGCATGGAGTAATTGGCCATCCTTCCACCCATCCATTATCCAACCTGCCATATCCTAACCACAGGGTCACAGGGGTCTGCCAGAGCCAATCCCAGCCAACACAGGGCGCAAGCCCACCACAAGAGTTTATTTTTTTCCAGATTTGTTATGTGTTGCTTTTGTTTTTCTGCACCTTAATTATTAGCTGCTATTTTTGGCATTAGTTTTTGCTGCAGGCATTACTGTTTTGAACCAACCTTTCTGTTTACTAGTTGTGGTAACCATTGTTGGTTAGGTGACTGGTGCTGCTGCACATTATATCATCACAACAATTGCATTTACTGTGATGTGACTACCTAAACATCCTATTTTGGAGAAATACTAGAAAACAAACACAAACTGCAATGGTCTGCTGTGGGGCTCACACTTAGGTTTTGTTTTTTGCTCTTTTGAATTTTTTGATTCGCACCCTCCCTCACCGTAACCTCTATAGGGGAGGAGTGAAAGCTTTGGATTCAACAAAAATTTTGATCTCTGGTTTTTGACAGATCTCGACATTTTAGGGACCCCGTTACTGAAAATATCGCTACCTCGATGATGGGTGTGTGTCTGTGTGTCACAGTTTCTTGAGGATGGTCTAAAGCTAAAACAGCTGGACGGAAAAAACAAACTCGAAAGTAAAGCCTGTTATGAGATGATGATGTGCTGATTAGTTTTTGAGGCAAATCGTGTAAGAGAAAGAGGCACTCTATAGGAAACCTCAAGTACCGTAATTCTTCATTTAATTATGAATTCTTCTCATCAGTTGCTATTGTAATTACCTATTTTATGATCAGAAAGATCAGCATCAGATTGGTAACTAACTACAGAAATGTTATAGAATAGTTTAGGTAACTTGATTCCGTGGCAAAGCCTACTGACGCTTCCAAATGAATTTTTTTGTTTTAGCACTTCTTTTTCACATATATTTCTGTTGTTTGGATATCTTTTTTTTACCTTTAGTTTTCAGATTTAGTATTTTTGTTTTTTTTCTTCTGTTTGTTTATTTGTCTTTTGCTTTAGGATTTTTATTTATTGTTTAGTAAATAGTATTTATTCTTTTTTAATGTTTAAGTTCTTGTTAATTTCTTTTGAATTTACTTATCTTTTCATTTTACTACTTTTTCTTTTTTTAATTTGCATTTTTCTTGTATTTAATAAAGTATGTTTTTTTCCTATTGTGGCCAGTTTTTTTGACAACTTCCTTTTTCATTCATAGAAAATTAGTACATACATCTTTTGGATAGCTAATTAATCAGGGAAAAGCTTTCATTTACAATCATGGACCTTTTGTATTTACTTTTGAGTATATTTTTTGACACTTGTTATCTGATTATGTCAAGTTTCTTTTTAACATCTTTCTGGTATTATGAGGTGTCACTTGTCACCAGACAATGTCTTAAACTACTCTGATATTTATTTCACATCTCAGTCAGTTCATTTTTTAATGTTTGCCTCTTGCATTTCCCTTTAAGATCCTAGCACTCACCAGTTGACTGATCAAACAAACAAATGAACCATTGAGAAACTGCATAAAAAATTTAAAAGCACTTAACAAAAACCATTAAAAATGCTAAGGACAGTTCCAATGAAACTGATCCTGCACACCTAGTGAAACAATACAAACATTTAGATGCTTCTGTCGGCACCAGCTAACCAGGCCAAGTACAATTGACTAGTTTGGCTGAAGACAGCCAACACAAAAGGAACAAAACAAACCAAGCAAATAAAAAAAACTTTATTCCTAGTATGTCTTCTGGTGGAGTAAACCAAACAATAAAATAAAAAAACAAAAACAGCAGGAACAGCTTAAAAGCATACATTGACACCAAGAAACCAATGTATGGTTTATGTTGCTATTGTATTAAATGGATTATGAGAATGCAAACATTCCAAGCTTGATGGGAGTGAGTGTTTCTAACATTTTAATCAGATTTGTAATGCAAAACCCCTAACTGATCCAGTACTACATATTAAGACAACTAAAGCTTAAATTTTCAACAACAAAAAAATATGAGGGGCTATTTAGGTAAAAAAAAAGATTGGTTCATAAATACATAAATTGATTCAAACACATATCACTTCAGATACATTGGTTTGGATATATCCATTCAAATATTTACATTAGTTGAGATGTACATATCAGTTATATATACTGTATAATAGTTGATATACATTGGTTTAAATATATATTTATATATAAATATATGGGTTTTTTTTTTTGCTCCACGGTGGCGCAGTGGGTAGCGCTGCTGCCTCGCAGTTAGGAGACCCGGGTTCGTTTCCTGGGTCCTTCCTGCGTGGAGTTTGCATGTTCTCCCTGTGTCTGCATGGGTTTCCTCCCACAATTCTAAATTGTCCTTAGTGTGTGCTTGGAGTGTGTGTGTGTGTATGTGCGTGCGTCCTGGGGTGGGCTGGCGCTCTGCCCAGGGTTTGTTTCCTGCCTTGCGCCCTGTGTTGGCTGGGATTGGCTCCAGCAGACCCCTGTGACCCTGTAGTTGGGATATAGTGGGTTGGATAATGGATGGATGGATATATGTTTTTTTATAAATAGATTGGGTTTAGATATATAAACCAATGTATATCAACCCTATATATATATATATATATATATATATATATATTATATCCTAACCAATGTACATATGTGAATAGACACATTCAAGAAAATTTATCTCAACCAATGTATATATATGTTGTGACATTTTTGAGCTCCCAATGGTGCCATATGACGAAATGTGATTGATGTGGCTGTGGAGGGTCTCTTGTCCGTTTCCCAGGTGCCGCTGGTTTTCAGTGTCACCAAGGCAACTACAATTTCACAGCCTCCCTGTGTAAAAGGTCTGTCATCCGATGGGTAATGCAGGGAACACTATAACACAGCCATTGACCTGGGCCTGACCCGGCAATGACCCTACTCGTTTGCTGTGTTTGTGTGGATTGAAGTGCTAGCTCCTGTTTGAATAAATACCCTGTTTTGAATGGAATACATTTGTTAATTTGTTGAAGTCTTTGAAATCAGCATCTTCTTTCAGGTGCAGGACAGTGACTCATGAGTCACTGTATATATATACTGTATCTAGATATATAAAAGGCAAAGCCCTCACTGACTCATCACTAATTCTCCCACTTTCTATATAGGTGGGAAGCTGAAATTTCGCATGTTCATTCTTTGCAGTGTACTTACAAAAGTTAGGTATGTTTCATGTCCTATTGCAACACCCAAGGGGGGGAAACAGGTGTACACCCTAAACTGTATATATTGACAGGAGAAACCCTCCTCACTATTTCTGAAACATCCAATATACATAGGAAGCTCACATTTCCCATGCTCATACTTTACACTGTACTTACAAATATTAAGTATGTTTCATTTCGTCCCGTGCCCCATAACGAACTTTCAAAAATAACGTCTTCTTTTTGGCGGTTCTCACCATTATGCCGTAAGGAACTTTCGGAACTTACCTCTCCTTTTGGCGGTTTCCTTCCTTATTTCCATTAACAGACAATTTATTTCATGGCAGAGACACACAAGGGCCACCCCCAGTCCCTCTTCCTTTTTCCGCACGGCCACTGTCCGCGTACTTACCACGTGGTTGGCTCCCTGCCTATATACATTAAAGACATCCCACATTCATGTGCCTCCTCACTTGGTTCCTTACTTTCCTCAGCTGTTCATCATGCTCACTGCTCCCTTCTTCTTTACTCCACCGCTTCAAGCCTGTTATTGTTGGCCTTGCTTCACGTCTTCCTGCTGGTGACCGCTGCCTTTTCGTTTACTCCACTGCTTCAAGGCTGACATCGTTGGGTTTCCTTACTTACTCACGTCTCCCTCCTCGTGACTGTTGCTTTTTCTTTTACTCCTCTGCTTCAAGCCGGTCATTGTTGGGCTTTCTTACTTGCTCATGTACGTCTTCCTAAGTCTAACCTCTACTTTTCATTCCCTGCTCCACCGCTTCTCATCTTCCTTCATACTTTGTTTCTCAATGGATGCAAGTTTACCCCAAATAACATGTCTATTCCGGTGATCACCGTCGATAACAATTTCACAGACCCAAACCCGGTGGTTTCCATGTCCCGAGATTGCGCCTGCCTCTTCCATTCTCACTCTTACTTATTGCATGGCCATATCAGTCTCAGCCTTGATATCTACAGAGACATTGTGTCTTATGTACTGAATGACTGGGGCAGGTTCTAGGTGTGGACTGATGACGGTACAGGAGAAAATTATACTACACAGGACCACTATAGCAATGAAATGTTTAAGCTCTCAACCTATGGTTCTGTATCTGAACTGATAGCTACCACAGAATTGTTTCGTTGTCCCTTTCAAGTGTATAGAAATGTGGAAAATCTTAGATTCACGGGTAGCGATTTGGGTAGTGGACATTTCGATTTTTATAAATGTTACAGCTCTGACAATGTGGACACAAAGTTATCAATGAAACCTGTTTTATCTTTACAACGGTTGACAAATGCGGAATGTAACTAGAACACAACACGTCCTCCAAATACAAACCTGATTGAATGAAATAAATAAAATCCTTGATGACAGCAACAATCATAACAGTGACAAAACAATTACACTGACAATCATATTCCATTATTTTTAAAATGTTTCCTTTTCTTTTTCATAACTTCTTTAACACACTACTTCTCCGCTGCAAAATGTGGGTATTTTTCTAGTATATATATATATATATATATATATATGTGTGTGTGTGTATTCATAGGTCTGAATCGCAATCTAATTATTTGGATGGTTACCTACCAGGTAACATATGTGGTTGTTCGGCCAGTTGGTAAACATCTGCTGTTTCCTCTCAGCTGCAATAAGCACATCATAGATACTGTATGTGATATGGTACCTGCCAAATAATCAGATTACAATTCAGACCTATGAATGCAATACTCCTGTCAAGTAAGCAAACAATTCTTTACGCACCTATTCCAAGATATATGTCACATTTACTTATGAAATGCATTTCATTTTTCATTCCAACACATGGCATATAAAACCAACACTGTAGTCTAGTAAAAGAAAGTTTAAATAGAAAAACTTGACAGGAAATCAAAAAGTCTGGTTGAGAAAGCACTAATTTCATTGGAGCCAATTGACTGCCACACAGATGGATATACTGTAGCTGACTGTTTGACCGCAGGTCCAAACTCTGGTTAAATTCGGGTCCCGAGAAGCCAGCAGAGGTGGGTAGAGTAGCCAAAAATTGCACTCGAGTAAGAGTAGCGTTACTTCAAAATAATATTACTCAAGTAGAAGTAAAAAGTAGTCCACCAAAAACTTACTCAAGTAAGAGTAAAAAACTACTTGGTGAGAATACTAATCAAGTACTGAGTAACTGTTAGAACATAATAAATGATTTATTTTTTCAAGATGTTGTAATAAGACAGACAAAAATATATAATATTGTGCAAATTCTGCTATTTCCAAATAATAAAATAAAAAAATGAGTAAAAATAAATCATATCTTTACAAAATAAAGATGCACAAATAACACAAAGTTCCAAATCTCAGTTTTTCACAACAAAGCTTTTGAAGCCGATACCTACAGTAGGTAACATGTATATTTGAACAGTGCAAACTACTTACACTGATGAGAAATCTTGTACACTGACAGTATAATACTGCATATGCACTTTGTGGTGTAGCGGGTCCGCAACAATTGTACGACCGCGGGGAGTTAATGAGGTAGTTGGAGCGAGTCACACCTACATGTGCAGGTCCGATCATTCTCAATTGATTTATTGGCTTCCTGCGGCGTGTGATTAAGGCCCATGGAGACGGGAGTGTATATATATGGGTCTGCACAAAAAAGAAGGGGGAATCAAAGAAAAGGAGAAAAGACATGAGGTTAAAAGACATGAAAGGCAGGCTTGGGAATGATGATCTGGTTCTTGCAGTGAAGCTGTGACCGTTTAGCAGTGAACAGGAGCCCCACATGACTAAAAAGTCTCTCACAGGCTGCAAGACGCAGGAAGTTTGTGTGTGGTCATGTGACTGCATGGCTACGTCTGATTGGTGAAACAGTCATGCAGTAGATCCACTGGCAATGTCTCTCTTGCAAAAATATAATTTAACTAGCGACTGGGAGCCCGATTCAACATTTGTGAAATCCACCTTTCTCTTGCAAAGAATTATTTTTTTTGTTAAGTCCTTGAAATGATTTTGTTATCATGGCACTGATTTTTGGTTAAAATAGACCTTTTCAGCCGCTGCAAGGCATGGGCTGCTCAATTTCTTTCAACCCATGTTGCATTCATCTGTCCTTTGTGTCTGATTTGCGTGATTTCTTTCAGCGTTAGTAGCATTTGTAGCCGCACGCTGCTCATCCGTTTGTTGTGCTCGTTGTGTACGCGTGGTTGCATTAGCAAGTCTACGTTCTGCGTCAGTCATGTGACTTCGTTTCCTACACATCCTTCCCGCGGCCACTGCTCTTGTGGCTGCTCGAGGTATTGCTGCAAACACCATACATACGGATAGTATAAAATTATATATAAGGATGTATAAATGGAAAAAAGTAATGAGTAATGTTTCTTCTTCATAAATGTACTCAAGTAAAAGTAAAACATATGGTGCAGTAAAACTACTCTTAGAAGTACAATTTTTTAAAAAAGTTACTCAAGTAAATGTAATGGAGTAAATGTAACTTGTTACTACCCACCTCTGGAAGCCAGTGTGCCTTGTTTATAGCTGTTAAAGGAATGTGTTATTTATTTACACAATTTATTCCCACTCTCATTTTTGTACATTAATGAGGGCATATCATCACGATGTTAGTGGATTCAAATGAAATGAGTACTCCATCTATTATTATTTTTTATTTCCTATATTTTTTCAATCTAAATGTACTTTTATTTATTGTGCAGTGATGTTGTGGCAGGTAGCACTGCTCGCACACAGTATGAAGACGGGTGTTTGCTCTCATATTTTCCCTTCAAGAAGTTAGCACATTCTCCTCTTGTCCATGTAGGATTCCTATGGGTGATCTGGTTTCTTCCCACAGTCCAAAAACTTAAATGAATTGTTGTTGCTAAAGTGGCCCTGGTTGATGTGTGTGTGGGTGTTTTTGTGTGTGTTCTCCCTCCAATGGACTGGCACCCTGTCAAGGTGTTGTTCCTGCCTTGCACCCTGTGATTATTGGTGCCCTATGACCCTTAGAAAGATGGGTGGATAGTTACAGTGCTAGTTTGACTGTTGCCTCAATTGTATGCCAGTGCTTATGCACCATCTGTTAGAATGAAAAAATGTGATGCTAAATACACAAAACAGAGTGCAACTGCTGGATGGACAGAAACTGGCTTATATTATATAGGAAATTTTAAATGCAATATACTGTTCATATGTTCAGTCCAGTCTTTTAACTTTTAAATCATTCCAATCATTCCACAAGCAAAACTAAACTTTGTTAAATTATTCTTACCAAAGGTAAGTAATGAACATCCTTAAGACCTTTTAAAAACATATAGCAGTAAAATAATTCCATGGTAACTCTAAATAATCTTTAGGCGACATTGTATTTTACAGGTTAGGAAGGTGGCCTGTGAAGCAGTACCCATTGGACAGTGACAGATGGCTTATTCATTAGGCTTGCAGGTTGAAAGCAAGTGAGCTCTCCAACTACTCCTTGTCCTGTTGCCCTTTAATGGATATGAGAGAAACACTGCATAATTCAACTATATAGTGAAAACAGAGTGGATTTTTAACAGCATTTTAAAATATAACATTCTTGAGGGATGAAATTAACACAGTACTGCAAGATTACAGATACATCTTGAAAGGAATTTTAATCAAAGTGCAATATTACAATTTTTTTTAAAATGAAATCATTTTTTTTCCTCTGTATTAGGTTTCAGGAAGACACTCTCACATATATCATTTTAACTCACTTTTTTTGGACCCTGCCTTATTTCCCAGCTGGTTTGCCTTCTGTGTGGCAGCTTTGTGTTCTTATGCTCCAGTATTTAGGTAGGTGTCTTCCAAGGCCCCTGTAGTTTATTGTCACTGTACAAATGCATATAATGTCAGTTTGATTACCTACACTAATTGTATCCATGTGTGCCCTGTGGTAAACTGGCATCTCATCTAGTTTTAGTTTTGCTTGGCACCTGTTAAGATCGAGTAGGGGTACAGTCGTGGCATTTTGATTTGTCTTTTATTCCCAGTTCTACAAGGTGAAAAGGGTATATGACAATAACAGACAATTCTTGAATACATTTTACAAAATATTTATTTTAAACATTGTAGAAAAAATAAGGACCTGTATTGCTGTCTCATCATTTCTTCAAGAACAAAAACTCACCAGCATTATCAGTAATTTTTTCTTTCCTACGTCATCATCCCTGTGCAGTACAATGCATGGAGATTAATATAAAACTAGTATTTACATTTACCCCATATCAGCACAGTATATAGAGGATACAGTTTATTGCCACATCTTTTTAATTTCAACTAAATATGCTTCCTAGTTATTGGATGATCTCCTGCTGTACTTACATGCAACTCAGTGGAAACTAACCAGCAGCAGTCTTTAGCCCAACTGCATCAATTTAAGGCATATTTTGGTCCTATCTGTAAAACAAATTATTGAGTTACTTTGAAATATTCCATGTCAATGGACAGGGAATGTAGAAATCTGTCACACATTGAACTACTTAAAAATACTTACACATAGAAACATTTCTTTGATTTTCACACATTTGCTGATATTTTCATACTTTGTCTAAAAAAATGAATGGATAAACGAGGCCCTTGGTTGATTTGATTTTTAGTCATGGAGATAAAATGCTGACACGTGGTGCAACAAAGTAATTAGAATGATTATGAAGAAGTGCTCTCCAGAAAGCTGTACCACAATAACAGGTTGGAAAATCAGCTTATGAAATGCAAGTGCATTTTGCAAAAACTGAAGTCTCAAGTCAGTCAATAAGTCAGTATATGGCATTGAACTTTAATAATAAATGTTATCAGAAATCACTTCTGAAGTCCCCTAGAAACCTTTTTTTGGTTTACACTTTAGAGTCTGCTAAAATATGAAGTCAGTGTTGTAAATGTTTATATTAAGATTGCTGCAGTGCCTTTTTTTTATTTGTTGTTACCCCAACCCAACTCTGTTGTCTTTGTTTTCTTTTTTATAGCAGTAAGGCTCGTAATTTAATGAATGTTCTCAGTTGCAGTTGCGTCTAGGGCCGAAGTTACCTGAGGGCTATTTAAAGACCCTCATTCCCAGGGAGCTTTTGCTGTGTCATTAGTTATTTTGTACCCGTGCTTTTTGCTTTTCTGCCACTTCCAAGACTTGAGGTCCTTTGAGCATTTCAAAGTGTTTAAATCTGTTGTTTCAATTTTCCAGATTTAAGAATTCATTCTGTTGTCTTTTGCTGTTTATTTAATATCTTTTTTATTGGATTTTAGTGATCTCTTTTCCTTGAAATTTAGATTTGTAAATTTAAATTTTGGATTTAATTGCAAAACATTGTTTAATTTTTTTTTTAGTACTTTTGAGTACTTGTGTAGGGCAAGACTTTTAGGTAGTTTTATCTTTTCAGTCATGATTCTTTCTTTGACTCATGTTTTCTATCCTTGTGTTTATATTTTATTTATGTACAAGTGTATATTATTTACTTTTAATGGTTTCGCAAATTACATTATCGGCGCAACGATATGAAGATTGATGCAACTGAACCGGAATTTTCCAAGTATGACGGATTCTGCATAAAAACTTTAAACTTTTTATAAAAAAACTGCCTTGAAGCAGGTTTCTTCACAGGGTTCACACCACCACAATACAGTTGTTTTCCTCTTGTCTTTCTTTTGATGCTTCTCCCAGGCAAGCTTTGTCCTTCCTCAACACTCTAATTCGCCCGAGACAGATGGAGTGGTTTCCATTATACTGGACCCAGGTGTACGTCCAGTGTAACTGCACTTCATTAGGTATGATTTGGTGTTAATGTTCTCTTTCTGTGTCTCTGTAAGTTTTGTGGTTACGAACTCTTGCCTGCTTTAACGAGTCCTCTCTTTGGGCCTCATTTATAAACTTGTGTACACATAAAAAGAGGCTCAAAATTTGCATATGCAACTTCCTGCACAAACATTGGGATTACTAAAAGAAAACTTGATGGGGGAACATTAGTATATTTATAGGAAATCTAACCTATGTGTTGCAATATTTTCAGAGAAACTGGGAAATGATGACACACTTAATCAAACGGGGAAATGCAGCCACACCCGCTAAATGATGAATCACGTTTATAATAATTTGTATCACTGCGACGTTATTTTGATGTGTGTTAGTGGGACAAACATTAAGCCATAAAAGTGATAATGTACAGGTTGTAATTTAGTCCCCTTTTAATTGGGCCAATGCTACATTTTTGCACCTTATGTTTTTTGGTTTTTCGTCAGTTTGTATTGGCTACTTGTTGTCGCTTCTCAGCAAACTGGTAAATAGAATAGGAATACCTCAACCAAGCTTCACTCTATCATGCCTGATATGTTGAAAGCCGTAAACTGATTGACAAGGCATAACATAACATTTTTGCCAACATAAAAGGGCAATTTGAAGCAGTGTCTGGTTCTCCTAATGTAATTGGAGTAATGGATTGCATTTATATTGCAATAAGGGCACCTAGTGAGAACAAAGCTGTTTTTTTTTTATCCATAAGTAGTTGCATTCCATTAATGCACAAGTCATCTGTAATGATATGATGTAGCTGACAAACGTTGTGTCTTAGTGGCCTTTGTCAGCCTGTGATTTATTTATTTTAAGGCAAAGTAGTTTTAGAAAAGCTGATGGTACTGTACTTGATGAATGGCTTATTGGTAAGATAAGTGACTGAACTCTCAGTGTTTCAATCATGTCATTACATGTGCCAGGTGATAGTGGTTACCCACTCGGAAGCAGAAACCTTATGCTTTTTCAGGACCCCCAGAATGCAGAGGAAAGGTGGTAGAGGTGCTATAACGCTGTGTATGACCTTGCACTTTCAGTTGCGGAACACAGTATCATGATTACATACAGTCTGTATGATGTTGATTAGCATGTATCACATGTAGATGTTTCAGAGAAATGTTTGAGGCACATTCACATATGCATATATACAAGATGACTGTGATTTATAAATGGTACTAGCAAAATGTTGCTGGGGGTGCCAGAATCCATCGAGGAAGAAAAATAAAAAACATTATTTGTACAAAATCTTAATTTATCTATCCATTCCTAAATAATTAAATGGGCAGGCTATTTCGTATCAGTGCAATATGCTGCTTATTAAAACGGATTACTCCCGCTCTTATGTGCACTTAGTGCTGCGTGGGTATTATGAACTATCGTATCTGTTCAAATTCTATTTAAATTTTAAATATAAGTAATTTTTACTTAGTCGACAGAAATATGTTTGGTAGGAATGTAAGTTAAATTTAGTCATCATTGCATACATTTTTCTTCACCATAGAAATTTAAAGACTAAATTCAACTTACATTCCTACCAAATATATTTCTGTCGACTAAATAGAACCTACTTATATCCAAATTCGAGCTATTGAGCTGTCTGAATAAGTCACCCTCGCTTCGCTCTTACTTTTTTACCGTTCATTTAATCATGGCTAGTCGCGAAAAAATTACAAAATGGAAGGAGGATTACACTGAGTATGGCTTTACCAAAACAATTATTGATGCTGAATAAAGTATTCATTATTCATAAAGCTTCAATTGGTGATCTGTTTTTCTGCGTTAACCTCATATTTTTTCATACTTCTTCTCAAACCAAGGGGGTGCGAGGGTAAAATGAATCGGGAAGCGCTGATATATATATATATTGAATATAATGAAATAGATTTACTGTCAAATAATGCAAACCGTACGCGGCATGTGTTTCACCCTAGTTCTGGGCTCATCAGGCATACACACTCACTGCATCCCCACTCGGGAATCAAACCTAAGAGGTCAGCGCTAGAGGCGAAGCCTCTCGTGTTGCGCCACGGCGTGTGGTTCGTTTATTTGACAGTATGTAGATCGAGGTATATATATATATATATATATATATATATATATATATATAAGATAAGATAACTCCTGTAGCCACAATAAATGCCTTTATTGAATAGACAAACCAGGGACGAACAAGTTCCTTTCTACTGCAGCCACAGCTGCGACACACATAAAAAACATCAATAATAACTCATAAACTTGCAATATTATTTAGGAAAATTGCAACATTTTACTCATCAAAAATTCAGATTATTTGTAAACAAAATCCATCGTCCTCTCTTTCCTCAAAAACTGTTCAATTACTCTGTCGTACGGATTATCCTTGCGCGTCAGTTCCATCAAAGCCTCATTTTCTGTTGCCATCGAAGCTAATGCTGAAAGGTGAACCCGCCCTATGGTATTTCTGGCATAAGTTTGAATTCGCTTTAGGGCTGAAAATGTCCACTTGACAGAAGCAGTGTACACGGGAATGCTCTCCACCAAATATACCAATGTGAACAGCTGCTCCATGCTCTCATTCAGATTTTTCTGATGAAGGAAGTCTAGGAGATCAGTGGGAGATTCTCCTGCAAAATCATCCATGGCATACATTACAGTCAGTTCTGTTTTTAGCCGAGACAGATCAAAAAGCGCTCCGTGGCTCTTGCGTTAAACTGGAGAAGGCTGCATACGTGAAATTTTTCTTGCATTCCCGAAACTTCTGGGGCTCAAGCAGCGTGACAAACATCAGGTTTTTGTGGTCTTAAAATCTGGTCTGTGTCTGGCAAATAATATTGTCCAGAATCCTGCCATGGAGTTGGCCGTAGTGCACGCGACAATCTTTCGCTCGGAGAGTTTGCGGTGCGTTCAGTGGCCTCGTAGAGTTCCTCATATCGGCTTCTATCCAATCAATGGGTCTGAATACGATGACATTGCCGTACGCCTGCTAGAGGACCCTACTGACACCAACTCAAAATCTGATTGGTTGAAGCAACAGGTTAATCGATATTTATTCTGTGTTAGAGTGCCTCCACAGCAGATTGTGAAAGCCTCTTTGCCTGGCAACAAATGATGGCTGAAATGTGATTGGTTAAATGCTTTAATACGAAACTCCGCCTCCCACGGCTATCGAGCTGCATTCTATTACAGTATATGTACGAAAATACATTCCAGTTATGACCATTACGCGTAGAATTTTGAAATAAAACCTGCCCAACATTTGTGAGTAAGCTGTAAGGAATGAGCCTGCCAAATTTCAGCCTTCCACCTACACGGGAAGTTGGAGAATTAATGATGAGTGAGTGTGAGTGAGTGAGTCAGTGAGGGCTTTGCCTTTTATTAGTATAGATAAATGGAAGAAATGTGAGTTTTTCTGATATACTAATTTTCCTGTTTTTTGGTGTGTGCATTTTTTCATGCTCCAATCCATGCAAAAATTCATAAATAAGGCCTTTATTAAAATATTGGTTGCATCCCGGAGTAAAGAAAGTCTAGAAAATATGACAAAGCCTATTTTGCTCTTGGGTACACTGTCATTTTGGCCTTCGATGAGGACAGATCATTGTGTCTTCTGTGTGTGAAAACTCTGGCAGCCGACACAATGAGGTCAAACAAACTAAGAACACACATAACATTTCACCCCAGTTACATCAATAAACCACTCGACTTTTTTCAGAGAAAACTAAAAATATACCATAAGCAGGAAAGTTCCTTCATAAAGGTGGCAACAGTGAATACCAAAACACAAATAGCCTTATACAGTCACCTACAGAGTTGCATAAAGCAAGAAAGCACACACAATAGCAGACGAGATGATTTCGCCCGCAGCCTTGGATATTGGTGTCTGTTATGCCAGACAAAACTAACGGCTACCCCACAGTTAAATCATATGATCGCAGGACACTTATATGACATTTAAAATGACTTGATAGAATAATTAACTAAAAAACAAAAAGACTTGTTTTCACTTTACCAGTTGATAAGGCTGCTGATGGCTCTACAGACTGCTTGTTCATTGCTTACAGGCGCTTTGTTGATGCTGATTCACTGAGTGAAGATTTGCTGTTTTTCAAGTACTTGCAATGCAGGGCATCAGCTAAAGAACTGTTTAAGCTTCTTGACTGTTATCAGGGAGAACATGGGTCGAAAAGTGAGAGCCGCGTGAACAGTTGCACAGATGCCACATAGAGTGGCAGTATCAAGTCTGCAACCTCATTTCGAAAAAGACGTGCAATGCAAAATATGCTCACTGCAGTCACTAATAAAGTAATGAGTTCCTTCAAAATTACATTTTCTCATCTTGACAAGTAAATTCACTTTATTTTCAATTTATTACTGTGTGTAGTTTATTTTATTATTACATTTATTTTTTATTTCTACACTGGATGTACTTGCTGTTAATCGTTCTAGCAAAGCTGTTTGTAGTTCATCTTTAAAACATTTTTTTCTGGTTCAATATTTTTGAAAAACCTCTCAAGATTAATCAAGTAATTTAATGACAAAACAGACACAAATTTGTTTTGATAAGTTGAAGTGTACAAAAGCTGTCCTGAATTGTTACCTGCAGAAAAGAAAATATTGAAAGAAATACGAAAGGAAACAAGCAGTTCATGTTCTTTTAATTTAATAAAACAAAAGAGAGAAAGGAGAGAAAGAGAAAAAGAATAGAACAAAAAGGAAGGAAGTAAGGTTAAAGCAAAAGAAAGAAAGAAAGAGAGAGTGACAGGCAGGATTGGGAGAGCCCATCCTCAGGGGGAAGAGTCTTGGGCTGAAGAAGGTTTGCTTTTATTGAGAGATACTGTACTGGAGAGTAGATGTGGCCATTTATGCGGTGTCTGACAGCAGGAGACATGTTGTGTGGCTTGATGCAGCACCCCATGAATGCCGAAGGACTAGCAATGAAGACCCCATCTAGGTATTTAGAGTGGACTGCACCTGACGGAACGATTTCTCCTTTGGCTACAGGATCCTGTGCACTAACGGTGTGTTTTAGAAGGAAGCATTGGGGTTTATGTGCTTTTAAGGAACAACTTCCCGCCTGTGATTTTAATCTCAATTTTATGGATTATTTATTGCTTATTTATTGGACCTTTTTTAACCTTCACTTCAGCACTTGTTTTATGGATTATTTATTTCTTGATATGAATCACTGCACTATTTTCACTTCATTCTGGATTAATTTTAATAACAGCACTGACACTTTTTGCACCAAATCCTTGCAGAATGTATGTGTTCTCAATGCCCAGCTCACTTTGGTCAATGAGTATTGATGGTTTTGGGTTAAAAAGGCTCCTATAAGTATCAAGGGAGTGTGGAGTGGACCCAGGCCATCACATTTCTACATTCTAAATTTAAATATTATTAGCAAACCTCAAAGTAATAACAGCAAATATTAAAAGTGTAGTTATCTACACTATCTACATTATTCATCTACAGTACTGCATGTTATAATAATATGAAATAACGTAACTCAACATTGCCCCACATGGCAATTTAAAACATATTTTTTGTAAAGGCAAAAGAAAATTTCATAATGTAAACAAAAGAAACCAGTCTGCTCAAAAAGTATTAGTTGCTTAATGGCCATCTTCAAATGTCATGCTAGAAGCTATACCAGCAGCTTTGCATCAATGTTTGTCACCTAAACTGGAGCTGGAACTGGAACAATCCAGGTTCACTACCTTATTTTAAAAGAAGAAGAATTAAGATGGCAGTTTACAGATAATTTAATAAATTGAAGAGAAAGACATTTCCACAAAGCAAAGAGCAGTTCAAGTGGCAATTGTTCTGGATTCAGAAATCTGCTAGTGCTCATACAGATCTGAGCATCCTTCAGTTTAATTTAAGAGGTCAAGAAGGAAACATTTCAGTCAAGGAGCTTAGGGAGGAATAAGTTCATTAGAAAAGAAATAAATTGGGGATTGGTTAGAGTTTTCAGGAAATGATTTTGAAATAAATATTTATTGATGTCTAAATGTTTGTTGGTTCAGCTTTCTGATTTACTTTGAATGATTAAAATGAATGTAAAATGAAAATGTAATCAAGACCGAAATGAGAAAAGCATCTGGGCAGAAGAACAAAGCTTCTTCACCAGAGGGATTCAACAACATAAACAAATCGACCATATACTGTGTATATCAGAAACAAATTTGCATTATGACAAAGTCAAGCGAGGAATGCACTAACAGAGGAGAACAGGAAGTTTATCTTGTAACGGATTAACAGAAATTCACATTTATTTCCAAAATAACACCTTAGACTTTCAGCATTAAGATCTGACCGTAATGTTGCTATCCTGGCCCAAGATTTTTTCAATTTATTTAAATCTGATTTTGTATATTGTGTTATTGACTGTTGTTCTGTCTGTTTTATAATATTGTGTATTAGTTTTGCTATTACGTATTCTGTTAAGACTTTATGTGGTAGTTTTGTTATCTGTCCTGACTCCTAATCATGCAACGGGAGTACTGACCTCTGCCAGTAATTAAGGCATTGCTTCCCAAGTTCAATCCTGAAGCACTCCATTAGCTTCAGGTTTTCATTCCAATCAGTTTCACAACCAGCTAGACATTTTACTCTTAATTGATCTAATTAATTATTTAGCTGGTATTTACAGTATCTTTCTTCTCTTAAGCTGCATTCAGCATTCAAGCAGTAATATGAGATTTAAGTTTATAATAATTTAGAAATATTTGTACTTTTGACATCAAGCTTAACTAACTTCTATCATCTTTTCTGTTCCTATAATTGTATCCAAGCAGTGACAATTAATGACAAGCAGAGCAGACATGAGGGCAAAGAACACTGAATGAGCACTGAATCAGCAAAGAAGTAAAAAATTGATAGGACAGATGGTCAAGAAACATTTTGTTGTTTTGAGCTGTTCGATTAGACCTGCCATTAAATGAAGTACCAGGTTGGTGCCCCAACCCTTCTTTATAACTGTTTCTCATTTTTTCCACAAGAAACAACACCAATTCAAATACAAACAACAAGCACTTAATTTAAGGCAGTATAGGCACTATTTGTAAAGTGATATATTTAAATAATCATTGGAAATAATAAAAATGAGACAAAACTATCAGTTCAGCTTGTGGCATGAAAAGAATAGTAGCAAGAAAAAAGTAAACTGTGTAGGAAATAATCAGATGCATCCAAAGGGTAAAGAAGACAATATTGTTTTACCAATATGATGTTCCAGGTAAAATGTTATGGTTTTGCCAGGGCTTAATCCTTGGCTTTACTTTGTTTCCTTCAGTTTGGTTATTTTGCTGTTTTGTGATTTTTTTATATTTTTAAATGTATGTATTTTTTTATGTTATCACTTTTATTTGTTATATTTTGTATTAAATATATTTTTGTTAATTTTTTGTATTGTTGTTTCATGCAGTGTTTTTAATAATTTTATTATTTCTTAATCAGTTTGTAATTGTCCCAAAAATACTAAATATACTAATTTTCCTAAATATAATAAATTACACTACGCCAGTTTATTAAAACGTGTTTGCAGGTTGTAAAATATGTCCATGTGCTTGGCAGCAGAGGTGGCCTTAGGGGTGTGCAGGGGCTTAGGCTGACCAACCCCACATGGGGCCGGTTACATCAAATGCTGTTACCGGTATGTGTGGACTGTATAAACCTGCGTGCAACTTTAATAAAAATAATGTTAACATACACCGGATTTTCTCATTACAGCATTCAGCTAACTTTTTCCAAGATAGCACGCAAACTTTATCAAAATATAACTGGAGAATATAACAAGCCCATTCGAGTGGGACACACAGACCTCAAAAGCGGGCCCTCCTTAGGCACGGGGCCTAGGGTCGGTCACCCCACATGCCACCCCCAAACGCCGCTCTTGCTTATTCCTGCTTACCTCATAATAATGATGGTCCAAATCACAAACAATTTGTTCTTTTTGATTGACTCTATTCTGTAAACCATGGGAACTGATTCACAAGCATGAATGAATTGATTCAGTAGAGTTCAATATAAAATAAAATAAAACTGTTTAACCACATGTATGATGTTGTGAACCTTTTTCATTAGATGTTTAAAGTGCATATGCAAGTGCCAGCAGTCTAATGTATGATTCTTATTTACTACACCTGTGAATGAAAACTCTGTCATTGATTTTTTTATATTGCTCATCATACAAATACAATACAGTAACAACACATTTATATTAGAATATTTTAATTATTTTGTACAGTTTATTAATGGAATTGTTTTAAACAGAGTACATAAACATAACACTAAACTAATATGTTTATGTCCCTTTATAAATTCAACAAATTAGTCACACAAAAACTGAATCTTATAAAAAATATTATTTTATTATTCAATTTTACCTTTGAATGCACTTTTTATGACTCAATGAATGCTCTGAGTTTGAACAGAATCATTACCTGAGAACAAATCACATGATTCTTGCTCATCTGATTCAGGTATAAATCGCACAAATCTTTGTCATTTTATTTATGACCCAAATCTTTACCCGAGAATGAGTCACATGAGTTCTTTGAGCATGGGAAAGGTGCTATATAAATAAAATGTATTATTTTATTATTTTCTATTTATTTGATATGCAAGGAGAATTACTATTTTTCTAAAAAATATGGCCTGATGTTCACAGTAACATCATGCATGTGCATGCCCTGGCTGTCTAATGATGTCTAGTGAGGAAGAGGTTAAAGATGTGCTTTGCATGCAATCAAATGACAAGAATTAAACAGCTGTAAATTCACTGAAAGGTATGCAAGTGCATCTGCTGTGATTTTTTCACAATTACTTTACTGCTAGGGTGAAGTGAAAAAAATAACATCAGTTGCTGAAAGCAATTGATTCTCCCCACCACATACTGCATTTTGAAAATGTGCTAACCTACCACAAATATCCTCTTGATTTAGCTCAACTAGATAAACATTTTACTTCCACTGTAAGCAACACTTTCTTTAAATCTAACCCCAAGATTTACATGCCCATGTAAAAAAGCAAAGTCATTTGCGTGGTCCACATCCATAGTTGGAATGCTCCTGTCTCTCATGTAGTGTGTTGTCTTCTGTTTAAGTATGTATCATTACATACTGGCTTAAATGAAATAGAACCAAATGCTACTACAGTCTATAAAATGGATAACAACAACACCATTTATTTATATTGTACATTTTCATACAAGCATATTGACACTTTCGAGCGCATTGTGGAGAAGCTCGCTATTGAAGCAATCTTATCAGGGACAGACGAGAACGTTTGTGATGTAATGCTATGGAGCGATACCCTCTCGCTGCTAGACCTGACCTGCAGACTGGAGGTCATACAAGCCACCTGGAAACAACAGGGCTACCCAGGCTTGACCCCGACTTCTATCCACCCAGCACAGACTTCTAGGGTCATTGGTGCCACAGGTAGAAGACGCCATTGTAGGAACACCATAGTGCGGATTGAACACAGCTGCTTTCGCTGTGATCAACCAGGACTTCTACCTCTGGAGTGCCATCTCCCACCTGCGCAAACCATGACCATCAGTCTGACTCAGGTATGCAACTCGCAAGTTTCCCCCAAGATGATAAAGGAGGACAATTTTAAGGTCTCTATTACGTTGGACAGACGGGACGTCTCCGTACTGTTGGACTCTGGTAGTGACCTCTGCATTGTCTGCCGTGACTCACTCTGCAAGACCTCTTATAAGACCACAGAGCAAGTGCACATCCGCTGTGTCAATGGGTACATTAAAAAATATGAGACCATATTACTCCCTTGATTGAATGAAAACCTAAAACAGATGATTCAACGAGTCGCCCATGACGACTCAACCTCGTGGGATACAGTAGTGCCTTATCTCCTGTTTGCTGCTGGAGAGTCTCCCCAAGTGTCTACCGGGTTGAGCCCTTTCAAGCTACTCTTTGGCCGCCGACCAAACGGTGTGTTAGACATTTTTCGAGAAGAGTGGACAGGGACTTGTGAGAGTCCTCGAGGAGCAGGTTTGTCGACCGAACTGTGTCACTGCAGGGACAGATTTCCTGACTGTCCTCTATTGCTGTGGAACATTTTCAGTGTGAGAAGGAGGCGCAGAAACATGATAACTACAAGACAAGTAAACTTCTCGAGTTTAAAAAGGGGGATTGGGTGCTGGTACTGATTCCATCAGATCTGCATAAATTTCGGGCTGAGTAGTTGAGTCCGGCAGTTATAGAAGAGCTAATATCCTCCGTGCATTATTAAGTTAGGATTCCAGGGCAGTGGAAGCCCATACAGGTTTTGCATATTAATCTGCTGAAGGAGTGGCATAAACCATGCAAAGTCAGGGTCACATCTGCAGCGGTCCCTCACATGGAAGTTGCTATAGGAGAGGATTTGTCTGACACCCAGAAATCAGAATTGCTATTGGTGATTGAGAGGAACTCCGACATCTTTTCAGCTGCGCCTGGCCAGATAACAATTGCAGAATACAAGATCATAACTCTGCCCGGTGTTACTGTGCATGTGTCCCCGTATCATGTGTCAAAGGCGACAAAGAAGGTGAAACATGAAGAACTGCAGCAGATGCTCCAGTTAGGCATGATTCGTCTGAGCAAAAGTGAGTGGCATAGTCCAACTGTACTTGTCTTGAAGCCCGATGGTGCAGTTCGGTTCTGTATTAATTTTAAGCATTTGAAAAACATTTCCAAGTTTGATGTGTACCTGATGCCACATGTGGACGAGCTGTTGGAGAAGCTCAGGTAGGCCTCATATATTTCCACCCTACACCTCACAAAGGGATATTGGCAAGTGCCTATGGAGGAGTCTAGTTGTGAGTAGAATGCGTTTGCCACGCCAGACAGGTTGTTTGAATGTATGGTGCTCCCTTTTGGTCTCTCTTTCAGCTGATGATGGACCACACCCTGCGTCCCCATTCTGTGTACTGGAAATCTCATTTTGTTTGCCTTCAGGTGGTGCTTGACAGGTAGCGAGGTTGTCGGCTAACCCTAAGAAGTGCAAGCTGGGTATGTTGGAAACCCATTATCTGGGATATTCCATAGGGAAAGGTTTTCTCAAGCCTCAAATGGACAAGGTTGGGGAGGTGCTTACGTATCCACATCCTGAAATACAGAGGCAGGTTTGTGCCTTCCTCAGGCTCGCAGGGTACTACTCTTTTCTGAGCCCCCCCTTCCCCCACACACAATTAGACAACACACCAAAACACGATTGCCACGTCTGTGGAGGGCTACTTGTCCGTCGCCAAGGCAACTGCAGGTTCAAAGTGCTGCAGCATAGCGCTGCAGAAACAACTATGAGCCATTCAAGGTTGCGCAATAAGTACTTGTCGCTGATGGGTGATGCAAGGAACATTATAAATGCAGGGAACATTATAAATTGAGCATTGACCTGGCCTTGACCCAGCCTGTTTGCTGTATCTGTGTATAAGAGAGTGGTAGCTCCTGCTGCAATAAATAACCATGATGTTCCTGTTTCAAGTTGAATAAAGTTGGTTTTGTCAAAGTACTGAAACTCAGCATCATTTTTGTGGTGCAAAGCAGTGACTCACGCATCATAGTGTGAACATAACAAATCACCAATTGACTTTTTTCAAACAAACCCCTGATGATATAATACAATTGCATCCGTGCTGCCTTGCTCCTCCTGGAGGAGTGCTGTTTTGCCATTAGGATGCTGGGTCAGTCTGTATGGACTATGTCTAACAGCTTAACTGTAGACTGACTCGCTGTGAAACCTGACAGAAACAAAATCCCCTAAACACAGATTAAGAGCAAAAACTCAAGAAAGATGCCCAAAATTCAGTTTTCCCCGCTGGACCTTTTGGATATTTTTATTCTAGTGATGTGCTGCATTCGTGTGTCTTGGCACTGATTTGCTTCAAGAAGGTAAATACAAAATACAGAAGTACAAAATGTCAAGCTAAGAGCTGTTTTTCACTAATGTTCAAGTGTATTTTGAAATGAGTGTATTATTCAGAAGATTAGGCAGATAGCAAAGGGTGCATGATGAAAGAATATTTTTCAGGTAGTATGTGCATACTGCAAAATACAGCCAACCTATCCAACTACTAACTCCTTTTGTTACTGTTTGTAGTCAAATACACTCAAAATCAGCCAGGATTCTAAAGGCAATATACAAAGACCAGTATTACTGTTACAAAACTAAAAATACTGTGCTGCTTCATAGATGCAAAATTAATACAAAAGACATTCCACATCAGAGATTATGGTAAGGTGCACGTTCAGCACAGTAAAGTCTGCCTTTTGACCAAAAGAGACATTTGGTGTGGGTGAACAAATATGTTTTCTTCTAAAGAATGCTAAGTACAGCATATTCTCTCTTTCAACAGTGCACATGATTCCAAGCAGCATATTATGTATGTAATAGTTTCAGCCTCAAGAAGTGATTCTTTCAAATTTCATGCATTCTTATACAGTTGATAACAGATGAAAGAAACATTTCTAGTTGGAATATTTATCAATTCCTTTTTATACTACTAGTGGTAGTGGGAGTTGATATTTTATAAAAGGTTTCTACTGGTAATTAGGTACTAAAGTATGAATCAGAAATATTCCTTGAGGCATTAAATATTACTGGTATCAGTTCTCACAGCACTGCATAAAGCTAAAGCACTTTAAATCACCCATATTTTAACATTAATTTTACATTTTATTATCATGAGATTTCATATTAAAATATATAAATATTTTTTACCTTATGTTTCCCACAAAAATCCTGAAAAATCTTAAAGAATAAGTTCATAATATTTCAAGTCAAATGTATTTCTTCTCAATCATAGTCCATACAATATTAATTTGAATAAGAAACTGCATTCTAAAGTGAAGCACTTTTTATAAAATTCTCTTTTACTTTATAATGGAGTCCAACTTGTAAACAGAAGTCTTTAAACTAACTACATATGTCCACTTTTAAGCATCAAAGACTTTAGCAATATGCCTTTCACGATACTGAGGCATGCTTGTAAGACTCCCCACTCACTACACCATTTCACCTAATTTTGGAAGCATCAGGTTAATCTAGTTGTGTTTCAACAATTCTGCTTGTTTTACTGTTGAGGTCAACCATGGCTTGTAGTAACAAACAGACATGTTCAAATAATATGATTATTGTTTCCTAAATGGTGTCAATTCTTCACCAATTACATTCTGTGTTTCTGTTTTAGTTTGCTTATGGAGAAAGAATCATACCGAATAGCAGCATGGTGGTGATGATCACACCTGAGTTTCATTGTACCTTGTAGATTATAGCAATAACTTTGAACTGATCTGTTTATGCTGCATGGCATTTTTTGTGAAAGCCTTAGATTTTTGAAAGAGCCAAGCCACCTTCAGGTTGATGTCAGCTCAGTGTAAGTTCACAGGGCCAATCAACGCTCAGCATTACTTCTTGCATCATGCCGTGCACACATGATAAAAAATCAAAGTGACAAAATGAAAAAGACAGAGTGTGCAATAGATTCAAAGCACAATAAAGTACAGTATATAAGGCAGTACAAAGTCAATTATCACATTTTAAAGTGCATTCTATGTCACTCTTCTTGAGGATATGTTAATAAAATAACTGAGGACAACATTTTGGAGTGAGTAAACTCTTTGATGCTCACTGATACCAATCAGTCCATAAACACACAGGGAGACTGTGCAAACTCCAAGCAGATCTGAGTACTGTTAGGATGAAATGATAGCACTGTGCTACCACTCTGTCTATGCTAAAGCATCTATATAATAAAATACAGTTTATTTTTGTATAGCCCAAAGCCACACAAGGAGTGCTGCAATGGGCTTTAAAAACTCCCAGAAAAATCCTTGTAGGGAAAAAAATGGAAGAAACCCTGGGAAAGGCAGTTCAAAGAGAGACCCCTTTTCAGGTAGGTTGGGTGTGTGTCAAAAAAAGAGGGGTAAATACAATACAATACACAGAACAGAACACAAGTAATCCTCAATACAATATAATAGTGCAATAGAAATATTACAAGTACAGAGCAGAATTCAACAGTAGATGATATTGCATAATACGATTTGGATTTGTTTAGAGTCCTGGAGACCTCGGCCATCAAGCTACCTCCCCCTGTTGGTAATTCCATAGCTGAGTCAGCGCTGGGCCAGCCAGTCCAATGAAAGGACACCTCTACCCAATGAGATGACTTTACTTTAGGCAGAGAAAAACAACTTGGCAGTAGGACAGTGGCACCAAGTGCCACATTTGAATACAGAGAAGAGAAAAAGAACAGGGGCCTCATGTATAACGCCGTGCGTAGAACTCGCACTATAACATGGCGTAAGCACAAAAGCCGAAATGTGCTTACGCACAGAAAAATCCAGATGCAGGAATCTGTGCGTACTCCAACCTTCACGTTCTTCCGCTACATAAATCCCGATCAGCATGAAAACTAACGCTCGTGCACGCGCATTTTGTAACGCCCCAAATCCTCCCAGAATTACGCCTATTTGAATATGCAAATCAATATAAATCGCCCTTAAGCGCAGCCTTCTGTGAAAAGACAATGGGAAAAGCACAGGGAAAATATAAGAATTTCAGCGAATACCAAGTGGAGGCAAAGGAAAAACATACTATTTGTTCAAATAAACCGTGGTATAATCAACAAAATGAAGTTGATCGAGTGACATAGCGTGTTGGAGAAACTTGAAAGCTCACATTCACAAAATCGCACAGTGCCGGAAATAAAAAAGAAGTCACATATCAAAGTTGCCGTGAAAAGAAGAGTTGTAAGCCCACTGTCTGAGTGTCATATGAAAGCTTATTAGGGTACAGAGAAAAAAGGCACACGGTGGGGAAAAAGCACGAAATGTCAACTTTAATCTCGAATTTTCCACTTTAATCACATAGTTTATTTTGTCATTTAGTAGAACATTATAAACTTCATCTTAAAATCGTTTAATTAACCAGTTTCTCAAAATTACATCGTAATTAAAGTAGCACGTTAAATGCTTTGTTTTGTATTTGATCTTCTACTCGTATGTGATCTGTGTGTGAATCACTACTAGCTTCTTAAACTGGCTCTCTTCCTCCAACTGGACACAGAGTCCATTACATTTGTGATATTACAGCTCTCTGAATAACTAAAATACTGAGATGTATACATGATATCATTAAGAGTTAAAGCACGTTATTAAACATTGGTTTTACAGCGCAGCGATTGTGCACGACCATCGATGAAATTATTTATTGCAGCAGTATCAGGGGCGGCTCTAGGTTTGTGGTGGCACTGGGCAGAAAAAGAATCGGTGGCTCCTTCGCCCGCCAATGTCAGTGAGGTAGCTTATGCACGGCGGATGGCCACATCCGTTGCAGACACTAGCAGCCTCGTGCTCATGACACAAGCATTTAACTTTTGTCGAAATTTGCCTCTGCATTTTTAGCCGTGTCGTTATTTTCTCTTTCTGTTTTATATTCAATATGTATTGGCATGGCCGCCCATGCAGTTCTTGCTTTTCTTTCTCCAAGTAACCGATTGCCACACAATCAGCTCTGTAATAGATGTTAAGCCATCTGTAAACTTAGAACACCGATTCTTTAAAAAGTTTAAGGAACATTGAAATATCTTCGTAGTACATGTTTAATTATTCTATCCTTCACGCCAGTCTCAGTGAAGAATATAGATTATTTAAATGAAGTTAAAGTTTTATCTGTATAATATAATAAACATATTTTGCTGCATTTCATCCTAAAAATGATATTGTCATCATATGTAAATACGCACTTTATAAAGTGGCTCAGGTTGTGCAATATTATAACTGTAGTACAAGTTTACAGTGAGGTAATTGTACTTATAAGTACAAACAGTTCTACAAGGAGCAGTGATTAAGTGCGTTTATAGTTCTTGGGATGAAACTGTTTCTGAACCGCGAGGTCCGTACAGGAAAGGCTTTAAAACGTTTTGCCGTGGCTGAGGTAGCGTGTGCCTGATGCTGTATACCGATAATTCTCTTTCCGAACAGCTGCTGCTGTGATTCACACTCAGATACAGTGATATAAATACTCTGAGTGCTGCAGTAAGAGTAATATGGAAAAAGATGATCCGCTGTGGCAACTCCTAACGGGAGCAGCTGAAAGAAGAAGGTGCAGTGAGAGTAACAACGCTAAAGCAGTTATGGTATTTGGAATACTATGGCTGTTCCCTGGACCATTATATTGTTACAAGTTAATTACAATCAGATGTGTTACAATCATAAACAATATGCGGTTAGTTTCAGTGTATTTATAAAGCCGCGTCAGGAAAATAAGGAGTAACCACACAGGAACAGTAGCACTGCTTTGACGCTGGGTGCCGCCAGTCTGCAAAACCGAGCAGAGAACTTGCGTACGACAAGGCATGAGGTACCGTGGAAAAGTGCGTGGATTTACGCCAAGTGTAGGTTTTATACATCGCGATTTGAACGTGGAAAAGTTCTTACGCAACATTTCTGTGCGTACGCACCGTTTATACATGAGGCCCCAGGTGAGGGTTAGTAATAAATATTATTTATATTTTAGTGCTGATGACTAACAACAGAGAGGCAGTGTGTACTGTTAATCAGCAGCTTTAGTCAGGATATGCTAAACTGAACTTCAACCTCATAAAGGATGCACATGTTCAACCTTTTTCTCACTAGATAGCCAGCGCACATGTGTGTGTGATTATAGCAGCAACATTAGGCAATATGTTTGCAAAACAATACAATATTTTTTGATTGGGGTAAAGAATCTTCCATATAATAAAAGACTGTGAGGGAAGGTCAGTGTATTTTTTCAGTATCTAGTTCTCTGCAGAATAGAGATAACAGTTCTGGGCTTCAGCATCCAATAATGTTAGTACCAGCACTTGGAGATGACTCTTCAAGCTGAAACCATGTACTGGCACTAAAGGAAGCTAAGAGAAGAGAATCAGCAAAGTCGTCAACCACACAGCCTCTCCCTTTGAAATGGTATGCTTTTTGCTTTGTTTCCTTCCTTAAATGAACTGTAATGATGTTTTGAAATATTTGTTCAATCTCAATACTCAATAACACCCTTGGCTTGAAAAATAAACATATTCAATAAGTTTTAATAGTTTTGTTTTGATGTTGGATGCCAATGGCTTTTACTTCCATTAAAAGGCACAAGAGCTGGCCAGTTATTTTTTCTGGTCAGGTCAGGTTGGGGAGCATGCACTGGTACAGCACGTTGCCGCACCCACCAAACGGCAAAATAGCTCAGAATCCAGGGTGGCAACCCCTCAGGCAGACACGTGGTCCAGTCCCACCCTCTGGAAATGACCCCTGTATCTGCCGCAGCCAGGTGTTATGGAGACGTCCCCCTGGCCTGGTTCAGCCGCTTGGGTCCTCAACAATAAGGAACCTGTGAGCTGGATCAGCCTCTGGGAATTGCATCACATGGCCATAACTGACACTCACTCACAATGCAGGTAATGTGCCTCAATCGGGAGTCCATGAACAAAATCAAGCCAGCGGTAACCAAGGATTTTCCGAAGAGACACAGTACCAAAGGAATCCAGTCCAATATTGCCACACTCTCCGCAGACAGACACATTGAAGGCCTGGATCTTGTTCAGGACACTCGCAAGCCCAGACACTCAGACTCCTCACTCAGTCTCTCAAGAGCTCCAATCATAACTCTACAAACATCATAGTATCGTTGGCAAAGTCAAGATCACTGAATCTTTCTTCACCAACAGATGCCCCATATGTAAAAAAAAGTTTCTTTTTAGAAAACAGGTTAGTGTGGCCAATTAATACACGCTATGATTATGAAGACATATCTTTGACTTTTAAAATACATTTCACTGCACTACACATTTAAAATATTCACTCCTTATTCAACATTATGATAATTTTTATTGAAATATACAATTACTAGTATAACTATTATACTAGTATAATTATTAGAATAAATTAAATTGTTTTGAATATGATTAATGTAGGTTCAAATTCAATGTTTGGGGACCACATTTTGCTCACTTTGCCATTTAAAAGTCTGCAGTGTGATGCTGCATTTACTCAAAAACATGTGAGAAACAACAACAATTGTTTTATTATTGCTTTTCTCAAGAATACACTAAAGAGTTAGAGGATTATGTGTAACCAACAAGATACAAATGTGACCTCTGATATAAGATTCAGCATTAACAGGTTGATATTACGTTTCACATTAATTTCTTAGCTTAAGGTGTATTTTATTTCAAACACTATTACCATAGCAGTGACATTGAGAATATGAACATAGCCTTTTTTTAATTTGAAAAGTTCAAGTGTTTATAGTGAATTTTCTCTAGCCTTGTCACTGATAAGGCACTTAGTACATTGCTCTGATGGTGAAGTTACAGCAAGAGGCTCTGATGAGGGATTAAGAGGCTGCATTTCTCCCAACAGTGAGTGTTCTGCCTTTTATAATTGCATTGTTTTAAGATATGCAAAGCAAAGCATTTTCAGTTTTCTGTAATGAAATTAGAAATGTAAATTTGGAGTGCTTTACTCTAAGACTCATGTTCATTTGCATCATTAAGTAAATGTGGCTTCAAAGACATAACTTTCATCATAGATTTATTCTTTTATTTTCAAATGAGATCTCTGCAGGATTGCAAAAGTCAATTAACAATGTTCAAGATTTTAGCTTAGTGGAAAATAATATTAATTACTATTTTTTTCCAGTGTAAATAAAAAATATCCACATAAGCTATTTAGCAAACTTTTTGTCGATTTGTTTATGCACCACAGCCTGTTTTTTAAGGTTTAAATGAGACATGATCCACTAAACTGTTCAGTGCTGAAAAAAATTGACTTGTGTTTTTAATCCACCTCTTGGAAAATTATTGTGGAGGTGCTCTTCACTTCTTAAAGCCTGACTTTATCCTAAGTGCTCAGTCATACTGTAGAAAACTTATCCCTTTTTTTAAATTCAAATGTGCTTTGTCAAAGTAATCTGGCAGGCAGTTGGGGAGTTAGCATCAGTGAAAAAGAATTTTTGTACACAGAGAGGCAAGATAATTTTACATAAATAAAAAAGGAAAATATTTTTCCAAATGGGCAATTGGGAAGCTGGAGAGACATACTAAAATTAATTGCTTTAACTTAGGGGGCAATTTTATTTTAGATTAATATGAACCACCAGAATAATTACTAAGGTTAAAATGAAGTAAATGAGTGATGAGCACCCCTTTAAAAAACCAAGGACAAACTAGTAAGAAAGCCCAAACACCCCTATTATGAAGCAGTGATAAGATCAATGGGAAAAAGCGGTAAGACACCCCTATTAATGAAGCAATCTTTAGACTAATGTAGGAATTGACTTGTACACAAACTTACTGGTGAGTGTAATCGATTGGCTAAGATGGTAGAATTCTGCATATTAATAGTCAGATGACATGATCTATTAGGTACGGTAATGGTAATAGAAAAGTATAAAAAGGAAAAAATTGTTTAATTAATTGCTCATTCCGTGGACTGAGACATTTGTCCATATCTATGTGCAAATAGAGAATTGTTCTGCATTTTCATTAGGTCATTTAAGCATGATTTCTTTGAATATGCTAGAAAGTTTTTTTCTGCAACAGATGCAGCCTTGCTTGATTCCCCAATAATGCTGTCAAGAGTTCTTGGAGGAAGCTCTTGATTTAAGCCTTGTTCACACGGGCGTTAAAATCGAGCGTTTTTGCGTTTGTAGCGTCCGGTGAGCGCGGATCAAGCGCCGAGTGTTTTCTACATGTAGGAGTCAATGAAAGTGTTCACACGGTCTTTGGTGACGTGCGTTTGTCCGGCAGCGCGTTTATACGGCATCAAAAAAACGTTGCATGCAGCTTTTTCTTGGCGTTCAAAACCCAACGAACGCAAGGAAACCGCTAGTAGTTCGTTTTCTGCGCGTTTATTTTACGCTTCGGAGGACCGGATATATATTTTCATATTGCTTATATTATTTTATTGTCTCATGTAATTTGTAAATCATTAACCTATTAATTTATGTTCTAATATAATATTTGATAACGATTATGTAGGGGGGGCAATCCATGGCGGGGTATTTCAGTGCATAACACCGGTGTAAGCGCACACTCGACTACTGTTTCCTTACCTCAAAGTGACAAGTAGTCTCTCTTCGGGGCTAACACCAAGTCTCATAATGGTTGATCGGCGTGCAATGTGGCATTGCACCAGCTGCAGCAGACAATCAAAAGTGGAAACTGACATCCGACAGTAATTAAAAAACTTGCGCGGAAATTTTCGCATTTCTTCATAAAGCACAAAAAAACTTCCTTTAACCCGACGTTGTGCAGTCAGAGGATGAACCCAGTAGCGGCGGCGATTTTATCTCTCCCTACGTTGCCGTATTACGGGTATTTTTAAAACAAGAAGATTAATATCTAACATAGCAAAATGGTCCATATTGAAAGGAGGCACCTCAAATAAAACGACAAGGGCTTTCATATCCAGTTCCCGACACTGCCTCCACAGGTTAACACACAAACTACAATTTGGGCTGCAGGCTGGCGTTAGACAGAGACAAACGAACGCCGGTGTAGAAGTCAATCGATCGCCACCACAAAATGCAACATAAACGTCTAGGACGTTCAGAGCAAGTTTGTTTATCCAAAAACTTAACGCCCATGTGAACAAGGCCTTAATGTGTAGATGGTTTGGCCCAGAGCTATTTTATGCATTTTGAAATCATCTGACACCCCCCAATCTCCAAACAATGAACTATGTTATGTTAGTTCTTCATCCATACTGAAACCTTCAATAAATTGTGCCATTATTGGCCTCCTTTTAAAACAGGACAACATCCCATGGACTATTCCAACTATCAACCCATTTCACTGAAAATTTGTGATGCTGAATTACTAGCAAAGCTTTTAGCTAAACATCTGCAATGGATAATTTTTAAGTTAATCCATGATGATCATAAATACAGAAGGGATTAGAAATAAATTTAAAAGTCAAGGTGAAAGTAAAGAATTTAGGTTTAATCATGCACTCACCTAAACTAAATTGCATATTAACCAGGTTACTAAGACTGCATTTTTCCATTTAAGGAATATTGCAAAAGTTAGACTACTAATAACATTGCAAGTTGCTGAGAAATTAAGTTATGCTTTTTTGTTTAGTCTGCAATTTTACTGTAATGCATTCCTAATTGGTTTACCTAGCAAAGAACATCAATTGGCTGCAGTTAGTTCAGAATGCAGTAGCAAGAATGCTAGCCTGACAAAGAAAATCTGAGCATATAACAGTTTTATCTTTGTTACATTGGTTACCCGCTTCCTTCAGAATTGACTTTAAAATACCTTTAAAGGTGTATAAAGCCTTAAATCATCTCACTCCTTCATATACTGTATTTTGGAATGCCCGTTCCCCTAAATTCCAAGTTGTAACCTTAGATCTTCTAATAGTGGCCTTTTGCTGTTATGCACCAAAAATCTGGAATACTTTAACAATTGAGGCACTCCCAGCTAAAACCGGTGGAATATTTCAAGGAACTCCTAAAATCCCACCTTTTTAGTTTTGCTTTTTTATAGCTTCAATTTAGTGCTACTCTTAATAACCAAGATATATATATAATTATCATTATCTTCAGTTAGTCTGTATTCTTTACTGTTCTCTGTTTTTTTTTTCCGGTTCTTCCATGGTTGATTTCCACGCCACCATCACCTGATCAAAGTCGTGCAGCTGCTTGTGATGTCTGGATGAATATGGATACCGCAATTTATCAGAAGACCCATTGAGTTAGATGCTATACAGATGAAGCCTAAAAAATAAAGAACTATTGAAAGAACTAATAAAGAAATATTTGTGTTAGGCAGAATGCCCGTGGGGGCTGATTGGACTTTTGGCCTAGAACCCCTGCAGATTTTGGTTTTTTTTTTCTCCAGCTTAACTGGAGTTTTTTTGTTCATTTTTTATGTTCACTCTGGTCATCTGATCATTGGTTCGAAGAAACTTAAAAAATAATTCTATTTTTAAGGACTCAACTTCTCTTAATTATACAGCTTTCTTATGTGAGTGTGCATTATTTATTTATCTGTTGTTTACTATTTATTCATTGTTATTCTTATCTAAATTTAATTTGTTTTTCTTTACATGTAACTACTTTGTGACATTATGTAAAGCACTTTAAGCTATATCCTTTATATGAAAATATGCTATAGAAATAAATGTTGTAGTTGTTGATCAGTCTGGTTTTATCCAGTCAAACCATACAGTCGACAATATTAGACTTCTACTGCATTATCTTAGAGGTAGCAGCTATTTCATCTTTACTGGAAGCAATTGTTTCAGTCAGTGCAGAGAAAGCTTTTGATCATATAAACTTTAATATTCCTCTGCCAAGATATAAACATCATGGATTCCAATGATCACTTGTTTTATATGATTAAAATTTAATACTCTTCCTTGCAGCTGCAATCCTTATTAATTAAAATGTATCTTATCCCTTTCAGTTACTCAGGGTTGAAAGGTAGGGTTATCCATTTTCTCTGTTACTTTTTAATCTTCCTTTTGAACCCTTTATCATCATCCTTTATTCTCAAGATTTTATTTCTTCTACTACAAACTTTGGCTCCCAACCGAAAAGTTCTCCTTATAATTTGCTGTTTCTTGCGAATGTCCCCTTTGATTTTTCACATGTGCATCACTTATTCTGTTTATTCATTAAAGTGATGGCAACAGAGTGAATCATTACTATTGCAGAGTCCCTGTTTGCAAAGGGTAGACTATACACATTAATAAGGATGATGGTATTTATGTCTATCAATTCATAATAGATTTGATGGGGGCATCATTTAAACCAGAAATGGAAGTGTATAACTGTGTATTTAGACATCTCCCAATTTGAACCTAGCTAGAGCCCCTTCCTTTTAGATTTCCACTGAATCTAATATACAATACTAGTTTCTAGTTCCCTAAGTGTTCTTCCTTTCTCTGCTGTTTAACTAAAGTCTGTGTTGAAATTCAGCCCATTTTTTTCATACAGTTGTGTAACTTGGCACAGGGACAGGAAGCTTCTAGGCCAATGCCCTGTTTGGAACACATTACTTTTACCACCATGGAAGTGTCAGGGTATTTTGATGTTTATGACAATATGGGTCCTCAGGTCTGTTTTTGGGTTGACTGGTGTATCACTATCCTGCCCACTCCATTTTCACAACTCCCTTTGCCTTGTTTCTTTAATATAAAGCAAGAGTTTACCCTCCTATGTGATTCTTTGTAAAGTATCCTACGGTACCTTACCTACAATTTCAATCTGCAAGTGTGATCTTTCCTGTGTCCTCTTTATGTTGTGGAAATTCATTTTTAAAAATATTATATTTTCTTCTGAAAACCCCTAACAATCTACATATCCAGAGTGGACGCTGATTTGCGAGGTGTCCATATTTTAGTTTGTTTTAATTCTTATCAACAAATTATAGCGTTGGTTGATCTATTTTGTATTTAATATTTAAATGCTAATAAAACATTTGATCACAAAAAAGTATACTGATGTTTATTTTTGCACCTTTTGCGTTTTTGTTCTCCTCTGCTTATGCTAGCAGACACCACAACATCAACACCAAGATATACAGTAATTTGTGCAAAACTTTGTCTGACAATTATGGTAGACATAACCAAAGCCCCCTCAAAAATAGTGAAGATCCATGACATTCATACAGAACATTTATTGTCTAAGTGTGGTTATTTCCATTTCAACATATTTATGTGAAAAGCGATATGCTGTTCAGGAAGTAGATGCATGGGTCATCCCCTCTTTATGTTTCCCAATAGATTTGTTCTAATATACAGTTATATAAATTGAATTGTTTCTTGATGCCAATTTTATGCATAACTGTCCATATTTTAAGACCAAATTTCATGAAATGTTTATTGTCGATCATAAACTGATGATCTATCATTTAAAACAAGTAAAGCAGTTTATCACGGGCCTTACAATAATGGAATAAAAAACAATAGGAGAGTACGTTTTTGTGGTTTTCACTTCACTGACATTTATTAGAAAGGAGACAATAGCCAAGAGGTAGTAATTGTGTATATTGCACACAGCATTTATTAGTTTTTACTTGGAAATACAATGTAAATAAAGAAATGCATATGTAAACTGTGTAGGATTTCATTTGTAAAACAGTGCAGCTAGTGAATGTATTTTTTTTTTTTAAATGTGTGTTGTTTTTTTGCTATGTGAAATGGGCCAATATCAAACAACTGTTCAGTTGTATCTATCTATCTATCTATCTATCTATCTCTGTTTCTTTGTATCTATCTATCTATCTATCTATCTATCTTTATGTCAAAAAACTAAATAATATGTCTGATGTCCTGCTTGAATGTCAGATGTTCCCCTTGTATGGTAAATGTCTCACTTATATGTCAAATATCCAAGTTAAATGTTAAACATGCAGTTTATATGACAAATATCTCACTTGTATGTCAAATATCCAGCTTATAGTGGCAAATGTCTCAAACTGCAAATTTGACATTTAAAGCTGTGCACAGCCATCTTACACAAGTAAGCTATGATGACATAATGTGTCATATGAATTCTGTGTCACATGACTGGCAATGAGCGTAAGGCTATGGCCATGGAAAAAAACAACCATGAAACAAATATTTACAATGGCATCCAAAAGCCAAACAGTCCAATACTGAAACAAAATCTCAGAAAATCAAAACCCAGATTAATGTCACTGATCATATCTAATGTGCAAGGGGTGTATTTTTATGTTAATTGCACAGAGACATGTATGAGAAATTTATAATAAAATCCAGTATCTTGTGAAAAATAGGTAATCAAGGATCACAGGGTAAGCAGATGAGATTAAGCTGTTGTGGCAGTCTAAGTGGCTAACAAGACATTGCCAAGGATGCGGATCTTATGATTTAGAAAACTTTATTTTTTATATTTAATAAATTTGGTTTTTCATTAAAGTAAGATTTTTTAGATGTTTGAACTTCAAAAAATGAAAATACATAGCGTTGTTAAAATCTGTTTTGGTATATTTTGGAAAATACTGCAACACCTTTTGTTCATGATGGGTACAGCCATTTTCTTGATTTATCACTATGATGCAGCAACCTGTTACAAGAGATGTATTATCATGAAAGTCACATAGGATGAAGTTATTAGTGCAACTGTATAATTGTTGGCATTGTTGAGAACAGCATGTCCAAGATTGTCGATTCTCTTTAAAGACCTTTGTGTGCATTTCTTTTTTTTTTTGACTGATTAAGGCTACAACACTGTACAGGCTCTAACAATATAGATTTCTGTGTTTTTGATTAGCTTCTGACTCTTTGATGGATTTTGACATATTTGATCATATGTGTATTTTTGAGATTGATTTTGTTGTCTTACCCGTCTCCCAGCATCTACATTAACACCTCATCTACATAATGAATGCATAGTCTAAAAATAGAAGCATAAGACAGTTCCAGGACTAACCTTCAGAGAGGAGAACCCAGTTTGACAAAAACTGACAGAATCTAATATTCTTTACACGCTAGTATTGAAAAACTGAAGACACTAAATCCAAATAGGCTCTGTTGTGTTTGGTGTCTCACAATTAAAACCTCCAAAGGCAAAAGGGAGAGAGGGGCAATCACAATATACCCATCACCCACCTCGACTAGAGACTGTAATTGTTAAGACAGGGCCCTTACTATTCTTAGACTATATTATTTATTTAAAAGGGTGACCATGTAGGATGGGTGGGAGACCAATTGTTCAACACCTGTATGCTAGAGAAGCATCTGGGCCCTGAGTGGAATGACTAAGATTTCAAAGCCTCTGCAAAGAAGCATGGAGGCTGTTGTAGCCCTCTGGTTCTTTAAGCACTACACTTAGATAAAGTGTGCAGATACACGATGAACTGTTAGAGTAAATTCAAGTCTAGTGATCCTGTAGCCAAAGCAGACTGCTGCTGACCCTGCAATTGATCCCAGAGCTTAGCCTAGAGGCAACTATGTGATGGAGGTCAAAGTTCTCTCAGGCCAGAGCCAAGATGAATCTACACTTAGATAATACAAAAAGGGCCAAGGTTATAGAAAGAGAAAGAGAGAGCTAAATGTCAGGAAAGACAGGCATTAATGGCACATTTGAGGTTGCCAAGTGGGTCAGCAGTTCCTCCAGACAGACTGGACAAATGTCTGATTTTTAAATGCATTCAATTTAAACTATTATAGATATAGTCTTTCTATGTCCTCTATACCAGCATACATATTAGAGAATTCTATTCTCATATTATTTTCAATCTTGTAGCAATCAGACTGTCTCTCTTGTTTTCTCTCTTTTACTTATGTGCAGAAATATTGTTAAGACAATCCTTTACAGACCTGTCCACTCATCCTTTATTATCTGCCCATCTACCTGTTATTCAGGTCAGTCAGTAAAGTAAATAGACTTTACAACACTTGACAAGATCACCTAAATGGAATCAAAGCTGTGATTTATCCAAGGTGTTTGCACTATTCTGTTCAGGCTTATGTTTGCTTTTAAAAACATTGTGTTTTATCTACAGCTAATAGGTGTGTCTTGGGACTTTTAATGCCCAGGCAAAGCCCATTTCAGTCTAATTATCTTCTGTTAGCATGGTGAACGTGCGGCACAGTTATAGTGTGAACTGGCAGTTCCCATGAGAACAGCAATTATAGATTTCACCGTATTCTTGGAAATGCCTGCTGGATATCTATACATCTCGATTAAAAGATGCTGAAGCATTCACATGAATGCTGTTAGACCCAAATAAATGACACCAAGATGAGAGTCAGAGTGTAAGTGTTGGGATGTGGAATTGAGGAAGTAACCTGGTAAAGTTAGAAAGTCAAATTGACTCTAATCATATATCTTGAATGAATTTTTGTCAAGTCAGCCTTGCCCTTGAATAATGTCCTCTACACTGAACTGAAGTGTGTATTTGTCCAATGTAGGAGATGAAATAAAAGTCCTTATAACATTAATGATCTGCTTTGTAATCTGCTCTGTCTTAATTATGCAATTTTTCATGGAGGTTGCCGGACTGTCACATACTAAGAATCCCTTTTGAAGATACAATCTATGCTTAAGAAGAAATCATTTTAAGCTGTGTATGCAAAACTAATTTCCTCCAGTGAAGATACTTTAATGATTTTTGCCATTAAATTAATTATATGTACAGTACAAGCCCACTGAACCCTTGACTTAACAGACTAATAGAGAAGGAGATTCAGTCCATCAGAAAATCCATTAAACTATATTTTTTGCATTACTGAAAATGTGTTTCTTTAAAATTACATCTAAGTAAGACATTTATTAAAACATTTGAAATATTATTAATATATACAGCATATGGAAACATTAGTAAAAACAATAGAATAATGACCACAAAATAAAGAAATGAATGCAACACACCATCCTGCTTAACAAACAGGGAACTGAATTAAATATAGAGTAAAGATCACATGGCACATGTATTCATTTTATGACAATCTGCAGTGTTGATTAAGCTGTGGCTGCACATCCTCTCATATACAGTAATATGACAGAGAGGGAAAACAACACACCTTTAAATTCTCCTTCAGTTTCCAAATTAAAGTTGCACCTAAATGAAGGAAAATAATCCATATGTAGTTTTTTTTATAATTTTCAGTGATCCGTCACATAACTTATAGTAATACCTGATGACCAAAATAAAAAATACATTAAATCTGACTTTACTCAAGGTACTTCAATTGTAGTTTCTGAGTTAGGTCTCTTTCCATCACAACTTAACACATTAGAATAGCAGAAAAATACAACAAGCATAAGAAGAACAGTTAAAAAAAATGCTTTTGGCCATTTCCATTCTATTGCTCAACATCCCAATCGGTCCATTTATACTGGGTCTTGAAATTCTCACCTGCATTACTCTGATTGTGATTTCACTGCTGGATTGCTTCAGGCTGCATATCAATATTAATCCCTAACTATCCTCCTTTTGACTCTGTCTTCTGAGGATAGCTGGTGATGCTGTGTGGTAGCTACTGCTAGAAAGAGGCTTAAAACCATATTTAAAGACATAAGTTATAAACTAATAATTACCACCAGTGAAATCTATTCTCCTACTTTGTCCTGTTACTTAAATATATGGTGTTAACACTTTCTTGGGCTAGGCTGTCGCATATGATCTCATAATATTTTCATCTATTTATTCTAAGGCTCCCAGTATCAGGTGTCTTTCCATGGGCAGGAAAACAGTTCAAAAGTAGAGCTGTGATACCAAGGTCCACAGCAAAAGACTAATACAGAATAAAGAGGGTTAGTAACAGTTCACAATTATTGTATTGCTTACATTTTTGAAGTAATTACTAAAAGACAGATGTGCAATATGCACTGCTAATCAGTAGGTCCAGTCAGGGCATACAATACTGAAGTAGTGAGTCTACAGGCTAAATTTGTTTGCTAAAACCAAATGGGAATCTCTTATATAAGCAGGCAGATCATTGCACAGCTCTGGGACTCTGTAACTAAAAGCTCAACCACTCACTATTATTGTGTTAATCCTTGAACACTTTTGTAGGCTAACATCTTGAGATCTTAATGCATGCTTTGGTTTTTTAGTAATAATAAGCTGAGATAAATAAGCAGGGCCTTGCCCATTTAAGGCTTCATATGTAAGAAGATGGATTTTGAGATCAGCCTTAAGCTTAAAGCCAGCATGAAAATTTAAGAAGGGGTGTTATGTGTTCATAATGTTTAGTTCTTCCAGTGGTTCTTGCAGAAGCTGGCTGAATTAACTGAAAGCTGCATATAGAATAGCCAGTGAATAACAAACTGTAGCAGCCAGCCTCATTAGAAATAAATGTATGAATTAATTTCTCTATTCTATATTTTTGTAAACCATCTTAATTTTAGAATATATTTAAGCCGGAAAAAAAACATTTAAATAGTTTAGTAATGTGTGTTTTAAAAGACATAATGCTGTCAAAGATAATGCCTATGTTACCTGCTGATTCACTAAAATTAATTTTTAGATGAAGTGAGTTAAGTCACTGGTTATTGTTTTATATTATATTGTTGCAGCTTGCATCATTCTCTCCAATAAATAACATTCATTATTTTCTGTATTCAGAGACAAACTATTGTTATGCTTGCATTTTGTTTCATTCCCTGACACAATCAACTTAGGACTCCATCTGAGAAATGTCATTTGGTCTAAAGCAAAGATGTATTTGGGTATCATCTGCATACGAGTGAAAATGAATGTTATAATTTTTAATGATAATTTGCAGTGAAAGCTGGTAAAGGTCTGAGTACTGAGCCCTGCGGAACACCATATTTAACTTCTGAGAACAATGACGTAGTTCTATCAGCTAATCTAGATTGTTTTTCCATGATTATGTCTGAATTTCTCAAAATACTGTTTCTACAAATTTATATGTTATACTTTCTTGCTTCAATTTGTTATTGTATTGATATAGACAAAAGCAAATCAAACATAATTAAACAATGATCAGTGATTTCTTCATTTGTTTGAGTAATATTTGCATTTTAAATCTCAGCTCTATAGATCTAATATGGTTAGTAGCTTGTGATGTTTGAATGAAAGTAGATACTCTAAATATCAATGAGCCCCACTGTGTTGAATCCTCTAGGATGAAGCCTAAAAAACAATAAGGAACAACTTAAGTATATTCATGTTAGGTAGAATGAACCTCTGTTCTCTCTGGCCATTTGACCTTATCATCAGTCTCATCTTTAAAAATACTATATGTAAGTATTCTACCTTTCCACTAATTGTATATCTCTTTTATGTGTGTATTGATTTATATATTCATTCATTCATTATTATTTTAATTCTGATTTGTTTCTTTCTTTTCTTGTAGCTATCTATTTTGCATCTTGTAAAGCACTCTGAGCTATATCATTTGTATCAAAATATGTTATAAAAATACATGTCATTCTGGTTGTGTGTTTATGTCAATGAGTTTGTTGTTTGACCACCTGGAAGAAACCATACTGTATTTAGCAGGGGAGTAAAACATTTGCTAAAATTCCCGGTTTCCACATCAATGTGGTTATCAAAATCCCTCAAACACTACATGATCACAATTTATAGCAAAACCAGATAAAAGACTGTAAAATGAATGTAATGAATAATGAATTTGGCCCTGGTGATATGTAGACTAGTGCTGCACTTTTGCTGAAATCTGTTTTAATATCAGAGAACATAATAGGATGTACATTTGTCTAAATCTTTCAAAGCAGTATAGTTCATCTCTTAGAATTATCCCAAGGCCACCTCCCCAATCAAGATCTCTTGATTTATTAAGGAATTTCTAAAATATTTTGATGCTGCCTCAGCTAAAGGAAAAATGTTAGGCTTACTAAACCAGACATGCAGGTTAGGTGCATTAGGAATCCTAAATTGTCCCTAGTGTGTGCGTGCCCTGCGGTGGGCTGGCGCCCTGCCCGGGGTTTGTTCCTGCCTTGTGCCCTGTGTTGGCTGGGATTGGCTCCAGCAGACCCCGTGACCCTTTGTTAGGATATAGCGGGTTGGACAATGACTGACTGACTGATGACTTAATTTGAATTAAGTTACTAATACAGGTGTCTCAAGTTAATATTATCTGGCTATTAACTGATTTAGAATTTTATTTCATTAATTTTTATAAGATTCCCCTCAACAGGGGTGTGGATTGCAGCTAAAGAAACAATAACAGCCAGGATTAATTAAAAAAAGCATGTGATTTAAGATCACAAGGCTTGCATCTTGGATGGTGCTTTAATGAGCTGAGTTAGGCAATGGCTCAAACTGGTAGGAAGGTGGTGCAGCCAAGTCTGAGTGAGAGTGTGTTGGTGTTTTTGGGAGTGTGTGGGAGACAGATTTATGATATATTGTGCACTTTTTTCAGATGTGAGTTTGTGGACCAGCTACCCCACTAAATAACCTAGGTCCAATGCCCCACAGCAGACTTATTTTCTGTTTTAATTTCTTACTGACATTATGTTTATTTGGGAAAAAATGTCAACCATTTTAGTAAAACCTGTTTTGCTCCTTTTGTTCACAGCACGGCATACAGATGTACTTATATGTCATTATAAAGGGCCTATAAAAAGTATTGGAAAGAGTTGTTTTCCTTGTCCTTAATAAATATCAACCAGTACTGTTAATGCATTTTTTCAGGCCTTTTTTTAAAGCATTTAAATGTTTGTGTATACTTTCCAAAAAGATGTTGTCACAAACTCCACAAAGAGCCATAGCAAGGTTTGGGGCAGCCACCCGTATATTTGGTTTCCTGGCTGAAAAATGAATAAATGATAGCACTGATGTGCACAAACTAGAGTCCAAAACAGACCCGAGGGAACAGGGAAAAGGAGGAGGCTTTTAAATGTCAGGGCAGGAAGTGATGTCAAAGGGGCCGGGATTGTCTTCAGTCATAAGCTCGAGCCTGGATGTGACATCAAGGGGGCCAGAGCTGGTAAGGCCTTCCTCTCTAGGTCCGGACCCAGAAGTGACGTCAACAGGGGCAGGTGGAACTTCCCATGAATGATCTGCAGGAAAGTGAGAAAAAGAGTCAGTGCACTCTGCCATATCCCGGTCAGATTCGGAATTGTTCTCACTCAAGCCCTTTAGCTGTCTCCCATGCGCACATGTGTGACAATGTATAGCAACCACGAGAGGCACAGGCACCCATAGTCATAGTCCTGTCCCCTGACTCTCTCTTTCTTGATCCCTTCATCTGCCCTGTACCTTCATTGGGCATTTTACAGTTTTTCAGGCTGTAGCAATGCTATAATGATATTCTCTGAATCTCTTTTCTGCAAGAAGTCTCTCCATATTGGATGTCTATGCACTGATATACCATACTTTTTTGTATTAATTGCTATTGGAAAATATATTTAGATTAATTATTGTTGGTTAAAATATATACCTGATTGAATAGTGATAGCACCATTTGTTAGTCCGTTATATTTTGCTTAATTTTATGTCTTGACATTTATCCCCTCAATATGTCTAGCTTGTTAATCTCCAGAATAGTTTGGTTCATTCCCTCTTTATTAAAATTGACAGATAAACAGATGTAACCTCATGTCACCTCTTGGGGCCTGCAGTCTTTTTAAGTGCTGTTGTCCCATGTATCTCTTATGCCACTTCAAACTTTATGTGAAGCAATGATGCTGGATGGCTTTGCTTGTTTCCACTGCACTACAAACTCCTTTGGGATTTTTTTTCAGGCAAACACATAGAAAAGTGAAATTTCCAAGCAGCAATTTAAACTATGTATTTGCACCCACCCAAGTGAAAGGAACAACATGATACAACTAGATTGAAGTGGTTAATTACCATTTCACTGTGCTCAGCTCTCTGTCATTAAAAGGCATTCTTCTCTTTTAGGCAGAAGTTTAATAAATCAGAAGGCAGAAGGGAAAGAAATGGGTGTGCAAACAGAAAACAAGAGTCAGGGTAAAAACATCTTGCAAAATCTGCACACACAAACATGCAGAAAGTTGTCTTCTTTCATTGTTGTTTATGACTAAAGCACTGTAAGACGTTCCTAATTATTCAACTTCAAAGGTCACACGATAGCATTTGGGGTCACACGGGGATCCTTTTCTTCAATCATGTTTTTTATATCATGAATATTTATAGGAATTCCTTAACCATATTAAAAAGACAACAAAAAAACAAATGTATACTGTTTTCTGCATCCAGGCTAGGGTTACAAGGGTCTTTGTCAATCACCACTGCAATGCTTATGTTATATTTTTGTTGCTAATTGTGAAAGGTGTCATATAATAGAAAGTTGTTTCATTTGTAGTTAATTTGTGTAGCATTTTAGAATTTTTAATAAATAAAATGATTTAAGACAGAATAACTTCCATTGAAAAGTATAACACAATTTTGGCTTTATTCTATCATATTAGATTGTATAGCAACAGCCTTGTTTTGGGCATTTTCAGTAAGGATAATTTATTCATGTAACTGGGCATCTAAGTGCATAGAGAAGTACCAATATGCCATCTTCATCGCTTTTGTCATGCAAGAAGTGTAATTCTGAATGGGCTAAGATAGGTATTTGTTCAGTAGGCATACCTTTCAAAAACATTTTTGTCACAGATAAGAATGGTTTGATTCCAAGACAAATTATGTATTACAATTTATACAGCCAAAGGTTCTGAAACTTTAATAATCACAGTCAGGTATTCTGCACCATAGAGTATGTACAGTACCTGAATAAGTATTTGCACCTTCCTATTTTACTTTATTATTGCTGATTTTTTAAATAGATATTTTATTCTTCAGCCAATATACAGTATAATATAAAGTGCATCTGAGTTAATGAATTTTTACTGATGTAATTTTTTGAATGAACACAGTTGTTCACCACCAGTAGTCAAACTTTGAAAAAGTAATTTACCCCACTAGTTAAATTGACATCACTAAAAAAGTTAATTAGGATCATCTGATTGAACACACCTAGTCTAAATTAAAACCAGTCCTGCTCAATATAAATCCAACTTTGTTTGACCCCTACTACCACAGTCAAGTTGTCAATACCAAAAATGATCCAAGTAATTTTCTAAAGAGAATAGTAAAAAAAAAAAAATTGTTGATATCTTCAAAGCCAACTCTAAACTTGCAGGTCTCAATCTAGTCTCCTTTACAGGTCCTGTTGGATATGTCATGCTTTTCATCATCTACTGACCTCTTCTGATGTACCAGAAAAAATGTAGTTGGTGGAATGCCCTCACATTTATTAAAGGGTCAGTTTAGCCACTAACTAACAAACCTGAGGACTGGTCCATGAAGACATCCCTAGAAAGCTTGGTGACCTAAGTGGACTCTTAAATTTACAAAGCACTGCCTATTTATTAGACAAGTGTAACTTTAACTTGCCACATCCATCCATCCATCCATTATCCAACCCGCTATATCCTAACTACAGGGTGACGGGGGTCTGCTGGAGCCAATCCCATCCAACACAGGGCACAAGGCAGGAAACAAATCCTGGGCAAGGCACCAGCCCACCGCAGTATCTTGCAACATAGTAAACAGAAATGCATGAAGAAGTAAAGCAGTTATACATTCCGTCCAGCATAGATGGAATTAAAGGGGTAGCTGGGGTGAAGGCCTGGCCCACCACAATGGGTACACTCTTATACTAAAATAAATCTCAGATACAGGGTACTTGAGATTAATTTTTAAGGCTGCAGCCAATGTAAATAAATATATAAATAATAATTAATGAATATGATAATTAAATACATTCTGCCCTAAACAGCTTTCTCTTGTTTGTCACATATCCTTAAACAGACTGTTGCTCTGAGTAGGCCTTAAGAGGTCATGGACTTATCAAACTAATAGGCATGTCTATTAATGTATCACTGTGTGAATATTAGAAAGCATATAAGATCACTTTTATGAGAAGACATGATTGAACTAGACTTTGCCTTCCAACTTCTTATTACAGCAGAAGACCCTCACAATAATTGTGATTTTGGACAAAATGCAGCTAACATGTTTTGAATAGGGTTTTTACTAACATTAGCTGTGAAGGAGGCACCAAGCAGAGTCAGACTAAATCATAAGTACCAAGTTTGTGTACTATGAATGACATACAGTAGAGAGAGACAATTCTACAGTAATACTGAACACATACTGAGGGAGTACCAAATGTGGTGAGTTATGTTCTTTCCTCTCTGCTTTGCTGTATGTGGGTGTATCCTTCACCAGCAATGGTGTCTGCACTGCTTAGACTGTGCAAACATGTTTGTGCACCTTGATGATGGTGTGAAGTGCATAATTATTATAGAGTCATGAATTTGATTGATATTAAATTTGATAATTGCATTTTTATACTATGGCTTCAGCACCCACAACGTATTCGGAATGTTTAACGCATGTATTCTCAGGTTGTATTTATGTGATTTTCTTTTGTTAACTCTGGTGTAGCTTTGAATTAAAGAATCTATTCTGTTGAAGTTAGTTTGTCTGCTGGATTGTATGATGTCTGCCCATAATGGCACTGGTCTGGTCTTGTTACATTGATGTCTTTAATTTGGTGCCTAACTGATTATAGTTTCCGGGTTACTGCTGTTCACAAACCTGAATGTTATGTCATACATATATTTTAGAACATGTTTAATGAATGGGAACATGGATGTTTTGCTACAATTACAATAAGTAGACAAGTAACCTAAAATAGCTATGTTTCCTGTTACTTAAATATCTTCTTCTATAATACGCTACCGTGGCTGTCCGTTTGTCTGTCCAGGATTTTACATCATCTGTACCTTGCAAACTGTTTGGCCTATTGACCTGAAATTTGGCACACATAAACTACGTGATGTCTACTGTCCACTTTAAGGTTGATGCTTGACCTAAAGGTCAAAGGTTAACCCAGAAAGGTCACGGTCAAAAATCAAATAACCTGTAGCCTGAAATTTGGTACACATATACTATGCTGAAACTCAGCAGTACAGCTTTATATTTTTAATTTTATTTTATTGCAGAATCAACTCTCAGCAGCAGACAGCAGGGTGGCTGTCACTTCCCCGACCTCTTCATATCTTAAATCATTGAACACATATATGGTCAACGAAGATCAAGTGTCAATGGAGTATGGTCAAGTCAAGTGTATTCACTGCACGTTATCGTGCAGTGTGCAGTTACTGCCTAGTCATTAATACTATTTGTGTAATTCTTAATAATTTTGATGTTTGAAATGTTTAATGTAAGTCAGATTTACTTTGTATTGTAATTTTATATTCAAAACAATTGACAGAAGGTGGCATGGCTCTACCTAACTTTCAGTTTTATTACTGGGCAGCAAACATACAAGCTATAAAAACCTGCACGCAAACAGATTAACATACACAGGCTTGGTCCGCAATAGAAATATAATCCTGCAGTACTTCTCTATATTGCCTGCTTTGTACCCCAATAAATGCAAGTTATCGTCAATATACTAACAACCCAAATGTGCTTCACTCACTCAGAATATGGGACCAATACAGAAAAAATTTTAAGATACAGAATCTTTTATCTGTGGCACCTCTGCGTGAGAACCACCTTTTTCAACCCTCGCAAACATATGCAGTTTTTAATAAATGAAAAACATTTGGGATTAAATTGCTTAGAGATCTTTATATAGACAACATATTTGCATCCTATGAACAATTATATTCCAAATTTAATTTTCCAGCAACACATTTCTTTCACTACCTTCACATTAGAAACTTTGTCAAACAGAACCTGCCTGATTTTCCCAATCTCCCACCTTTCTCTATGCTGGAAAAAATATTGCCCAATTTTCGAGGACTCAGACAGCATTTCTGCAGTATATAAAATTATTTTACAATCCCTCCCTTTCAAAGATCCAAGAGGACAATGGGAAAAGGATCTCTCACTCAACATATCAGAAAAGGAATGGAAGGTAGCAATGCAGAGAATTCATTCATCTCCATATGCGCAAAGCATACAATTATTCAACTCAAAATTATACATTGAGCACACCTGTCTTGCTTGAAATTGTCCAAAATGTTTCCAGGGCAAGATCCAACCTACGAACGCTACAATCAAGCTCTAGCCTCACTGGGGTCACTTGGGCCTGCACTAAATTAACATCATTCTGGACAATAATTTTTAAGTGCCTTTCAGACAGCCTTGGTGTCACAGTCCCTCCTAACCCATTAACAGCTGTGTTTGGTGTACTTCCAGATTGGCTTAAAGTGGAGAAGGACAAACAAACTGTGATTGCCTTTATTACACCATTGGCCCGCAGACTTATTTTGATAAACTGGAAGAATCCTAACTCTCCTCTTTTAAGTCAGTGGGAAACTGATGTTTTATATTATTTGAAATTGGAAAAAATGTAATTCTCAGAGGATCTATGCACTTTTTCAAAACCTGGCAGGATCTAATCTATACTAATAAAAGGCAAAGCCCTCACTGACTGACTGACTGATCACTAATTCTCCAACTTCCCGTGTAGGTAGAAGGGTGAAATTTGGTAGGCTCATTCCTTACAGCTTACTTACAAAAGTTAAGCAGGTTTCATTTCAAAATTCTACACGTAACGGTCATAACTGAATCCTACTTACGTACATATATATACGGTCATAGCCTGCAGCTTGGTCGCCATGTGAGGCGGAGTTGCGTCCCCCATATCCACGCCTCCCACGTAATTTAGTGCCTGCCCATATAAGGCCGTCTGTCAGCAGCAATCCAATAGACACGCTGCCACTACGAGGCGTTTGTCATGCCTAAGACGAATACGATATTCGCGAGATACAAGTTTAGTGAGAAGACACAAGGTATAAACAAGACTTTTGATCACTTTGAAACGGAGTTAAAATTGCTGGTGAAGGACTGTGTTTATGCAAATGAAAATGAGATGGTCAGGGATAGAATAGTGTTTGGCACAAATTCAGCAAAAGTGCGAGAGAAACTTTTAAGTGCCGGGTCTGAGCTAACATTAAATAAAGCCGTGGACATCGCAAGAACTCACAAGATAGCACAAGCACAGCCGAGAACCTTTGATACATGTACTCAGAGAGGTTCACGTGAACTGACTGTGAACGCAGTACGCAGAAAAAAAGCAAGAGCTCCAAAGAGCGCTGGACAAAAAACGCATTACACAATTGAGAAGGTAGGAAAAGAATATGAAGCATGTGACGCTACTGCGGAAACAAAGCACACAGTGGAAAAAGTCAATGTCCAGCTAAAGGAAGACAGTGTAAAAAATGTGGTAAATTGAACCATTTCGCTAAAGTTTGCAGGACTCGCATGCAGTGTGTGATGTGTCAGATAAAGTTTATTGATGCAGTAAGAAAGGAACAACCCTCTGAATCTGAACAAGACTTTGTACACATATCAATAGGAAAGCAAGGTGTAAAGCTTAAGTTTAAATTAAGTTCATAGACGCGCTGCCGCTAAATATTCGCAGGCAAATCCACAACTTAATACCGGGAATGCCTGTTAAACATCTTAGATTCACGAGTACCGATTTGGGTAGTGAACACTTTAATGAATGAAACCTGTTATCTTTACAACGGTTGACAAACACGGAATGTAACTTGAACACAACACATCCTCCAAATACGAGCCTGATTGAAAGAAATAATGATACTCAAATCCTTGATGACAGCAACACTCATAACAGTCACAAAACAATTACATTGACAATCATGTTATGTTATTTTTAAAATGCTTCCTTTTCTTTTTCATAACTTCTTTAATACACTACTTCTCTGCTGCGAAGCGCGGGTATTTTTCTAGTCAGTAATATTTTAGAATACGCTCTTAAAGCACCGAGGAAGCAGATTCTCTCCCCATTTCTTTTTCTTCTCCATTTATCTGTATCTGCTTAATAAACTCATCAATGTATTCATTTTTACTATTTTTAAGGCTTAGTCCATTGGTCATGCTCTCTTTCTCAGGGGTGGGGGTTAATTTGTTTTCAGTCCTATTTGTTTTGTAAAAATGGATCTATTTGTATGGAATGATTAGAATAAAATCGATAAAATTTAAAAAAAAATTGATGATATTTGATTTGGGATATGATGCAAATATGTAGCTCCACAGTTGTGACTCTAAACTATGCAGTTATCGTTATGGTTCATCTGCCAATGTGTTTCAGGCTTTAAAAATGTAAAATTCATGAATAACTTTCCCAAAGGAATTAATATTATAAAAGTTTGGGCTGAGGTTAAAAAGCCTTGAAAAAGACTTAAAAGACTGAAAAATCATTTCTGTATTTCAGAAGCTGCCAAATTGTTAATCACCTTTGGCTCTTACCTTGGTTAAATCAATAAGTGATCAATACATAACCAATATGTGAGGATACTTGCTCTCCATTTATGTCACTCTTCATAAAGTTCTTTAAAGAAAAAATATCACGTTCATACCTTTTTTAAAATTTTCATCCTCTACAAATATAGATATGTTCACAAAATTTAACTGAAAGTTGCTTAAGAACAACACATTATGCCGTTGAGCATGTAAATAAAATAAAGAACTGCCATCACAAGACTAAACAAAAAATAAGCAAATGAAAAAATAAATAAGAATGATAATATGGATATTCAAAGTATGAGAAGAGTTTGAGTCATGTCAAAGAATTTCATGTTGTGAATGGATAATGGAAATTTAAATGAATTGCAATAAACTAAAACAAAAGAAAAATAGCAAAAAACATAAAATGGTACAAACTATGGCATAAAAAGAATCTATATAAAGAAATGTACTGATAATTAAATAGAAATTTAGAAAATACAAGAAGATTTAAATGCAAAATTGGAAACATGGCAACATTAAAACCTTTCAAAATAAATTGTGACTAACTATGGGTCTATTTGTGTCAAGCAGAAAGGTTTATACTAAATACTCAATAAAACATATTAAAAAAATAAAATTGTTCAGTTCAGTTTTCAGAGACCTAGAAAGCTGGACAAGATAACTTCACACAATACAGAAAAAATTAAGTTCACTGTTCTCTTCCACTATGGCTGCTCCATTTTACATGATAGAACACTTCCTTAAAAAGGAATCTTCCTCAGACTCGAGGATTGGTACAAATGATGAAAGAAATGAGCAAAAGATAAACAAGGATTATTAAATCTGGAGATGTGAAACCAGAAGAAGAACGTCATAACTCAACTGAAGCACAATAAGTGTCGAACAGTTCATGAAAAGGCTGAAGACAGGACCAGATAACTGAAAATTGCTTATTGGGTAAATGGACATTGCCATCTTAAATGTCAACGTCTAATTAGTAAATGATTGAAGATGTCTAACACGTTAAGATTCTCTGTAATATAAGAGAGAATAAGAGCATTGCCAACATGCTTTTAAACTGCTTTCTGTCATCAGTTATGTATGAGTCAGGTATGAATACCAAAATCTAAAAGGACATGCATATCTGAAGAACCTGATATTCAATAAATTTTACATCTTAAAGTCATTTTACATCTTAAGGTCAAGAACTATCTTCAGACTTTTAATCTAGACAGTTTGTAGTTTACCACTTAATGAAAATGCTGTTGTCCTTTCTTTTATGTTAGGATTGCTTCTTGTGTGCTTTTCAGAACAACTGAAATTTCATGTTTACAGTTGCATCTACCAATTTCCTGTTTAGCCAATTTTCAAATGCTATTTAAAGTTCTAACAAAGATTACAAATAGATACCATTAATTTATTATTTTGAAAACACTTTCTTCCTTTCCTTTAAATTATGATTGCTTTTGATGTGATCTTCAGATTATCTAAAGCTTTACTAAATGTGTCTACACATGCTTCTGTCAGCTATTTAACAACAGCTTAAATTTTGATGTTCTTATCTTGGTTTCACTTTTATCATCAGCAGTGTCAAACAGATTCAGAATACTGCATTAACAGTCTTGATACATACCAAATGGCTTGACAACATAATCCGTCGACTTATCCCCTTATGTTATTTTGATTCATTTTAGAGGCATCCTCAAGACCCCGCTACTCCCTTTCACAGCTAAATGCTCTGTCCTGAACCATATGAGACTAAGCACTCTCAAGTTGACATGTAATTAATGGTACTTAAGTGTTTTGGCAGAAAGTATGAAGCTATGGTTCTCGTTCTTGTCTGACAGAAAATTTACAAAAAACAGGTCCCTTATATAGTCTTATTAATTATCTTACATTCTGATTGGCGCCTTAATGCATTTTCATATTGTAGTGACAAACAATAACTATACTGTTTTTCTGGGTATGGCTTTGGAGAGTTTGCCAAAGCAAACATGCATAAAGTTTTTAGGATGCTGTAAAAATGTAACTGAGTATTGCATAAGACCAAATAATCACAATTAAGTACAAGAATAAGTTGATGGGGTGTAAAACCGAGGCACTAGGCACAAAATAAAAAATACACATAAAAATACATAAAGAATATCAAAAGCATAACTTAGTATAGCATACTCAGCATTGTCACTGGTTAGAAAAAAAATACCTTGAAGTCAAAATAATTATATTAACATTTACTAGAAGTTAGCCTGTTTAACTTGGCTGGCTTAAAGCACAATGAGATAAGACAAGAGTAATTGGCCTTGTTGGTTAGCTAAGTAATGCTGTGAATGCAGTGATGGCAGTTGGTGGCTAATATACAACTTGGCCCAGTTTAACATTAAAAAATAATCCTTTATTTGCTTGAATGTGGAGCACCAGGCAGCACAGCTCTAACCAGTATGATTCCAACTACATGTCCCCTGGCCCATAGCGCATGATGACCTTTAGCTCTGCAGGTTCATACATCTGACAGAATGATGAACTACACCTCTTGGTCTCAGGGGCAATTGAATTCTCTGGGTTGATTTTTAATTTCAGTATGCCTTGTGTGTGCACATTGCATAAACATGTATTCATTTTTCTGACTGAGATTTCACCAATCAAAATCAACAGAGCAGTAAACCAGATGAATGTGCTGGGGAAGCGGGCCTTGCTGCTTTCAAGTCTATTTTTCTAGTCAGCATTTATTTTCAAATAATATGACTTCAGAATTGTCACATTATTTTTCTACTAGAGGTCATATTCCTAATAGACACAATATCCTAAGTGAAAATTCTTTTTATCATAAGACTGCTGCCACACAGCAATAGTTTATATCTGTGTGGATCTATCATAAATCAAATATTTTTCAAACTAATAGAAAATGTGTATGGAAAGAGTTATATCAGTGTTCTTTGTGGTATAATCAGTTATATTAGTTCCTCTGGTATATTCATCATAAAGAAAAACTTATGAAGAAATGATACGTACGTATATATATATATATATATATATATATATATATATATATATATATATATATATATATATATATATATATATATATATGGCTTATATGTATTAAGTACATGACACACTGGACCAGAGAATGGGGATATGTTGCATGTTCCTACTCACAGGTTACTCTGTTTTTTGCATATAATTTCATTATTTTCATTGTTTGTGCCATGCATTAACTTAATTATTACTTATGCTCAGCTAATCTTTTTAAACAATGAGCATTTTGGATTCGACCTTTATCCTATTAAATATAGAGGTGCTGTCATCTGTTATATATAGGAAACAAGGACAAAGCAGTTGGGAGTAAACCAGTGTGGTAATCAACATCCTTTGCCCTGCATTTTTCTTGCCAACATGCTGTTGAAGGATAATAAATTAGACAACATTTAGACAAGATTGGTTTCACGAACAGATATCATGAAACTGCTGTGTTTTTGGCTTTTTAGATACAAGGCTAACCACTGAGACACTAGATCTGGTTATTGGTATGCATCAGACTGAACTGTCAGGTAAAAGAGGAGGCAATGTGTTTTATGATAAATAATGTGTAATGCACAAAAGTCGAAATTGTCTTTAAAAGCTGTTCATCTCATCTGGAATATTTAAAGATCAAATGTCATCTGTTTTTATCGTCCAATGAAGTTCAGTGTTTTTCTGGTCACTGTTGACACTCCTTTACCAGCCAATACTGCAATGTACTAAGTTATCACTACAACATTATTATGGAATATATAGTATGCAGTTACATTCTGAGAGATTATTCTTTTGTTGCTGGAGACTTCAACAAAGCAAATTTAAAGTTTGTTTAACCTAAATATCAATAGTATTTCACTTGCTCCATGAGGGGTGAAAATACTCTGGATGATTGTAACACCCTGATAAAAGACATATATCTGCCACTGCTGTGCTTCAACTTAGGCAGTCCAATCACTTGTCAGTGCTTCTGCTGCCATGTTACAAGCAGAAACTGAAGTGTGAGGAACCTGTGAGAAAAGTGGTTTAGTGCTGGCTTAAAAGGGCAAAGGAAACACTGCAGGACTGCTTTGGTCGTGTGAACCAGGACATGCTTGGAGACTCCTCGCTAGATATGAATGACTATGCAAAGACTGTAATGTAATTCCTCACAAAATGTGTGATTAACAAAAGCAATTCAACAACCATTTTGATTGCAGTAACAAATACTGCTCCATTGGATTGCCTGCAGCTTCAAATGACTAATTTTTCTCCATTTCTGTACCTGACGTAAAAATAACTTTTAAATGAGGAAATGTACATAAGGTATCACACCTGGGGGTAGAAGATCATGATGCATCTCAAAAACCAATTAGCCTCATTGACATCTTTAATATTTCACTGAGAGAATATGTGCTCACTGTCTGCTTCAAAAGTATAATAATCCCTGGGCTTAGAAAACAGTAGTGGACTCTGTGACTACAAGATGGTGGTATTCACTCATTTAAAATGAAGTGCTTTGAGAGACTGGTGCTGGGACACACTAAACAGAATATTACAATGGACTAGGCCAATTCCAGTTTGCATGTTGTTACATCAGGACCACAGAAGGTGCCCTATCCTTTGCACTACATACCATCCAAGTACATCTGTATAATAGAAATTCTCATGCCAGAGCCCTGTTTTTTATACAACATCTCAGCAATTAACACTGTTGAACCATCAAAGTACGCCACCATACTCATCAGCTTGAGACTTAGTACCACCCTGTGCAATTGGATTACAGACTTTTTAACTTGTAGTCCCCAGCATATGTGAATGTGTTGTAAAATGACACAAAGAATACAGATAAAAAGTTGGGTACCAACCTATATATAGTTTGGGTAACCTCATTTAATTTGACAGGCTTTTTGTGTAAATTAGCATGCAAATAGAGTCAGAACTAAAGCAGTGTGAACGCTGGCCCCGGCACAGACAGACGGACAACATTTTCGCACCCAACACACTTTTATTTACACTATGTACAATAATATAAAAGTCTCGTGCACTCACACACCCCAGTGCCTCTTGCACTGATTCCCCCAAGTCCAGGGCCCACAGTCCTTGTGCCTTCCTGGCTGCCTCCAGTCCTTCCACAAGCGGAAGTGCCGGGCTCCTGGGATAAACAGGCACTGGGGCGCCGCCTGGCGGTGGCCACGGGTCCCTACAGGGCTGGGCTTCCAAGCCCTGTACCCGAGGCCCCCTGCATAACCAGGACGGACGCCCCCACTCAGTCTGGAGGAGGCACACGCCTCCTCTGGTCCTCTAACGCGTCCCGGCCGGGCTCCATCCCCAGCCGAGGACCGTACGGGGTAAACCGGCATCGGGGCGCCGCCTGGCAGTGACCACGGGCCCCTACAGGGTAGGGCTTCCATGCCCTCGACCCGTGGCTCCCCACAGAACCAGGACGGACGCCCCCTCGCGGTCTGGAGGAGGCACAAGCCCTCCTCATGTCCTCCTGGGCGTCCCGCCGGGGCTCCAGCAGGTAACTGGTTTTCTGGATTATGAAGGAAGATGATAGGAAGAAAGAGGACAGACACCAGAGATGATGTCAGTGATGGAAGAGCCATTAGCCACCTGGGCCCTCATGTATAACTTAATGCGTAGAATTCACACTAAAACATGGTGTATGGACAAAAGTGGAAATGTGAGTATGCACAAAAAAAATCCAGATGCATAAATCTGTACACCAAGCTCCACACACTTCCCAACAAATGTGAAATTTAATGCAAGTGCATGTGCCTACAGCCCACCCCGACTCCTCCCAGAATTTCACAAATTTTAATATGCAAATGAATAAGAATATCCCCTTCCGTTTAGTGTTTTGTTAAAAAAAATGGAAAAGGCACGTGAAAAAAGAAAAATTTCAGCAAAGGCGAAGTGGAGGCAAGGAAAAACATACAATTTGCAGGCTTACACAGTAGTATAAGCAAAAAAATCATGGTTGAGATACTAGAATGTTCAAATTCTGAAAGTCGCACTGTACATGAAAGAAAAAAGAAGTGGTCAGACATCACAGTCAACAACAACAACAACATTTATTTATATAGCATGTTTTCATACAAATTACGTAGCTCAAAGATGAAGAAAGAAAAAATAAGATTAGACAATACTAAGTAACAGAGAATAAAGTAAGGTCAGATGGCCAGGAGGACAGAAAAAAACAAAGAAAAAAAAAAACTCCACAGGGCTGGAAAAAAAATCTGCAGGGGTTCCAAGGCCATGAAACCACTGAGCACTCTACTTAACATAAATGGTCTAAATCAGTCCTCATGATTTTCAGGCTTCACGTGGAAGAATTAAATGATGATGGTCATGTGGACATCTCGCCTTTAATCCATCAATGTAGGGACTGCATGGTGCCTTGATCAGGTGGTGGTGGTGCAAATCGCCACCACAGAAAACCAGAAAAAGGACAGCAGAGAAAGTAGGGGTTAGTATGGTTGGAATGATAAAATGATAATTCAATGCATACACAGAATATCAGGGTTACACTGAAATGAAGCTATAAGAAAGCCATGTTAAAATAATGAGTTTTCAGCAGTTTTTTAAAATGTTCCACATATTAGCCTGGCAAATTACTGTTGGTGAGCTATTCCAGATTTTAGGTTCATAACAGCAGAAGGCTGCCTCACCACTTCTTTTAAGTTTAGCTCTTGTATGAGCAGACACTCATTTGATGATCCAAGGTTAGGATTTGGAATGTATGGTGAAAGGCATTCCAAGTTATAGGATGGAGTGAGATTATTTAAGGCTTTGTAAACCATAAGCAGTATTTTAAAGTCAATTCTAAATGGCACAGGTAACCAGTGTGGTGACATCAAAACTGGAGAGATGTCCTCGGATTTTCTTTTCCTAGTTAAGATTCTGGCAGCTGCATTCTGCAGCAGTTGCAATCAATTGATGTCTTTTTTGGGTAGTCCTGAGAGGAATGCATTACAGTAATCTAGTCGACTAAAAACAAAAACGTAAACTAATTTTTTAGCATTTGCAAAGTTATAAGGGATCTCAGTTTTGCTATATTTTTTAAGCGAAGAAAAGATGTCCTAGTGATCTGATTAATATATGATTTAAAATTTAGGTCAGTCAATAATTACCCCTAAATTCTTTACCTCTGTCTTGACTTTTAAGCATAATGGATCAGGTTTATTTCTAATATCCTCATTATATCCCTTTTTTCCAATCACTAAGATTTCTGTTTTCTCCTTATTTAGTTTGAGAAAATTACTACTCATCCACTCAGAAACACAAGTAAGACATTGGGTCAGTGAAGCAAGAGAGTAGGGATCATCAGGCGCTATTGATAAATAAAGTTGTGTGTTGTCAACATAGCTGTGGTAGCTCACGTTATGCCTTGAGATAATCTGACCTAACGGAAACATGTACATCAAAAAGAGCAGTGGACACGGAAAAGATCCTTGTGGAACACTATATAGAATATCATGTGTCTTCGAAGTATAATTACCATAACTAACAAAGAATTTTCTACCTGCCAGGTAGGACTCAAACCAATTTAAGACATTGCCAGAGAGGCCTACCCACTGACTAAGGATATTTATAAGAATATTGTCAATTATCAATGGTATCAAATGCACCACTCAGATCTAGGAGGATAAGAACAGATAAAAGGCCTCTGTCTGTATTTACCCACAAGTCATTTATTACTTTAACAAGTGCAGTTTCTGTACTGTGATTTGTTCTAAAATCTGACTGAAACTTGTCAAGAATATAATGTTTATTCAAGTGATCGTGAAAAGTCCAGTCTTGGCGCACTGTCTGTTTATTCTGTTTCAGACAATACTACAAAAGCTGACCCCCATGCGATGCTCAGACGGTGATGATGCTGCTTTGCCGAAACCATTTCCGTGCACTGGCTGCACACACACCTCTGCCTTCTGAAACTACTGGGAGGCCATCTGGCTGTGTGCTGGTGGACACAGTTCTGAAGTTATAAAATGCAATTGTGGATGCTGTAAGTGATGTAGCCAATGAACTATATAAGGGTTGTACTATGTGATATTGGCCACAAATTAAATGAACTGATTAAAAAATAAATACTGCATCTTATTACCTCTTTTTACATTCTGCTAATTGCATTCAAATGAAATTGTAATAGTGTCCGATTTGGCTAATTATTTGGTGGGTCAGGGTCAGGTTCATCATAGCGCATCTCTTCAGGTACATGCTTGCACGCTGCAACACACTTTCTATGCACTATAGAGCAGCACATTAAAGAGTGGAAAGGCTTTCTATTAACATAAGCAAATTCATTTTGTAAAGGTGCCTTTATAGTGTAGCAAAAGCACCAAGGGCCACAATGGATCAATTCTATGCTCTTTACTTTGAGGTGACTCGGTATCATTAAAAGGACTCCTTGCCTTTTGCTGCACTAGTTGGAAAAAGCACCTGCAACTGTGCAGAGCTACCATTTTTATAGGTTCTCCATATATATATATATATATATATATATATATATATATATGATGTAATGCCAATTCATTTTTTTGGTAAATCATGGCTTATGTTACTTGTCCAGCGCCATTGCGATAACAATGTACGTGAAGTTGACCACTCCAATTACATCTGGAAAACCGGACAGTGCTGCAAATTGCACTTTTATGTTTTCCAGTTCAACCACAGTGTAAGGAAATCTTATCTATCTGGATCAGATAATATCATCCTATACAGCTGGCATGGTGTGACTCAGTGATGTTTGTGAAATACCACATCATCAGGAAGTTCACTTTGAAAAGCACCTGTGGCTAAAGCCCTGTGAGTAGGCAGAACTTGCTAAGGAGCAAGCAGAGCACAATTCCTCAAAGTCTGCCTTTGTAAAGCTGGTGCCAGTTCAGCACATATCTCTTGGAAATGAAAATCGACTTAGAAAGCCAGTAATCATCATTTCTAAATACGCACATTTGCAATGTCTTCTAACAACACTAAAGCAGCCATTGCAGTTGGAATAGTTTAGCCATTCCATTATATTGTTACAGAATGATTACAATCAAGTGAATTAAAATTGTAAATGATGTTTAATTAATTTCAGTACATTTGATAAAACCTACATCATAGATGCGAATCTAAAAAAAAAGAAAAGCAGACCACAGAAACAGCATCTTCTTTGATGCTGGGTGCCACCAGTTTGTAGAGCTAAGCAGAAAAGTGTGAAAATGTGCATGGTTTTATAGCAAGTGTATATTTTATACATCTCGAAGTTAGCGTGGAAACGGGTGTACACAACACTGTTTATACATTAGGCCCATGGTCAGCAGAAGGAGAATAGAGAGAGAAGATCAGAAAACAATACCAGCTGCTAGCCCGGCGGGAAACTACATTCACTAGAGCCATTAAGCTGCCTTCTAGGAGCATGCACGTGACAGTGTCAAACACAGTTTGATCTCCACTATTAAATTTGCTGAGGATACCACAGTCATAGGCTTGATCATCAATAATGATGAGACATCCTGCAAAGATTATGTTTATCTGCTGATACAATCTGGCACCTAATCTCAACAAAACCAACCAGACTGTTACAGACTTCAGGAAGGTGAGATTCCCACACTCCCATCTCAATTGGGGATGATGCTGTTCATCACACTTGAACTAATGTGAGCAAAACACTTGAGCTTTCTTACCTCTTGTCGAAAAAGCTCACCAACTAAGGAAAACTCTCATTTCTTCATTTGGTCTCACTAACTTCCATTGGTTGATGGTGGTGTCCATCCTCACTAGCTGCATCACATCCTGGCATGGTATCGCCTCATCCTAAAATCATAAAGTGCTGCAGAGAGTGAAGAAGGCGGCACACAATATTACATTGCATTCTGGCACTTATATAATTATGCTGCCTTAGAAAGGGTCATTGGAACTCATACCCGTAGACCCAAAAACTGTTTCTATGTGGTTACTGAACATCTAGTTAGAGTAACAAAAAACTATACATGCATATAAATTTACTGAACAATCAGTCATCAAGGTATGGTGATTATTATTTATTTATTATTATGTGAGTGTGTGTCTTTTTGCTGATATTGTATTATTGCCACTGTTCTGAGGAGACATGCAAGTAAGAATTTAAGAATTTGAGATTGTTATTTTATGCCTTGGGCTTTTAACTGTTTTTGTAAATGGGTCCAGTTCTTGAGAGTTCCCATAATCAGTGGGATGTGGATTATGTACTATAAATAAAAAAAAAAGTTTCAGTTGAGAAAGGAAAGTGTGCAGTGTAATTCACAGCTTTAAGAATTTTTGTTCAGTAACCGAGCCATTCACCATTTATGTGAAATCCTTTGGTTTTTTAATGGGCACTCTGCTTTTTATGCACATCCCAAAGACACACAACAGGTTCACTGACAATTTTCAAATACACCCAAGTAAGAGTGACTTGAGGTTTTTAAATGTGGCCTATGATAGAATGATGTCCTGTATAAAGTGTGTCTCCCAACTTTGATTCAAAAACTGAAAAAAGACTATGCCCTGCAGTCTTATAAAGGAATAAAAGGAATAAAGAAAATAGATAGCTGGAGGGACATATGTAAGTAAACATGTGAATCTACATTGTTTAGTTTGATATTAAGCTTAAATGTGATACTTTCAAAATAAATTACTTTAAATAATTGTAGCTTAGTATACCATAGATATTTTGTTATTTACAAACATTTGTCATTCCAACGAAAATGCTTCAAACATAAGCAAACATAGATGCTAGACTGTATAATATTGATGTGATTTCCAAAACAAAAAACAGAAATCAGCTTAGATACTGTATGTCTGCATATTTCATTTTATTCCCTTTTTGACCTTTAATTAAATAAGAAGACCTTGCATGAATGTCACAAAGTTGGATGTAGAAAGTGTTTTAGATTGATTAATGAAGATAGCAGAAATTTACCTAGATTCATTGTCAACAACCCATAAGGATCAAGGTTTCTTGAAGGTGACAGAGGAGACGTAAATTGTCTTTTGCATGATGCTTGAGAAATATAAAGCAGGGGAAATATCATGTAATCATATTTGCGAAACAATAAATCAAGACAGAGGTTTTATTTAATAACCAAATAATTTTTATTTATTTTCCTTCTATATCTTGGTGTGTTTAGTACATACCAGTGAAATCAATAGTCTTTGGCCAAGAAGTCTGACACTATTAGAATAATAATTACTCAAGTGAAAAGAGCTTTTCACGTGGAGCTCTAATTTCAAAGAATGGAATCTGCCAGCTACAATCCCAAAAGTACAAGCTTCCCACAGCGCTGCCTGACAATATTGACAACTTTTCAGGGGAGTGCAAAGAGCTACATGCAATAAACGAGCACCTTATATATAAGTAAAGTGTATAGGAGAATGATGGGGCAAACTCCATCTTTGATGTAACGTTTATTTTCAAACTATACTCTCAATATTCAGGCAACATGCAAAAGTACAATACGTAAAGCAGCCAGTAATATAAAAACAGTAAAATACGAACCAAAGGTCATTAGGTCTAGGCTCTGCAAAATCTATCTAAGTTTATATCTGGAAGATAAGGAAAGATGCAGTTGGCACTCATGAGGTGTATCATTTTCATAGACAAAACATGCATCTTTTCTGAGATTTATGCAACAAATATAGCTGACTAGTATTTTTATGTTGGCTACTGAGCACTTGATATGATTGTCATACTCAGCTATTTAATTTGCAGGAGGCAGCATCATAAGGGTTTATGATGAATAACCATATCAGTAAACTTTATTTTTTTTTTTTTAAATATTTTTATTAATTTTATTGCAATCCATACAAATCAATCAAGTTTTTACAAAAAGAAACATTGAGTTAAGGACAAATCAATCCCCATCCCTGAGAGAGAGAGCAAGGCAAATGGTGTAAATTTAAGGCTTGTAAACATACCTAAATTAATAAATTCTCTGTGCTTTATGAGCTTATTTTAAAATATTACTGATTAGATCCTGCCATGCTTTGAAAAAATTCTGTACGGATCCTCTAACTGAGTATTTTTTCCAATTTCAAATAGTATAAAACATCGGTTTACCACTGACTTGAAAGAGAAGAGTTTGGGTTCTTCCAGTTTATCAGAATAAGTCTACATGCCAAAAGTGTAGTGAATGCAATCACAATTTGTTTATCTTTCTCCACTTTAAACCCATCTGGAAGAACCCCAAACACAGCTGTTAGTGGATTAGGAGGGATTGTAAGACCGAGGCTGTCTGAAAGGTAGTTAAAAATTTTGGTCCAGAATGATGTTAAGTTGGTGCAGTCCCAGAACATGTGACCCAGTGAGGCTGGGACTTGGTTGCAGCGTTCGCAGGTTGGATCATGCCCTGGAAACATTTTGGAGAGTTTTAGATGAGACAGATGTGCTCGATATATAATTTTGAGTTGTATAATTGTATGCTTTGCGCATATGGAGCTCGAATGAATTCTCTGCATTGCTACTTTCCACTCCTTTTCTGATATATTAATTGAGAGATCTTTTTCCCAATATCCTCTTGGATCTTTGAAAGGGAGGGATTTTAAAATGATTTTATATATTGTAGAGATTGTGTCTAAGTCCTTGAGACTGAGCAATATTTTTTCCAGCATGGATGAGGGTGCAAGATGAGGAAAATCGGTAAGGTTCTGTTTAACAAAGTTTCTGATTTGAAGATAGTGAAAGAAATGCGTAGCTGGAATGTTAAATTCGGAATGTAATTGTTCATAGGATGCAAAGACGTTGTCTATATAAAGATCTCTACGCAAGTTAATTCCAAATTTTTTCCAAATATTAAAAACTGCATATGTTTGTGAAGGTTGAAAGAGGTGGTTCTCTTGCAGAGGTGCCACAGATAGAAGCTTCTCCGTTTTAAAATGCTTTCTACATTGGTTCCATATTCTAAGTGAGTGAAGCACAATTGGGTTATTAGTATACTGCCGATAACGTGTGTTTATTGGAGCACAGAGCAGGGAATACAAAGAAGTACTGCAGGATTTTACTTCTATTGCGGACCAAGCATGTGTATGTTCTTTTATTTGTGTCCAGGTTCTTATCGCCTGTATATTTGCTGCCCAGTAATAAAACTGGAAGTTAGGTAGAGCCATGCCACCTTCTGCCTTTTGTCTTTGTAGGGTCGCTCTTTAGATGCGTGGATGTTTAAATTCCAAATAAATGAGGTTATTGTTGAATCTAATTGCTTAAAGAATGATTTATTAATGTATATTGGAATGTTTTGAAATAAAAAAAGGATCTTAGGAAGAATATTCATCTTAACAGTGTTATTTCTTCCTAAGCTAGTGTGAGATGAAGGGTTGAACATCTATGCAAGTCTTGCTTAATTTTTTCCATGCAGACGGCGAAATTTTGTTCCTTAATTCTTCCTTGGTAGCGAAGACATAGAATTGACCCTGCAATTCCACTTTCAGTTTGGCCATATCAGTAAACTTTAGCTCATGTTGCTCATATTGAGCTCACCAAGACTGGCTATAGATGGAGAAAGAATACAAGTGTGTGTTCAGCCTGCACCTACCGTACTCTGACTGACAAAGTTCAACTATCAAAGAGGAACTGCAGGGCCAGGAATTTTAGGAAGCACTGGGATACACATTCAAGAATACATAATGACATTTACCGCAACACTGAATAGCTAGATATGTCATTGAACTAATGAAAGCAGAACTCATTTACTAGAGAGAGTGTCAGAAAACACCAGAAATATTTGCATCTTCTCTCTGCTGATTTTACTGTTTGTCAGCTATCACTATTGGTATTATCAGCTTTCAAGTGAAAAATTGTATTTTTTTTATTTTATTTAACAGAGCGAGACTTATACTGTAGATCATCCCTTATAACAGTGTATGGACTGGGTACCCAACACACTGAAAGGGATTTGTTAATTAAACAAGCCTTATGCTAAATTAAAGAGCTCAATTTCAAGTCTGAAAGAGAATTACACTTTTTAAATTAACTCATTTAGAAACACTTTGCACAAGAGGCCCTCAAGGATCAGCAGTCCCCTTAATTGAGAAGGTTAACGGCTCATTAATGAATTACTGACAACTGTTCCCAATTTTTAAACATGGAGAAATGAGGATACTTGATATAGTTTTTTGGGATAATTGTTCTCCAGGATGAGAGTAGTAGAATCTGTAAACTAAGCGGAAAAGCAGATGGTTTTGATCAATGATGTCAAAAGTCACTTATTTATACTAACAATTGTTAAAAAAAAGTATAACTTTCAAAATTATATTAAAATAAGCCCAAAAGGTTTCTTTGTATCTATTACAACTTCAAAAATGTATACTGACACATATTGTTGTTCCCGACCAGCATCAAACTAAAACTTTCATTTGTACTTTTGCTTTCCCTCCCCAGCCAAAGCATTAGCCGGTTAACCTAAAATAATGATCCTCTGACTTAGAAAATGACTTTTATTCACATATTTAATCTAATATCCAATTGATTATTTTCCAAATCCTTGTCCATTTGTTTCTGAATGTGCAAATTGTAACCATTTGAGGAACTCAACAAAATGATCATCGCAGCTTCAGGTTCAGGGTTAGAGTTAACTCTGCATTGATGGGCTGATCACACATGGTCAGTGTAGAATCAAATTACTCTAACAGAGATGTCTTTGGGGTGGCACGGAGGTAGCACTGCTGCCTTGCAGTTAGGAGACCCGGGTTCGCTTCCCAGGTCCTCCCTGCGTGGAGTTTGCATGTTCTCCCCGTGTCTGCGTGGGTTTCCTCCCACAGTCCAAAGACATGCAAGTTAGGTGGATTGGCGATTCTAAATTGTCCCTAGTGTGGGTGTGTGTATCCTGCGGTGGGTTGGTGCCCTGCTCGGGATTGTTTCCTGCCTTGCAGCCTATGTTGGCTGGGATTGGCTGCAGCAGACCCCCGTGACCCTGTGTTCGGATTCAACGGGTTAAAAAATGGATGGAAGGAGATGTCTTTGAATTGTGGGAGGAAAACTGGAGAACCTGTAGATAAACCAACGCAAAAATAGTGAGAACAGGCCAGACCGACAGCAATGGTGTAGGTATCAAGGCAATACAGGCAGTAGGGCTGACCACTGCACCACTATGCTACTCCATTCCATGCATATATACACACACTCTCAAAAATAACCATATTAATTAAAGACAAATATTAAGAGAAATACTATGTAAGAAACAGGATACCCAAATAAGGATAAATAACAGAGTGAGAATGAGGCAGAGATATTTTTCTGAAATGATTTTAGAGACTGCTAGCAAGCTGATGCTTTTTGATATGTGCAGTGTGTAGCAGTCACACATGACTGCACAATGGCTATCCATTGCTTGTAAACAACTGTAAAAGAAAAATAAATAAAACAAACGTCTTGTTGAAATTTAAATATAACTTCTAGAAAAATTGATTCTACCTTAATAAGGCTTTTGAAGTCCAAAATCTATGTATCGCTGAAGTATAAAAATATTGTGAGGTTTTGCAGTTGATTTAAAAGAGAAGTTAAACCATTCTAAAAAGAGGGAATAATTAAAAGGCCATGTGTCATATACCTCAGACTGTTTTCATGCTTGTGTAAACAGATATATTTTCAAACAGCTTAAACTACCCCTTCCCTCTTGGTCCCTACAGAAACTTATTTAGTATCAAAAACCTTCTGTATATGACTGCATATAAAGTCAACACACTCTTTCAAGTAGCTATAAACTATGAACTTTACTCATAAATTACTTCAGTAACACAAAATTGAGGTATTTTGTTTATATTATGTGGTGCAGGATGTAGCCTTAAAGTACATAAAACTGTGACCTATCTAGGGTAGGCTCCTGCCATGCAGTCAACTCTGCCAAGATTGTGCCAATGATGTCCCCCTAGAGCAACTTCTAAGGCCGCGCTTCCTATCAGTAGCCATCACATCACAGTAATGAAGTCACAAAATGATGAAGCCTATTGAAAAACAAACTGGATTTGCAGTATTTTCAAATTAAAATAACAAATAAGTAAGTGCAAAATAGGAAAGTGAATTCCCCACCTTGCCAAAACATAGAAAAAATAACTTTAAGAAAAATCTATTGAGAAAAATGTATTAATGACTCTGTGAAGGTAATATCAACAATAACTTTTATCACATCAGAACAATGAATATATAGGTAAAATATGCCCAAACTATAAGCAATTGGCAGGCTCAATTATACTAACTATGAGTTAGGTCAGGTTAGTTTGGGGAACATGCACAGGTATAGAGCATTGCCACACCCACCACATGACAAAACAGCTCTCTCAGCAGACAGACACACTGCTGAAGACTGTGCCCAAAAGGTAAATAAAGCCCTGGATCTTGGTTTTTATGCAGGACACTTGCAAGCCCAGACACTCAGACTCCTCGCTCAGTCTCATGAGAGCCCCAGTCAGAGCCTCCATTGATTCCTCGTCGATCACAGCATAGTTGAGAAAGTGATTCATTCTTCACCAACACATGTCCCACAGTCGCTGCACCCCATGGCCATGCCCAACACCCAGTCTATACAAGAATTGAACAGAGTAGGAGCAAGAACACACCCCTGAATCAACTGGGAAAGATGCAGAGGTTCTGCCTCCACTCTGCACAGCACTCAGAGTACAGGATGACCATGATATCCAGCAACTTTGGAGGGATCCCATGAAGTCTCAGGATGTCCCACAGGGCAGCTCGATTAAGTTATTTCAATGTTTTACAAAAATCAAAAAATGAATGACAGCTCTTAAATCATTAGAACAATATGTATATTAAAGATGTTTTTGTTGTGCAGAAGATTTAAGTTGTCTTAAAAAGGCATATCATAATCATGAAAAGTTTCGTTCATGTTCAGTCTTTTACATTTCAACTCACGTGTATATTTTGGCCAAGGGGTGTATGTTTCAGCTGTGGACCACCTCATAGGGGGACAGTTGCAGGACTTAGTCAACCTTATTCAAAGCTGGTTCTGTGGGGACACTTCAAGGGCATTATAGAAAAGCTCACTATGAGGAACTCTGTGATGAGATGCTCCAAAGTGACTTCAACTCACTGCTGGATTTGACACATAGATTGGAAGGGGCCCAAGCCACGTGGAGGCAGAGGGGCTACCCTAGTCTGGCTCCTACTCCTGTATAACCACCATGTCCCTTCTCAGCTGGGGAAGACCTTCTGACCAATACCCCATTCCGAAGACGCCACCAGGGAAATGCCACGGTAGGGACTGACTCCAGATGCTTTTGATGTGACCAGTGCAAAAGGGTAACTTTAAGGTCTTGGTTGACTTAGCTGGGCATGCAGTCCCAGCTCTGTTGGACTCTGGCAGTGATCTCTGTGTCATCCAACGCAAAGTGCTCTAGCAGATACCCTGCACAAGCACAGTATGTGTGTTCATGGAGATGTTAGTATGAGGCTGTACTACTCCCACTGAAATATAAGGGAAGGAACTTTAAAGTTTGGACTGTTGTATTGTACTCTTCACCCTAGCCTTTCTTATTTGGGAGGAGAAATGCCCTGTTTCCACGTGTCTTGGCCATCTGCAAAGCTCCACTTTCTTAAGTAGAAAGAGAGGGGATCACCGCTGTCAAGGTTGGCCAGGAAGCCAGCTTGAAGACTGAACCTGATTTGGCCAATGGGAAGGGAGATGTTCACTCACTGCTGAATTTCTGGGACAGTTGGAGGGTGCCATGCAGCAAATACATACATCTTCAGCCTTCCCAAACAGGGCTATTGCGGGGCAGGGGCTGTTGCGTCGGGCTCTGGGGACGCAGAGGCTGACGCCTAGTCTGAGTTTACGCACTTACAATGAGCCGATTGCAGCTTAGATTTTACATTTGAACAAGCACATGTCGCAGATAATTGTTACTATGAGGAATGGGAGGGCTTTAGTTTCAAAGCTGCACACTTTTTAATTAAGAGTGGCTTCTTGTATTGGATAATTTCCAATTGCATTGTGGGCAGACTAATTCAGCAGCTGGTGGTCCTGAGTGGGCACAGAGAGACAGTGTTGAAAATTACGCACACCCATGTCTTGGGGACTCTGCTGAAAAGATGAGGTATTGTATTTTGAAAGGCTTTTATCGGCTGAACATGGGCAGGAATGTGGAGCAGTTTTGTAAGTCTTGCTCCGAATGTCAAATTGTTTCCCCTCATAGATCCGCTCAAGCTCACATTTCACCGATGCCTGTTTTGGACTTGTTATGCTCATGTTGGCTGATTATTCAACAACATATCCATAGGTGGCCACTTTATGGAAGGCTAATGCCCTGACTGTTGCAAAGGCTCTGTGAATTGGCATTCCTTGTGAGATTTTAACTGATCAGGGTATACTCCTTATTTTCTGCATCAAGAAGCAGCTATGGAAAAGCCTTGCAATTAAACAATAAAGCACCACTGTTTATCATCCACAGATGAATGACCTGACTGAACGTTTTAATAAAACTTTAAAGCAGATGATTTGGCAGGTGGCTTATGATGACTTGACTTCCTGGGAAACAGTGTTGCCCTTTCTCTTATTTGCTGTTTGGGGAGCTCCTCAGGCATATGCCTGTTTAAGTCCATTTGAACTGTTATTTGGCAGGAGGCCACAAGGGGTTGTTATACATTTTTCAAGAAGAACGGATTGGAGTTCGCCCTGACTCTCATGGGGTAAAATTTGTTAATTGGGTCACTTTGCTCCAAGAACATATTTCTAAATTGTCCTCTATCACTGTGGAGCATCAGCAACACAACCAGAATGTCTGAAAATGTAAATATAATAGAAAACTCCATGAATTCAAAAGGGTTATTGCTTTCTTCCCATTCAACCTACATAAGTTAGCTGGTAAAATGGCTGGGTCCTAAAGGAGTGGAGGAACACATGAGTGCTGTAAATTGTAAAGTTAGAATTCCTGGCCAGTGCAAGCTTGTGCAAATTCTACATGTTAATCTTTTGAAGGAGTGACACAACCCTAATGAGGTATGTGCCACATCTGCAGCGGTTTCTCAGCTTGAGGTTGCTATTGGTGATAATTTGATGGACATTCAGAAGGCTGAGTTACTGTCCCTGAACAGAAGGCACTCTGATGTTTCTTCATCTGTACCTGGTCAGACTGAAATTGCTGAATACAAGAGTGTGACTGAACCTGATGTTCAGATACAGTTGTGCCCATATTGTATTCCGAAAGCAACAAGGCTGTGTGATATGCAAGGAGGTTAACCAGATGCTCGATTTGGGTGTGATTCACGAGAGTAAAAGCAACTGGTGCAGCCCAGTTGTTCTGGTTACAAAACTGGACAGCTCCACTTGGTTATGTATAGCTTTTAAATGCTTGAATAAGATTTCCAAATTTGATGCTGCATATTGATGACTTACTAGAGAATCGGTTCTGGCAGGTGTTGCTGGAGGAATCCAATTGTGAGAAGACTGCGTTCACCAAAATGGGTGGGTGGTTCGCACTCACCAGACTCCCATTTAGTCTCCAAAGTGCACCATTGACTTTTCAGCAGATGATGGATCAGATTCTGTGACCCATTCCATGTATGCTGGAACATATCTTAATGACATAGTCATTTTTAGTAATGATTGGTCATGGCACCTCAACCACCTACATGCAGTGCTTGACAGTTTGAAGCTGGCTGGGTTGACAACTAACCCTAAGAAGTGTAAACTGGTGATGTCGGAAATGCATTATTTGAGGTACTTTTTTGAGTACAGTTTCATTAAACCTCAACCGGACAAGGTGGGTGAGGTGCTTACATATCCATATCCAGAAACACAGAAACATGTTTGTGATTTCCTCGGACTCGCTGGCTGTTACTGGTGGTTCATTCCTAAATTTGCATAGAAAGCCGACTTTCTCATGGGACTGACAAAGTGCAGAAAGCAGCACAGCATTGTCTGGACCGATGATTGTGAAGGGTCCCTCGCTGACTTAAAATCCACTTTATCTTTGTTCCCAGTTCTGCGGAATCTTGACTTTTTTTAAGGAGTTCATTCTACAGACTGATCTGAAGCTGTACTTTCTCAGAGTTTCAATGAGGAACATTCCATCACGTTTCTGAGCAAGAAGTTGCTTCCCTGGAAACATATTACTTGACTATTGAAAACAATGTCTAGCTATCAAGTAGGAGGTGGAGGTGTTCCGGTGCTACTTGTGGAGTAGGTGGTTTACTCCTTGCTCCAATGGCTCTACAGGCAGAAGGATACAAATTCCTGTTTACCAGGTGTTTTATTAGCTTGCAGCCATTTGATTTTCATGTTCGCCATGGTCCTGGTTCAGCACACGTCAATGGTGACATTCTCTTGCGTCTGGCCAAGCAGCTTTGGACTGTTTCTTTGTTAAAAAACTTATGTGTCCTAGTCTAAACAAGTTTGACCTGCATTCATACTTTCCTAAGCATAACCGATTCATCCTATTGCACATCAGACAAACTGACTTGGCCTAGTCTAAACTACTTTGTCCTTAAATCAAGTTTGTTTAAATCAAATATGCTTATTTTGCTTGTCTTGTTACTGTTACTACTCAACAGTTTTTTATGGTTTAAATTCAGTGTCACTTAGTCTCTGTTTTTTTTTCCATGGTTTAAATTCTGTATCTCGGATGAAACATATAATATGTCAAACTTCAAATTGGATTAATTGCTCTCTTAAACGAAACAGTGAACGTCTCCCTAGATATCCACTTCCTGAATTTACTTCTGCAGCATATGGTTTGTAGAAAATGTTTTGTGAAAGGCTGTCTTGTCCTAACATTGAATACTTTTCACTTACCAAAGGATACTGGGAGAAGTGATGTGCTAACTTGAGATGCTCTAAACATACAGTTTGAAGAGAAGGAGTTTGGCTTGAGCTCAGAATATAAGTAACCAACACTGAATAATCCAGCAGTGATTTGAGAACCTATTATTCCCAGACACTATTACAGTAAATAGGTCTCAGTCTGCACTGTGTATTCTAGATATCAATTTTATTATGACTTATGGGTATCCTGCATTACCCATTTACTTTATTTTGAAGTAATGCTTATGTTTCACTTGTTTAATATATGTAACAGAGGTGATATCAGTCTTTATTACAGTATCATCATTGAGCAATGGATAAAAAACAGTAGAGACTGGATGCCCCAGCTTTCTACTACTACAGACAAATGTCTCATGTTGCACTAAGCAGACATGTACAACAAATGGTTTCATCTTAAATTCAGGCGAAAACTCCAGCGACCTCCTATCCCCTCATATGTGTAGTCTGAAAGATTTTATATTTGCATGGACCCCACTGTTAACAACTCATTCGGCAATTTAAAAGGATGTGAAGTTTAATAACACTTTTATTTCTCTTTTATAGCAAAGGCACACTCTTTTTGTGATTTTAGTGGTGCCCTGGTGGGTAATGGCAGTGAAATTGAACATTTACCTCTCCACTCATATTCTTGTGTGTAATGTTAAAAACAGCAACTGTGTGGTGTAACATCTGGGCATTTATTATAATACAAGTCATATCTGACAGATGGTTCATTATTTGCCATGATATCTTCAGCCTCAGTGCATCTGAGTATAATTTACTGTAATTTATGTCATAGAAACACAACTAAATAAACCTAATAAGCATTTTTAGCCTGTAGAACTTACTGCTAGTTAGCATAACTGCATTTTAAGAACACATTAAACTAGTATCAGTAATTCCTTTGTTTGTTGTGGCCAATCTAATAAATAATTATTATTTTTTGTTTTATTTTATTTGATATGGAACAAAAATTGTTTTGTAACGGGAGTAACTTCTAGGGGATTTTGGGTGCCAGACTCAGATCTGCAGTAGGTTGAAGCCTGTTAGTGCCTGTTAGTGGAGCTCACATCGTAGTAGCAAGGTGACTTGGGTCCAGCTCTCACAAAGTCACTGCTACACTTTACATGTGAGCATTAAACTCTCCTCCATCCCAAGAATGTAATGCAAGCTAGTAGATATGCATTCTTATGAGTACTTGTCCACGCCCCAGAATGGACTGGAGTCTTGGGCAGGGTGGGTTCCTGCCTTTGTATCAATGATATTAGTGACTTATTATATTGTCTATCAGCTCCAAAGATCTGAATTTAATTCCCAACACTGGCATTGTTTGTGTGACATTTCCATATTCTCCCTGTGTCAGAGTGTTTTTTTTCTTTGTATTTAAGTTTCTTTCCCTAAATGCTTTGTCCGTTAGTTACATGTAAACTGAATTCATTTGAGATTATGTTCATTTGTGTGTGTGAGTGCCTCTGAGTGCTCTGTGATGGACTGAACTCCAATGTAGGATTCTTTCCTGCCTTACTGCTCTTGTAATTGAAAAGAATAGTTTTACTAACATTTAATGATAGCCATACTAAATTTCAACATCTTTCCAGCTCAATGCCTGTTTAAAGCTTGGGACATGTGTAGGTTAATTGAAAAAGTCATCAATCACCATCACTTTGATAAATTAAAATACTTAAGGCAATATTTAGACATTTATTCATTTTTTTAAAGTATTGCAATATGTCAGGAGTCAAGGTGCCATATTCCAACATACCACAGACCTAAAATGCTTTTAAGTTACTCTTGGTATGATTATTTCAAATTTTATTTTCCCAGTGCAATTTAAAATAGAAGTAAATACTATTTAATATAAACAAAAATGCACTTTTATTTTACCAGTAAAATTAATAAAGAAATCTACATTGATATTTAGAACAGGAAAATTCTTTTCAATAATATTTTCCTGGACATTGATGTCAGAAGCCAGGGTCTGTATGAACAGCGAGGACACAAGGCAGGCCCTGGACTCACACAGACATGCTTACTTGCAGTGGTCTCATTTACAGTCACCAGGTAACTTATTATGAAAGGTTTTATTACGGAGGAGGACGTCTCCAGAAAAAGTATAAAACTAACCCCTTACAGATGGTGACAAACTGAAATTAGGATCTGTCATACCAAAATAATGCTATCATGACAAACTACACAGGTATACAGTATAAAGCACATTTATGGCATGCAGCTTGCTTGACAAACTGAGAGGTGGATGGATGGATGAAGTTTCTGATCTCACTTTATCCAGTATAGGGTTGCAGTCAAACACTCTTCTGCAACTGTAATGATGTCAATATTATTTAATGACTGACTCCAAAATGATGGTATGAACAAAATTTATTTGCAGGTCTTCACAAAACTATTTGCAAAATCATTAATGTTTTGATCAAGCATTTTATTATCCTTTCATTTTTTCAACTATGTGTACTAATTGTGATGTGTTTACAAATTGTTGTGTTTCAGTGTCTGTGAATTCAAATCATGAGTGATCCTGATGTGTCACTTTGATGTAAACTCCTCACAATAATGCTTTGAAATGTCTTGATTTAAAAAGGACTGATTTTGGACCATGTAAGTCTAACAATGAATATTGTCTAACTGGGAATTCTGCTCTTGTTTAGTATGCCAGGGACTGCTATAAACTGAATAGGAAATCATTCAGATAAAGTATAAGAGAATTGGAAGACAAGACTGTTTTTTTAAACTGCTTTTTCTTTGGTGTTTATCAAAGTGCTTTACAGGTACAGATTCATAATACAAATTATAACATATCCTGTAATCTTTCTTCAATCAAAATAATGCCACCATGATCTAAAATATATAGGGAAATTTAGTATTTATAAACTAAAAGGAAATGCAATGTATCAAAATAAGTAGCACGTAAATAGACAATTCTGAAGCAGCTTCCTAATGCCATAGAGGATCTGTGTGTGCCTTTTATCAGTCTTTCTGAGTTTCCCTTTCCCTCTGGTGCTCTAGTTATGCCAGGGTGTCTTTTATCTCCAGTAGTATGTAGAGATGATAACCAGTGCAAATTTCTATTGCTTTCCCTGAGCATTGTAGACCTTTTTATTGTCCAATTTCACTATGATACCACTTTTGTTCCAGTAATTCTTTGTCAGCCAGGGGAGTTTCCATCAATGGAATATTAAGTGAATTATAGAATTACACAAGGTCACAAAACAATTCAGAAGTGACAATCAAAATGGCAACTCTGCAGCTGAAAGTCCAATGACTGCTGCTGGGTACTTTGGCTAATGGGCCACACTAATTCCCAGGCATTCACATGATGAAATTTGTTATAAAGTGTTAGCCTTTTAACAAGTCATTCACAAACATTATATAAAATTAACAGGTTATTTATATAAAAGTCACATTGAATGTTATTTACCTATTTACCTTGATTTATTTACTGGTCTTCCTACAGTGTAAAGTCACAAGCAGACTGCACAGCTTCCTGTGTTAGATCGACAAGTGCATACTGACAAAGTACATGTGCAATGCTACTTCAGTATGTGAATGACTTTAGCTGCAGGTGGAAGCTCCTGTCACACTTTGCACAAATGTTGTTACAGTTCTGCCTTTGTCCGAAAATGATTTCATAAGCTTTATGACCTTTAGTCTTGGAAAGTCTTTCTTCTGTGGGATGAGTGGGACCTTTTCCTGGCATTGCACATGTACTTTGTCAGCATACCTACATCGATCAAACAGAGGAAGCTCTGCAGTTCACTTTGACTTTACGCTGTAGGAAGATAAATAATAAATACAAATAAACAACATTCAGTGTGGTTTTTATATAAGTAATATATAAATGTTTCTCATATAAAGACCATCAAAAAACATAATTGCAAATGGAACTTTGCACAATACCTTGGGGGGCTGTGTAAGCTCTGCTGTTTTGTTGAAGGAAATCCATGTGGCAGATTGACTGGCAGGATGATGCCCACCCTGTTGCTGCATCCAAACAGTGCCATCTTTTGCCTTTATGCCTGGTGCAGCTGTGTTGTTCTTATGTGTGAGTGGATGTTTCTTGCGGGGAGGGCTTCTGTTCTCTTTCTCTGATGTAGAACCCTCATCCTCATCTGAGTTTACCTCTGTTATAGCATATCTTCATTTGAAAAGAATGGTGTCAGATGGTGGGGAATGTGAACGTGACTGAGAGAAGAAAACTGAATAAAAAAAAAAAACGCTAATCTTTACAAGTACCAGAAACCTCTTGATTATGAGTCAGGAAATCTTACTGCAGCACCACCCAGGTGGTCGTGTCAGTGTCATATCCTAACCCGATTTCTTTTTCTTCAGTTATATCGTTGAATAAAATCAAACTTGTTTTATTATACGTGTATCTTTTGTGAAAGTGTTTTTTTTTGATATTTGGACTTCAGTCTTGACACATCATACATTTCATGTGAAAATTTTGTCATTAGTACTATAACATGAAAAAGGTTTCTGTTTTAGGTATGTGTTCAACATTCTTGCCTCGCATTTCCTGTTATCATACATTTACGTAGATCGTTGCACACACGGAAAGCACATAAAATGTAGGAATCGATATATTATTTACCCTATACAACTCCAGGCACCTCACACCCAGATAAACAGAATTGAGTTGAGAGAAATTTTTGCCCGAGTTGAGCTGTGGCGGTGGGGGGTGCGGGATAGCAGAATGCTTACTGCTTGTGCTGATTGACACATTTAAAAAACAAACGACGCTAATGGAGAGATGCCAATGAATTTAAGGTGGTCTGGGATTACAGGTTTTTTCATAGGCTTCAGGGAATTTAGTGTTAAATGTTAATTCATTATTTTTTTACCACTTTTTGCAATGATTTTCATTAATTGGCCATTATATATAATAGAATTAAATACTACTAAATATAAATGCTTCTTTACATTTTAGAAATCATTCATGCTGTTTTTGTAGTATCTAATCTAAAGTTAAAGCTATTCATCCATTCTAATGGTTTGTTTAATAATAAAAGAATTTAAATTATTATAAATTGTTAACCAAAAAATTAATGGAGAATTTGCAGTGGAGAGCACATTGAGTACTGAGAAAAGCGCTATATAAATGTAAAGAATTATTATTCTTATTAAATCACAGAAGAATAAAACTAAAGTGGAATAAAATACAGTTAGTAAAAGGACTGCTAGTCTAAATTGTAAAGACTTTCTGGGGTGTTTAAAAGAATGCTAGGAAAAGACAGGCAAATTGTTCCAAAGAACCTGTTTCAGACTTTATTTTTCAGTTTCTGAGCTTTAAATCTTATTACGACAAATGCAGAATTTTACAATTTATCAGTGGGGGAGAATTTATCAGTGGGGCTGGTTAAATAAAAGTTAACTGACTGTAGCAAAAGCAAAGGGCTCCAGCAGGGTTAATGTCTATTGCATTATGGGCATTGAGGAGACGTGGTTAGATTAAAAGTCTTCTATGCATTTAAGCTTAACCCCAAAGTGCAGGTTATTTATTTTTATTTAGCTGAAGTCAGGGGTCATTTAATAACCTTCTATTATGATTTTAATTTGAATCAAAGTGACAGGCAATGCAAGGATTCCAGTTAAAGTAACATACTGTGCATTTCAATAAGCTGTGAAAAAAGCCTCCTGGGTTTATTGTCTTAGATCCATTTCTCCCTGACCTGAGCTCCAAGGTGGAAATTTCAGAAAATCAGCCTAAGGCTACAAACGTTACAACCTGCCTGGCACATTAGCAGTGGAAAGATGTACTTGGGATGGGAGGTGGTTAATCAGAGACTTTTTCTGTGGATTACTTAGCAAAGGTTTTCTTCAGTCTTTTGCGTTGACCATTCTCGTAGAGGTCAACTTTATCATGTTTATTTTAAATCTGCCTAGGCAAATATGCAATCTCCGTGGAAGCTTGGAAAGTAAGGTCAAAGTGAGCAGCTGTTTTCTTTGTTGATAACAGCTTTGTTTTCTCCCACCCACACTCATTTAAGACAAACGTGAAAAGTATTAAATTGTAATAAACAAGAGCAGGGAATACTCCGGTGTGAGCACATACATATATTCACAAGGTGGAAAATGCAGGGGAATATATGTTTGACCTGGAGACTGCACAGGCTTACTACTATTTGATCTACTTAAACTTCACACTGTCAAGTATTGAATAGCAGAGAATGATGAACTAAAAGAATATTGACAATTTTATATGGAACATAATGCATAATGTGCTGCAAGAAAAAAAGCATCCTTTTATTACAAAAATTAGGGGATTATTTTTTTTATTATTTGCATGAAGGAGAAAGGCACAGTACAGCAAGTAAATACAAATATATGAATAGTTTCTAAAATATGGTTCAGTTGGACACCTGGAAGGTATACCAGTGAATGTCCCTCCTATCAAGTACTTCGCTGACATTCGTGTGTAGAAAAATTGTCTTTCAAGTCTAACATGACCACTGTCTCTCTCTCTATACCTTGTTCTGCACATCTATTCATCCATCTGTCTTCTAAGGCTACTTCATTCGTTAAAAGGAGACAGCTGCTGGATTTTCTTCTGTATATTCAAGGATAATACTTGAAATTTTCAAGTTAAAGTTGTTTTGTCACAATCACTGTATACTGTATATTAATTTGCTACTTGAACTATTATTCTAAAGTAGTGCATTTTATTAATAACCTTTAGAAAATACATAGCCTGTTTTGCATTATATAAAAAGGAGCTCAAGGGACCAGGCGCCTCATGTATAAATGGTGTGTACGCAAAAAATGTTGCATACGCCCGTTTCCACACTCATATCGCGATGTATAAAAACTAAACTTGGTGTAAAACCAAACACATTTTCACGCCAGCTCAATCCCTGGTGTACGCAAGTTCTCCGCTCGGTTTTGCAAACTGGCAGCACCCAACGTCAAAGCAGTGCTTTTGTTCCAGTGTGGTTTCCCTTTCTTTTTTAGATCCACATTCCTGATGCAGCTTTATCAAATACACTGAAATTAACCACATATTGGTTATTAATTTAAGGCATCTGATTGTAATTAACCTGTAACAATATAATGGTCCACAGGCCAAACTATTCCAAATACCATAGCTGCTTTAACGTTGTTACTCTCAATGCACCACTCATAGTACAGTATTTATCTCACTGTATCCATCCATCCATCCATTTTCCAACCTGCTGAATCTGAACACAGGGTCACGGGGGTCTGCTGGAGCCAATCCCAGCAAACACTGGGCACAAGGCAGGAACCAATCCTGGGCAGGGTGCCAACCCACCTCAGGACACACACCAAGCACACACTAGGGCCAATTTAGAATCGCCAATGCACTTAACCGGCATGTCTTTGGACTGTGGGAGGAAACCCACGCAGACACGGGGAGAACATGTAAACTCCACGCAGGGAGGACCCGGGAAGCGAATTCCTAACTGCGAGGCAGCAGCACTACCACTGCACCACCGTTCCGCCCTCACTGTATCTGAGTGTGGAATCACAGCTCTACAGCAGCTGATCAGAAAGAGAATTACAGCATCAAGCACACGCTGTCTCAGCCATGAGCACAGTCTATTAAACTGCTCTCATACGACAAACGCTTTAGAGCCATTCCTGCAGGGACATCGCAGTTCAAAAACAGTTTCATCAAAAGAACTATAAACACACTCAATCAGTCCATCATGTGCTCCTTGTAGAACTGTTTGTACTTATAAATACAATCTCCTTATTGTAAACTTGCACTACAGCTACAATATTGCACAAACTGAGCCACTTTGTAAAGTGCATATTTATATATGATGATAATATTTTTAAAATGAACTGCAGCAAAGTATGTTTATTATATTATACAGATAAAATGATAACATCATTTAAATAATCTATATTGTTAAAAATTAAACATGTGAGGACACGGTGGCGCAGCAGTAGCGATAAGCTGGTCCCCTGTTCAGGGATTGTTCATGCCTCTTGCTGTATGCTTGCTGGGACTGGCGCAACACTGGATGGATAGATGGATGGATTAATTAAACACGTACTGCGAACGTATTTCAATGTTCCTTAAAAGTTTTGAAGAATCGGCGTTCTAAGCTTACAGATGGCTTGACATCCATTACAGAGCTGATTGTGCGGTGATTGGATACTTGGAGAAAGAAAAGGAAGGACAGGAATTGGGGGTTATTACGTTTGAGACAGACAGTACTGCTGCAATAAATTATTTCATTGAAGGTCGTGCACTGTGCAGCAAGCATCTTGTGGGAGTCAGTAACAACATCTGGACGGGGCGCCACCTCGTCACTATCACTGTGCTAACGTGTTCCCATGCTTAATAAGATGCTTTAATTCCAATCATCATGAAAATTATATCAAGCATACATCTTAGTATTTAAATTGTTCAGAGAGCTGTAATATCACGCATGCAATGGATTCTGTGTCCTGTCAGAGGAAGAGAAAGCCCATTTAAGAAACACATAGTGAATCACACACATAGAGCACATAGAAGAACACATACAATACAAAGCATTTAAAGTGCTACTTTAGTTCCGATGTGATTTGAGAAACTAGTAAATTAAACAATTTTAAGATTGAAATTTATGATGTTCTACTTTAATGACAAAATAAACTACGTGATTAAAGTAAAAATTTTGAGATTAAAATTGACATTTTGAGATTTTTATCCCTCTGTGTGCCTATTTTTTTTTCTTTTCTCTGTACCCTAATAAGCTTCCATATGACTCTCAGATGGTAGGCTACTAATCGCCTTTTCACGGTGACTTTGATATCTGACAATTTCTTTTTTATTTCGGGCAATGTGCGACTTTATGAACTTGAACTTTCGAGTTTTTCTGACACTATGTCACTCGATCAACTTCCTTTTGTTGTTTAAACCAACAAATAGTATGTTTTTCCTTGCCTCGACTTGGTATACTCTGAAATTCTTCTATTTTCCCCCTTGCTTTTTCTATTGTCTTTCACAGAACGCTGAGCTTAACGGCTATCAATATTGATTTGCATATTCAAAGAGGATTCATTCTTGGAGGAGTTGGGTAATGGCAGCAGGCACGTGCATGTGCGTTACTTTTCACACTGACTGGGATTTATGTAGCAGAAGAACGTGGAAGTTGGCATACACACAGATTTATGCATCTGGACTTGCATGTGCATACGCACATTTCTGCTTTTGTCCGTATGCCATGTTTTAGTGTGAAGTCTACACATAGTGTTATGCATGAGGCCTCAGGTCTAAAAGTGAAAACAAAAGCCTGTATTTGTATTAGATTTGTCCACTTCAAAACAGCAAATGTTTTGATTTAGGGAAAAAGACTTCTGCATTTCTTAGGCATCCTTGTGACAAAAAACTCAGCTGAAAGTAATAAATTTATCACAGATTCTTGTTTTTTCTTTCATTGGGGTTGTTTCCTGTTCTCTTGTCTGCTCACAACTGCTGTCATGGGTGGTGTTTTGACATTTTCCACAGGTGCACCTGAACTTCAAGCTGAATATTATCCTACTTTTGTCTCCCGCATTTTGATTTATCAGCAATCAAGGTCTGCCATTCCATATAATAAATGATTCTCTGCACAAAAGTCAGAGCTATGAAATCAACTAATCTGAGTTTGTGTTTGCTGTCATACCTAGTAATATGAAATATGCCTTGAAATGAAAACTTTCATTTTTCAGTAATCAAGTCATCTTTGTAACTGGTTGAGTAATTTTAAAAGTGGGTCATGCTAGTAGCCACAAAATTCCCAAGAAAAACTTAAAGTCGTGACTGTGTGTGTCCATTGCACATAGATGTGCAAAATGTCACTCAGAATTACGACACAAAGTGGCATCTTCAATTCAAAAAGCTCTGAATTCATTATGAACAGTACTTACTAGTGTAAAAATGATTTCCATTTCAAGGTGAATTTCATGTATTCAGTGTCATCGAAACAAATAAAGGGATTACATACTGTAAATACATTAAAAAATTAGCAACAAAATACACATTTGTAACATATTTAAATTATTTATGCTTCTGTATCATTTTATTATTATTTATTTAGTGCCACATTTCACAATACATTTATTTATTTGCCTATTTTTTAATTTATTTTATTTTGTCCAAAATATTCTTCCATATTGTTTGACTGAGCCTTTTCCTTACAAATGTTGACTAACCGCTACATTTCTTTTTCATTCATATACTTTTCATTTTTTAATGACTCTGGATTCCATTATTTTTTACTCTGTCAAAGTATGAAGTATTGGTCAGTGGTTAAGTCCAGTTTATCTATTTGTGTATTACAGTTACATTTGTTAACTTTCCAATCATTGGGCGATTCCACCATGTGAAGTAAAATGAAAAATGGTTCAGAAATAACATATTTCTTTTCTTTCAGTTCTGTAGGTAAAATAAAATTCCATTTGGCCTAGACTTTTTTTAAGTTTAATACACCTTATACCCTGAAGCACAGCTGCCTACTTCATTTTAAAATCTGTAAATGCAGAGCTATTTTTTATTTCTACCCCAGGCATTCCATTTGTTTTTTTTTTTCTCATATGAACTTTGGGGAAATATTTATTTAGATCAATTGTTATTTTCAGCTCATTATCGGTGATGTTTCCTTATGCATCTCAGAGACTTTTTACTTTTTTGATGAAGTAGTGCTGCAACAGTCCTATACTATTTGTCATTTTATTGCAATATATTCTACCTTCTTCATTACTTTTTGTTCCCTAGTTATATTTTGTATAATTCCTTATGAATTTCTCTTTTTGGTTTGTATGTATCTTCTTATAAGAGTGATCTTTTTCAACTAATTTTCTGATATTTCTTTATTTGTTAATATGGGTCATTTCTGAGTTTTCATTTTGCTTATTTTGGAATATACATATTTTGCATAATAGCAAAGGGGTAAATGAAAATTACAGATGTAAATGGATTTGTCTTTTCCCATTTTCACTGCAAAATGATATTAATTTTCTGATTAAAACCATTAAATAATCCTCAGCTCTTAAAGCCTTGAAAGCATTGTCAGTTTACTAAGAGCTCAGAAGTTTGTTTTCTCATTAATAAAAAAATTCTCATCTCATTTATATAACATTTGCTAACTGCCAGCTATGTATCAGTACAAAGAATTTCGCGCAGTCCAAGTCAGGGTCATCGGGGGCCTAAGCCTATCCTGGGAGCACTAAACACTAACTATAAATGGGACTGCAGTCCATTGTAGGACTCAGTCTTGCATAAATCCACACACACTCAGGCTCTGCCAGTTTGGTGCTGCTGATCATCTACAAAAGCATGTCTTTAGGACAGTGGTTCTTAATCCCTGCACCCCTAGAAAATGTTTAATTTCTGTTCACATCCCCTACAAAAGTAATATCACATTTGAAGATGAAGAAGTAAATTTCTAATTTTTGAACCAGCATCCATGAACACTGTGAGAAGGACTTTAAAATCACAGTGTGCTTATGGGCAAAATCAAAACACAGCAAGAGAGAAAGGAAAGAGAAGTTTAACTGATGCTAAAATTTAACACATTACAACATAATTTAAATGGAGATAAGAATTGTATGACCAGATAGGAGGATTGTTTACATCTCTTGAACTGACCCAGACAACCTGACTACAAATCCACATTGTATGGAAAACTCTTTGTCAGACATTTATCGTATCAAAAGATCTTGACTATACATTGTTCTCCGCTTGTGCTAAATGAATCTAAGCCTATTAGGTCAATTCATTTTTTAAGGTGACCGACTTAAAGGTTTTCCAATGCTGTATCTGTCCAAGTCTCTATACAAACAGAGAGAATTCCAGTCTCTGTATTACATCTTACCTGAAGAAAGGGCCTGAGTTGACTCGAAAGCTTGCATATTGTAGTCTTTTTAGTTAGCCAATAAAAGGTATCATTTTGCTTGACTTTTTGTTTTTGAACCACATACTGTACTGCAGGTAAACAAATTGAACTATAAAAAAATGTGTTTACCTCAGTACATAAAATGAGCAATTTACCCTTATAAAGTAATCACAGTAATCTTGTAAATGTGTCCCCCTTGAAGCGTAGACACAACAATGCCGTGGCTGGGGTATCCCACAAAGCATTAAGCCCTACGAGGAAATGACACACGATCGATGAGACCCCTGCAAACCAACGATTCCTCTACACCCTAAGCAGTGCAACACAGTCAATGAGCTTTATCCCCCAATAACACTTGCATTTCAATTTAAAAAACTAGGGGGCCCTGCCCCCTGCTCACTTCACTCGCCCACTCCCGGGTTTGGTTTACCGGATATACAATTTAAAGAGATTATTTTCATGGGAATTGTTACATATGCATTATTTTCACTTTTACTGTAAAATTTTTGTAAATACACTACTTGTCCTTTATTTACGGCCCCGGGTGTGGTTACATCTCCTTTGCAGGACGTATAACGCTGCTTGCGTTGTGGGGGGTTGGGGGGGGGTTGTTGGCCAGCTGAACGCATGCTAAGGAGATGCCATTGGATCATCTGCTGTCTTTCTGCTTCTGGTGAACTGCGTATTCTGCTTGTCTCGCTGCCTGATCATTTCAAAGCCTGTACAGCAGCTGTCCTTTTGCCACTTCGTGTCTCTGCCGACTGGGTTATAAAGGCGGGGTTTGGGGGTTAGGATGGCTGAACGCACGCTAAAGAGAAGCGGTGGGATCATCTGCTGGCAAGCTGTGTGTTTTGCTTGTTGCTTGTCGTTGTTTTAAGAGCTGGGAGCACATGAAGCATGTCTGCCAAAAGCAATCTAACAACTGCAAGGTAAGATGTCTGTGAGCTAGTTTTAAATGATGTCTCACTGCCTTGTCTCGTGTGACGTTGTAAAAACAATACGTGTCCTTTATTTCTAGGCCCCTGGCGTGGTTAAATCTCTTTCTCGCAGGACGTGTAACGTTGCTCACGTTGTGAAGGGGGGTGTGGGTGCCTGAACGCACACTAAGGAGAAGCGGTTTGATCATCTGCAGCCGAGCTGCCTGTTCTGCTTATCATGTTGCCCTATCATTTCAAAGCCTGTACAGCAGCTGTCTTTTTGCCACTTCGCGTCTTTGCAGGTCATGTGTTGGGAGTGGTTAGGGTGGCTGAACGCACACAAGGAGAAGTAGTCTGACCATCTGCTGGCTTTCTACTACTGGAGAGCTGCTTGTCGCTTGTCATTGTTTTAAGAGCTGGGAGCAAGTTAAAGTGTCTCTCCCGGGACTTCAAATTGTCTTCCGAGAAGATCACGTCTCGTCTCCCTGTCTCCCTCCCCAAGGTTTTTTTTCATAATAGAGAGACAGATGCTCCACACAATTAAAATTGCTGTGGTACAGCCAGGACTGCCAGCTAGAGAGAGTGCCTCCAGTTCAGTCCACCTTACCCGACCCCTTGACAAAAATAACCATCAAATCTCAAAATCAGGGCTTGCACAGAAATCAATACTAGACCTGTCCTTCCCTATGGATCATAGCTACGTCCAAATTCCATTCTCTTAGAAAAAGTTATTTGCCTTTATGAACGCTCTACCCACAGCAAGGAGAGCATTCTTTTCATGTCACAGAACAGGAGCACTAACAGATAAAGTCGGACAAAGCACCTCACTCGATTTTGGGGAATCACGACTCTTTGTCACACCCACAGAAATACCATCTTGCACCCCATGGGTGGGCACCTCAGGTTGGGAGCCCCTGTTTCAGCATATAAGAGCAAACCCCAAATAAAAACTTACAAATCCATGGCAAAAAAACTGTATGTACATGGTGAAAATGCAAGGGATGTGAACCCATGACAATGAATGGGTAAATCCCCCAAATAATGGAAACCTTACTTCTAAGTAAGCTGCACAAAAGACTCAGACACTGACCATGCTAGAATTCGGGTGCAGCTTCCAAAAATCGCTGAAGCAGTATCCCTGGCTGCTGCACCACCTTGTTACCCCAAGGCGTATGATCTTCTTAAACATTTTAAATTTAAGCATGCACCTAAAATCATGGGTAATAATCATGTTAATAACAAAAAAAAAAATGAAATTATTAGAGAACATAATAGAAACTGTACCAAAGAACTCATTTTGTTATTAGAGTTGCAATCAATCAACTATTCTGTATTTCAGATAAGGCCATTCACAGCATGCACAGTCATAAAGCAATTTACTGAACAAATAACATTATATTATAATAGCAACTTCAAAAACACAGGAGTATAATAAAATCAAATATTATACTAGCAGTGGACGTCAAAACAAGTATTCAGAACTGACAAATAGAAAAAGGAAGAAATACTCGTTTAGATCTAAGTCTCTTTTCTGCAAAGGAGGGAAATATTTACTTTAGAAACATGCAGGATGCTACAAGGAGGTGTAGGATCTTACATATTCTTATCAGAACCTTCTGTCCTTTTTACATCAGCTTGTCACCAGAACACAGATTCAGTGGGAAGGAAGATCAGCGTGGTAGACCAACAGCCTGACAAACATCTGTCACCTAGACCTGTCTTACTTGACACCAGCCAGGTCACTCATTAACAGTGTTCGGGGCTATTTTATATTTTTTAATATTCTGTTCATCACCATTTCACACTGCAAAGCAGTATTATAATGCAAATGAAATTCAGATTTTGAGTCTGCTCTGTTGAACTGAAAAGGTAAACATTTGCATAATAACGCTCACAGGCAGGCCTATACACCACAGCATTATTTCATTAACCTGAGCCATCAAGCAAAACAACATTATATCAGCTCTAATCAGCATCCTATTATGAATGTGAAATCTTTTCTGTTGCTTGATGCAGGCTGTTTAATTCCTTATGGTAATTAAGTTAGTGGAATACATTGTGCAAACCGGGAACTATTTAATGCTGTTTATGAAAAATAAAAGTGAAAAAGAAAAAAAATCAATGAAAGACAAATGTGTTTGATTGTGGTGTTTAAACGGGGCCATTGTGTGCTTGTATGTTTATTTGTTTATACATACTTCCATGCAGATTAACAAGAAGCATTTCTGCATTAAGGGCACGGGGGGCATGCTCCCACTAGATATTGTACAAAATAAACAACAAACTTTCCTCAGTGATTTGAGTTATCATTAAAATGTTTATAATAACCCTCAAATGTATCAATTTTTTATCATATGATCAGTATAATTTCCTATATGGAATTTTTTTTTTTTTAGTATGTGAAGTTGTGCTCATGCTGGGTACTGCACACCTGTTTCCAGCTGACAGCTGAGCTCCATTGGCCCTACGGTGTTTTAGTTTTACCCTTGGATGTGTGTGCACATGTGCATCCTGAACTTTCTAGTTTAGTGATGGACCTTGAAGGCTATAACCCTTTCCTTTGGCTTCACTAAATTAGCAAAGATCTACAAAAAGTCTAGTAGTATTTGCCACCATAAAGAAAGGCAACATCATTTGCAAAAAAATAATAATAAAGCAGATCACTATTAGGGATGTATCAACCACAAGACATTAACTGATTGGAATGGCTGAAAACATTAAATATGTAAAAGCCATCAAGGTAGCCTTACATCTGCTCCTTCCCCTTTGTGGAAAAGAAACATGCAGTGTTATGCCCCTGTTTCAAAAAAGCCTGGTGTCGTTGTGCAGAAAGAACTGATATGTAAGCAGACAGTTGTTTATTCACTCTTTTGTCAAGTAAACAAGTAGTTAGCACTGCTACAGGACAGCTTGAGAGTCTTTTGTTTTTGTTGTGCAATGTTAGAAGTCTAATGTTATTTTCATGTTATTGTGGCTTATCCTCATTTGATTTGGTTCTTAATTGAGGTGTTGTTGTTTTTAAAGCAGATTACAGTTCATAGGCAATGTATTTTCGAAGGTAAGTCTCAATTTACTTAAGGTTTAAATCTACAGGTATATTGCTATATTTTGTCAGATGGTAGAGTAATGATCTGATGCCAACTGAAACAGACCTGGCACTCATATCCTATTTTTTTTTTTTGTGACATAGAAAATGTGTGAGCTTACATGTCTTCCTAGCAAAAAAGGGACAAATATTATTCATTGGATATGTTCATGTTAATGTTAGCGAACTCAAAAATGACAAAAAATACAATTGTTGAGGTACAACCAGGAAAATTCCTAAAAGACTGTGAGCTAGATAGTTTATCAATGTATATAAATTCTGCCAAATTGGTCTGTTAACACATGAAATGTAATTTATAGTTAAATAAATATATGGTCGGAGGTGGGGGAGAGTTTGGAGCTAGAAGGTACATCTATGCAAAAGAGATGGGCATCCAAAAGGACACACTATGGTAATAAAGCGATTAAAAACTAATAAGATGTTGGGTTTCATAGCACATTGAAGGGAGAACAAGTCAAGTGAGGCCAAGTTAAATTATTGGACTTGTGAGGCTTCAACTGGATCTCTGAATGCAGATTTTGTTTCCATTTTTGGTGGGATATAGCAGACAATCTGGAAAACTGCTTCTAGACTACTAGGAAATAGAGAATAAGAAGTTACATGATAGAGTTATGGAGTAAGTATAGTTCATGACGGCTGTTATGTTAAAAATCATTTCATTAAGAAAATGGTGACACAGATTAAAACTTGTTAAAATATTTTTCACTGATATGGTAAGACATATTTTTATTACACCAGCAGCTGTGGATGCTTGAAATAACTTACCAACTAATGTAGTTGCATATGGCACGTTAAAACCCTTCCAATATTAATAGAATTTTAGAAATATTAGATGAATATAAAATGAAAAGCTGTGTTGAGCAGAATGGGTTGTTCTGTTATGTTTTGTTATGTTTTCATCCATTATTATTACATTATAAGAACTTGTCCACAGACATATTGAACAATCAGATTTACACTCCTATGTCTGTGTGGGCTTTCCCTGGGTTTTGCATTTTCTTCCCACAGCCCAAAATCATGCAGGATTGGCTGATTTGTGACTTTTAATTGCCCAATGAGAATCACCCAACCATGGCTGTGTGGTTGAAAGTACCCTGCAATGACCTGGTACCAAGGTTATTATAGTTAACGAAAACTAAAATCAAAACTGAAACTATTATTAATAAAACATCTTTGTAAACTAAAATAAAATACTTAACAAATAAATATAAAACTAAATGAAAGTATTAAAGTAGCTGAAAGACTAACTGAAATAAAATAATAATTTACTAAAAATAATTTTAGTTTTTGTCTTTAAATGAATATTCTGCCGTTAGTCTTTAGCCCTTGTAACTTTTAACTCTAAAACAGAAACTTATCCCTTATGAGCCACCCACATCTATTTATATATTGAATGGCGGCTGATGCTTGAAGGCGGGTCTTTACACAGCATTGCACGTAAAGCCTGTGGAACAGAAAGTGATTTGCGTGCTGCCTTTCTTTGCACTTCTTTTATATCAAGATGTAATTCAAATGCCTGAAATCAGGATGTGCCAGCCAACAAAACCTTTACCGTATAGACAGAAAAATCACGAGTGAGTAACATTTCATTTTACTTCTCAGGTGGCTGCGTTTTGTTGACAATAACTCACCTGCCACTTCCCACAGGAGAAATCCTTTCTTTCATCGTACAAGATCAGAATATTTTTGCTGACCTGATCTGAGCTGGCATCATCTCCACTGAACTTACAGGTAGGTAGGCGAAGAGAGTCTGCCAACTGGTTAAACACTAAACATACTGATGTGTTTTTGTATTTATTCTATTAATTTATCTTTTTTTTTTGTTTATATTCACAGCTCAAAATACCTGATATTGTTAAAATAATCCAGTAGCAGAATTATGTTTTAAAAAATCTGTCCCCCCTTTTTCAATTTTTCTGTCTCTCTCAAAATAGATAGTTGAAATATCGTATTCTTTTTGTTCTTAACATCAGCCAAATCACACATATTGCATACCAGGGATTTTTCCTGACTTTAATCCAGACCTGCTGGGGTAGGCTCAAGGTTTCTGTGATCCTGCTCTGGATAAACAGGTTTAGATCATGTTGTGTATACTGCTACTAATCTCAGATGCTGTCTCTGTCATTATGTGCCCGTCCATGCACCTATTACCTGCTCTTTCTCTGCTCATTAAGGGTTTACTGTTCTTATGGTGGGCTATTCAAGTCTCACTGCTCCTAACCTTCACACTACATGCTTGTTTTTCTTTGTTTCCCTCCATACAGCTAGGTGGGGTCTGCACACTCATTCAAACCTAAGAGTCATTTTCTTCCTAAGCCCCCATGATTTTCATAATCATACCAGTCAGAACATGGTAGAATCTGTTATCTGATTTTTGATATCTTTTCAGGCCTGCAGGTGGCAAAATTCTGTCTTTAAACTGAAGTGCCTGAGACAGAATCAGAGATCGATATGGCAGGTAGAAAATAACAAAGCCCAGTATGGGAGATTTTTGAATGCAATATTGAAGGCATTCAGTATAAGCTCATTGTCTTGGAGCAGGATATGTGGTGTGCTGTAGACATTTTGAGTAAAAAATCCTCAAACCTTGAAATTCACCTAAATTTCATTACAAATTGGTCCATTCTGGGCAATAAAAGGAAAAGATGAAAAGTGTCAACGGTCAGCACACATTTGTTCAGCACAAATGACACAGAAAATATTTTAAAAATTTTTACATTTTCTGCGGTGGGCTGGCGCCTTGCCCAGGGATTTGTTCCTGCCTTGTGTCCTGTGTTGGCTGAGATTGGCTCCGGCAGACCTCCATAACCCTGTATTAGGATATAGCGGGTTGGCCAATGACTGACTGTATAAAATTGTTCATATTCAGTATCTCATTTTGTTTATGTTTGTTTTTAATCAGACAAAAACAAAACCAGATAGTAAATCATGTGGTGTAGTCAGCTTCTGCAAACATTAAACTCATAATATTTCCACATCCGTTAAGTGTACAGATCTGATTGCAACACAAAACTAAACTCCATAGTACCCCCATGCTGTAATTACTAAAACTAAAACTGAAACAAATAGATATAATAATAAAATGGAAATAAAATTATACAATAAAGGAAAACTAAAACTAAACTAAATTTCCAAGTAAGGTCTGAAACTATAATAACCTTACCTGGTACCCCATCCAAAATGCAGCTGCTATAGTATTTGTTTGCTCTTAACCTTGAAAAAGTGGGTTTGGAAAGTGGAAACATCAATGGATTAACACTAGAATTACCAGAGCCTACGAAAAAACTCGTAATTCCGTCCCAATTTAAACTGCTTCTTAAATCCCTTCACACCTCTCCGCCAGCGTCCTTTGTCTTCTAAATGTGCTGATAAAGAGAAGCTGGGAGCAGCCGGCTATTCCATCCCCCCACCAATTTAGAACGTGCACGAACTTCTCTCAGCTCATGCCTTGATTGAGTATCTGGGAGTGAAGTGGAGTTTTAGAGTGGAAATAATAGATCGTTGTTTGGAACACACGCATTTCATGTCTGTTCCGTTTCTACAGTAATCTGTGTCAACACATTGTTAAAACAGAAACGTTTTTTTATATTCTAGTAGTAGATGACAAAATGTAGGAATAAACTATATAGTGTATGAAGCCTGAAGTCCAAATAGCAAAGAAACATTTTCACAAGAATAACACAATTGCGCTTTTATTCAAAAATATAACTGCAGAAACAAAAGCCGCCTTAACATGCGACATTGACAGCAGTTTATTGTAACTGCCTCTGTGGTTCAATAGACTCAGCCCCTGCTTGGGAATCAAGAGGTCACGAGTTCGATCCTGCCCTCCGTTGTGAGAAGTAACCTGCTCTTAGTCTTACTGTTTTAGAATAAAAGCAAACATTTGATTTCAGTCTGTAACAGACGGTGCAATTTATGATCCTTGTAAAGGTTAGCTTTTTTTTTTAATTCACTTTTCATTCTCTCAGTCGCCTTCAGAATCAATCCATACAACCCCATCTGACACGGCTGTTTTCACTAAAGACGCTTATAGCTCTGCAGTGTACCAAGATGCAAACTAACGTCAAATTCAAGTGTACCTTTTCCTGTAAGAAGCAATGTACACACTCTCTCTATGCTGTGGTCTCTATTACACACCGCCCAAACTTACTGCTCTTTACTATTCTCTCCTCTGCATGCCCCAGAGTACAAAAGAAACAGAATACAGACGCTATAGCTCTGCTTGTACCACGATGCATACTAACGCACCCCATACCCCCAGGTTCTGACACACAGACGCTGGCTAAGCTGCCTTCTTCTTATCTCACCGTCACTTGATTTTCTTTTTATTCAGTTTTATTGAGTGTTCCTGCCAGTCCCCGCATGTTGCTGTATGCTGGATATTTTCACATGTATTGTCTCTTTCTTTCAGGTGTGTAATAGAAAGCACAGCATAGAGAGAAGTGTGTACATTGCTTCTTACATGAAAAGGTGCACTTGAATTTGACGTTAGTTTGCATCTTGGTACACTGCAGAGCTATAGCGCGTCTTTAGTGAAAACAGCCGTGTCAGATGGGGTTGTATGGATTGATTCTGAACGCGACTGAGAGAATGAAACGTGAATTAAAAAAAAAGCTAACCTTTACAAGGATCATAATTGCACCGCCTGTTACAGACTAAAATCAAATGTTTGCTTTTATTCTAAAACAGTAAGACTAAGAGCAGGTTACTTCTCACAACGGAGGGGCGAGGATCAACTCGTGACCTCTTGATTCCCAAGCAGGGTCTGAGTCTATTGAACCACAGAGGCAGTTACAATAAACTGCTGTCAATGTCGCATGTTAAGGCGGCTTTTTGTTTCTGCAGTTATATTTTTGAATAAAAGCGCAATTGTTGTGTTATATTTGTATCTTTTGTGAAAATGTTTCTTTGCTATTTGGACTTCAGGCTTCATACACTATATAGTTTATGCCTACATTTTGTCATCTACTACTAGAATATAAAAAACGTTTCTGTTTTAACAATGTGTTGACACAGATTACTGTAGAAACGGAACAGACATGAAATGCGTGTGTTCCAAACAACGATCTATTATTTCCACTCTAAAACTCCACTTCACTCCCAGATACTCAATCAAGGCATGAGCTGAGAGAAGTTCGTGCACGTTCTAAATTGGTGGGGGGATGGAATAGCCGGCTGCTCCCAGCTTCTCTTTATCAGCACATTTAGAAGACAAAGGACGCTGGCGGAGAGGTGTGAAGGGATTTAAGAAGCAGTTTAAATTGGGACGGAATTACGAGTTTTTTCGTAGGCTCTGGTAATTCTAGTGTTAATCAGATGGCACTGTGGTATAGTCAGTGCCTTTTAGATCCCATTTCAGTTGATTGCAAGTAGCTGCCTTTTTTGACTATTTTCTTTAAGCACTTTTGCAAGATTTTAGGTTGATTGAGGACACAAAGCTTGCCAGGACACACTTTACTCTTCTTTAGATTGACAAGAGAGAAGGAAGAAAGGTCTGTGTTTTGGATATGGTGCTTTGTGTACTGTGCTCTGTATTGGGGAGTGAAGAAAAAGTGCCTCCCCGCTTGAAACAAATGTATGTGCTACACAGAACTTGTGTCTCGTGTCTGTCTGTGTCGGATAGGGTGGCTGGTATGCCCCCTGGTGGTCCACACCTGGTTAACCCTGAATTTATTGATTCAGGATTTGTTTAATTAAAGACGTTCCATAATAGCCCTTCCATTCATAAACTAGCTTTTGCAAGAACTAGGATTAAGGTAACAGAGACTGTGAAATATTTAAATGACTTTTTCTTGTATTCAGAGGAACACAAGAAGGGGAAGAGTTTCCATATTGAAGCTCAAGCCAATCTGTCCTTTCCCCAGAGAAAAGGAAACCATTCTCTTGAATGACTGAGCTCTTAAGGCCCAATTTTAGTTACATGCAGCTGTCTAACGGTAAAGAGCTTCTCTACATCACTTCTGGGAATCCATCAGCCCAAGAGGTAGGTGGATCAGGAGGAAAGAGAGTGAAAGAGAAAGAGGTTAAAGAAGGCAGGAACATCCTTGCAAGTGACAAGAAAAAGTAACAGTAACTCACTGAAACCCCCGTATCTTGTAGGCAGTATTTTTGAATTTTAGATGATGTAAAAGATTAAAACTTTCCTATTAGTGATTCATGTTGCATTGCTGAAAAAGTTGCATTACAGGGTAAATTACTGTCTTACGTAATGTAAGACGTGGCTTGAATGGCTAAGAAACAGATTATACTGTATTTCTGCATATATTCCTTTTTATCAGCTACCGCCACAGAGGATTTCCAGATGAATTAATCATCTTTCTTAAGAGGTCATGTTTTGTATACATCAGACGGGAGCTGTGCAGACAGCAACAAAGCTCTCTGAGAGATTGAGAATGCTAATCCTGAAGTGCCATTCTAACATTTGGTGGATGGTGAGGGGGATAAAGGGAGGGATAAAGGAGCAACCATTTTGTGCAGTTTGCTGAGTACATCACAAAGTATGATATTTACAGGTAGTAGTGAATTTTAGAGAGTTAATTTACAAAATAAGATTTTGTAAGCTTCCTACAAAGATCCTCACTTAAGGTTTCAGAATGCAGTCAGTGATGTTGCTTAGTGAACAGAATGACCTTAAAGGTTCTCTTTTTTTTATAAAAGAGGTATGTGGGGCTAATAAATTACAAAGTGGCTTGTATAGATGTGTGGAAATTAAATACTACAGGCAAAATACTAGAAGACAGTGTTGATTGGTATGTGGTAAAAGGGTATTGTAAATAGATTATATCACACTAAGTAAACTGGGATCTCGTTCCAGAGGCTTTTGCTTCTATCATGAAATGCCCCTACTGGGCCATCTGGTTTCCCATTCCACACAGAGAACAGAAACCATCTATCTTTGTCTGTTGAGTGAACGGAGAATTCTATTAGCTGAAGTAATTACCACGTTGGTGTCTTTTCTGCAGAGCAGACTAGCTCCACTTGAGCTCTGTCACATGCATATAACAAGAGATTTGAACTTGAGCCCAAATTAGAAGTCCACCAGTCATGGTAAAGTGTTAGTCAAAGCACCAGATACTACAATGATTTCAGTTTTATTTCACTTTTTGCCAGTATCCTTTGAAATGAAGAGAGCTTTCCCCTTCACAAAAGATTTTTTTATTAATTTATGGTAAGATTTGATAATTTTGTCAATTATCATATTAAACACAACCTCCTTAAAACAACAATTCAGTGCCAGTTCAAGGCATATTTTTATGTTGGGAAATGTATTTTTTCAATTGTGAACTATCTCTTATTAAAGTGTACTTAATGATTATTCAGTAATTACCTGCTAACTACAGTAACAAGGTAAAACTACTGTACACTAACTGTGTAAATGGCGTAGTTATGAAAGTAAGTATGCAATCCAACCATGGAAGAATAGTGAGAAATGTGTACTGACCTATACTTCTATTATAGTTACACAATACATTCACACTAGTAAGAACTAGTTACTCTGTACTTAAGCACTAAGTAATTACAGTGCAAGTACCCTGTAGTAGGAGACACATTATAAATTGTGGCCAATGTATGAAACAATTTAAATTGTTTTTCCTTTGATAGTATACCTACTTTCCAATGACAGTTGTGTTGTCTTGAATGCAGAACTCTATGGTTGTACATGTACCTGAAGAGAGTAAAAAGGATAGTCCACTAATTTCATTTACATTTAGTAATATAAAGAAAATGCAATAATTAAATTCTACAGTATCATTTACACCACTTAAGCTATATTCAACCTAAAAATTGCATATATATTTTTAATATATTACTTACCACATGAACTTTGTAGTGAAGGTTGAGAACATATTTTTTTACTTTTGTCCAATGTTGGTAGATGATGTAAAAGGGAGAAGATAGTTTCAATACCAGCTATTAAAGCAAAACACAAAAAAAAATGCTGAGCTGTGCAACAATTATATTAACAGTTATATAAATAAAACAAACAGGCAGGCATATTGCAGAGAGGTCTTAAAAGTACTTAAATTACAAACAGTTGCATGTCCTTGTTTCAGTTTCAAGGAAAAAAATCAGAGGTAAAAAGGAGAAGTTCATCTCTTTATACTAATTAATCCCGAGGTGCTCAATCATGTGACGAGGACTAAGACATGTCTCTGCAGCTTCAGTCTTTGTGGAACATGTGAAGAAGGCAGCCACAAAGTAGAACAGCTTACATGTTTTGAGATCAATTGTCCCTTCTTCATGGCAAAACAATGCTTAGCAAAAAAACATATACAAACAGAAAAAATATTAAAAAAAGAATGCTTATTTAGTCTAAAATATTGAATAATAGTTACAAGAAAATTTTTATTTTTAAATCAGTCAGCTATTTTCCAACACGCTATATCCTAACACAGGGTCACAGGGGTCTGCTGGAGCCAATCCTAGCCAACACAGGGTGCAAGGAAGGAACAAACCCCAGGCAGGGCGCCAGCCCACCTCAGGGCACACAAACACACACACCAAGCACACACTAGGGACAATTCAGGATCGCCAGTGCACCATAACCTGCATGTCTTTGGACTGTGGGAGGAAACCGGAGCTTTTTCTTAAGTGTATCTTAATGTTGTTATTATTCATTCCCTTCTTGTGGAAAAATAAGGATCACTGGAAATATTGCAAACCAGTGGACTGTATAAACACATATAAATAACTAAAACAGTTAAGAACCAATAGTCTGTATCAGTAAAAAAACTAACACAGAGAAAAGAGGCAGTAGTAGTATACAAAAACACAGGACTAGCAGAAAACCAGACAAGATGTGCTGTGAACAACATCAGTATACACTAACCTTCAGTTGCTTTTTTAAATTTTTTTATGGGTAGCAGGCTAATTCATTGGTCTCCTTAAGATCTTGGAGTGATAACATTATATATTTAAAGGTCTCAGCTCCTTCAGTTTGTAATAAGCGATTGTCAAAGTCTCCACCCTTAATGTAGGGCATAACTATTTTCAACACTGAATCTGGATGCAGAGTAGCACCAGTACGAATATCGCTTTTATGGTCTGCCATGATGCTATTTTTGACACGTCATAAATGTTTTTCCAATGTAAAGGAGTGGGCAGGGGCAAACCAATACACATAACACCCCTTTACTGTTACAATCAGATTGGTGGCAAACACAGACTTCTGTTCTAATGGAAACATTTATTTTACTACATTATTGCCCTGCATGAAAACATTTTTTCTTGGCCATCACTACAAACATATAAAAAAAAATTTGAATGTAATACCCCTTTTAAAGACCACTAAGGAGTGATGGTTTCATTTATTAAAGAAATATCACATCATTTGTATATATAAACAAAGACTTTCTTTGTACAGATGTATTGTGATTTTATATAAATAAAATTTCATAAATGAGAAGCTGATCCAGTTTCTCATGTTGAACATATCATCCATCCATCTCATAAGGAAGGCTGATATGTGTCAATTAAGGGAGAGTAAAGCAAACCCCCCAACAAGCATTGGAATCAAAGTAGAGACCAAGCCTGGGATTGTTGCCACTGATGTACTTACCCTTATCGGTACAGTATTAACTTATTTAGATGGTACATATTTGTCATGTAGAAGGAAACCCTGGTGGAAAATTGAAAAATTCACATAGTAACAATGTTGGGAATCAAACCCAGGACCCCGGAGCTGTGAAACAGCAGTGCTAAACACATTACCTTTGTGTCACTCTAATTTCCCAAGGTATAAATTAAAATTACAAACTATAAGGTAAATAATAACAAGAAAAGAATCATGAAGAATTCAAGAGCATGCTCATATTAATGCCTGCCTTGTTCATCAAACACAAACCTCTCAAAGGATCTGCACTGCTTAGCCTCATCAAAACTACAAAGATAAACATTTAAGGATGTCAGCTATTAAACAGTCTTAATGAAAAAGAGTTTACTTAAGATGTTTTTCTGAAAAAAAACATTAAAGCATTGACTGTTGCTGTGTTTAATTAACTAATTAAACTAAGACAGTCAATTTAAAATATGACCATACAGTATATTAAATATATTTCTTGATTCAAAGGTGTAAATGATTAATAGCTTGAAGATTAACAAAAACATTGTTTGGTATTTTTGAGTGCCAAATGTTAAACAAGACAGTCACAGGGTTCATTTGATGTGACTTAAGAAGTATAATGAATAAATGCATGTCCTAGACAGAACAGAATATGGCAAAGTAAGGTCAAATGTAGTTATGGAGTCATATGGCTTATATTTTGAGAAATAGACTGGTTCATGTTGAAAGAGGACATCCTTACATTTAGCTGTCAATTGACATTATCAGCATATTTATGTCTATGACCAAAGGCTGATGAGGCCTTTCTGGGGGCAGGCAAGTTTGTCAGATTGCAATTTCAAGAAAATGCAATGGCTGCAGCATTAGCATAAGGCACATATCCAAGGGCAGAAGGTGCACTTATATTAGCCTGAGTGTGTTTGTGCTGCTGGGCTTGTGGCAAATTACAGGATATAGGAATGACTCTGATAAAAATATATCAGTAAGTCTTAGAATTAGGATCCATGGTTTACACATTTCAAATAACCATTTGACTCTCCTTTATATTCTGTCCTCAAAATGAATGTCTTCTCAAATAGAATATTGCCTTGCAATCAGGTTAATGTAAGCTCTCTCAACCCTGTGTGTCTGAGTCACTTGGAATAAAAATGACAGTTTAGTCTGCGTGTTTGAGTATATTGCATGGGAGTTTTTCTAGTTTATAGATCTGCCAAGGAGGACAGCACATTACCCAATATTGAGTAAAACTTAGTGAATGCACTTGCACTTACACTGATGATGTCAAATTACATGACTAAAAATTGTAGGTGCTAATGGATTATACAACTGCTTCACAATTTTTCAGTGCAGTCTGAAAGTATCAAGAGCTTGTAATATTTTGGCAGCCAATTAATGTCCTTCCCGGTTGCCCTAGTGGCTATACAAATGTTTTCCAGGTATTGTGACTTCAGCCTCAAACTCTGCACATTTTTTTTTCCTTTTTCCATTCTGTTGTGGTACAGCAGACTTGAGACAGCAGAGTATCTATTCTGCTCATGTGGACTAAAATCTCTGCTTTCCTTCCTTCCTTGTGTGCACTATACTCCTGACTAAACGTTCATTGGTCAGCTCTCGCACACCTAAGGTCCCACAACTACAACTTAACACAAAGCCTGATTTTGTTAGGGTGAGCCGCTAGCCAGTAAGACACTGGATATGTCAAAATACACAGCCGATGGTCACAGGAGCATGCTGCAACTGCCCACAACTTGCTAAGAATATGTAAGTGAAGACTATGGCCAAAAACAATTGATGAAATGGTGAGAATTGTAATGCTAATAAAGTTCCTATGTTTGAATGTTTGTAAAAAGGTGGGGAATGTGATTCTTTTGTAATAGATAGTTTTCATTACTAGGCTGTCTGGCGTACAGCAACAGAATTATTTTATGAGAAAATACACAATTAGGCACAGTAAGTGTGATGTTGTCCACGCTCACACACACACACACACACACATAAAAACTCTTGCAGTGTGTGTGTAAAATGCTTATTCTATTTGTATAGTTAGTGTGGTATTTTCAATACATTTTCCAAAAGTAACAAAAAAAAAAAACACATTTATTGTTTCTCTTCTGTTTTTCATCTCTTTGCCATCCGAATGCTCTTAAGGTTTTGTATTTCAGTCTCAGCTTTTAAATCCCAGCTGAAGACTCACTGCTTCAGTTTAGCATATCCTGACTAGAGCTGCTGATTAACTGTGTAGACTGCATCTCTGTTGTTAGTCATTAGCACTAAAACATAAGTAACATGATCGTTATAATTTGTTACTAACCCTCACCTATTCTGTTTCTCTTCTTGGTACTTAAATGTGGCACTTGGTGCAACGGCCCACCTGCCAAGTTGTTTTGCCTGCCCAAGGTAAATTCATCCCTGGTGGAGGATCGCAGGAATCGTCGGGTAAATGGGTCTTTTCATTGGATTGGCTGGCCCAGCACTGTCTCAGCTGTAGCTGTGGTCTCCAGAACACTAAACAAATCCAAATCATATTATGTTATATCATCTACTGTTAAATTGTGTTCCGCACTTGTAATATTTTTATTTTTATATTGTATTGAGGATTACTTGTGTTCTGTTCTGTGTACTGTATTGTATTGACCCCCTTCTATTTGACAACCACTGCACGCCCAACCTACCTGGAAAGGGGTCTCTCTTTGAACTGCCTTTCCCAAGGTTTCACCCATTTTTCCCCTACAAGGGTTTTTTGGAAGTTTTTCCTTGTCTTCTTAGAGAGTCAAGGCTGGGGGGCTGTCAAGAGGCAGGGCCTATTAAAGCCCATTGCGGCACTTCTTGTGTGATTTTGGCCTATACAAAAATAAATTGTCATCCTTTTATGTGAAACCTATCTGCTGAGTGTTGAACAGGCCTGTTACCTGCACTCAGGTATGAATAGCCAATGTGAGAATGACCCACTCCTGCTGCTGCACATATTCAACACAGAAAGGCATCTGGTCCTCTTATTGTCGCTTTTTGTTTTAACAATTAGTAAAAATAAAAATGTTTTAGCTATAATTGACATTCTGATTGAATTTGCTGAACTGTTTTGACAACTTTACATTCTTGACACCTTGTTGGAAATTTTTTAGTGTTGAAACAGCTTCATCGCAATTGCCTTGAATTTAAATGTTCAAAACTACTGTTTACAGTTTGTGCATTTTAGAGCAATACATAAGATGCATCCTGACCCAACTTCCACTTGTATATTATTGTAGCTGAATTTGAGCTTAAAGTAAAATATAAACACTTTGCAATCACTGCATGTAAATTTGATGAAATTCGCACAAATGTCAGAATACGGCAGAATTACAAAAGTTCTTCAGTTTGTCTCCAGAACACAGTGGGGCTATCATTTTATTCATGAAATCCATAAATTCTCTGACAGAAATGTCAATTCCCTGTTTATATTTTCTCTTTAAAGTAAATTGTTAAAAGTGGACAGAGATATCATGAGTTCCTTGTCCACAATGTGATCCAATCTGTAATCGTCATAAACAAAACCTGAAGGAACTTCAGCAGATAACAGACAGACAGGCGTATTGATTCTGACCTGGATAGTGTATGTCAGTGGGAAATGCTGAAGAAACTAGAAAATACCTCAGGGGTTGACAGCTACCAATTATATGCAACACTTGCCTTCTGTAAGTTGGGAAAATTAGGTATTTAAAAACCCACACAAACTATTCCAAGAATTCTTTCTCCCTACTAGTGTTATGTGGCTTTTTAGCCAGAAATACCACCTAAGGCAAAGCCTCAGAAGTATAAAGTTAATCGAACGTTTATAAGCATGATCTTTAAACACTTGAAACATAAAAAGTGTCTACAGAAAAACAGGCCATAGCTTGCTATTTCCTATTCTTCAAAGGTTAGAAAAATCTCATCATGTTGTGAATTGAACACCCCAAGGTTGCTACACTGTCAGCTACTCTACTTGCTAACCTGTTTCATGAATTCTCAGTTCTCTGTGTGAAGAAATAATTTGTAGCATTTCAGCAAAATTTTCTCTAATGAGCTTCTGTGTCCCAGTTTCCATGCTGATTAACACACTTTAAACTGACAGCTGGCATCAACTCGATTAGCTCTCTTAATAATGCTAGTAATTCCAATCAAGTCACCTCTTAATCCTCACTTGCTTAAACTAAAATCAGCGAGCACTTCTATCTTTCTTCAAACCTCATAACCCACAGCTGATTGTGCAATTATATTTTAACATTTTTGTTATTTATCTGTAAGTCATTATTTACATTAAAGTTCATATCAACATTAACTGGCCAAATCTGAATTTTGTTTAGGCCCATCTGCACAGTATTTATTAACCCAGGGGTATCAGCTAATCTGCTTAGTTTTGTGCTATCTAAAATTTCAAGCAAGTTTTTAATTACTTAATTATCTACAGTAAATATATTTTAAAAACCTACATGTGCAAAATCACACTTTTGTCCTCATCTCCTCAATGTCCCTTGCAAAATAAAATGCTATTTTCCTGTTCATAAACAAAGTCTGACCTCATCTCCATGTTATATACTGAATCCATAACTCTTTTTTAATATGCTTTTAGTGAAGAAGACCCTACCAAAGGCCAAAGAAAGCAGACTCTTACACTACTCTCTAAAAGGGTTTATTATTATTATGCAATATACACTCTATTTGTATGAAATCTCTTTATATACAGTAGATAAAGGCATAGGACTGTGTTCTCTCTGTTTAACCCGCTGTGAATATTCATTCTCTTTGATTTTTCTTTCCAATTGGCTCAGGATTAACAGCCAACAGCACCATATGAAAACATTTTTTTAGCCAAATAATGGTTTGTTGTATTATTTATCATGCTCTCTTCCAACTCTATTGTCATTAGTTTGTATAACAATAAGGGTGATTTATGTTCTGTTCACACCTAACTGACACCAATGAGCAATTTTCAACTGATTTAATCCCTAATTGAATAGTTTTGTTGCTTCCTCATACAACTGTAGCATACAGTATTTATAAAGCACATTATCCTTTATCGTAATCCATTTTTAACTCTAAAAACAAACCATCTTGTGTTTTAGAGGTAAATGTTGTTTAGGCTTAGTGATTTTTTTTTTTACTTTTATAATTTGTATTTTCAGTAGCTCTTTTTTAGTATACAGTAATCCCTCCTCGATCGCGGGGGTTGCGTTCCAGAACTCCAGAACAGATAGATGAAAACCCGCGAAGTAGAAACCATATGTTTGTATGGTTATTTTTATATATTTTAAGCCCTTATAAACTCTCCCACACTGTTAACATTATTAGAGCCCTCTAGACATGAAATTACACCCTTTAGTCAAAAGTTTAAACTGTGCTCCATGACAAGACAGAGATGACAGTTCTTTCTCACAATTAAAAGAATGCAAACATATCTTCTCTTCAAAGGAGTGCGCGCATCAGGAGCAGAGAATTTCAGAGAGAGAGAGAACGCTCGCTAAGAAAAGCAAACAATCAAAAAATCAATCAGTTTTAGTTAATATGTAATACATGCTCTGATTGGGTAGCTTCTAAGCCATCCTCCTATAGCGTCCCTTGTATGAAATCAACTGGGCAAACAAACTGAGGAAGCATGTACCATATATTAAAAGACCCATTGATCGCAGAAATCCGCGAACCAGCGAAAAATCCGTGATATATATTTAGATATGCTTACATTTAAAATCCACGCTAGAGTGAAGCCCCCAAAGTCGAAGTGCGATATAGCGAGGGATTACTGTACACAAATTATTTAATATTTCCTTAACAATTCTTGTCAGTAAAATTTTATACAAATAGCTTTTCAAAGTACCTGCCATTTCCTTTTTATGCAAAAATGTTATACAAATAGCTTTTCAAAGTACCTGCCATTTCCTTTTTATGCATGTTTTGTATTATACGGTATACAGTGATCCCTCACTATATCGCGCATTTGTTAAACACACAGAAAACAAAATAGAAACTGATTAACATAAATGGAAGCCAACAATATCTGTCCAGTAATTAATTGTTACCAATTGCCAACAGAGGATAGGAAAATAAAAACTCCAGTCAGCAAGATTCTTGGAGAAAATAAACTTCTGGGTCCAGAGTCAATTATGTTGGACAAAGTCAAAAGCAAATAAGACACAGAGCAGAAGCACCAAGTGCTACCTCAAGATACTGAGAACAGAGACAGAATAGAATTTTATAACGGTTTATAAACATTGTGGTCATCATATTTTTGTCCAAATAACTAACAAACAGAGATGCAGTATACGCAGCTTATCAAGCAGCTGTAATCAATTCAAGTTTCCTTTTAGTTGATAATTTGGCACACTGAATTAAAAACGAATTATTGATTACATGTATTAATTTTTATTGTACTCTGCTACTTGTTGGGATCTCTGTAATTAAATTAATTCATACTCTATTTTTTTTTTTTAATTTAAGTTAAGTTGATTCTTTACATTGTTCCCTGCATTGAGAAACTCAAAAACCAACTCCCATTTGAACACCTCTATCCTTTTGATTTTTTGTTGGAACCCAAAGAGCTGCACTAAGAGGTGTCTCATTTCTTTTATTAAGAAAACGTAAGTTTTTTATGACTTACATCCCATTTACAATTTGGACTTTCTTCTCTTCTATTATTAGTTATGCAATGAAGCCAGGTTTCTGTTTCTGCTACAAAAATATTGTTAAGTACATGTGTATGAAAGTGTAATGCATTTTTTATAATACTTCTAGTCTTTAGGAAATAAATTATTAGCCAACTACAAATAAAAAAAAAACACAATAAAAAACAAAAAGAATATCCAGCCATGATTTAAATGCTGCGACCAATTAGAGTTTCTCTAATATTGGTAGGTGGATCATTTCAACGTTTGAATTCCATAAAGCTTCCACTTTAGTTTTACTCTTTCCCAGAATTTTGAGGAAGTCTGTATTTCAGGATCACAATGTACAGAGTGAAGAAGAGGCAGCAATTACTTATGCCGGGTAAGAGCTTCTGGCTAAACCATCTACAATTTTGGATCTGAGAATGAGCATTCAAAAATGGTCTCTTAACTGGAAGATAGGTAAAGTGGTTAAAGAAATGGAATTTTATGGTTCTATGCACTGTTCTAGTAAAAATCCTTGCAGCAATGTTTTGAAATATCTGTAGAGTTGTAAGTGAGCATTACAACAGGAAGTTCTGTATCTCATGTAGTAGCTTTCAAGGTCTTGCATCTTAAGAAGCCAGCTTCATTTTATAATATGATTTGGTTGTGAGGACAGATTCAGATGAGATAAAATTGTTAGCTAATGGTATTCAGTATTGCCTTATTATTCACAGAGTTACCAGCAACAAAAAAAACCCACTGATTACCCTTCTTTATCTCAGTAAAGCAGCTAATTAATGATATCATTGAAAAAATATATATTATTTTATTTAAATTGTAAAGAGGGAAGGATGCCATTAGCATACAAATGAAAATTACTTGTCTTTCCAAATTGTATCTCCTAAAGGCAATACACAGAGAAAGTAGACTTGGCCTTAGCGTGGAATCCTGAGAGACCACCTGACTAACTGCAAGCAGAAATGAGGGAGTACTGTCATCATACTGCACTTTTGCAAACTGAGATTTATTTACACGCTAAAGCAGCATATTTAATTTGTACTGCAACATTAATGCATCCAGATTTTATGGTTGCATACTTTTACAAAGGAGGGGAAAGTTGGTATTTGACCATGTTTTGTTTTTTTTTTTTTAATAATTGTATCATAATCATTCCATACAAATCGATCAATTTTTACAAAAAATAGGGTTGAGATTGAAAAACAAGTCGACCCCCATCCCTGAAAGAGGCAGCATGGCCAACGGGGTAAAACTTAAGGCTTGTAAACATACCTAAATTGATGAGTTTAATAGACCAACAGAGATGAATGGAGAAGAAAAAGAAATGAGAAGATAATTGCTTCCTCTGTGCTTTAAGAGCCTATTCTAAAATATTATTGATTAGATTGTGCCAGGTTTTGAAAAAATTCTGTACAGACCCTCTAACTGAATATTTGATTTTTTCAAATGATGATGATGCTCATTGTAATAAGTCTTTATTTTGTTTAGGAATTATGGTGATTAATGCTTGGTGAAAAGTTTGAGGAAGAATTTGATTTGTTTCTAGTTTCTGTAAATGTTGCTAATAGGATGGGGAAGCTAGCTGAGCGGAGAATTGCTTATAAAATTCTGCAGGGTAGCCAACAGGGCCTACTACTTTCCCGCCTTGAAGTGACTTTATGGCATCTAGTAATTCTGATAGCACCAGAGGTTTATCCAGTTCCTCCGCACTAAAAGTATCTATTTGTGGTATCTGTAATGTATCCAGAAATACATTAGATTGTGTGTTGTCTTCTTTAAACTCAGTAGAATATAAGGATTTATAGTAGTCTCTAAATGTGCGCATTATATTTTTATGGTCAGTGATTCATCTACATTCGTGTTGGTCATTACTGGGATTGCATTGCGAACTTCTTGCTTGTGGATTTGTTGAGCTAAAAGCTTATTAGCTTTCTCTCCGTGTTCATAGTAATGATGTCTGGATTTATAAATTAGTTGTTCAGTTTCTTTAGTTGTCAAGAGGTTGAGTTCTGAATGCAGAGCCTGCCTTTTCCTATGTAGAGCCTCGCTTGGAAGCCTGGCATGTTCTTCATCTATTCTAGTAATTTCGCTTTTTAGTTCTGATACTTTCTTGGTTACTAATTTATTCCTGTGGGAGAGATATGAAATAATCTGTCCTTTTAAGAAGGCCTTTAGAGTTTCCCAGAGTATTCCTACAGAAACCTCTGAGGATGTATTTGTCTCTATGCAGAAACTGATTTGTTTGGAAATAAATTCTGTAGAGTACTCGTCTGCTAATAGAAGTGGGTTAAGACGCCATCTGTAAGGTGAGTATGTAGGGCATAGTGACTTTAGCTCCAAGATCAGAGGTGCATGGTCAGAAATAACAATAGCATCATACTTGTAAGATTTAATCGTAGGCAAGAAATTATTATCTATAAAGAAATAATCTATTCTTGAGTAGCAATGATGTACTGGTGAGTAGAAACAATACATGAATGTTCTTGAGTTTGGGTTTAGATACCTCCAGGGGTCTGATAAGTTGTGGTCAGTTATAAACTTTGTAATTATCTTTGCAGTGTTAGATGTCATCCCCGCTGTGACAGGAGTCCTATCTAAGAGTGGATTTAAAGCACAATTAAATTCCCCAGCCATTATAATTTTATGAGTGTTCACATTGGGAATGGATGCAAATACATTTTGTATGAATTCCTTATCATCAACATTAGGTGCATAAACATTTATCAAAATCATTTTACAGTTAAATAACTTGCCCATGACCATCACATATCTCCCTTCAGGATCAGATACTACATCTGATGCTACAAATGGTACTGTTCTATGTATAAGAAATCCCACACCACTAGTTTTCTTTGTAAAACTAGAATGGAACATTTGGCCATTTCAGTCCTTTTGCAGCCAGAACTGATCCTTGCTTAGTAAGTGGGTCTCCTGTAAAAATACTATTTTAGCGTTTAAACCTGTTAGGTGAGAGAGTACTTTCTTTCTCTTTAATTTGTGATTCAGCCCTTTAACATTCCAGCTCAGAAAGTTAACTGTCGCATCATGGAGATATTGATTCTGAATTTTTGATGTCATTTTATAGACTTAACTGGAAGTGAGACAGCTTTAACCTTAATTTCCTGTTTCCCCAAGAGTTATTGCCATACAGCCTATTGTTACGTTGGTAGTTATAATTATAAGGATTAAAAGGATAGATTAGATATAGACTGCTCTCTTTCTCTCCCCCCCTTATCCCCCCACTCCCCCATTTTGCCTCCCCACATGAGGCTGGATCCCACTTCACAAACTCTCGGTCCTCTGACATACCTAGGAACAGAGCACGTTCAAAGCAAAACAAGCCCCCACGCAGCAGCCTTTTAGGAATAAAAGTAGAGATACCTATTGCCAATATAGTCTAAATACTACATGCATCCAGGTTTCATGGTTGCATACTTTTAAAAGGAGGGGAAAGTTGGTATTTGACCATGGTTTTAAAATTTTTAATATGGATTTATATGAAGATAGATAATCAGCTTTCTAGAAGTTTAGGCCACTACCGTTACATTACCATTCCAGCATCATCGATAAAGAAGACATCCTGTAATTGGGACACTTATCATCATATGTCTGTTTCTGTTTCTACTCTGAATAATCATAATGACATAAATAATACTTAGGTGTAAATAGGAAATAGCATTAAAAAAGGAACTATCTGTATATATGCAAAAGAAATGCAATAATTAGTCAAAATATACTAGTACAAATCAATAATAATAATGTATTTCAAAGAAATATACATATACAGGTGTGTATACAGTATATACATACTAGACATTAAGCCCGTTACAATAACGGGCACTAGAACAGTATTGTATTAACATTAGTAGGAACAGTCTATATTAAATGGCAAGGGACCTTGATCACATTCTGTTTGTTGTCTTAATTTTTTTTGTTAAAAATATTTTGCCTTAGTGTAAAACTTTGTAACAATCTGTTATACACAATATCTGAAGAAGATATTTAGGAAAAAGTTTTTATTTTTTTACCTCATGAAAATTTTCAATAAAATTTCATTATAAACAACATTTTTTTGTAAATACTCTGTCTGAGTTTGGCAACAGTTTGCCTTGTTTAGGACCATCTACAACGTTGACAACAACATCTGTAAAACTTCTAACTCTTGATAATGCAACATATAACTGACCGTGGCTGAATACTGGTTCTTGCAAGTAAATGCCAACGTTTTCTAATGTTTGCCCTTGAGCTTTATTAATTGTTATGGCAAAGGCTAATGTAACTGGAAATTGTCGCCTTCTTAAGGTAAAGAGTAACTTAGTAGAGGATGGAGCCAAATCAATACGGGGAATATTCTGATGCTCATTTTCTTTTTCTTCAATCAATCTATTTGCTCATATTTTTCTTTGTCTTTCAGCCTTTCTTTTGTTGATTTTTAATTGCTGAGCTGACCGTTCTTCCAGGAGATGCTGCTTATATACGATTTGAGTGTCTGTGTCTTTTGTCCTACTTGACGTGTCCTTTTTTTGGGTGGCATGTTGTTAGTAGATAGTTAGTTAGTAAACATGCGCGGGGCAGTATGTGTTGGCGTCTCCCCAGCAATGGATTTTATGTGAGTGGCCGCGACTACCCAATTAGCACTCTCCCCATCAATGCTGTCCTTTATTTGCTTATCATGCACGGCTGCGGGTACTCACTGTGTGCCCAGCTTCCAGTGTGTGTGCATCCACGGTGCCGTGCGCATCTCACTGAGCCCCACGCATGCACACTTCACCATGAGACACACACACACACGGACACCTGGACGCACACAGAGGTTTTATTAAAGAGGATATATGTATATATATATAAGGAATATGGTAGTAATCAAGAAAACGATAAAGGTAGCTACATAAAAATGTAGAACAAAATTAATATATGAGACTGAATGTGTGATTCAAACAAATCCAAAATGCAATTGGTACAAGAACAGTTTCAACTGTTTAAAGAAAACAGGTACATTGATGTAAAAATGTATTGAAAAGAAATCATAACATCAGATTTAAACAAATAATAAGAAAGTCAAATTGCTGCAAATGGTCCTTATACAGTATCATCTACCTCGTGTCTTTTGTCAGCTGAAAATCCACAATGCTTTACATAGCGATGGGACAGATAGTTTTTCAACATTATGTTGGTTTCTTATGAGGAAGCAACAGAGACATTTTATTACATATAAATATATATATACAGTATATATAATATCATTTACCTTTGCGTTTTTTAAAAACATTTCATAAAGCTTACAATGAGAGGCTGGGATACTACAGGGTGGTCCAGATCTATTTATACAGATCCAGATCGTCTGGATGACTTTGATTTATGTGGAGACAATTCCAATTCAGCGCGAAGATGATTCTTCATGTTGTCAGTTCGCACACTTCTCGATGGTCCGGGGTTTTTCGGGTGATTTTCTATGTAATAAACTTAATAAGTTATAGGGTAATGAAAATTGTATAATTAGATCTGGACCACCCTATAGAAGCACTGAGCAGATGCTGTAGGTGCAAAATTGCCTTAAGCAGAGAAAAAAATTAGTTACTAGGGATCCTGTAGAGATCAAATGTGATGCTGTTGATCTTTTTATTTATGCATTGTAAGTGATTTAGATACAAAAAAATATAAAGTTGATTATATTTAATATGACACAAAGTCGCACTTCTTTAATGAAGGAACATAATTAAGGGTTTTTATAAAAAGCTTGTAACATTCCAAGATATTAGTGAAACCACAGTCTTCTGCATTTAAATCCATGTTAACCTTTGGCTAATTTAACTGTTCTTGCCATGTGATGCTTGATCTGTTTCCTTTAATTTACCTGTAATATATGTTAGGTTTACTGGCCTATGCTTTAGTTAGTTGGATTACTCCAATTGCATTTTTAGTACAATACTAGCTTCCAATCTTCAGTGTGTAGTAAGTAATATGTATCAAGGGTCTACATACAGTTTGTAACCAGTAAGCTCCTTAAGCACTCTAGGATAAATTTTATCTCCTACTGTAGATTTGTTTCATTTCAGCCTTTTTAATAAAACCAGTGGCTTTTTCTCTCTGTGATTTCTAAATCACTAGTTATCTCTTGGGTAAGTCCAGTAACTTTCAAAAAAAGCAAGGCTCAGGTTGTTATTCAAAAACAATAATCTACATTAAAGAGACACTTTGTCATATTCATTAAAAAAATGACAAACCAACAAAACACAAATAAAAAAAATCCCAGATATGATAAATCTATTTCTAGTGAACAGAGTAGACCCTGTAGGCTCCAAAGGACAAAATGAAGCAAGGTTCAAGTATTCAGAGTCCAATAGCAACATTCAAGAGCTGAAAGTGCGTTGTCATTCTTGGATGGCTATCATCTTGACAAGGTTAACATATTTCAGGATTTTTTCCCATTTTCAGAGCCAAGAGACCAAGTAAGCCATCAAACATAAAAGCTCACTCATCACTGTCAACATTCAGACAATGTGCAGAAGCCATTAAGAAGACCAGCATAATGATAGCACGATGTGTATAGTACAAGTCAATTGAGGGGATGCTTAAATTTTATAAAGCACTGGTGAGGCTTCACCTGTGTGCTCTTGCAGTTTTAGTCTTCAGGTTGTAAAAAAGACATTTTAGGGCTAGAAAGAGTCCACAGAAGAGTGACTAGTCCAATTTCAAGACTGACTGATATGAACTACGAGGAAGGATTAAAGGAGTTGAACCTTTTTAGTTTAAGGAAACAGCGATTAAGAGGTGCCATGATTGAAGTTTTTAAACTTCTGAAAGGAATAAGTATATTCTGGATTACTATAAAATAGTTCAACAAGAACACAGGGACACATTTGGAAACTTGCTAAGTGTAAATTTTTAACAAATGATAGAAAGTTTCTTTTCACACAGATAACCAAAGATACATGCAATAAATACCAAGTAGTGTGGTGGAAAGTAGGACTTTAGGGACCTTCAAAAATTGGTGGGATAGAATTGGTGAGCTTTGTTGGGCTTAAGGGCCAGTCTGTAAAAAATGTTCTTATGTTCTAATGTTCTTACATTAAAAAAACGAGTGTACTAATTGCCTTAAATAATGGCCATGTATCACAAATATTGAAGAAAATATACTCCTCAGAAAATTAAGGGGACACTTAATCATCACAGTCTAACACCAAGTCAATTAAGCTTCAAGGATATTAATCTGACCAATTAGGAAGCATAAGCAATTATAAATCAACTTCACCTGCTTTGGTAGAAATGAAGATGACAACAGGTGCACAGGAGAGGCAATAGCAAGACAACCCAAAAAGGAATGGTTTTGCAGGTGGTGGTCACAGGCAATTGCTCTTTCATTATCCTTCCTGATTGATTCTTTTCTAGTTTTGCATATTGCTAGTGTCCTTGTCATAACTGGTAGCATGAGGTGGTAGCTGCAGCCAATTCATGTTGTGCAGGTAGTGTGACTCCTCCAGGATTCGGTGCCATCCGTAAGAAGGTTTGCTGCGTCTCCCAGCACAGTCTGAAGAGCGTGGAGGAGATACTAGGAGATGGGCCCTTTTACAAGGACAGCTGTACAAAGGCCCTAGAAGGGCATCAACCCAACAGCAGGGCAGGACTGATATCTGCTCCTTTGTGCGAGGAGCAACAGGAGGAGCAATGCCAGAGCCCTACAAAATGACATCCACCTGACTACTGATATGCATGTTTTTGACCAAAATGTCAGGATCAGACTCCATGAGGGTGCCACAATGGCCTGAAATCCTCCAACGGGACCTGTGCTCACAGCCCATCACTTTGCAGCTCGATTTGCATTCGCCAGAGAATACCACAGTTGGCAGCACTGCTATTGGCACCCCCATTCTCTTCACAGATGAGAGCAGATTCACACTGAGCACTCTAGCATGACCAGTTTGGCCCGGTGATGGTCTGGGGAGGCATACCTTGGAGGGTCACACAGATCTCCATGTGCTAGGCAGAGGTACCCTAACTGCTGTTATGTACTGGGATGAAATACTCAGAGCTATTCTCATCCTTACTCTGTTGCAGTGGGCCTTGGCTTCCACCTGGTGCAGGACAGTGCCTGGCCTCACGTGGCCAGAGTGTGAAAGCAGTTCCTGGATGATGAAGGCATTGATGTGTATTGATTTGTGATGTTCCCCAGACCTAAATCCAATTGAGAACCTCTGAGACTTTATGCAATGGTGCATTTGTCGCTTCCAAGTAGTGCCACAGACTGTTCAGGAGCTCACTGATGCGCTGATCCAGGTCTGGAAGGAGATCCCACAGGACACCACCTGCTCTCTCATCAGGAGCATGCCCAGACATTGTCAAGACTGCATACAGGCACATGGGGCCATACACATTACTGATTCACATTATGAGTTGAAATGATGAAATTTATATAATTTTGATCAGCCTGTGATTTCAATTTTGGACTTTGAATTTTGGTTTGATGTTGGATCTAGTTTTCAATGGGTTACTTACTTTGGTTCCCATTGACTATTGCTACATCACTTTGTTCTCAACGAATTACACAGTATTACTCAGTAAAGATTTTCTACTTGAATATTTTATTCATCGAGATCAAATGTGTGATTTGAGTATTCCCTTAATTTTATTAGGCCGTGTAATAAGCCTGTCTAAGGTTTATGCCTTCAGACAATACGACTGGAAAGAAAAATAAATAAAATGATAATGCAGTTAGTTAAGCCGATAATGCTGAACACTATGTAGACAACATAGAGACAAGGCCAATCTTATAAAGACAAGAGAATGTGGAGGAGATTAGATTGTGAGAAGGATACAGAATACACAATAAACAAAAAGAAAATATTTACTAATGTAAAAATTGTCGAGATTTATGTTTAGAAAGATTAAGGCAGTATTAGAAATTATTAAAGACTGACCAAGAAAATGTCCATAATCAAATCATATAAATGGAAATGACCACCAGAAGAAGCAATCATTTGGATACAGACGTGGGAGTCTAAAGCAGCCTATTCCATTTAAGTTGTTCACGCTGGAACCATTGCATGAACCAAGTTTAACTGTACAAAATGTTTTCATGATGAAGTAACTGATTGTTAAAATTGTCTGCTCATTACCTTGTTTAAACAATCCTTGGCTACTCATAAGCTTCCATAATACTTTGGTGTCCTTCCTGTTGAAATGCAGTCCAGCATGGCAGAACAGGTCCCACCTGGTCCAGATGGCACCTGAATGTTCCATAAATTCAACCAAAAATAAACCATGATTTGAGCCAATAGGTCCTGAAATCATGACACCTGCTCTTACTTTCTGAATGCTTATATCTGATTCAGTTAGCATTTTTTATAGTGCAGGGATATACCAGTCCCCTCCAGAAGTGAAATCATGGCAGCTTTCTCCTGTGCAAGTGAATGAAAAATGAAAAAAGCCTTTCTAAATAAAAAAGAGCTGTAAAAAATAAGACACAGGCTCTTTGTTGAAACTAAAAACTAAGTATTTAGAACAATTGTCGTACTTTAATTAAACCTGCAACAGAAAACTGACAGAAACAACATGGTCAAAAAAGAATGGTGTCAGCATGTCAGAACATTTATCAACAGTCTCAGGACATCTCTCAACAGCCCCAATGTCCATAAATATTGTGTACACTCTTGCACATGAGAGGCAGTCTAAGGGCTTAACTAAGGGTAAGCTACAGAGTCAGGGGTTGATGAATCTCACTAATGCCTTTTCTCCCTCTTCCACAGACCTCCACAAGGGAAGACCAATTAAATTTTCACCTACTTCCGGTACCAGACCATGTCACTAGGAGGCTAGTGAGTACATATATAAACCCTTGACACGTATTTTTAGGAAGTCACTGTGCACTGGAGAGATTCCAAAGGACTGGAAAATGGCAAATATCATCCCATTATATAAAAAGGGTGACAGGGCAGATCCAAGCAACTATAGGCCAGTAAGCTTAACAAGCATCACAGGAAAATTAATGGAAGGAATTATTAAGGATAAGATTGAGCAACACATGACAAGGACAGGAGTTATTCTGAACAGTCAGCATGGGTTCAGAAGGGGGAGGTCGTGTTTTACTAACATGTTGGAATTCTATGAGGAGGCAACAAAAGGATACGATCAAAGTGGAGCTTATGATATTATTTATCTGGACTTTCAGAAAGCATTTGATAAGGTGCCACATGAGAGGTTGGGCATCAAGTTAAAAGAAGTGGGAATTCAGGGTGATGTTTTTAGATGGGTGCAGAATTGGCTCAGACACAGGAAGCAGAGGGTGATGGTGCGAGGAACCTCATCAGAACTGGCTGATGTTAAGAGTGGTGTTCCACAGGGGTCAGTGCTAGGGCCGCTGCTATTTTTAATATATATAAATGATTTAGATAGGAATATAAGTAACAAGCTGGTTAAGTTTGCAGATGATACCAAGATAGGTGGATTAGCAGATAATTTGGAATCCGTTATATCATTACAGAAGGACTTGGATAGCATACAGGCTTGGGCAGATTTGTGGCAGATGAAATTTAATGTCAGTAAATGTAAAGTATTACACATAGGAAGTAAAAATATTAGGTTTGAATACACAATGGGCGGTCGAAAAATCGAGAGTACACCTTATGAGAAGGATTTAGGAGTCATAGTGGACTCCAAGCTATCAACTTCCAAACAGTGTTCAGAAGCCATTAAGAAGGCTAACAGAATGTTAGGTTATATAGCACGATCTGTGGAGTACAAGTCCAAGGAGGTTATGCTCAACCTTTATAATGCACTGGTGAGGCCTCATCTTGAGTACTGTGTGCAGTTTTGGTCTCCAGGCTACAAAAAGGACATAGCAGCACTAGAAAAGGTCCAGAGAAGAGCGACTAGGCTGATTCCAGGTCTACAGGGGTTGAATTATGAGGAAAGATTAAAAGAGCTGGGCCTTTACAGTTTAAGCAAAAGAAGATTAAGAGGTGACATGATTGAAGTGTTTAAAATTATGAAGGGAATTAGTACAGTGGATCGAGACTTGTATTTTAAAATGAGCTCATCAAGAACACGGGACACAGTTGGAAACTTGTTAAGGGTAAATTTCGACAAACATTAGGAAGTTTTTCTTTACACAAAGAACGATAGACACTTGGAATAAGTTACCAAGTAGTGTGGTAGACAGTAAGACGTTAGGGACTTTCAAAACTCGACTTGATGTTTTCTTGGAGGAAGCAAGTGAATAGGACTGGCGAGCTTTGTTGGGCTGAATGGCCTGTTCTCGTCTAGATTGTTCTAATTGTTCTAATCTCTCCTCTGCACATGTCCCTCTGCCGACCTCACTTCCGCCCATATCCTGCTTCTACCTGCCAAGCATGTATAAAGCTCAAGATGTTCACTCACAAAATCAGTCATGTTGTGACTCAGTCTTTGATAATTACTCTTTTGATTACATCTGTTGTGACAATATATATATATATATATATATATATATATATATATACTAGTAGAATACCAGCTTCGCAGCGAAGTAGTGTGTTAAAGAAGGTACGAAAAGAAAAGGAAAAATTTTAAAAATAACGTAACATGATTGTTAATGTAATTGTTTTGTCATTGATATGAGTGTTGTTCTCATCTCTCTATCTATATATATATCTATATATATATATCTATATATATATATGTTGTTCTCATATCTATCTATATATATATATCTCTATCTATATATTATATATATATATATATATATATATATATATATATACATATACCGCTTAGCGAGAAGTAGTGTGTTAAAGAAGTTATGAAAAGAAAAGGAAACATTTTAAAAATAATATAACATGATTGTCAAAGTAATTGTTTTGTGTATTTGGCGGCAGCATCACAAAGTTTTTTTCGTCTAGCTGCATCAGAAAATGTACCACGACGTCTGACACGCCTCCTTTTTACTGTTTTCTCACAGCTTGGATTGCTGCTGTCATATATATATACACACACACACACACACATACATACACATACATACATACATACATATATATACACATATATATACACATACATATCTTCATATCTACATATCTATATACATATCTACATATACACACACATATATATATATATATATATATATATATATATACATACCTGTCTACATGATATATACACACACATACATACACACACACAAATTATATATATGTGTGTATGTATGTATGTATGTACGTACGTATGTATGTGTGTGTGTGTGTGTATATATATATATATATATACACACACATACATACATATATATACACATACATATACTTGTGTGTATAGCTTTTATATATGTGTGTGTATAGCTTTGGTCACTGAGTGCAAGGGAGAAATAATAAAATATAGTCTATAAGTTATTAAACAGTAAAACATTAACGTTTTAAGAAGTACAGGTACATTGAGCACTACTGGAGTGGTTGGGTAAACTACATTTTAAAGACTGTGTAACACAACAGGTAAGTAACTAACAGCAGCTAAAATATATATGGATCATCTCTCGGTAGTAGATCCCTTTTGAAAGGCGCTACACGACGGCTGTGGTATAGAAATTACATTTTCTATGTGAACGTTCAAATTTGTGCCTCTGGTAATGTGCCTTACCGGCATTTAAAGAAAATTAGTTTTGTGTCCTCTGCAGTGTTAAGCGAGAAAGGCTTTAGTTTGGGATAAAAGGAAAAAGTTGTAAAGAAAGGAAAGTTGCCTTTTTCTTTTATATAGTATAGAGAGATGTGTTCGCTGACGCTATGATCGCCTTTTGGGACAGTCGCGTGGGTCTTGTGTAGACTGGTGAGACGTCCCGCCATTAATCGGCTGTGATGGCACTGTCAGTCCTCTACTCGTGTGCGTGTCTTCATAATCCGGTGAGAACCTCATAATCGTGATACGTGCAAAAGAAAGTGTGAATCGCCTTAATATTATTTTGCCGTGGTGTAGAAAAGGGGTCCCGTGTTTGCACTTGTCTGGGCTATAGCGCAGGGGAGGATGAAAAAATTAAAAGTGCTCACTTTGACTTAAGGCAGAAGCGCAGTCAGCGCCTCAAAGGCCGGCACAGCTATGCACGCCGCTGGCTGCTCGACTTTTGCAGGGCAGGAGACCACAGTTTTGCAGACACGCTCATGATATCAAAAGTCTCAGCTCTTTGGAGGTCATTCATATATTATATATATATATGTATATATATCAAAATACCCCCAGCAGAGAAGTAGTGTGTTAAAGAAGTAATGAAAAGAAAAGGAAACATTTTAATAATAACGTAACATGATTGACATTGTCATGAGTGTTGCTGTCATATATATGCCTGCCTAAATAAGTCACCCTCGCTTTGCTCTTACTTTATTTACCGCTCATTTAATCATGGCTAGTGGCGGAAAAATTATAAAATGGAAGGAGGATGGCTTTACCAAAACAATTATTGATGGCTTAATCGATTATTCATAAAGCTTGAATTGGTGATCTGTTTTTCTGTGTTAACCTCATATTTTTTCATACTTCTTCTCAAACTAAGGTGGTGCGAGGGTAAAATGAATCGGGATGCGCTGATCAAAGTAATCGGTGTACCAGGAAATCATGCATTGACAAAAGCTCCCTTTGCTTGTAATGCAAAGTGTGATTAAATGCATTATTTTTAACGTTATGGAGCACATGCATCAAGCTTCTCAGCTGTGCTTGTGCTAAGAAAAGGAAAGATTTTAAAAATAACGTAACACGATTGTCAATGTAACCTTTTGTAAGTAGTGCCTGGAGGATTCAGTGTGGAGAAACTCTATAGAGACAGCGTGTGTATTAACTTGTGGATTTTTCTGTGAGTATTTGGTGGCAGTCTGACAAGTTGCTTGGAAGACGGCGTTAGCTGCAGAGCTCAGCTCAGAGCCAAATGAGATGAATGGGAGAGGAGATGATGACGTGACTCCCCACCCGCCTTTAACTGTCAATCCCCACAAACACAGTCTCTCGGAATTTGCATAAGCACACCCCTTCACCTACAATTTTAACTTAGTTATAAAGTGATCAAAACTCTCGTTTATATCCTGCGTCCTCTCATTAAACTTGTATCCCGCATTACCTGTGGGCATGTGAAACGCCAGCGTTAGCCTGTCTATGAACTTAATTTAAAGTTTAGGTTTACACCTTGCTTTCTTTCCGAGGTAGCAGCAGTCATGAATATGGTAGTATATGTCACTCGCTCGCCTCTTATTGTTTCGCTGCCTTCTCAATTATATAATGCATGTTTTCTTAAGCGCTTTTTTGGTGGTCTTCCTGGTTTTCTACGCACTGCGTTGACAGTCAGTTCACGTGATTACGTGAGAGGCGTGATGATGTCACACGAAACTCCGCCCCCCCACGTCATTGCCAGCTCAACTCCATTACAGTTAATGGAGAAAAATACCTTCCAGTTATGACCATTAGGCGTAGAATTTCGAAATGAAACCTGCCCAACTTTTGTAAGTAAGCTGTAAGGAATGAGCCTGCCAAATTTCAGCCTTCTACCTACACGGGAAGTTGGAGAATTAGTGATGAGTGAATGAGTGAGTGAGTGAGTGAGGGCTTTGCCTTTTATTAGTATAGATATATATTTTTAATAATGTATGCAAGCTCCTACAGAAAGTCTAAAGAAGAGCTATTAAATTAATGCATGATTGATATGTGTCCTAGGTATGATGTTAAACTACATCTGGCATCCAACTTGCAGGGAAAACTTGGGGGTTGGTTGCAGGATTGGCACACCAGCCCCTGTAAAAACTTCATGCAGCTCCAAAACGGCAGTCAGGAGTCCTTTTTGCTTTTTGCAGATGACCATAATGAAGGCGGCTCTTATTATGAAGTGGATGGGGGAAACCGCCGGAGAGCTGATGGGTTCTGGCCTTTTGGGGTTCAGAACTAGTGTGCACAGCAGCACTCAGCTCCCAATTGGGGGTGGCCGATTCGGGTAGGTGCGTGATATGTCTTGTCTCTCCGGCATGAGGTTCATCTCCCTGTTGGACGCCCATGTAACACCTGGTTGTGGCAGACACATGGTCATTTCTGGAGGGTGGGACTGGATTGCATGTCTGTTCTGGGGGGTTGCCAACCAGGATTCTGAGCTGTTTCGTCATGTGGTGGGTGTGGTAACGCACTGCATACTCCCCAACCTGACCTGACGACTGATATGAGTTATGAGGGGTTAAAAGTGGTCAGTAAAGTAGTAAGTACAACATAAATACAAACATTTTAAATACAAAAGAAAAATAAATCTAAAACTTTTTCTGTAATTGGGATTAATAAATACTCATTATGTAAGGTGCTATACAAGAAATACAAATCTTCAAATAATTTTAGTCCATACTGTGACAAACCCCCGATATAAGTGTTTTACATATTTGGCTTTGTTCTGCCCCTTTCTGGAATGGTTGTCTGTCATGAACCCAAGAATATAAGCACACACAATGGAAATGGACTTTCTTTACAACTGGCAGACATATCTCGTTTCTCAGCACATTCATTAGTCTGTAACATTTTGTCTTCATCCTTTTTCCCACATAAGTTGAGATTCAAAGATATTTTTTTTCTCAAGGTGATCTGGCTCTTTACTAAGAGCTCATTAACTAAGATGTTAAAGTATCAGAACCTGAATGACTTACAGGTGGAGAAAATGCCACAGATGTGTGATTTCTATATAGCTTCTTTTTAATTAACTCCATGACCTTATTCTTTTTTAAAATTCCATTTCTTTGCTTGCATAATCAATGTATTTCTAAGGTAGGTCTCGTCACTATGCTATTTGGAGACATTTTTTTATTTTGGTGTGTGTTTAACATGCACATCAATCAATCAATTATTTAATCTTCATTTTACTTTCCCAGAGCCTAGCATCACATATACCGTAACAAAGTGAAAAACTACATATATAGTCATTAATGAATACAAACAAAGCCTTTTAATGAGTATAATTTTACAGGGTATTCCGGAATGGGAGACAATTCCATTGCATGGTAACATAGAGCAGGCCATCAACAGCTTGAAGCAGTTTACAGAAAACTCCAGTTGAAGACAATTGGAGAACAGTTCTCTTACAAGAAATATAACATGTTCTGAGTGACTTTTTGATACTTTGGGGGAAAGGAAGTGAATGAATTAAGGGAATATTCCACCTTCACTTTGTGTCAATCTAATACTCCAGTCAGACCTTCAGAATTAGTGAACAGAAACAAACCCTTTTCTTTTAAGAGAACCTCCCAAACAAGAAGACTCTTTTTTGTCTTTTCAGAGGTGATCTAGTCCATATTCTGCCTGCTTTTTCTACAACCAAATTCAAGGCAACTTGGTTATAGTTGTCACACAGACTGTCTAATTTGTTCATACTGGTCTCTGGTTTACACCTGAATTGTGTCCACTCAAGACCATGAGCTGGCATTTGGAGCATTTATCCAAAAAGACTGGTTGTGTTGAACATAATAGGATATACTGTGATCATCAAGTCAAGTTCAAGTTGGGGAGCATGCACTGGTACAGTGCGTTGCCGCACCCACTACACGACGAAACAACTCAGGATCCTGGTTGGCAACCCCCCAGTCAGACATGCAGTCCAGTCCCACACTCCGGAAATGACCCTCTATCTGCCACAGCCAGGTGTTACGTGGGCGAACTCTTGGCTTGGTCCAGCCACTCGGGTCCTAAGCAATGAGGATCTTACAAACCGGATCACTCTCGGGGAAATGCGCCACATGGCCGTAGTGCCGTAACTGACGCTCCCTTACAATGCAGGTAATGTGCCTCATTTGGGACTCATTCAACACAAAGTCAAACTAACAGTACACAAGGATTTTCCGGAGAGACACAGTACCAAAGGAGTCCAGTCTTCATCTCAGGTCACTGGATAGTGTCCATGTCTCACAACCATATAGCAAGAAAGGAAGCACCAGGACTCTAAAGACTTGGGCCTTTGTCCTTTTGCATAGATATTGGGAGCGCCACACACCCCTTTGCAGCAACCTCATGACTCCTCATGCTTTCCCAATTCGTCTACTGACTTCATAGGAAGAATCACCAGAGACATGAATGTCACTAGGAAGGGAAGTAAACCTCTCAACACGGTCAACACTCTCTCCGCAAACAGACACACTGCTGATGGCTGTGCCCAAGAGGTCATTAAAGGCCTGGATCTTGGTTTTTATCCAGGACGCTCGCAAGCCCAGACACTCAGACTCCTCGCCTATTCTCTCGAGCGCCCCAATCAGAGCCTCCATTGACTCCGTGAAGACCACAGCATCGTCAGCAAAGTCAAGATCCATGAATCTGTTTTCACCAACAGATGCCCCACAGCCACTGGACCCCACGACCTTGCCGAACACCCAGTCCATACAAGCATTGAACAGAGCAAGAACATACCCCTGACAAACCCCAGAATCAACTGGGAAAAACATTGAGGTTCTGCCTACACTCTGCATAGCACTTACAGTACTAGTGTACAGGCTGGCCATGATATTCAGCAACCTCAAGGGGATCCCACGAACCCTCAGGATGTTCCACAGGGCAGCTCGATCAACTGAGTCAAAAGCTTTGCGAAAATCGACAAAGGCTGCAAAGAAACTCTACTGATACTCGCGTTTTCGACCATGTATTTCAAAAATAACAGAGTACTTCTTTGTACAGTGTATAGCTTAATTAAACTACCAGAAATAACCACTTACCACAACTTTTATGGTTAACACTGTTGTACATTTTTGGAATTCTTCAACTTCAAAACAACAAATATTCATCAGCAATTGTCTTTTTGTATCAGTCTGGAGAATAACATTGCTCTGGTTCATTCACCAATTAGCTCACATATATCTCTGACAAGTAAATCCAGTTTCTTCACCTGCCAACTGCATCCAATACCCACCAGTCTTATTAAGGGTTACTTGTCATGTCTAACACTTATGATAACAAATATAGTCAATCCTGACTTACTACAGGTTTTGCTCCCCTTTCACTAAAAATTTCCTTAGTCAGTCCTATACTGAAAAAAGCTGGATCCTAATGGCCTCAATAATCATTGACATGTTTCCAACTTTCCATTTATTTCCGAAGATTCTGAGAAGATAGGTGCCTCCAAGCTTCAGTTCCACCTTATAAATAATAACCTTTTTGATCCATTTCAATCTGACTTTCAACCTAAACTCAGCACAGAAACTGCTCTGGTCAAGATCACAAATGACCTTCTCCGTGCTGCTAACATTGGACTACTATGTATCCTCATTCTTCTTGACCTTAGCTTAATCTTTGATGAAATATCTCACCAGTTATTTCAGAAACATCTGCCTAATGTTGAGATTTGTAACCTTGTACATCAATGGCTCTCCTTCTACCATACTGACAGTAGGGGTTTTCAGTCAGAGAGCACTGTGAATACCCTGGGAGTTCTGTGGGTTTCAGTTTTGGACCTACTCCTTTTTATTATCCATCTTTTGTGTTAATTAATGTTGAGGACACCCAGCTTTACATATCTACCAAACCTACTCCTGTTCTACCACCAAATATTCTCACCTCCATGACATAAAGACCTAGATGACCAACAATTTACTTCAATTGAACAATAATAAAACAATAATAAAAAAAAGTTTTTCTTATTGGTTTTAAAGTTTTAAAGACACTTTCAAAGTGTAACAGTTTTTCTGTTTCAATTGTTACCACCATTATACCCATTTCCAGATAAATAAAGAGTCCTGGTGTCGTTCTGGACATTACCCTTATTTTTCTTCACACATAAATAACATTTCCTGGGTTACCTTGTTACATCTTCAAAATATTTCCAGACTCCATCCTGCCCTCACCCAGCATAGCACTGAGCTTTTGGTCAATGCTCTGCTTACATCCAGCATAGACTACTGAAATACTATTCTCTCTGGTATCCCAAATAAACTCGTACATCAGTTGTAGCTCATACAGAATTCCGCATTGAGAATAATTACATGTTCGAGTCCACTGATCACATCTCTCCACAACTCTACCAACTCCACTGGCTCTTCATTTCCCAACGAATACATTTTAAAATAATACTTTTAACATTTAGAACCCTGCATAATCTTGCCCCATCCTATCTTACTGACCTTCTGCAGACCTACACTGCACCATGGGTGCCAGAGCCTTCTCCCAAACTGCACCTATTCTCTAGAACACTCTTCCTTCTCACCTCTGCCAACTGGAATCTATAACACAATTTAAAACTGCTGTTAAAACTCACCTCTTTAGGTGGGCATATTTTCTTTAAGTATATATGCTTTAAAGCTCATGACTTTTTTTATCATGTTTGAGTTTATCGATGTCATTGTGTTTGTTGTTTTTATTTATTTATTGAATGATTGTGGCCAGATGCAGGAATGACAAGTTAGGTAAAAGGTAAAAGCTGGGATGCCAGCTGGGTCATCCCGTTTAATCAAATGAAAGGTTCAACAAAAAGAATGCCTCTTGGCAGTGTGTTTCTTGCCATTTGGCACAATGCAAATCAAAAATGATTTGGCTCTAGCTGCAGAATTTAGGGTCTATCACAGGATATCTGTCCAGATGGTTGCTCTTGGGGCAAAATATGCCTCCATTGCAGCAGCTGAGTTTCTTATAGCTGATGCTAAGTGGCATCAAGGGGCGGGGCTAAGTGCCTTCACTGGGCGGTTTCTTGCTGCTACATGGAGAGAAGGAGAAGAGAATGTTAGTAACAGCACCCTTTCTCATCATGGTGGGTTATTACATACCTCAATCAGGCCCATGAAGATATTCGCTGATGCGCATGTGTGACAATATCCATTTTGTTTTTGTGATGTGACCATGAGTGTCTTGAAAGACACCTTTAAATAATATTTATTATTATTATTATTATTAGGCAAAAGTTTGCTTAACTAATGTACATGCCCACTTTTGTCATTTACTGTAAGTGTTACTACAAAAAAATAGTGAGGTAGAGATGCATCTTTAATATGGCACACTTTTTTAGGAAAGTATTAAAAGTAATTCCTTTAAATATTATAGTAGGAGAAACCTCTGAAAACCATCCTGAAATAAAGAGGCAAAATAATGTTATTCTAAAAAATATAAGAAGTGGGTATTATATGTTTATGAGGTTATTATTGTCATGTGCAAAGAGTACAGTTGATCTCTGTGTTGTTTAGCATAGCTTAAAATTGCTTTGAAAAAAGGTGTGTTTGGTAGAGCTTCAGTTCATAATTCCTGACAAATGGTGGATAAGAGAATACTGCAAACAGTGAAAGAATAATCAGGAAATAACCAAACAGGAGTTGAAACCCAAACAAAAAAGATAAAATCACAAAATGCTACCAAAAGTCATAGATTGTGAATTTCCCCTTGGGATTAATAAAATATCTATCTGTCTGTCTATCTATCTATTGTGAACGTGGCCCGGGCACAGACAGACAGACATGTTGTTTTTCCACCACCACACGTTTATTTACAATTATATACAATGTTCACAAGTGCACACAAACCCCAAAGTCCTGGCCAACACACAATGCCTTCTCCTTCGGGCCGCCTTCTCTCTCTTTTCTTCTGCCTCGTCCTGATTCCACCCAACTCCAGCCTCCACTGATGGGAGACAGGCCCCTTTTATATTATCCTGGATGAACTCCAGGTGTGTCCCGGCATTCCTCCCTGGACACGCCCCAGTGTGGCGGAAATGCAGGCTGTTCTCCCGGAAGCTCTCTGGGTGTCCCTTTTCTTCTTCCCCCCAGAACTTCCTGGTGTGGCGGAAGTGCTGAGGTCCAGGGTCCCCAAGGCATTGGGGCGCCCCCTGGCGGTGACCAAATGCCCTCTACCTGTGGTCCTGTGGTCCCCAAAGCAACCAGGAAGGCAGCCCCCAGGGTGATCCAGGGTGGGCATTGACCCTCTTCCGGTCCCTCAAGGCATCCCGGCCGGGTCGTTGCCCCTGGCATCCCTGACAGTGCCCCACAGCCAGCGAAGACCACTCGGGAGGAGGGACACGTCGCGCAAGGGCAGCTTACCCCCAAAGCGGGTCCTACTCCTGGGCCACCGAGGTCTGGCCCTGTTCTCCAAACAGGGATAGGGGCAGAGACGCCACCTGAACACCTCCAGTTGGTGCTCTCCTGTGCCTTGCACAGGCTGCGCTCCCCCCTCTTACCGGCACCCGGTGCCCACTCCTTCGGCACCCCCTCCGAGGTTTTCGTGCCCCTTTGGTTGCCGCCACTCGTTCCGTCGCAGGCTCCACCAGCCGTGGCGGCACCCCCTCGCCAGCGGAGAGTCCTTCCAGCAGACGGCCCATCTCCTGAGGGCTGGTCCCCAATGAAGTGGGTCCTACTGTTTGTCCGGGGTCCGGCCCTGAAACAGATAGAAAGAAAGCGGCAGAACCGCTGCCTGGACACCCTTCCCCGGCGTCCCTCTGTGCCACGCTCTGGCAGAGTTCTCCCCTCCATCCGGCACCCCGGCACTTGCCTGTTCGGCACCCCCTCCGCGGGTTCCGTGTCCCTCCTGTTGTTCGAATTGATGGAACCGCCTGCACTCCTTTCCTCTCCGCTGACCTCAAGGATTCCCTCTGCCCCCACAGAGGGCGGCCAGCACCCGGACGTGTGCACCCAGCACCACATCCCATCCTATTGGAGGAACCGGCATTCAGCCTCTAATTCCTCCTGTCGCTCTGGGACGCCCTGATGGTCTGAGTCTCCTTATGGAAAAGAAAGAGACTCCTTCCCGTCTGCATCCCTGTAGAGCGGTGCGAGACTGCCACCGACTTGGGGTGGAGGGCGCTAGGACCTGGGGCACTCAACAGCCCGTGTCCTGCCAGCCCCCTCACTGTCTCTCCCCTCACTGCGCGCAGCCCCCTGCCCCCTGCCCCGCATCCACTGTCGGAGGACTGCTTACTTGAAACTGATCGTTAGCTTCACAGCCGTTTTCAGCAGACCCTCCTTCATGCTGTACGGGGACGGCGGAACTCACCTTCCCCGCCGTACGCCTCTGGCTGAAGAATCCAGCGTCGCACCGTCTGATCGCCTTCAGCAACTCTTCCATAGACGTGACCGCCTTCATCTCCAGTACCCGCAACTATGCCCGGAGGGAACGTAGCACCGGCGACACATGCTGCTCTGCTCCGACAGAGCAGTCGGCAAAGACAGGAAGTTAACCGACACGGAGCTTACCTGTCCATCAGCCCTGGATGCCGGCAACTTCCTGTGGGCCTCTTCCTCTGGCCGAATCGGGTCTCCCCCTGCACATGATGGACATTCCTTGGTCCCGCCTCGATACAGTCATTGGTGGGCACGCAAGACACACCATCCAATCACGTGCCTATCAGGGGGAGGGACTTCTGGCCCGCTGCAATTTTGGCTCCCCTCCTGCGGTGGCGACGTGCTTGCCGGCAGCCTTGCTGTTGCCAGTCCCTCTCAGGCTGCAGCGTCTCCTTCTCCGCAGCTCCCACAGCTGCCACTGCACTGTCGAAGCCCTGCAGACCGGCATGCGCCCGCCACTGACACGGATCCGGGAAGTCCCTGCCTGGAAAACAGAAAACACGCCCGGCCCCCAAGGGACAGCTGCCGATAGGCAGGGAACTCACCTCCCAGGTCCCGTCTAACCGAGGAAACGTCCTTGGCGTGGCCTCTCTGGACGCAATGTCGTCCTCAGAGACCGCTGCACTCATGGCATGCATGCCGCCAGCCCGCGACAGGGGAAAACGGCCCTCCTGCGGACCCCTGGCGGTCCGTGGGGTACTTTTACCCCGTGGGGCTGTGTGCACGGCGCTCCCGCGGCACGTGGGTGGGGTCCCCTGCTGCGCCGGGCCATCCACAATGAGATTTATACTTTCAGGTCCCCATCTTGCACCAGACGGAGCATCCAGCCGGCTACGCCAGATGTGAACGTGGCCCGGGCACAGACAGGCAGACATGTTGTTTTTCCACCACCACATGTTTATTTACAATTATATACAATGTTCACAAGTGCACACAAACCCCAAAGTCCTGGCCAACACACAATGCCTTCTCCTTCGGGCCGCCTTCTCTCTCTCTTCTCCTGCCTTGTCCTGCTTCCACCCGACTCCAGCCTCGACTGATGGGAGACGGCCCCTTTTATATTATCCCGGATAAGCTCCAGGTGTGTCCTGGCATTCCTCCCTGGACACGCCCCAGTGTGGCGGAAATTCCGGCTTGTCTCCTGGAAGCACTTCGGGTGTCCCTTTTCTTCTTCACCCCAGCACTTCCTGGGGCATTGGGGCGCCCCCTGGCGGTGACATTATCTATCTATCTATCTATCTATCTATCTATCTATCTATCTATCTATCTATCTATCTATCTATAGATCAAGAAATACTCACTACACAGTCTATAAAGCCTTTCCCAATCTTTCACTTGTGATTCTGCATCATAGTGCTAAATGTAAAATTTAAGAATCACTAATAACAGCAGCATACTGTTCTCTTTGACAAATTCACATATACTGTATATTGTACTATTGGTTGTCTAGCATGACTGACTTACCCTGCCCTTTTTTATAATATATTGCCAAGGAAGCTTGCATCCTCTATAGTCATAAGTAATTTCTTAATTTGGATAAATGTCTCTTAAAGCAAATAAGCAAAGATGGGCTCTATCATTTATTTCAGCTTTCTTAACCTTGCAATTGGGATGTGAGTCATCAATTACTATGCAGCCCAGAGTTCCGTTCTCAATACATTCATCAATTCCTAAAAAAACAGAAAAAAGAAAGAGTGTGTGGTTAGGTTTTTCCAGTAACAAAATTCAAATGCATGTCAAGTACATTCCAGTACAAACACTGTAAGATTCTGCCTACCAAAAAGACTTTGATTTATAAGTACATCTCTTTGCACGCAAAGCACAAATGTAATATTTAGTTGATATATACTTTAAGTGTTTCTCACTAATTTAACTTGCATATTGATGTAACTTGCATGCCCCTTCTAAACAGGAGTGGCTAAAAACATAATAGCATTGTACCACACTGGAAAAAATGCAACAGTGATTATGGAAAATTCTATCACATAGTCAATGACAATGTATTACAACTCAATATTCTACAATATAAAAAATATTAGACAAAATCAGATTATATTAGACAATCATGGCTGCTCATTACATCAGTGCTTTATGAAAATGTCAAAATAAAAACATTTGATGTAGACAAAGCCATAGACATATTAATGTCATATATAGATTACTCTTCTACTAAGAAACCCAGTCTTAATCCTAAATCATTAAATTATATGAATATAAAACTTAATTCCTCCAAACACTTTCCAGAAATACACTTACGCAACTTAGCTAGGTTAAGCCATACAAGCAAGAGCATGCGCATAAATTAAATGAGCAAGTATGAAATCTGTATAAGCAGCTGCAATCCCATGGCCAGACAACAGGGGCCAGCACAAGAAATGAGCACACACAAGCTACACACAATAGGGACATAAAGAAAAAGCGTGGGCAGGCCCTAGAAGGCAATAAAACTAAAGGAAATGCAGCCGGAATTATGAGGACATTAGCGTTGTCCTAATTTGAAATGTTCTTAGAGTGTCAGTGAAACATTAGACATTCTGTCCTTTTAAAGTACTGTATGTATACCAATGAGTTCAAGCTGGGAAAATAAGTAATGGGAAAGAAACACATTTGCCAGGACCACTGATGTAGTTGTAATCTGAACTGCTGTTGCAATCCCACAGTATATTTCATGGCTGGCCTAATCTTTCTCTTAAAGTCATGTACTGAACTACACATTGGTATTTTGAAAACTAGCATTTAAAGGTATAACATTTCCAATTGTCTCTTTTAACATAATATCCTTTAACTGATTTAAGTGTTCAGTTTGACTTTTAGGGTCCATTTCAAGATAGCTATGCTTTACTGACTTTATCCTAAGCAGTGCTTTCTTAAAATGGAGCAACATTACTTACTGAAAAATAAAAAGAGGTCATTTAGCCCAGTGTTTTCAAAACAACAGCAAAAGCAACTTTTTGTCTTTGAGAGCTGATTTATGCAAATACCTCTTTGGATGTGTTTTTTTTAGTAATAACAATATATTTCTGTTGCCTTATTTATTCTATGGTTTATATTTCATACTGTGTAGGATTAGTGGCATCTAACGCACAAAGAATTTGTCTGTCTACACTAACAATTATTTTATTAAGCAAACAAGAAGTCATTGCCAGAATGGCAAGGTTGTGTACAATATCAAGTAAGTCAGATTTATAATGACTATTCAAATGTTTAGTTATAAGCAACAATCAACCACTAAGAAAAACAAAAGGAAGAGAAGATAGAATCTCACAAATGAGTTATCTGAGATAGTACAGCCCCTGCCCACACACTTACATTTTTTGCAGGAAATAAAGTATAAAACTAGAAATGAAGGTTTTTTTTTTGTTCAGTATGTTGCCTACTCAACATATTTCTGTTTGATATTTTTGTGAATGAACCACTAAGTGCATTTTCTCTTTTTATGTGCTTAGTCACTATACTGATATAGTTATCTCATCTATTCAATTATAAAAGACTCTTCTCTGTCTTTACCCATTAATTGCACATTATTTCTGTTCCATTTATGTCCTTGAATATGTTTCACTTTTCATCAAAATGAAATATTAAAAATCGCTTCCTTCAAAAATATGTGTTTTATTGCCCTACGTAAGATGCAATACCGTGAAGAACAGAAAAGCCATATATAGGCTGTAAACTACTGATCAAACCTCCCATTTTCAAAACCCTCCTTTTCCATTACTGGTGTGTATGGGAGCAGACTCTGTTATGACAGAAACAGGCATAAAGCTGCAGTCAGCCCAGGTGGATCAGAGGTCTGTGACACAGCATTCTTACACACAACCTACACCCACAAACTGTCTGATACATAAGGTAAATTCCAATTTAGCAAGTAAGCTAAGATAATGTTTTTATAAAACTTGCTACATTTTTTTCATTTTGAAGCTTACATTTACTTAATTTTCATAAAGGTTTTTGAGCATTACAGTTTGTTGGCCCAATTTGATTTCAGAACTTTCTGCATACCACTTGAACTTCTTATTTCATTTTAAAGTGTTCCTTTTGTTTTAATATTTTAATTTATAATTATCCATAGTTATATTTAATAGTATTTTAAAATCCTATTTTTTTGTATGTATATCTCTAAAGCCACTTACATGTTTTTATTAATTATTAGATACTGGTCATGTTACCCATCTAAGATAGTTTGAACTTTAAATAATTAACATAGACCGGATTCTTAAGCTTTGTAGTGCACCATGCAATGCATATTTCTCTGTTATTTGCCATTTGGTATGGGATTCTTAAAAGCAGTGCTCATGCATGTGATGTGCTATCTATTGGAATGGCATATGCAATGCATTTTATTACTAAAAATTGTTGTAATGCACCATCGTTTGGAATGACAGGGACATAGTGACCAGACAGACACACAGACAGATACACAGGTACTTATCCATTTATTAAGTTGGATAAATCATAATCCTAAATGCAATTTACAGGACTGCTGCATTATGGTCATTATGGAGACTTGGCTTAACCCAACAATTCCAGATGAGGCTATTAACATAGCAGGCTGCATTGCACTCCGAGACAACAGGAACAGAGATTCCAGTAAAAGCAGAGGGGGAGGACTGTGTACATACATGCTGTCTGATATTGATACTCACTGCTATTCTGGACTTGGAGTTTAGTTTTAAGTTTAAATCCTCCGATGCCATTCAGCCCATTGGGCAGCAAGTCGTCTTCATTGTGATTGGTCCTGCACAGCATTCTCTGCCTCGTCCCATGCGACATCAACAGTAGGACTTGGAGTATGTGTCAATAACATATCATCCATTCCATTTACCAAGAGAACTCAGTTGTTATAGTTACCACCATATACATTGTACATACCTCCAGAAGCTGACACTACAATTGTCTTGGGCTTTCTGCTACCTGCCATTAGCAAACAACAGAATGCCCACCCAGACGGAGTGTTTGTATAGCAGGCAAACCAGGAAAATTGAAAGGCTGTGCTCCCAAAATTCTATCAACATGTCCAGTGTCTTACGAGAGGAAAAAACACACTTGACCATGTGTACAGTAACCTCAAGCAGGGGTTTAAAGAATTAGCTTCTCCCACGTCTGGGCCAGTCTGACCACGTGTGCTTGATTTTGGCTCCAGTATATAGACCTCCTATCAACACGGTTAAACTGACTGTGAGAGACATACAGGTGCGGCCAGAGGGAACTTCTGAGCAGTTCCAGGATTGCTTCAGTAGCACTGACTGGACTGTATTTCAAGATGACAATATAAGAGATGTATGACTCCTGCTAAAGGCTCGAATTAAGGCTTTCCACTCTGGAGACAAAGAACAGCACAGTGCTGCAAGGTCGAAGATAAAGAGGGGCATTAGAGTTGCCAAAGCAGCCTATAAGGAGAAAATAGAGAATGATTTTGACAACTCAGATCCCTGCCATGCATGGTAAGGTATATGTTACATTATTAAACAAAATCAACATAACCAGCCCAACTACCTGTAGCAGCAGTCCCTCACTGGCGGAGCTGCTTCTTCGGATGCTTGTGGAGGAGAGACCAGGAACTGTCACTTTCCAGCTCCAGATACCAACAGCCAAGTACTCAATTTAGAGTCTGCTGATGTCATCAATTTGTAGAAAGCACTATGAGACTATGCTGCAAAGTCAGGCGAGGAATTTACAAATACAGTATCTTCAGTCTATCTCAATCACATGCCATAGTCCCTACCCCAATCTCTATCACAGGCTATTGTCCCTACATGTTTGAAGGCATCAACCACAGTACCAGTTCCAGAGCAGACTGCAGTCACCTGCCTCAATGACTACAGACCAGTAACATTTAACACCAGTAATCATTAAATGTCTGCAAAGACTGGTCCTCAAGTACATCAAGGCTACTCTCCCAACCACTCTAGATCCTCACCAATACGCATATAGACCCAATATGTCAACAGACAACACCATTTCTGCTGTACTCCACACTGTACTGCTCTACCTAGAACACCAGGGAACATATGCACAGCTGCTCTTTGTGGATTACAGTTCTGCTTTTAATATGATCACACCCAACAGACTGTTTTTCAAGATGTCTGCCCTAGGTCTCCAGCATAACATCTGTCTGTGGACACGAGAAATAAAAAAAAACTGCCCACAGTCAGTCAGGATGGGCCTCCACCGCTCCCCCACTCTGTCAGTCAGCATAGGAGCACCGCAAGGCTGTATGTTGAGCCCTTTCCTTTACTCTCTGTATACATATGACTGCATACCAGAGCACAGTACCAATGCCATTATTAAATTAGCAGACAATGCAACAATATATTAAGGTCTGATCACTGATAGAGACAAGTATGCCTACAGAGAGGCATTACAAAGACTGACAGACTGGTGCATAGAGAATAACTTGATACTTCACACCAAAAAAACTAAAGAACTGATCATTGATTTCAGGAATAAGCAGGCTGACCACTGGCCACTGTATATAAACAGTGACAGAGTGGAGAGAGCCTCTAGTTTTAGGTTCTTGGGCACCTGGCTCTCGGAAGATATCACATGGACAATAAACACAAACTCACTGGTTAAAAGAGCACAACAGCGACTGAAATCTCAAGAAGACTGATCTGACACAAACGCTTCTAACGTCTTTCTACCTTTGTTCCACTGAGAGTGTCCTGACTCATGGGATACTTTTGTGGTATGGCAACAGCTCAGCAGCTGACAACAAAGATCTGCAGAGAATCATTAAAATAGCAATGAAAATTACCAACACACATTTGCCTACCTTGGAAGACATTTATACCTCTCCATGTCTGTACACAACATCCAGCATCATAAAGGACTTACTGTATATCACCCAACACACAAACTATTTAAACTTCAACCCTCAGGGAAGGCATATAGGTCCATTAGAGCGTGGACCACAAGACTGATAAACAGTTTTTACATTTAATTCTGTACCGAAATCACACACCTTATAGACATAATTGCGCATTATCATATTCATCATTATCATTTATTACCTTAACTTGTGTAATACACTTTAAAAAAACTTTATTTTTTCAATAAGTTGACAATGTTGTAATGTGTGAGCTGTATATGTAAGAATATTAGATGTGTGGTTTGTAAAAGTACTGTATATTTTGAGCACCATTTCAAGTAGGGTACCTAAATTTCATTGTATGTGTTATGCAATGACAATAAAGGAATCTTATCTTTATCTCATCTTCAACTTTACTTCTTGTTTCTTCCAATTGCCCTTTATGAATGTATTTTAATTTACAACTAGCATAGTATTTCTGGTTCTAAACTTATAGCAGCCTACTAGCATCTGCTTTGAATGTTACAATACGTAACTGTCATCATATTGCCAAATTGTAGCTGACGTTTACAAATGTTAAAACATGTTTACAGGGCCTGGAATTTGGGGAGTTAGGGAAAGGTGGCTGTGCTGCTTGCAGATGTACTTTGCAGGGAGGTCATAACCCAACATTTTAAGTAAAAATCATAACTGCTGAAAAGGCAAATACTTAGATTTCAGTTAATTACCACAAAACCAATAGAAGTTACTTCAGGCATAACGCTGGATATTAAAGAAATGGCAGGATTTTATGCTGTATTAATTATATTACTGAATGGTTCGATTTCATATTTGCATCAGTTCTTTTAACCTTAATATTCAGAGGATAAAATATATTTGCATAGAGTCCCTATAACAGAACATAGTGCGGCAAGTGAATTTAATATTGATGTGCTATGTGAAATTAAATTTCTAAATAACAAAGAAAATTCAAATCTTATTCAGTACCTTACAAGTAACTCAAAGGCTCTGTGTCTAGTGAAAAAAAATCTACCTTCGTCCACACAATGCGTTAATCACCATTCCCTTGGCAAACAAAAAAAGACACCAACTTCCAGGAATATTTTTCTGTACATTAGGCAAAACCTGGTCTTTTTAGCTTCTTCTAAAACTCCTTAGGACCAGGAGAGAATTTATCCTTTATGGCCTACCCAGGATTAAAATATTGAAGGCAGCTTTTCATCAATTAAATCTGAACACTAAATGTTGTTACAGTCTTTGCAGAAAACTTTAATACTGTGAACAAAAAGCCCAACTGTTGTACTTTGTGCATTTTACATAAAATGAAAGGGGATTAATGAAATATTTTAACCAGCCATTAACTGATACAACATCCAAATTTCTGTTCTGTTTCTTTCATTTTATTTAGTTTGTCTAATGAGATTTTATATATACTGTACACTCACATACACACATGCACACATTCACAAACACACACACATAGATATATATATTTATATATATTGTGAGACACTAGGGGGCGGACCGCCACCCTAACCCGAACACAGACAGTCCTGCCAGTCCTTCTCCCTCCACTCCTCTTCAGACTTTTTCCTCTCTTCCCAACTCTGGCAAACCTATGGAGTGAGGCAGCTCCTTTTTACAGATCACCCTGGTCCTTCCACACTCTGGGTGTCCATATATATATATATATATATATATATATATATATATATATATATATATATATATATATATATATATATATATATATATATATATTGTGAGCTGGAGGGCTGATCGCACCCCAAATAGAGACAGACGCCCTGGGAAAACCACAAACCCTGAAACACTGACTACACATTGCTCCTTATCCTTGCACTATAACGCGTAATACAAGCCTCGCGGTACTCCGCCGACTTATAAGCCTTGCGCAGCCTGTCAGTTTGGGAATTGATTGTTTGCTTTTATCTCTCTCTGCTCCTAGCGGAACTGTTATATCTGACTTGTCATGGAGCACGTTTAAGCTCATGTGTTTGCGGTGTCTGAATAAAAATCCTTTTTTTTTTCTACGACCTTCTGTGTCTCTGTGCAAATCTGTGACCCAAGCGTGACAAGTGGTACCAGGAGTGGTTGCACAGATGGATGCCGCCGAAGACTTATTTCAGAAGTCTAAAACATTTGCACTTAAAGACTGGAAACTAAACATGGATGACCCAATCCGTGCGCAAATTCAAGATTTGATACATAAAGTGCACTGTTGGTTTGAAGGAGACGTATGGAAACAGTTGTCGTGAATATATTACTGGCGGCATACCTGAAGTTCTTCGAGATGAATTTCTACGCCATGATATTAAATCATTAACGATTATGTCCAGACGATTAGAGGGTTCACAGTCCACTTGGAGAAAGAGCGGTGGATTTCGTGCTGCTTCAACCTGTGAACGAGCGTCCAGGACATTCTCGCCGCTCGATCGACAAGCTGCAGGACCTGAAAATCTAATGGGGTCAGGTAGGACCCCGGGAAATCCAGTCGTAGATGGGACGCCTGTTTCTGGGGAGACAGCGGCAACAGCGGTCGACAAGACCGTGGAGGCTACAGAGCACGCCGACGTGGGCGTCAGAGGATATTTCGAAACGGAGCCGACCGTAGATGTTTCCGATGTGATCAGCTCGGCCATTTGGCAAGAGATTGTCGCTTGTCTCCAGCTCATTCAATGGGATTGGACTGGCCGAGATTTGTTGCTCAACTATTACATATCCGGATGGAAAAGATGGCTTGTTGATCCCGGTGAAATTGGGACACAGAAATCTCAGCATTGTTAGATTCGGAAGTGACCTTTGTATTGTGAGACGAGACTGTCTTAATGAACAATGCCTTAGAGACTGTGAGACTGTAAAAATACGCTGTGTACATGGTGATGTTAAAGATTATCAGACTTTACTTCTTCCTTTAACTTATAGGGGCCACTTTAAGGTTTGGTCTGCCGTTTGACTCGTGCCCTTGGCCATTACTCATAGGACGGAGAAATGCCCTTTTTCCAAACTGATTAATAAATGTAAGGGACCAGTAGTCCAGTCCACTAATGAACTTGGTGGGGGGGGAGAAGAAGAAGAAATCCAAGACGAAGAACTGGTAGCGGCCGGGAAAATCTAGAGCCCAACTTAGATATTGAACCCGATCTCTCCAGCGAGACGGAGGAGGTCACCCCCGACAATCTTCCAGAATGGGCTGCTCCTTCTACATCTTCCCAGATTGCAAACGCCTCGAACACAAACCAGTGTTAACGAACAATCAGATTTTGTGCGTTTGCAGCATACTGATAGCTCATTAGAATATGCATTTAAACAGGCTCGCCCTGCTAATGACTCTTATTACCAAGAGCGTAATTCCGGGGGTGTGAAAACCCCACACTTTATAGAAAAGGACGGTTGCCTTTTCAGAGTGATCTCAGATCATTTGGAGGGAATTTATTGAACAACTGGTGGTACCTGAAGCACATAGGGAAACTGTTTTGCATCTGGCACATTCACACATCTTGGGGGGGCACCTCGGTGCCGACAAAACTAGAGACCGGTTATCAAAACGATTTTATTGGCTTAATATGGGAAAAGATGTTGAACGATTTTGTACTTCATGTCCAGACTGCCAGATCGCTCTGCTTATAAGCCTCCTCGGCTCCCCTTTGTCCTATGCCCATATTGGAAGTTCCCTTTCAGCGTGTGGGATTAGATATTGTGGGACCATTACCTAAGACTAAGGATGGGTACCAATATTTGCTGGTGTTGGTTGATTATGCGACACGATATCCAGAAATGATCGCTGAAAAGGCCAACTCTTCGGCTGTAGCCAAAGCACTATGTGAAACTTTTACTCGTATTGGTATCCCTAGAGAAATCTTAACTGATCAGGGCACACCTTTCACTTCTCGCGTGATGAAACAATTGTGTGACAGCTTTGCTATTAAGAAATTGAGTACTACTGTTTACCATCCTCAAACGAATGGTTTAACCGAGCGATTTAACAAAACATTGAAACAGATGATCAGGCGAGTTGCTCATAATGATCCCACAACATGGAACACTGTCCTACCGTTTGTTTTGTACGCGTGCGAGAATCACCACAGGCGCCCACTGGCTTGAGTCCCTTCGAGTTGTTATTCGGCAGGCGGCGCGAGGCATCCTGGATGTGGTATGCGTGAGGAATGGATAGGAAACGAGAGAGCAGCTAAGGTCCAAGCTTTGCAGATCGACTAATTTCGTTGCAAGACAGAATTTCTATGCTTTCCTCTATTGCTGTGGAACACCAACAACGAGAACAGGAAACTCAGAAGCGTCTTTACGATAGGCGCAGCAAGCTCCGTGAGTTCAAACCTGGCGATCGTGTTTTGGTACTGGTTCCCTCGGATCCACACAAATTCTTAGCTAAATGGCAGGGCCCGCCATTATTGAGGAGCGTATGAGTCCGTAAATTACAAGGTTAGAATACCGGCGGCGCAAACCATTCCAGATTTTACACATTAACCTCTTGAAGGAATGGCACGACCGACAAGAGGTTAACACTTCCTTGGCTGCTGTTTCTCAGTCCGATGTTACCATTGGTAACGATCTTACTGACACGCAAAAGACAGAACTGTTATCTTTGATAGAACGGAACACTGATGTCTTTTCAGATTTACCAGGCAAGACTAACATTACAAAACATAAAATTACCACTGCACCTGATGTTCGCAGACAGATGCGGCCGTTCGGATACCGAAGCGCGAAATATTGTGCCAAGAGGTAAAAAAGATGCTGACACTGGGTGTAATTCGTGAAAGTAAAAGTGACTGGTGCAGCCCAGTCGTATTAGTCCCAAAGCAAGACGGTTCGGTTCGGTTCTGTATCGATTTCAGACGCTTGAATAAGGTCTCTAAATTCGATGCTTATCCCATGCCCCGTGTCGATGAACTGTTGGAAAAACTGGGTCAGGCGAGCTATATCTCCACGCTAGATCTCACGAAAGGCTATTGGCAGGTGCCTTTAGAGGCTAGCAGTTGTGAGAAAACGGCATTTGCGACTCCTGACGGACTCTATGAATTTACAAGACTCCGTTTGGTCTTCACGGGCACCTCTAACTTTTCAGCGTATGATGGATCAGATCCTACGTCCTCACTCTGAATATGCTGGGGCATACCTTGACGATGTCGTGATTTTTAGCAATGATTGGAAAACACACTTAGAGCGGCTTCAAGCCGTTCTTGAAAGCTTGAGACAGGCTGGCCTTACTGCTAACCCTAAGAAATGTAAACTAGGCATGTCCGAGACTCATTACTTAGGCTATTCTATGGGCAAGGGTTTACTTAGGCCACAATTAAGGAAAATAGAAGAAATGCTTGTTTACCGAGACCTGAGACACAGAAACAAGTACGCCTTTCTGGGACTCGCTGGTTACTACAGAAAATTCATTCCAAATTTTGCACATAGAGCTGCTCCTCTTACAGAACTTACTAGAGGCAGAAAACATCGACCTGTCCTGTGGACAGAAAATTGCGAACGTTCTTTCAACGATTTAAAAAAAGCATTGTCTTCTTACCCGGTTCTAAGGAACCCGGATTTCACAAAAGATTTTATCTTGCAAACAGACGCAAGTGCATTTGGTGTGGGCGCAGTCCTGTCACAAATTTTTGATGGAGAAGAACATCCAATCACATATTTGAGTAGGAAATTACTTCCTAGGGAACGCAATTATTCTACAATTGAGAAAGAATGCTTGGCAATTAAGTGGGCTGTGGAAGCGCTTCGCTATTACTTGTGGGGACGAAACTTCACTTTGGTAACTGATCATGCTCCACTCCAGTGGTTGTACCGACAGAAAGATACAAACTCTCGTCTAATGAGATGGTTTCTGGGTTTACAACCTTACAGTTTCACAGTAAAGCACCGACCAGGTTCTGAACACGTCAACGCAGATGTATTATCACGACTAAATGAACCTAGTACAGAGAGTCGCTTGATTCACAGGAATGTGAATAAAGCTGAGGGGGAGGGTGTGAGCTGGAGGGCTGATCGCACCCCAAATAGAGACAGACGCCCCTGGGAAAACCACAAACCCTGAAACACTGACTACACATTGCTCCTTATCCTTGCACTATAACGCGTAATACAAGCCTCGCGTACTCGCCGACTTATAAGCCTTGCAGCGCCTGTCAGTTTGGGAATTGATTGTTTGCTTTTATCTCTCTCTGCTCCTAGCGGAACTGTTATATCTGACTTGTCATGGAGCACGTTTAAGCTCATGTGTTTGCGGTGTCTGAATAAAAATCCTTTTTTTTTTCTACGACCTTCTGTGTCTCTGTGCAAATCTGTGACCCAAGCGTGACAATATATATATATATATACTAGCTGTCCCCTGTGGCTCTGCCCACGTAGAAGTGAAACAGGACAAACTTTAAAAATCAATTAAAAAACATTTTACAAACCGGATTCCAAAAAAGTTGGGACACTATACAAATTGTGAATAAAAACTGAATGCAATGATGTGGAGGTGCCAACTTCTAATATTTTATTCAGAATAGAACATAAATCACGGAACAAAAGTTTAAACTGAGAAAATGTATCATTTTAAGGGAAAAATATGTTGATTCAGAATTTCATGGTGTCAACAAATCCCAAAAAGTTGGGACAAGGCCATTTTCACCACTGTGTGGCATCTCCCCTTCTTCTTACAACACTCAACAGACGTCTGGGGACCGAGGAGACCAGTTTCTCAAGTTTAGAAATAGGAATGCTCTCACATTCTTGTCTAATACAGGCCTCTAACTGTTCAATCGTCTTGGGCCTTCTTTGTCGCACCTTCCTCTTTATGATGCACCAAATGTTCTCTATAGGTGAAAGATCTGGACTGCAGACTGGCCATTTCAGTACCCGGATCCTTCTCCTACGCAGCCATGATGTTGTGATTGATGCAGAATGTGGTCTGGCATTATCTTGTTGAAAAATGCAGGGTCTTCCCTGAAAGAGATGACGTCTGGATTGGAGCGTATGTTGTTCTAGAACCTGAATATATTTTTCTGCATTGATGATGCCTTTCCAGACATGCAAGCTGCCCATGCCACACGCACTCATGCAACCCCATACCATCAGAGATGTAGGCTTCTGAACTGAGCGTTGATAACAACTTGGGTTGTCCTTGTACTCTTTGGTCCGGATGACATGGCGTCCCAGATTTCCAAAAAGAACTTCAATCGTGACTCGTCTGACCACAGAACAGTCTTCCATTTTGCCACACTCCATTTTAAATGATCCCTGGCCCAGTGACAACGCCAGAGCTTGTGGATCTTGCTTAGAAATGGCTTCTTCTTTGCACTGTAGAGTTTCAGCTGGTAACGGCGGATGGCACGGTGGATTGTGTTCACTGACAATGGTTTCTGGAAGTATTCCTGAGCCCATTCTGTGATTTCCTTTACAGTAGCATTCCTGTTTGTGGTGCAGTGTTGTTTAAGGGCCCGGAGATCACGGGCATCCAGTATGGTTTTACGGCCTTGACCCTTACGCACAGAGATTGTTCCAGATTCTCTGAATCTTCAGATGATGTTATTCACAGTTGATGATGATAGATGCAAAGTCTTTGCAATTTTTCGCTGGGTAACACCTTTCTGATATTGCTCCACTATCTTTCTGCGCAACATTGTGGGAATTGGTGATCCTCTACCCATCTTGGCTTCTGAGAGACACTGCCACTCTGAGAAGCTCTTTTTATACCCAATCATGTTGCCAATTGACCTAATTAGTGTTTATTGGTCTTCCAGTTCTTCATTATGCTCAAATTTACTTTTTCAAGCCTCTTATTGCTACTTGTCCCAACTTTTTTGGGATTTGTTGACACCGTGAAATTTTGAATCAACATATTTTTCCTTTAAAATGATACATTTACTCGGATTAAACGTTTGATCTGTCATCTATGTTCTATTACAAATAAAATATTGACATTTGCCATCTCCACATCATTGCATTCAGTTTTTATTCACAATTTGTTTAGTGTCCCAACTTTTTTGGAATCCGGTTTGTAAAAAAGTAATTCTGGTCAAGTGGAAGGTAGGTACACTCCAACTTTAAACATTGGCATTGTTTCTGATCGCGTTCAGCTCTGATGGGTTAGCATCCCCACGTGGGGAGAAAAGCACAAGGCCATTAAATCTGCTTCAATCAGCAACTACCCTCTAAAGCACAGATAGCTCTGATCTCTCTCTCAAAAATGTCAAACGTTACTCCTTAACAATTTGAAGGTGATAATGTCTGTTGAACAAACAGGTATCACGAGCTAAGCGGAGGCAAGGTATGCTTCAACACATGGAAAGAGGTAACGTGAGGTGGGGCGTGAGTGAGGGCCCCACTTCTCTCCCCTCAGCCCACAGCTGCTCTCTTGGATTTGCGTAAATAAAATGTTACGCAAATGAACTGTGATACTTAGCATGATGAGAGAAGTCACAAAATCAACTGGAATGTTCAAGCAAATTATAGAAAAAAACAATCTAAATCCGTTAAGTATTTCTCTCGTGAAAAGCGGACACACTTACAGACGTTGGATTTTATATATATATATATTGTCACACACGTGCGATTAGGGGACAGTCATTGGGCTTGGTTGCACGTGAATACATGAGAAATGGGGTGTGGCAGTAGGGGGCGCTAGTGCTCCCTTGAACCCTCAGGTACAATTCCAGACACCAGGTAAAAGTCCAAGACTCTTTATTTTCGTCTTCCACCAATGGGCACCAAGCACCTTCCACACTATTCATAAATCTACCAATAACTACAATAAACACAATAATCTCTCTCCTCCTCGCCCAGACACTTTGCTCCTCTCCCTCCCAGCACAGCTAAGTGTCTGGACTGTGGTTTCATCCTTTTATAGCCCCTGACCCGGAGGTGTTCCTGTCCCAACAGTCCACAGTTCCTTATTCCTTCCGAGTCAGGGCAATCAGTCCTTTACTTCACCCCGGGAGCACGTCTTTCCTTTCCGTCACGTGGCCGTGACGTACTCCCGGGTTATAGGGCACACAAGAGCCCATGAGCCCCCCTACAGCGACTCCCTGTGTAAAAACACTACATAGTCCATGAGGCCCTGCTGGAACTCGGGGCACGATCTTGCTGTCGGGAGAGCTCCTCCTGGCGGCCTGGGGGTGAGGGCCGGAGCACGAAGCCGGCAGTCCTTCACAGGGGATTGGGAACACAGTATTAATACTCTTCTCTCATTTTCACCTACAGGAAAATATCAGAATAAAAAGCCTCATCAAACTCTGATCTCCACCACCACCCGCACGACGAATACAATTTTCTTCCGGCTCCAAGGAATCACCTCACTTCCGGTCCCATCCCAATGACTTCAGTTCCATCCTGTGTTTCTGACGTCATCTCTGGCCTTCCTCAATCTTCCTCCTGTCATTTGATTTTCCCTATAAAAGCTCCGGGACACCATGTTTTGTTGTCAGATGTGTATGATTTTTTCATTTAAGTTTGGCCTTGTTGCCAATAACTGGAACCTACGGCCAATAAACAGGGAGGCTCCCCAACTCTTAATCTGTCTTGTTTGTTTCATTTATCACTATATATATATATATATATATATATATATATATATATATATATATATATATATATATACACACAGTGGTGTGAAAAACTATTTGCCCCCTTCCTGATTTCTTATTCTTTTGCATGTTTGTCACACAAAATGTTTTAACCATTAACACATTTAACCATTAGTCAAATATAACACAAGTAAGCACAAAATGTAGTTTTTAAATGATGGTTTTTATTATTTAGGGAGAAAAAAAAATCCAAACCTACATGGCCCTGTGTGAAAAGTAATTGCCCCTGAACCTAATAACTGGTTGGGCCACCCTTACCAGCAATAACTGCAATCAAGCGCTTATGATAACTTGCAATGAGTCTTTACAGCGCTCTGGAGGAATTTTGGCCCACACATCTTTGCAGAATTGTTGTAATTCAGCTTTATTTGAGGGTTTTCTAGCATGAACCACCTTTTAAGGTCATGCCATAGCATCTCAATTGGATTCAGGTCAGGACTTTGACTAGGCCACTCCAAAGTCTTCATTTTGTTTTTCTTTAGCCATTCAGAGGTGGATTTGCTGGTGTGTTTTGGGTCATTGTCCTGTTGCAGCACTCAAGATCGCTTCAGCTTGAGTTGACGAACAGATGGCCTTGCCAAAAGTCTTGGCAATCATTGAGATGTTTCTTAGCAAAATTGAGACGAGCCCTAATGTTCTTTTTGCTTAACAGTGGTTTGCGTCTTGGAAATCTGCCATGCAGGCCGTTTTTGCCCAGTCTCTTTCTTATGGTGGAGTCGTGAACACTGACCTTAATTGAGGCAAGTGAGGCCTGCAGTTCTTTAAACGTTGTCCTGGGGTCTTTTGTGACCTCTCGATGAGTCGTCTCTGCGCCTTGGGGTAATTTTGGTCGGCCGCCACTCCTGGGAAGGTTCACCACTGTTCCATGTTTTTGCCATTTGTGGATAATGGTTCTCACTGTGGATCGCTGGAGTCCCAAAGCTTTAGAAATGGCTTTATAACCTTTACCAGACTAATAGATCTCAATTACTTCTGTTCTCATTTGTTCCTGAATTTCTTTGGATCTTGGCATGATGTCTAGCTTTTGAGGTACTTTTGGTCTACTTCTCTGTGTCAGGCAGCTCCTATTTAAGTGATTTCTTGATTGAAACAGGTGTGGCAGTAATCAGGCCTGGGGGTGGCTACGGAAATTGAACTCAGGTGTGATACACCACAGTTAGGTTATTTTTTAACAAGGGGACAATTACTTTTTCACACAGGGCCATGTAGGTTTGGATTTTTTGTCTCCCTAAATAATAAAAACCATCATTTAATAACTGCATTTTGTGTTTACTTGTGTTATATTTGACTAATGGTTAAATGTGTTTGATGATCAGAAACATTTTGTGTGACAAACATGCAAAAGAATAAGAAATCAGGAAGGGGGCAAATAGTTTATCACACCACTGTCTATATAATATATATATATAGTGGCGAATGGCTGGGACCCATGCCTGGCTGGGATGCCCCTTTGGCATTGAGTCCGGGGGAGCAGACATGGGCTTTACACTATATCCCCCAGAATTCTTGGTGGCAGCCACCCTGGGTAGAATCGGGGCAACAATCATGGAACACCAGAGCTCAGTCCTGTTGGGCTCCGCGGCCACCGCCCTGGGAAGCTGCACGGCTTCCTGAGCCTGTGTGGGCTGTGATGCAGCCACACCCGGAAGTGCAGCCTGAAGTAGGTCAATGAGCACCTGGAGCACTTCCAGGGGTGCTATAAGAGGTGCCTGCAGCCACTACTCTGCCGCCAGAGTCAGGAGGAGGAGGACAAAGCTGCCTTGCAGGAATGGAAGTGAAAGAATAGTATGGTTTTTAGGTGTTTCCTTTGTGTGTGTTTTGGGGACTGTGTAGGGTCTGTGGGACATGGGGAAGACGTGGTCCATGGCTGACAAACACAAAGAATAAATCTATATACACACTGCTCAAAGAATTAAGGGAACACTTAAACATCATAGTCTAAGACCAAGTCAGTTATGCTTCCAGGATATCAATCTGTCCAGTTAGAAAGCATAAGTGACTGTGAATCAATTATGAATCAGCATATATATATATATATATATATATATATATATATATATATATATATATATATATATATATATATCACATACTCTAATGTTCCATCAAGGAGAAAGCCATTCATAACAGAGACAAACCTAGCACTGTCAAGAGGATTTAACATGTATGGCTTTTACACGCCTAATGCTATCCCTATAAATGTTCAAATGCTACAGGTATTTATGTTAGGTAGTTCGGCTATAAGAAGATCTGACAAAAATCCTGGATTCCTGAACTCAACATGAGTAACAAGCTCCACAGGTGTCCTAAATGACATTACAAGTCTAAAGTCACTTTATTTAGAATATTGTTATTCAATGCATAAACTGTTAAGACTTCTACCAGATTTCTAGGCTAAACTTTGAGATACAAAAATCACACAATTCTTTCCTTCAAAATACATAAAATGATTCCCAGTTCAAAAATGTAACATGCTGTGTGAGAGATGAATAGTGTGCTTCAGCAGCTACAACTACAGTGAAAATCGACAGATAGCATCAAACCTTTATAAACAATTGCAGCCTTTTTCTCAAGCACACATAGTGATAGCCTAACATTTTCTCTGGGTTGTTGAACGTTTGTGTAGTTGGTACCAAGTGTAGCCAGGACACCACAGCTCTATGAAGGACATATAGATATTTTTCTAATGCTAAATCTGCCTTTATTAATTCATTATGCATTACTAAGCACTATGTGAACAGCATAGTTTTGTGCTCAGTTGTTTATAAACCTTATATAACACATAATAAACTGGATCAAGATAGATGTAATCTACCAGAAAGCTGTGAGAGCACTCCTTCTTATATGGCATATATCTGCACATGGGCAAATATAAATTTGCTTTGTATGAGTGGATGTGGGTCTGCCCTGAAATGCATTTCTGTCCCATCTTGAACTAATTTTTTCTAACATGAATTTGATACATCCAAGGGTCAGATTGCTTTAAACAGATTTACAAAATAAGAAACACCAGGAAAGACAAAAAATTCTAAAGCAAAGGATGTCAGGTCATTTTTAGAGAGGCCACAGACTAGACAGGCAGAATATTGAAAAGCAAAATCTGGTGGGTTACAACATAAATATTAAGTTGACTAACAGAAGAGTTATTCACTGCTGTGCAATTTTGGTAATGCTCTTTTTTTGACATCTGTTCACCCATCCATTTCCTGATGCTGCTTAATAAATATTAATTATTCCAGGGCTAGGATGCTTCGAGGTATCAGCACCTACCACTGTACTACTGTCATTCAAACGTGGATGTTTTTCAGATTTTGATTTAAAAAAATGTTTCTGTAAAGAGGTGTAAATTCTGTCATTATATAGTGTTAAAAGAATGTTACTTTCTGCTACATGTTTATGATGTGCATTGCCGTGCTCCTTTCTCAGTAACAGATGGCATTCTGCACCATTCACACTTGCCTATGTTCAAATTGTACTCATACACAACTTCAGAGATTCCAGGATAAGTTGTTCACAAGGTAAAAAATTTTGCATTTAAAATATGCAAATTTTGCAAGTATTTTATAAACAGGTGCCCAGTTTTAGATCCAAACAAAACCCCTGTCACTTTTAAGAATGACACTATCAGTGCTTTGTTGTCTTCCTTAGCCAGTGCCAGCATTTTGATTCTGCCATGTCTTCATTCACGTTATTTCTGGGTGTGCGCGGCTTTAATGTACTGGCTATAGGTTGTTTCTGTGTAAAGTGCTTTTGTGACAAAGTTCAAGTTACAGTATATAAAAACCAATATAAAAAGGCAAGACACACACTGTTCCATAAAAGAAAAGTAAAAATATTTGTAAAGGATCCTTTTGTGTTTGATCTTACTATAAGCACTCTATAAATGTGAAAGAAGCCATAATCATTTTCTGCACTACAGGAGTTCATGGCAGAGCTTGAGTTCAACAGATGAAATGAATTTTACATCTACACAAAACATTGGTTAAGTGCCAATGTGCGACTAATTACTGTTTCTTTCTCTTTTCTGCTGTCATTTTCATTGCTGTTGCAATGAGTAAATACAGTATAATAACTGGTTTAAATTTCCTTTGAAATGGTCTGCCAATTTGCCAGAATACATTGAATATTTCCATAGATGAATCAGTTGAAAAACCGACAGAGCAAGTGGTAAATGATTCTAAACTGATATATTTTGTCATTAATGCTCTCTCCATGGATTTTTTTGTTGCCATAGTTTTCAGTGACAAACAAAGCCCACATACTACAAAGAGCCAATAGCAACAAGCTAAGTAAATGAAAAAGGCTTCAAATGTAGTCATAACTAAATGACTTGCAAAAACAATAAACTGGACTGTGTCAGTGCAGATTGTAGTCACATAGTCTCAGTATCAGAAATAAATCTTACCCCAAGTTCAGCTGTACTACACTCATCTGTTTTCAGATCCCACTTCCCATTTCTCCATTTAAAGCCTTACAATACATACCCTGGCACCACTGGTTTGTGGACAATAGATGGCATTCTAATAAAGTTTTCAGAAAGCATTTGGTAAGGTTCAACCTGAGAGATTGGGAATCAAACTAAAAGAAGAGGGAGTTCAGAGTGTAGTGTGGATGAATGTTGATTTGGTTAAAACACCAGAATGTGAGGGTTATGGTGTGAGGAACCTTCTAAGAGAGGTCTTTGTCTGGGGTCAGTGCCGGGGCAGCTGCCATTTTGAATACATATATAAATGATGTGGATAGGAGCAAAAGCAAAAATCTGGCTAGGACTGCAACTGACACCAAGCTAGGTGGACTGGCAGATCATCTAGAATCCACTGAATCATTACAGAGAGACTTGGACAACCTACAGGCTTAGGCAGATTTGTGACTGATGAAATTTAGTGTGAGTAAATGTAAAGCATTACACGTAGGAAGTAAAAATGTTACATCTGAATACATAATGTGAATGAAACTTGAAAGTACTGCTTATGACTTATGATGCAGGAGTCATAGTGGACCTGTCACTATCAACTTTCAAAACTCAACTTGGCGTTATTTGGAGGAATTAGGTGGATATGCTTGGCTAGCTTTGTGGGGTTGAATGGCTGGTTCTCACTGAAATTTTTCTAATATTGTAATGTTCTATAAGATTCTTGCAACTACAAAATCACCAAAGAAGCCAAGGGAGAATACAACATATAGAAAAAGCGGAAAAAAACAGCCACCATATATTCTCTCTGCACATCAAAATAACTACTGGGCTCATGTCTCTCAAGTATGGTGGCTCACTGACAGGACCACCTGTAAGTATCACACAAAGGACTTTCATTTTTTACCTTCTCTCTATCTGGCATTCTCTCTTTCTCGACCCTGGCTTCTCTTTCTTCAGGTAGACATGTCCCAATCATTAATTGTAGTTTAAGTTCAACTGTCCTGTAGGTGTAAGTCAGGTTAAGTCAGGCCTGAAATCACTTGCGTGGCAAGGAAGAGCTCTATATTTGCTTCAGGAGCACCAAGCTAGAACCTCTTCTAATGGCTCATGATTTATCTGCACCCCTCAGGCTTCTCTCACTCTTTCTGTAAAGCTGATGCCCCTGCCCAATACCCTTCTGAGAAACACAGCATGCATGGATATCTTCGTGCTCTCCTTGTGTCCTTGTGCTCTCTCACGGTAGGATTTCTTGATTAAAACAGGTGTGGCAGTAATCAGGCCTGGGGGTGGCTACGGAAATTGAACTCAGGTGTGATACACCACAGTTAGGTTATTTTTTAACAAGGGGCAATTACTTTTTCACACAGGGCCATGTAGGTTTGGATTTTTTTTCTCCCTAAATAATAAAAACCATCATTTAATAACTGCATTTTGTGTTTACTTGTGTTATATTTGACTAATGGTTAAATGTGTTTGATGATTAGAAACATTTTGTGTGACAAACATGCAAAAGAATAAGAAATCAGGAAGGGGGCAAATAGTTTTTCACACCACGGTATATATATATATATATATATATATATATATATATATATATATATATATATATAGTGGCGAATGGCTGGGATGCCCCTTTGGCACTGAGTCCGGGGGAGCAGACATGGGCTGCACACTATATCCCTCAGAATTCTTGGTGGCAGCCACCCTGGGTAGAATCGGGGCCACAATCATGGAACACCAGAGCTCAGTCCTGTTGGGCTCCGCGGCCACCGCCAGGTGAAGCTGCATGGCCTCCTGAGCCTGTGTGGGCTGTGATGCAGCCACACCCGGAAGTGCAGCCTGAAGTAGGTCAATGAGCACCTGGAGCACTTCCAGGGGTGCTATAAGAGGTGCCTGCAGCCACTACTCTGCCACCAGAGTCAGGAGGAGGAGGACAAAGCTGCTTTGCAGGAATGGAAGTGAAAGAATAGTATGGTTTTTAGGTGTTTCCTTTGTGTGTGTTTTGGGGACTGTGTAGGGTCTGTGGGACATGGGGAAGACGTGGTCCATGGCTGACGAACACAAAGAATAAATCTTTTTGTTTATTTTTACCTGTGCCTCCGTTGTCAGTCTGTTGGGTTGACACCTATATAGTACCTTTGCCACAATATATACACACTGCTCAAAGAATTAAGGGAACACTTAAACATCATAGTCTAAGACCAAGTCAGTTATGCTTCCAGGATATCAATCTGTCCAGTTAGAAAGCATAAGTGACTGTGAATCAATTATGAATTAGCATATATATATATATATACAGTATATATATATATCACATACTCTAATGTTCCATCGAGGAGAAAGCCATTCATAACAGAGACAAATCTAGCACTGTCAAGAGGATTTAACACGTATGGCTTTTACACGCCTAATGCTATCCCTATAAATGTTCAAATGCTACAGGTATTAACGTTAGGTAGTCCGGCTATCAGAAGATCTGACAAAAATCCTGGATTCCTGAACTCAACATGAGTAACAAGCTCCACAAAAGTGTCCTAAATGACATTACAAGTCTAAAGTCACTTTATGTAGAATATTGTTATTCAATGCATAAACTGTTAAGACTTCTACCAGATTTCTAGGCTAAACTTTGAGATACAAAAATCACACAATTCTTTCCTTCAAAATACATAAAATGATTCCCAGTTCAAAAAAGTAACATGCTGTGTGAGAGATGAATAGTGTGCTTCAGCAGCTACAACTAGAGTGTCAGTGTCTCTTGCCAGTGTGACTCTCTTTTGCCTGAAGCTTTGATGTGGGATTCATTCCTGCCTTCTGTCATTCTGGTGGTGTTCATATACCTGACAACCTTTTTCAAGGCAGGTACTCCCTGGGGGAGTCAATTGTGGGATGTCTCACACACACACACACACTTCAATTCTTTCTTACTGTACTACATTATGGTTGATAATTAAACTACTATCCCTCAAATATCGAAAGCCAGGGTGCAAGGAATGCTGCATTGAATTTCACATACATTGTGACTGGGCCATATTCTTTTCTTCCCTTTGGCAGAGCCTTGATGATGTATCCTGATTATGAAACCCTCAATTCTTATATCATTGTTTTATAGGCAATCTCCAAATGCATTGAATAAGCGCAATAAAGCAATAACATGTCGTTCATTCTAGAAAGATGTACACATTGACTTCTTAAAGAGTACATTTGTGTATCTAGATTTAGGACTGTAAGGACAACTTTAGCTTGTGAGCAGCATTTTTTTATATTGTATTAACAGATGCCAAATTCTCTGTTAGTTGTGGGCTGCTTAAACTAATCCCATTGTGATCACAATAAGAAAGCAATCCTTAATATGAATATTTTAAAACTGTTTGCAATTAATAATGAAGGAAATAAAGAACTTATCAAGACAATAATTAATTGAGGTTACTGTATTGCCCAGTTGGTCAAAAGTCACACATTTATTATAGTAAAAGTAACTAAGTACATAAATAAATTTGATGTTAGAAGGTAAAAGGGTTGACAGGGGTCATATGTAAGAGGAAATGATACTGATTAAAGCTAGTATGAGCAAACTGAGATGACTATAAATGTAGGGTGCATTATAGAAACATTTAAATGAACATCACAACAAGGAGGATGCTATGGGGGACTAGTAGAAAACAGCTGGATATCAGTAGGAAGTCCCAGAAAGAAGACACTGTGACTTTGCCTCTTCTACTGAAAGGATACACACCTGAAAGGCATTGCTTTTGCACATTACATCCATTGAAAGCTGAGATGTGCACTTAACTCCACTGGCTTTGTGTGTCTCTCCTAACCTTAGAACTGACTCTGGGCTTCCCCCGGAAGCTAACCATAAAATAGCTGAAATAAAAAGCTCTCTAATGGACAGATTATATAGGAAGAATGAGTGGAGATAAAGAATAGGAAATGAGTATGTGACTTGACAGCATGTGGACTCCAGTTCTTTTACAAATGTATAATATAAATCAATAGACCTTTGAAAAAGTCTCTTCCTGCTTATTTGATAGTGTACTAGACATTTTAAACTCAGCAAAATAACATACAGTGCATCCGGAAAGTATTCACAGCGCATCACTTTTTCCACATTTTGTTATGTTACAGCCTTATTCCAAAATGGATTAAATTCATTTTTTTCCTCAGAATTCTACACATGACACCCCATAATGACAAAGTGGAAAACGTTTACTTGAGATTTTTGCAAATTTATTAAAAATAAAAAAATTGAGAAAGCACATGTACATAAGTATTCACAGCCTTTGCCATGAAGCTCAAAATTGAGCTCAGGTGCATCCTGTTTCCCTTGATCATCCTTGAGATGTTTCTGCGGCTTAATTGGAGTCCACCTGTGGTAAATTCAGTTGATTGGACATGATTTGGAAAGGCACTCAGCTGTCTATAGTTGACAGTTCATGTCAGAGCACAAACCAAGCATGAAGTCAAAGTAATTGTCTGTAGACCTCCGAGACAGGATTGTCTCGAAGCACAAATCTGGGGAAGGTTCCAGAAAAATTTCTGCTGCTTTGAAGGCCCCAATTAGCACAGTGGCCTCCATCATCCATAAGTGGAAGAAGTTCGAAACAACCAGGACTCTTCCTAGATGGCCTGGCCTGGCCATCTAAACTGAGCGATCAGGGGAGGTCTTAGTCAGGGAGGTGACCAAGAACTCGATGGTCACTCTGTCAGAGCTCCAGAGGTCCTCTGTGGAGAAAGGAGAACTTTCCAGAAGGACAATCATCTCTGCAGCAATCCACCAATCAGGCCTGCATGGTAAAGTGGCCAGACGGAAGCCACTCCTTAGTAAAAGGCACATGGCAGCCCGCCTGGAGTTTGCCAAAAGGCACCTGAAGGACTCTCAGACCATGAGAAACAAAGTTCTCTGGTCTGATGAGTCAAAGATTGAATTCTTTGGTGTGAAAGCTAGGCATCACGTTTGAAGGAAACCAGGCACCGCTCATAACCAGGCCAATACCATCCCTACAGTGAAGCATGGTGGTGGCAGCATCATGCTGTGGGGATGTTTTTCAACGGCAGGAACTGGGAGACTAGTCAGGATAAAGGGAAAGATGACTGCAGCAATGTACAGAGACATCCTGGATGAAAACCTGCTCCAGAGCGCTCTTGAACTCAGACTGGGGCGATGGTTCATCTTTCAGCAGGACAACGACCCTTAGCACACGGCCAAAATATCAAAGGAGTGGCTTCAGGACAACTCTGTGAATGTCCATGAGTGGCCCAGCCAGAGCACAGACTTGAATCCGATTGAACATCTCTGTAGAGATCTTAAAATGGCTGTGCACCGACACTTCCCATCCAACCTGATGGAGCTTGAGAGATGCTGCAAAGAGGAATGGGCGAAACTGGCCAAGGATAGGTGTGCCAAGCTTGTGGCATCATATTCAAAAAGACTTGAGGCTGTAATTGCTGCCAAAGGTGCATCGACAAAGTATTGAGCACAGGCTGTGAATACTTGTGTACATTTGATTTCTCAGTTTTTTTATTTTTAATAAATTTGCAAAAACCTCAAGTAAACTTTTTTCACGTTGTCATTATGGGGTGTTCTGTGTAGAATTCTTAGGAAAAAATGAATTTAATCCATTTTGGAATAAGGCTGTAACATAACAAAATGTGGGAAAAGTGATGCGCTCTGAATACTTTTCAGATGCACTGTATTTTCCTAAATGTTTTGAAAACTGCTAATGTTAAGCTTTTGATTAAGAACTATAATCATGACTACAGTATTATCTCTTTTACGTATATTTAGGTAATATATGGCATCAGTCCTTCACAGGAAACACACTCACACACCAAACACACACGCACTAGGCCCAATTTAACATCACTAATCCACCTGGCCTTCATGGTTTTGGATCTGTGGGAGGTCACACACACAGACATGTGGAGCACATGTGAACTCCACTCAGGGAGGACCTGGGACGTGGACCCCATGGTTTCCTTACTGCAAAGCAGCAGCACTATCACTGCGCCACTGTGTTAGAATGAATTAGCAATCAAGTTACTTTTTCTGTTACATAAGCTTCAACATATTCCTTGTATAACTATTATTTTCTTTTTACATGTTTTCATCCCCTGGCATTGGACACCATATAAAAGGTTGTCTTCCTCCATCCACTTCGATTTTTATTTCCCTTTCAGCTTTTGTTTTTTTTTTTTCCTTTTTCATCTAGCCTACATTCCATGTAAACTCCTGGATGTAATCTATTAATATATTTTAGTTCCACTACACCACCAATGCTGTTTACCATAAGCATTATTTTTAAGTGATTGTCTTTTATTTATGGCAGTTGAATTAAATTAATTATTAGATAATACTTAGGATTAGATAATTCTTAGGATCTTTTGCTGACTTTTGCAAACCTCAAGTCTGTAATCTTGATGTCATTTTTGACAGTAACCTCTCTTTTGAGAAACAGGTTCATTCTGTAGTCAAGATTTGCTTTTTCCACCTTTGTGTTTTAGCTAAGATCAAACCTTTTTTATCTCCTGGGATCTTGAGAAAGCTAGTCATGCTTTTATCTTTTCTCAGCTTGATTACTGCAAATCATTGTATTCTGGGATCAGCAAATCCCTGATACAAAGGTTTCAGTTGGTTCAGAATGCTGCTGCCCATTTTTTGGTTGGGGCAAGAAAGTTTGATTCTGTTTCTCTAATATTAACCCATTTACACAGGCTGCCTGTTAGTTTCAAAATTGTGTTGCTAGTTTTTAAATCATTACATGGGTATGCCTATTTATCTGAATTGTGTGTTTTACACCAGTCATCTCGAGAGCTTAGATCTACTGGTCAGTTGTCTCTTATGGTCCCTCTCACTAAGTGTAAAACTAAGGGGGACAGGACCTTTGCAGCTGCTGCACCTCATCTGGTGGAATGCTTTACTTCATTATATTAAAGAGTTACCTTCAACTGAATTCTGATGGTTGTCCCACTATTAGTCATTTTCATTCTTTTCTTTAACTGACTGCTGGCTGTATTTCATTTTATTGTACTTTATTTCTATTTTTTTTTCTATGTAGTTTATTTATGTGCATTCTATGTTTTAATGTAAAGCACTTTGGCTACAGCACTACTGGTGTTGTTTTAAATGTGCTCTATAAATGAATTGACATTGATATTTATCCAATTACTCACCTTCTGCTCTCCATGCGGAGAACCTAAAGTGTCTAACACACAATCTTAAAACTTTAAAGATTTTTAGTATATTTTATGTATGCATTTCTCAGCACATGTTAGGATGGTAATATGCAATCTACCACAATCTATCTGTGCCTAATTAGCACTGTTTACATTCACTAAATTAAAAAAGATATTTATCGATTAAAATACATCTATTTTTATCCGTACTTGTGCACTCTATTTCAGATATTGCAACAAAATTTAAATTTCGGTAAAGAATACTTTTTCCAAATTTTAAAGAATTTAGTTCACTGGGCTGTTTCATATAGACAGACAGATATGACAAGAGCAATAGGTACTGTCGCAAATTACACAAACCCTCCTTAAAATGATAGATATACAAAAGCTTGATGTTATTTGAAGTATGACATTTAGATTATCCCACAAACTTATAAAATTAAATCATTCATTAATATGGACTGAACATGTTCCACTCTACATGAACAATCAAAAAATTCAAGGTAATCAGTGAAGTTTTAAAATGTTCCAAAGTTCACGATGAATGCACATTGTGCTGTTAAGGAAGAAAATAGCTTAAATAAAAATATATCATGCTGAAACAGTGTACAGAATGTAAACAGAAAAAAACAAGCAAAATATTGTCTGTGTATGAATGCTGTGATTACTCAGTCTGAAGACTTTAGCCTAAGTAAGCAAATCAGAATCTGTGCAAGGCAGTAAGTCCTGTGGCACATTTAAGATGGAGGAAGATCAGTAATTGTTTACGTCTGCAAGCATTAATTCATTTCAATTAATAACTGATGCCTTCTCTTTTGAAATAAGAAAGAAGAGTTGTTATTTATTTATGTATTGCAATAACTGTACATTAAGAAACCTAATCATTTCTAGTCTATTCTATGTGGGTTGGAAGGTGTTGTCTACAACAACAACTTTGTTATCAGAGTACTATCTTTTACACTTAATTTAATTAGAGATGTTGATGTGTTTTCCCTGTCTGCTGCCTGTCCTCAATGTGTATGCTGACTCTTCCAAATTTAAGTAAAATGCTGCTTGTCCTTGTGTGTTTTCTTGTTTATATTCTGCAATGTCTGCTTGCAGATAATCTGTGATATAATGCTGTACTTTTGTCAAATTAACAGGGGTATGGTGAAGAAACTACATCATTAAAAATTAAAACTTGCATATTTTTTCAGGCAATATATGTTTTCTCATCTAGATGTCAAAGGGATTAAATGACATAGGATAAGATCCATTTTGCAAAAATATAACAGTATAGCAATTTAATAGTAAAAAAACTGTTTTTGCCTCCTTGATTCTACTGTATATACAACATGGAAAATGGAGAAAGAATAATCCCATCTATATACACTACATGGCCAATATTTTGTGGACAACTGTCTATAACACCTACAGTATATGAGCTTGATGGATATCCCACTCCAAAACCATGGTCTTTAATATGGGCTTGACAGCTCCCAAATGCCTGCAACCTTTGTGCAGCTAAAACAGACTCCACTCTTCTGGGAAGGCATTCTATAAGATTTTGGAGTGTGACTGTGGGAATTAGTGTACATTCAACAAGAGTGTGTTTGAGGCCAGGTCCTGATGTTGGACAAGAATATCTGGCTCACGATTGCCATTCCAATTCATCCCAATGGTGTTTAGTTGGGTTCAGATCAGGGCTCTGCGCAGGCCACTTGAATGTCTCCACACCAAACTAATCAAATCATGTCTTTAGAGACCTGGCTTTGTGCACTGTGACACAGTCATGCTGTTTTTTGAAAATGTCTTTGTATGCTGCTGTATTAAGTGTACCCTTCATATAACAGAGACATGCATTGCATGGTGCACTGCAAACTTACCACTGAGGCCTACGTTGATTACTTAGATTACAACCTGTCTTAGACAAGCTGCATAGGTAGTATATACTGTATATATTTGGGATTTTTTTGTTTTACTGCTATTGTTTTTGTAGATATACACATTTATTTTTCTTGCAAATATTTTTCTTCATTTTTGCTTCAAGAATCTTCCTGAATTGTGCATGAAAGTGAAAGGCTGCCTTTTTGTTTTTGTCTTTTTAGTTTATTTTTGGAGTGCACAGTAAATATTGTATGTACAGATTAAGGTCTGTTAGAGCAAAGGGCTTGGGACTGAAAAATCAATTTGTTATAACAGGGATTTTGTTATAATGGAATTGGAACATAACATATACAGTTGCAGAATTCCAAACTCGATGGCAATGCCTTTCTCCTTGTTCTAACTTTTTCTGTAATGTGAATTGCTGCTGTTAGAGCCAAAGCCCAAACGGAGAGGCGGTTCTGCCTCTGTGTCTGTAGTGCTCACCACTTGAATTAGCCAAACACTGCGCGTGGGTGTTCACATCAAAGACAAGGAGAGGGGAGTGGAGGTCTAGAGCAGGTGATGCTTAACTTTCATAAACAGCTGCCCCCTACTGATAGCTCGCTAGGCGGCTGCCTATAGGTTACCTAATGTATTGAGTGGCTCTTTCTCTGGCTGCCAGTTGTTCTACTGTGGATCAGCTTATTTCTTTTAAACTAGAAAAAACGCTAATGCTAAAGAGTTTGAGAAAATGAAGGTCACATTTGAAAATAAGAATCGTTCAATACATAAATTTGTTAAGACAAAATTCAAAGACACCTTCAAATGCACCTGTTTTTTAAAGATTATGGTGTGCAGGTGTTCACAAGGTAAAGTCTCTGCAAATTTATTAAACACATTGGACACTGGTTGAGTAGTAAAAACATGAGGGAATCTCAGCAGTCAGCACTTTTGCTGAAGAATGAGTCAAAAATTGATCCTCAGTCTGTTTGATGTGCTGGTTGAAGTGAACCTCCAGAACTCTGCAAGTACAGCCGAACTGTCAAATTTGTTTGACAGTTATCTCATCCCTACATCCACCCATAATGTCTCTGGTCTGCAGTAACCCTTCTTGACCTCTGCTGTGCTGTTCAAGAGGACCTGGCTGCAGACACAATACTATTGGCTGTTCAGTGGAGCTCCTAAATCGCGATATTTGTACCAAGACCAGAAAAAATATGCATGCTTTTGCTGCTTTTTAAATGAAAAATGACTTAGTTGTATTGAATTTTGCAGACAAGATAGACTTTGCTGTAATGATTTTTTTAACCTTAGTTCTATTACAAATTGGCCAGGACCAAGAAAAAAATTGTTAAAAATGTGCCCTGTTTGGGAAAATTTTAAAAAGTCTAATGGTTCTGGGGACAAAAGATCTTTTGTATCTGTCTGTATTGCAGTTCTGTGATAGCAGACTACCACTAAACAAGCTCCTCTGCTTAATTACGGTGGTGTATAGTGGGTGATGTTTAGTGTCCATAAGAGATAGCAGCTTCCACAGTGTCCTCCTCTTTGACACTGTCACCACACAGTCCATTTCCATTCCAACTACAGTTCCTGCTCACCTAATCAGCTTGACAATCCAATTAACATCTCTCTTCTTCAAGCTACTCCCCCAGCACACTACAGCATAGAAGTGAGTATTGGCAATCACCAACTGATAGAACATCTGCAGCAGTTTCTTACATATGTTAAAGGAGCTCAGCCTCCTCAGAAAATAGAGCCTTTGTGTTCTCTGACCCAACTGCAGGTCTTGACCCACTCCACATCAAACCCTTCAATGGAGACAGGGCCTAATGGTCGTGCAGACCTACGGTAGTCCACAGCCATCTCATTGGTTTTGGAAGTGTTCAATAGCAGTTGATCAAACCGATACCATCTTACAAAGTCATTCAACAGATCCCTGTACTCCTTCTGATACACCCCAGAATGGCAGTGTCATCTGAGAACTTCTGCATGTGGCATGTCCCTCAATTGTAGCTAAAGTTTGATGTATACTGGGTGAAGAGGAAAGGACAGGAGAAAAGAGGAGAAGATCCTGTTTGGACCGCAGGCTACAAGATTTCCAAAGTGTAGTCTGGCAAACCATTGCCACTGCACAGGGTATCACAGAGGTTAGGCACTCAAATGCTAGATAGAAATGCACACAATTAAATGGGAAAAGGACTTTGCAGAGTCTGGACCACTAATTCAGAACAGTGATGGGCCGTATCCTGGGGTGAAAACATACATTTTAATTTTTTGAACTAAAGTGTAGAATGGATTCCTCCCTGTTAAATAAGCAGAAGTAAAAAATGTGCCTAGATTTTTCTCGTTTTGGGTTTGTGTATTTCTAAATTTTGAGACATTATGTATGCAGAGAATATAAGGTCAACACAGCTTGTAAATCCTTATTTACTCAAAATATGCAAATTACTACTATCACCTTCACACCTTGATATATTAAATGGCTTAAAATGTTTGCAAGTGACTAACAGATATTTTATATGTTACATTCAAAGAAGCAGGCACAATCTGTTTGGCATAAGTGTGTGAGCAAACACATGATTGTAACTTGTAGCTCTAACTAATGGATTCATTTTATAGATGGTAAAGGTGTTCATGAGACTAATGTTTATATCAGAAAGAAATAAAAAAGAACACAGATAGTGTGACTGTACAGATGTCTAAAAGCTTAAACAGACACAAGTGACAACAACCAAAAAAGGCAAGGTTAAGTACAAAGTGCACAGTTAGACAATGGGCAATGCAGTATATATATATATATATATATATATATATATATATATATATATATATATATATATATATATATGTGTGTGTGTGTGTGTGTGTGTGTGTACATACATAGCACTCACAGAGTTCAGACTCCAGTAAATTTACTGAAGTAAAGTATGTGCTTTAATCTGCAGCAAAACACTCAGACATCATACTCTGCAGTGCTTAAAAAAGGTAGATAAATATGTCTGGGTGGCTGACCCTGAGATAATTTATTTTCCAAATACTGCAGCTTAACCAGGGTTACCATTTGCACAGAATTTGGACCTTGACCTATCCTATAAGAACTAAAACATGCAGTACACAAGCAATTATTCAGGGCACTGAAATGTGCGATTGGATTAGTTCTACCATAGGCCGAAGTGCTTGAACAGTTTGGAAGGCAACACTCATTAAGACCAGTTTAAGGAAAGAAATGAGGCAGTGGATAGCTTCAGGGCAAAAAGAAGAAGAAAAATGCAACTGATTTTAGTGTATGTTACCGTGCTTTTTTGCAGAAAACTATGTGTTACAAAATTGCTCAAAATTGTTTGTAGCTGTACAAATGTATTACTGGCCTTATTCTAATCTCCATGTTATTATATCCTTATCCTATTCCCAGTAACAGTAGGTTGAATTTATTTTTTGGCAAATCACAAGGCAACTATTACATATTATGGCCCAAAATGTTCTCTATAGATGAATGCCCATGGCATTACAAGTGCATTCTGCATCTGCTTTGATACATGTGTTTTTCCAATTTCAGCCTGGGCAGCAGTACACAATGTTCTTTTAAGATGCTAGTGGGGATGTCACATATTAGATATAGAAAGAGGTAAGTGAGGAAAGTTAAAAGAATACAAGACATCCATGCCACAAGAAAGTAATGATCTGAGATAGGGGTTTAGGCAAAGGGACCTTTCAACAGTCTATAGTAAATGCTGTCTAGGAAACCCAGCCTTTCAAGGGAAACAGCTCAGGGGTGCAGGGACACTGACAGATAATGGAGGAAATTCTAGCAAAAAGCAAGCCCACCTGTGACCCTCTGGAAGTGCTCACACAAAATTGTTTCAAGCAACCACTTGACTAGAGAAGATTCAAGGCTAGAGTCAAGAAATGAAGTGGAGCAAGGCTGGACTGTAAAATGAAACATGAGCTGAGACATGTACATATATTCTGTACAGAGAGAGACACAGACATGAAATAATAAAAAGGGAGTGTCATTGGTACTTTACAGGTGAGTAAATTGAGGTGGAGACAGCAACCACTGAGACATGCTAAGAGTGCTTGTAAGTTTTGTTGTTCTCATTCTTTATAATTCTGTACTTTGTACTCTCTCTGTTTTTATAATAAAAGTGTGATTTTTGTATATATTAATTGTATTGTATCTTTAGTAGCATATACTGCCATGAACTTAAAAGTGGAAGTGTGCTTCATAAGTCAAATGTAAGTTAATTTAAAAGATATTGGAGCAGGTTCCTGGTTCCTTTTGAAGTTCTTACAATGCAACAGAATTTCACAATGTTTAAGTGGGAGGCATTTCTGCACTCCAATATTAACTTATGAGCAGAATTTGACCTTTTCATTCTTCTTTGACAAACTTTTTGATATTCTAAACAGGTATAGGAAAACTGTTGTTAACACAATAATGAGTGATTTCAATTTCTGATTTCCATTCTTCACCATTAGCACTATAGAAGATCAAAGTTAACAGTGTCATTAACTACTCATTAAATAAAAGTTGCCTCGACTTAAAGATTACAATGTTCCCAGCTTGTAGGTTTCTGTTTAACCCCAAGTCATTGACTCCTAGCTGCCTCTCATTTGCAACTGTGAAGATAATTTAAATTGCTAATACAGTAATATTCACTTAACAATCTCTCCAATTTTCTTTAGAACTGTATTTGTCGCCAATGGGGAGTTAAGCTTTTAAACACTAGAATTGCCAGAGCCTACAAAAAAAAACTCCATTTGCACCTATCCGTCAGCGTCTTTTGTCCTGTAAATGTGCCAATAAAGACAAGCAGCAAGCAGCCTGCTATTCCATCCCCCCACCGCCGTAGAATGTTCATAAAGTTCTCAAAGCACAGGCCTTGATTATTTGGGAGTGAAGTGCTGGAGTTTTAGAGTGGAAATAATAGATAGTTATTTGGAACACATACAATGTAAACACATTTTTAAAACAGAAACATTTTCATATTTTAGTAGTAAATGACAAAATGAAGGCACGGACTTATAACATATGAAGCCTGAAGTCCAAAGATCAAATAAGCACTTTTGCAAAAGGTTCAAAGAAAAGACAACAGCTTCTGTGGTGTAGCGGTAAGATTTGCTGACTTGTAATCAAGAGTCCCCCTGATCCCAACTACCTCCTATATTTGCTGTTTCAGTAGTGAGTTGCTTATTGTTAATATTATACAGTTCACACATACATTTGTTTTGCGTCTGTAACAGACGGTGTAACATTTATAGTACTTGTAAAAGTTAACGTTTTTTCCACTTTTATTCTCTCCGTCACGATCACGATACATATTACTGCCCTAGGGATCTGATGCTTTTAGTTTTTATTTGAAACTGGGAATAACTGTAGACGTGAGTGGTGTTTTGAGGCAATGGAACTGGACATTCTCTGATCTGGAGGGATAAAGGCTGACAAACAAACGCTGGTGAATCTGCTATCTTCATATCTCACCATCACTTGATTTTTTTTATTCAGTTTTATTGAGTATTCCTGCTTACACTGAATTAGTATGCACCTTAAGGTCTATGATGTCAAAAAAAAAAAACAAAACAAAGACGTAGGTATATATGATATTTGAAATTATTAATTTTCTGACCTGTGGTACATTTCAGAAAACATTATGGCACGGATGCAACATTATTTATCTTATTCATATTCATTTGCATAACATCTTGTGCTTTTAACCAGTGACCGCATGTTTGTTTGTTTTTTTTCCCCGATCTTGCCAGTCTCCTTGTTGCTGTATGGTGCTGTTTCTTTTGTATTTCAGGACATGAAGAGGAAAGAATACTACAGAGAGGTCAGTTCAGTGCTATATGCAATCATAAAAGTCAAATGCTAACAGTTCACACACACGCAAGGACCGTCCTTCCTACATTTACTACATGTGTACCTGTTGCAATGTACACACTTCTCTCTATGCTGTGGTTTACAGTGACACTCGAAATGTGTTGTTCATGTTCAGTCTACTCCGTACTCCTGTTTTGGTTGCTGTCACTGCAGAAAACGCTGCCTCACAAGGATAGGATGTTGGAAATGGAGGCAGCTTCAATAGCTTTTTTCGTGTTATTTTAATCTTCTCCCGTCTACAAGTTATGCTGATAAGAATTCATGCAATCCGAGATTTTTCTTCTTTTTTTGCATATAACAAAGACATATGCATTGCATTTGTCATTCCAAAAGATTGTGCATCACAAACATTAACACTGTTATTGTTTTTCGTGTCTGCCGCTTCTATAGAAGGGTGACAGTGAGTTAAATTCCAATGGATTTTTTTCAAATGTTGAAGAGCAATAAGCAAAAGGTATCACTGAAAACCACAGAAAAGAAAACAGCAAAAAAACAGTAAGAGGAAAGTTCGAAGAAAGAACATTTTTTTTACAATGTTTTTGTTTGGGAATCGTTGTGCAAATGTGCACAACTGAGCTGCGACCACAGAATTAACTGCTCTGTGGATGATTCATTCAAGCATTTCAAGGTCACTTCATTGTAATGAAACTACCTACTGAATGTACTTCGTAGTAACAAGATTTCTATGGACTCGTGTCATATTGGGAAACTGTCTGGACCATAAAATTACTTTGTTGTAATACTCTGTCTCTCTCCTCTCTCTGCGCTGCTGCAAAGCCTTGCCCGCCTAGTGTTCTGAAAAGTGTCCTCAGTGAAGGGGGCAGCCTTTTTGCTGTAGCCCTTCACTGAGTGAGTCTCTGTTGCCAGCAGTTCTCACGGCAGTGGACCGGGGGTTAGGGGACCCCTGCTCTAGAGAATAAAACAACCAGAGTGGTTCTTCAGGGCAATGGCATAATTGGTTCCCAAAGAAACTATTCACATGGTTTGAGAAATAATCTTTTATTTAGATCTGTTCCGTAAATAGCTATGAATAGATGATAACAAACTGGTGAAATGCCAGTGGGTTCAAGATTTTAAAAGGACTGTTTGCTGCATATAATAACACAGACAAAATTCAGGTTTTCTTGATCTATTAGTATCCTGCTAGGGAGCCCACTATACATTAAAGGTTTGTGTTTTGTATAAATTAGGAACCTTTTCAAAGCTCAAAGAACCAATTTCTTATGCAAAGAACCATTCCTAGGATGAAATGGTTCTTTATCAAGAAATGGATCTACAAGAAACCACACAACCCAGAAAGATGCTATTTTACTACCATTGTTTTTAAAAGGGTACTTACTGTCTAGACCAGTTTTTTTAACTAGTGTGCCATGAGAGATACCCAGGCGTGCCATGAAAATAATACTGTAGTGCACCTGGGTCTGAACCTGAGAGGGACAAGCTCCTCAGGTGGTGGAGACCTGTCTGAAGTTGACTGGACTCCCTGAAAAACTTGGAAAAAGCAGCTCCATGATCGCTATGCTGAAGACACAGCACTTAGAGCATTTTAGATGCATGTCCAGGTTGCTAGAGTCCATCTGCCTGGGTGTGTGGTCATCAGTGAGTCTCACAGGGCTAGTGGAAAGTGAGCACACATATTACCTCTGAGGCAGAGAAGGGTGGGCAAAGGAATGATGCACCAGGGAGATGCCACCAAAGTGCTCACTAAGTGCTGTGTCACGATCACTGATCTCAGAGCTGCTTTTTTATTTGGCTTCTCTAGTAGTCTTGTTTTTTCGGACAGTAGCATGTAAAATGAGATGTAATGTGTTTGTGGTTATTAGAACAGTGGTGTGCCTTGGGATGTTTTTGGTTACACAGAGTGTGCAATCCCAAAAAAAAGGATGGAAAATATTTGTTCATACCAAGAATAGACTTTTTTGTACTTGATATTCCAGAAGATGGAGGACCTAATATATAGGCTTGTAAGAATTTGAGGAAAAATGTATAAAATGGAAAACTGTTTGCACTTCCAGTTTCTATGAGTTTTCAGAGTTTTAAACCAAAAAAAAACATACCTGAGTAAACAAACAAAGAGCAAAAGTGAAGGATATAGCAACCACTACAATCTTAATGTAAAGGCCTGCAATTGTGTATGATATGACTTTTTTTGTACCCACAACAGCGTATGTCAGTAACATCCGGGGGCTTGCCCAAGTTGCATGTCCAGGGTTGGGTATCCATGCATGACACTTGTCAATTTCATTTTGTTTATTGCTGCCACCGCAGGTTGTACAGAAAGCGGGTGCCTAGCAAGCCAGCATCATGTAGGAATTGAAGTTTGTTTTTTTTATTAAGTGTTTTATGTTTCATTTTAAATGTTCTTAATGATCCACCCAATGAATTCAGATGAACAGATGCAGCCATTAATGTGTTTGTGTCAGAGAGGAACATTTTTGTACAGTGGGGTGTTTTCTATTTCTCTTAGGCAAAAAAAATGTAAATAGTAAATGTAAAAACCAAAAGAGCCAATAGGGAATAGGCACCCTTTGTTGAGGCCAGTGTTAAAAGTGAAAAGGCAAATTTCTTGAATAATTCTGTTCCAGGTTATTGTTGATGGCTGTCTACAGGATGTAGATATTTACATGTCTTGCAAAAGAGTCACCTGCTTTGAAGGTCAGACTGCTTTGATTAGTATCTCATCAACATACAATATTGTGATACAGAACTGCCTGCCTCATGCCTCATGCCTCATTGTTCCACTTTTTAAAAAGCAACATTTCAGTTTTTTCCTGTCACATGTTTTGGGCCATTTTACAGAGTTTGACTATGTTACATTTCTTTCTTTATTAAGGTCAGCTGAGAAAGACCACTCACAATTGTTCTATTAAACTTTTAATTTCGTAATTAATGAAATAGAACTTCATTTACCCCAAACCAGCATTAACATATGCCAACTGACACAAACACAAAAGAAAAAGAAAATAAACAAGAGTAGTTTTTGCTTGCTGACCTAAGATGGGTTTAAATGTATTCTTGTAAATGCTATTCAGAACAGTTTAAAAACATTGCTCCCAAAGTGAGTTTGAAATTTTTTGCTGATGAGATGCCTTGGGACTCATTGGTTACCTTCGGTCTCCATGGTGATTCTTATTTCTAAGTACTTGGGATTTACTTATTCATTAAAAAGACTGACAGTCCATCCCAGGGTACACAAGTTTATGTCTACAATAAGTCAAAGAATGACTCACAATCTAATAACAGTGGGAGTATTGAGTATGTAGACGGTGAGGCTTTATTAGATCTCACGAGCAGTTAAATTACATCAGAATAACGATTGACAATTCAAGTCTGTTTGGCCTAGACAAGAAAAATAAAATTTTAAAATCAAATACAAACATAAAGAACACATCATTTTGACAAAATAGCTGGTGCACTTACTTCCAATACTGTATTTTGTTTCTGAAACTGGTATCTGGCAGCAAAAATATTGTATAGACAGAGCAGTTTACATTACTGAGATGTCACTTAAAAAATATCTTTACAGAAATTGGATTGTTAGCTATAGTTTTCTAATTCATGTCTGTTCTTTTTCTATATTTAAAATTACTTCAGAGTTGACTGATTCTTTCATTCCCAGTGTTGTATATGATTTAGTTAGTTAAGACTTCAAAGTTTATCATATGGACTTTATAACACTAGTTACATTAAGGGTAATGTCAACCCAAAGTTCATCATGACTGCTGTCAGTTTGTCATTACCCAGCTGACAAACAAGAATGAACAATGACAAGTTATTTTTCACTTCAGCTTGCCAAATAGATTATTATATTATCAGAAATCATAATTTCATAAGTGCAGGAGAGGCAGGCAGATTCAAAAACAGAATATAGTTAACCATCTGCATAAATGAGAGAAGAGCAATACCCCAGCAAAGACAGGTATTGACTAACTGAACGGAAAGTGAGGCAATTGCAACAAAGAAGAAAATGCAAAGACCAACATGGCTGACTATGAACCTAGACAAGTGCTGATTCAGGAAAAAACACTGCAGCTAATAAGACATCATATGAAAAGTTTACTCTTTATTACTTGGACATTTAATGTGTGTGCATTTTGTGATGGGGACACCTTTGTTTTCCACCGTTATTTGGAAAAAATAGCAACACTCAGTGAATGAGCAAGCGAAAACAGGATTTTAAGAATTTTTGGAAATGTACTCCAAATCTAAAATTGTAATATGACACAGATATTCACACCATTAGCTATGATTCTTGAAAACTGGCTAAGGTGCATCCCACTGTAATGATCATCTTGGAGATGTTTCTACACTTTGTTTGGAGTCCACCAGTGGCCAATTCGATTGAATGCTAATGATTAGTAAAGGCACATGCCTGTATAGACAGTCCCACAGTTAGCAATGCATATCAGAGTAAACCTAAGCCACTAGGTCAAAGGAACTGCCTGCAGAGAGAGGATTGTGTCAAGGCACACATGTGGGGAAAAATCCAAAACATTACTTGATGAAAGAAGAATTAATTTAAATGGATTTGGCTTAAGGATGCAACATAATTAAATGAAAAATATTACAGGGTTTGAATACCTTCTGAATGCACTGCATTAATGCAAATTAACAAATAGGAAGTAAAAGTGGGAGAGTGCAATATATAGACATCTTTTTCATGCATTTTCCATCCAAAGTGCCCACTATACCTTCTACCCTGTCACCAAATTGCCAGGCCAGTTTCCTCTCACGTTATAATTTAAGTTAATGTCATAAGTCAGCCATGCTTCTTAGAAAATTGTGACAATTGTGACTGCAGCAGGCCATTCAGCCCAACAGACTTGTCCTCTTATTCAACTAGATTGCCCAAGATAAAATTAAGTCCAGATTTCAGCCTCCCTATATCATTGTTAGGAGTCTCAAATATAGCAAAATGGGAGCAAGGCCTACTACAAGGACAATAAAGGCAGGACCAAAACCAAACCAGCCTCCCCAAGGAGAACAACCCTAAATGCATCTAGCCTCAAAAATGCAGGCTTCCGACCTCAAACCTCAAAAATTGAAAGCTATATTAAATAACTAGTAAATTCCCAAAATATATCAAAAGCCTCAGAAGAGAAAGGTTGACTGTAAACTCTCGGCTTGCATACAAATGGGTAAAACATTTTTATATTAATGAAGAATGTATTAACAAACATTGAAAAATACAAGGAAAAAGCTGAAAAAATGGTAAAAACAGTTGCCTAAAAGGCAACCCAAGTGCAAACAAGTCCAAATCAAAATCCAGAAGATGTAACGTTAAATTAAAGAAGAAATTCCCAAAAACTAGAATGTCCATCAAAAATAGCAATACTTACGAATATTCTAACCCCAATGCCATGATTTCCTAATTGGCACTGTCTCAGCTGTGGCTTAGTAGAGCCAGTGATGGCGTTCAGAAGGAGTGACGTCAGGGTGGCACCACCTCTTGGGGTTCCACTCACAATGCACTAGGAATAGAAGATCAGTTAAAAGGGCAATCACAATTATCAACATAACACATAATACATAAAAATACAAAAATAATTTTTGAAAAACTACAATAAAATACAAAATACACACAAATGCAGACTTTTACATAACACACTAAAGTCTTACTTTCCGCCACACTCCCTGGTTCAACAGTGTTTTATTTTTTTTTTAAACATCTTTTTTGTTGCTTTTTAAATATATCTTGTTACTGATGATGTCTTTGTTTTCATTTAATATGTTTTTCTTTACAAATATTGTTTTGATTATTATTTTTTATGTTTTATATTTTTTAAATATAATACACTACCGTGGCTGTTCATTTGTCTGTCCAGGATTTTAAATCACCAGTAGCTCACAAGCCGTTTGAACTATTGACCTAAAATTTGGTACATATATACTACGTGACGTCTGCTATCTGCTTTCAGGGTGATGATTGACCTCCAAGGTTATTCATCTTTTAATTTTTATTTTATTTTATTGTAGAATCAACATTTGGCAGTGGCCAGCAGGGAGGCCATGCGGCGCATGCGTACAGGTGCTATTCTCATCCCTAACACCTTTGCCGTCACTTCCCCTTCCTCTTCATATCATAAATCATTCTTGAGGCAGATTGAAGACTTAAGTGCCAGCTTAAGTGAAAAATTAAAGAAAACGTACTAAGTACTTGCAACACAAACACTGACTTAATCAGTTTGAACGTGAAAAGATGCCGATGAAAGAAGAGAAGAAGCGGGCGCTAGGATGGAGAAAAGAAAAGCTGCTCAGGAAGAAGCAAGCACATCAACCTCTGAGCAAATGAATGCTAAACATACAGAGAAAGAGTATGAAAACTAGGAATTCTCAAGTCAAGTATATTCACTGTATGTTATTGTGCAGTGCGCAGTTACTGGTATGCAGTATATATATATATATATATATATATATATATATATATATATATATATATATATATATATATATATATATTTGTGTTCTGCCTTGTCCCCTTTATGTTGAGTCCTAACACTGCATCTGTGCAAATGCCCTCCAGGCTTTATAAACCTTTAAAAGCCACAAAGCTAACATTGTGACATTAGAGTATCCTTCTGTTCATCAGCTCTCTCTTAAATTTGGTAATTTGGGAATTTGGTCAGTAAGTTGTACTTCTTCTACTTTTCCTGGTTTTTGGACTTTTTGTGCTGTGTTTAAAAGGATGCTAATTTTGTATTATGGTTGGGTTACTTTGCACTCTGCTTTTGGGTTATTTTTACACCTTTTTCTACTTGTCCTGGATTTTGGACTTTGTGTTATACTTAAGAGAATTATGATTTTTTTGTTATAGCTTGTTTAATTTGTCATTTGTTTTCTGGTTATTTCCTTACCTTTAGTGACAGCATTGGGTTTTATTTGAGTTTTTCTTAGTGCTAGATGTTTCACATTTCACTGTGATGTTGAAATTATCATTCCTTATGGGTATAGCCATTTTGTGGAAATTTTGTTTATGGCAGCGAGGGTGTTTTTATTCAGGAAGGCTGGTAGTGTGCAGCGAGTTTACATCATCAACATGACAGTTTAAAGGTCACATGTTACATTTTCTGATTATTCAAGAATAAAACTCCTCAAAGTGTGGAGTGTGTTATTTATTGGTTGGTGCCTTCTCCCTAAAGAGTTTGCTTGTAACAAATGTTCTACTATGATTTATGGTTTCTGACTATGGTTTATACCAACAAATGTACTGACTTTCGGTTTTGAACTTGGCTAGGTTTTTGTTTGCATCTCACCTTCTGATTTAGCATTACTTTTAATTGCATTTTGTCATGACCACAGTATATTTTAGGATTTCAGACATTGGTTTACCATTACCTTATTGAGTTATTATGCTTTGATCTTGTTTATTTTTGAAATTTCCTTAATAAATTCTTCAAATTTTAACATGCCTATTTTATTTTTTATTTTTTTGCATTTTGGCCATTTCTCTCTATTCTGGGGTTTTAAATTTAAAGCCATACTTTATTTTTGTTGAGCCTGTACAGGCCAAAATTCTCCTTCTACAGCTTAAGGACTTATTCATTTTGAGACTAGACCTTTCTGAGTTTAAAGAGCCATGAGGATCTCAACAGTTAAAAATAAATTACTTGAATCTGTATACTGCTTATACTCTTAATGGTCAGTAATCTGCTTGATCCCTTCGATTAGTTAGAAATTGCAGGAAGATAAATCTTTCCCAATTCACCAAAAGAAGTTCAATAACATTAAAAATGCATGTATGTCTCATCTACCTTATGTACAGTATATACTGTATGCTTGTCATCATAACATTTACAAACATTCATATGTCTCAGATGCCCTATAAATTCAGAGCTAAATTATTGAACAACAAAAGAAAGAAAGTTATGGTTTTGTTGTTCTTAGAGAAGTGATGGAAGCCCTGAGCTGAAGAACATTATCCAGAACATAAAATAAGGGTTTTGTTTTGCTATGCTTTTGAGTTTATGTTCTGCTTGCTGTCTCACTGAGTAGCTCATAGGGTTTGCATTTTCTTTCATTCTAGTATAAAATTGTTGCATAATTAATAATACCCATGTTAAAAAATAACATCTTGTTTAGAACACTGTATTGCATTTCTGAAGGTGACCAGGTCCCTTGATGGATCAAAGGATCAGCCAAATCATTCCTTAATATCAGTTAGAACAAATAATTCTCGTTAGTTTCAGGTTCTTTTGGTTTTGACTCAGTTTTGTTTGTCGTTTTTTGTTTTTTGAAGATCAATTTTCTACTTTGATTTTTATCTATCTGTCACTGACAACAGCTTTGTTTAGTCCCTTTAATGGTATCTTTTGGTCAGTTCCTCTCATAACAATTTAGCATTTTTTCTAGGCTGCCCTTAACAGCAGCCATGTTTTCGTAAACAGTAGTTATCCATACGGTGCACTCTTGAGTGGTTTGTGTGCCTTACTACCAGTATTTTACTTCATTTTGAGGCAGGAAGCTTACCACAGGCAAAAAAAGTTTTTGTTTGCATCTTTCTGATGTGTTGGTGAACACACTTACAACCACATTCCCCCTGTCTGTCTGCACACCAGCTGTCCTTAGTCAACCAGACACTGCTGTGACCCGTTTTATTTCTCACCCTGCAAATCACAAGCCAATTAATTGCTGCCCTTTCTTATTAATCTTTAAAGCTTTCACATCCGATCTAGTGACAGGATATCTGCCTTTCTGTTTCCCCTTATGCAGTATAGCTTGCTGATATAATCTTGCCATGAGCTGTTAACGCTTTACATAATTAAAGTACATTGTCATCCTTTTCAGTTAAGAATAGACTTTGCTGTATTACTGATCTGTAAAGCTCAAAGAGCTGCCTCTCTAGAGTAATCCCATGAGGCCTAAAACCACTTCAGTACTTTCAGCTCCATACCACATGAATGCTCATTCAGCCTTGCTAAGCCCAGTGTATGAACGTCTCTTTTTAAAAATAACTTCATGTGCTTTCCTCGGACTTTTAATCCTAATTAATAACTCATTGTTTTTTTTTACTTTATTATACATCTTTTAGAAACATATATTTTCATGTTCAACCTAGACCGCTTGTGTTCTAGGACCAGTCTCAGCCTCAACAAACTCCTTGGTACAGTAAATGTCCACCTCTTTTAGATATACTATAATGCCTGCATCACTTAAGTTCTGTAGGTTTCAGTTTATTGCCAGATTCTTTTTTTAGCCATAATAATGATAACTGGTTTGTAAACTGCTTTGTGACAGTGCTCATTGTAAAATGTGAAGTTATATAAAAAAAATGAACATTAAATTGTTTTATGTTTTACAAAGCAAGGCATATCAGTAACCTGTCAGCAAATAACTAATATAATTATATGTAAATAAATATTTCGCAACCCTGGCCTGGATAAGCAAATTAAGAAAATCAGTGGATAGATGGAAAGCTGCCCTACAATTCTATAAAAAGAATGCAGAGAAAATTTTATAAGTAGGAATACAATTGGATTGTTGCTAGTCACATTTCCCAGGGTTCTTCTACAACTTGTCAGAAGACAAAATTAACGGGAGGGAAATATAGGGAAATATGTTTCAATGATAGTGCTATATATTTGTCATTATTTGCTAATTGTGCTCAGTGTTTGCCATGCGGAAGCAGCAGTGCTAGAACAGGAATGGAGCTCTACTTAACCTTCTCTTTTCACTTGAAGTTTACTCTCCTCCCCTTCCATTTCCATTTATTGCTTAGTAATGCTAATCACGTACAAGTCACATAATAGTGGGGTCAAGGGAAATAAAAGAGGGAGGCTGATTAAAGCTTTTTGCTCTTATGTTGTGCCTAATTCGCCATTAGAAAAGCCATTTAGTGGAGTTCTAATGCTTTCTTGTTTAGTGCTGCAAAGCTTTGTGAGGTTGTAATCTTTGAAAGGGGCTAAACAAAATATTGATTGATTATTATGTGTAAAGGCAATGGTTTTTGTCTTTTCATAAACTGTTTTGCTATTCGGCTAGATTTTTAGGTAAAAAGAAATTACTTTTCTTTATTGCTGTGCATTGTCTATAGCAGCGGTTCCCAAACCCTGTTCTGAGGTCCCACTGTGGCTGTAGATTTTTCTTCCAACCAGATTCACAATCATTGATAATAACTGATCTCATTTAATGATCTGGTCTTTTTCTTTTCTCTTATTCTGCATTCAGAAACACACAACAGTATGATTTTTTACATTTATAAGGTATTCAGAAACATTTCTATTTTTGATATACAGTAACTTTAAATTCTTAACTCCCTTTTGTAATTTTTGGATTATTTTGCCCCTTTTCTGTGTAGTTTGCTCATTTCATCATATCCTAATAATGAAAATTACATACAAGCAGTGCAGACACCCAGACAAACAACACTGAATGTTGTTGCAGGCTGCAGTTACGTCAGAATCAGACCCACTAATATGTAAATATTGAACTAAATATTGAACACCTAGAAAAGTAGTATGAGAATCAGGAGTAAAATATTGTTAAAAAGTAAAAAAAAAAAAAGACATTTATCTCAATGTAACTACTAAGCAAATTTTAATAGAAACTTCCCAAACTTTTGTAATTTCTACATTTATCCCAGAACATATAAACTGGGAAATAACAGCTAGAAGTCCAGTTAATAACTGAAATTGATTGTAACAAAAATCAACAGCCACATTGGGCCCTCAGAACCAAGTCTGGCAACCACTGATATAGAGAATTTAATTTGTTTTTTATAAAGAGTCGAACAAGAGTTACCTGCTTAATATATGACTGTAACTTAGGCCATCTTACTGTTTTTGCTGAAACACTATAAAGAGGTTATTTTACACAGCATCAAATGTCAGAAAGATCATGGCTTATTATTGACTGAAGATGAAGAAAATGAAGAGGGGCAAAGTGAACCCAGAATAACTTTGAAACAATATCAAGAAAATGGAAGAACACAGGGCTATAGATGGAGGGAGCTGAGGTATATAATGAATCAAGAAAAACCTACAATATAAAAGAGAATTCAGAGGAGACAAGAGGAGGAAGTGGAAGAGGCAAGAGATGCAAGGATATTAAAATAAGCAGAAGGTTGCTTTAGTCCTTGGGGGAAGAAAAGGAAACATCAATACGGCCATGTAAAATAACTTACATAAACAAACAAATGGCTAGTATGTTAAAAGTAAACACTACGGTTTCCTGTGAAACCTGAAAGAAGGTCTGTGATTCAGAACTGGGAAACCTGAATGGAAACAGCAGAATAAATATTTAATGCCATGTTAGAAATCATAAAGCACCTGGTGGAAAATGAAGAAAGTATTTGTTGGTATTTTGTGCAGCTAGTGAATGTTCATATTGCCACCATCCACTGAAGTAGTTACACATAACGAAACAGTGTATTTTCAGTATTTCCTATTTTCAGTGTTCACTGTTTAATGCTACTTCATGACTGATTATAATACAGTAAAGATAATTGTATACATCTTTGTTATATTATGCATACATTTATTTTCTGAAACAGTTTATTCCAATTTTGTTTTCTAAAGGACTGACACGTATATGGGTGCAGATTCCATCTTAGGAAGCAATGCAGATGCCCGGAGAGCCAATTAGTTTAGTTACTAATCAGCCTAACCTTTACATCTGTGTGGTGTAGGAAGAAAGTAGTTTAAACAGAGAAATTATATGTGACCATATGGAGAGTGTGCAAGCTCCACACAGAGTTAAGTGTATGACCCTGGGTGGCACACCAGGACTGTGAAACTGTGGCAACAGTGCTAATCACACCATCATTGAGCTGCCTGCTATAACTAAAATTGCACATAACACTGCATATTCATTCTTAGCATCATTACATTGGTTACCCATGTGATTTGGTAGTGGCGAGGCCACCTTTTGTTGTTATGCATATAAAATTTGGAATACTTTACCGATAGAAATCCACGGACTAATACTGTGGAACATTTTAAAAAACTGCTAAAAACCCATTATTTTAATAAGGCTTTTTCATAGCTACATTTCAGTTGTATTCCTTATACACTATATGGGTACAGAATTATCATATTCTTCTGGGATCTGCATCCATACTAATCTCTACTATTCACTGCTGTGTTTTCCTGTTCTTCTATGGTGGTGATCTGCGCCACCATCATCTGGTCAAGGCACCATGAAACCTCCGGAAATGATGGAATGAGGGTGGATGTTTTAGCTGTACATAAGACCAACTTCATCATGTTTAAGCATGAAAACAAAGAGGACTGATTCAGAAACTTTTATGTTAGGTAGAATGCCCAGTGGGGGTGAATTGTCTTTTTGGCTTTGGAACCCCTGCAGATTTTGGTTTTTTCTCCAGCATAATTGGAGGTTTTTTTTTGTTTTTTCTGTCCTCCCAGCCATTTAACCTTTCCTTGTTTTCTTGTCACTTACTCTTTAATATTATTGACACATCAATACTTTGAGGAGTGTCTCTCTAAGAGGTGCTGGTTTAAATCCCACACAGTAATGATGCATAAACAACTCTCAAAATGTCCTTTCATGCTCCAGTGGCTATTCTGACACACGCTGTACACGTCTGACTAGGAAAGAGCCTGAACTGGTTAAATCTCCTTCAACATGACCTACCTGGAAATGGAGGAGGAGAAAAAGAAAGGTTTTTGTGAGCACTTCAGAATTCACTCCTTCGATCCATGCTTTATATTACAGAGCACCATTATGCCAGGCTCACGCTACAGAGCATCCTTTCTTGCGATCAATTGCCTTGTCCTAGTGGTGGAGTGCACGCTACACAATAAAGTGCAGATGCCTTCATGAACTGCAACATCTTTCCCTGAACTAAGAGCACCCGATTCCAAAACTCCATTGTTTCAGGAAAACGCAGATGAGACACAACTGTTTCTGTTTACGTGACTTTTTTAATTTGCAGCCAACAGAGAGGCTTGTAGCATGAGCTGTCCGTGCTCTCAGTAGTCCAGAGAGAAGATATATGACAAAAAAGAAATTAAGGAACGTGTGTGATTTAATCAAAGACAGGTAAATAGTATCAGTTAAGAATAACGTCTACATTTTGTCACTTACTACTAAAGTATGAAAAACATTTCTATTTTAAAAATGTGTTTACACTGATTACTGTAGAAACGGAACACACATAAAATGCGTGTGTTTCAAATAACAATGTTATTTCCACTCTAAAACTCCACTTCACTCCCAGATAATCAATCAAGACACGAGCTCGGAGAAGTTTGTGCACATTCTAAGTTGGTGGGGGGATGGAATAGCCGTCTGCTAACAGCAAAACAAAATTATAGACCTCTGTAAGATTAATCAAATAGACACATGAATGTGCAAACACTAAAGGATAATCATGGTTCTGCAGTTAATATGACAAAATTTAAAAAACATCTTCACTGATTTTGAAACAGTTATTATATATTTGGCAGACCCCTTTAGGCAAAACAACTTAGAGGATCAGGATTCACAACTGTTTTTGCATACATTTTTTACAAGCACAAGCATCACTCGGGGTCACACAGTCAGAGGCAGATGCCTACTTTACAAGAAAGGAGAAAGCAGTACATTATATAAAGTATAGAGTTTAAAAAAGAAATCAAACAGAAATTTTAATGCTAAGACAATAATGAATATAGAATATTAATACACCCTGAGAATAAAAAGGTAATTTACTACGTTTAAAACAATTTAAACATTTTCTTTAAGATGACTAAATATGATATAATTACACATTTTCATAACAATATGTAGTACACTTTTCCTCAAATGACCTGTTTTCAGAAATGCCTGTGAGGTGAGATAATAGTTGATTTATGATGCCTGACAAGTGAGCCTATGGTATTTACTGTACTTGTCTAGATGAGGTTCATAAATGGCAGCTTTCTAAGTTGTACCAACAAGAGCAACTCCTGGCCTTGACAACATGTAGTTTGTTTTGAATTGATTTTTGGTCAATTTAACAATCATTTTCTGAAATTTGTTTAAACTTTGTGCAGCTGTTTGTCTTTCACTTTGCAAAATGCTAGTTACTTCTTGCGCAAAGGAACCATGATGTTATCCTTGCAAGTGGTAATTCTCATTCCACCCACCTGCAACCCCCACCTCAGACCCCTCTAATGCATAACTGAGATTATAGTCTAATGAGGGAAAAGAACAGCATTATCCTTAAACAGCAGACATGCACGCTTTAGCTTCCTAGGCAGTAAAAACTGCCATCAGCACCTCCACTCTGTGCTTTTTCAAGCTGGCATCCATTTTCTGGAGCAATGTCTTGTCCAGCTGAGCCTGAGATGTTTTTTCTGTGTGGTATTATGAGTTGGTTCCTGGTAGTCATCCTCATCTTAGTTAAAGTGATTGTCCAGCTCTTAAGAGATCATCTGTATTGCTGAACAGGAACCACTCAGTTCTTTGACTTGAGTTGTTACATTCTAATTCACCTCAAAGCTAAGACAGGGGTAGTTCTGTTTTTGTCTGGTGTGACCACCAAGGTGTATTAGTAGTGCCCCAAACCTTAAGACACAACTACACAACACAGTCCTGGGTTCTTCTTTATTTTTACCTCCACCGTTCTCCAAATCTGTTCTGCAACTACACAATAATGACAATCAATCTCTTCACTTTTTCCACACCTCCTCATCTACACTCCTCCTGGCTCTAAATGCCCTTGCAGGAAACCTAGCTTCTTTTTTTCCAGACTCAGCAGTATTTCTAGTGCCACAGCACTGCATAACTGTAAGCATTTCTGGGTCAGGCAGAACTTTATAAAAGACGGCGTAATGATCCCCTGCAGTTTCCCTTGGTGGCACCTAAGAACCCCAACAGGGCTGTCACATGGGACTACAATTCCCATCCAGCCTTGTGGATATTCCTACTGGTGTACTACCAATGGGAAACTGACACCATGTGCACGGGTGGAGAACATAACTTTGGGCTATAGACACCTGTTGTCCCTCCACTGTGGCTTTCGTTTCTGGCTGGAAACCAACCTCCGTCATGGCCTGGATGCCTATCCATCCAACCTGGCATCCACACCGGCTAATATTTTTGTCAGCTGCCTGTCTCAATCTTGCACTTTCAAAGCTCTTCAACCCAACAAACCTGCACCTGCTATCCCAGCTTGTGTTTCTGTTTGTCTGTACATCTGGCCAACAAGTGTCGCCAGCTGCTCTGCTTCTTCCCTGTCTTTCTACCAGTTCTCATGTGTAAACACCTAGGTGTCCATAAAGCTTTCAGAATCATTCAGGGAGCTGCATTCAAAAGTGTGTTGAAATATTAGCTTGAATTCTGACTCCCCGTGACCCCGAGTTCTCATTGCTCTCCTGATTAATACAAATTATTTTAAGAAAAAAAAAAAACCTTCTGGTTAATATCTCTGGCTTTGTTTTCAAGCGCAGTGTTGTCTAACATTTTAAGTATTTGACATCTCTCACCAAAATACGACGTACAATTCAGCAGACTTAAAAAAAAACATAGTATTCTTGTTCATTTTTTATTCATCACACCTCCTTGGCCTGCTGTTTTTAGCAGTGTGTGCTGTCTTTCCACCTTAGTGCGTAAATCACAGCCTGAATCTAATGTATATTTGGTAACAGTGCTGCTGTGCTGAGTCTCCTTAGCCTTGTCTAAAGAAATTGTGAGTAAGAGCCGCTTAAAGTTGGACACAGAGCATGACTAAACCAATGAAGCCTTCTCAGTGTTTTCTGAAGCTATGTACTGTAAGGAAGAAATCAAACAGCCTGTGCTTTTACATTATCTTTGGGTAATTAATAAAGTTGTCAAACGACAGAAAAGCATAGAAAATGAAAAAAATTATCCTTTCCTTTAAATGTGCTAGACAACTGACGTTATGTTTTGTGTGGCACAAGTCAAGTATGTGCAAAGGATTGGACAGAATTTGAGGTAGATGAGGGTAGACTTGAGATAGACATTCAAACAAGTGGTGCAAAAAAAGTCACAAACATATTTCAAGAATATTTCATTTAGAGACGAAACCAGAAATGAGGTTTCCTGCTTGAAAACTAGGATTTCTCAGACAAACAAGAGAGCTGCTATTAGATTAAAAGGTGCAATGTTCAGATAAACACTTGTTGTCAGTTGGAAAAAGACACAAAGGTATTTGGCACTTCAGTGAATGGACCGTGCCTAGACAAATAGGAGCAGGGCAGACAAGAGAAGGTGATAATAATCTATCTTAACTGGAATGACTGTAATGAGTATCGTAGCTTCAAAGTGGGGGACTGGTCAGTAGAAGGGACATTGGCACGTGCCACAGCAAAAAAAAAACCAAAAAAAACAGATGGTGCACATGAGGCAGAAAGGAAGTAATATTTCATGAATTGTGCTCAAATACTTGTTGCAGTGCCACATCAAATGTTATCAGTATTCATAATACCCAGTTACCTAAAGAGCTAAGACATTTTATTTTCAAAAAACTGCATTCCTCCATTTTTGGGTAAGGCCACCATAGCTTGCACTGACTGCTAGAGGTAACGAATAGCTAAAGCTGGGAAAAACAAAACAGGTAAAAATAAAAATAGAAGGGAAGAGGATAATCTGGGAAGGGGAGTGAGTTAACTGTCAACATCAACAAAAAAATCTTGTTGGATGTGTGGCATATTCAGAACAGAGGGCAGCACAGTGTGCTGCTTATTTGTAGACAGTGGAACACATGTCATTATCATTGGCATGTTTACTAAGATTAGGTAAAAAATCATCCATAGTTCACAAATATGGCATTCAAGTCCTAAAGGCATATAGGATTAATGATAATATTTGCTGCATTGTGACTAGGATAAATTTAGTATCTGTGAAAACTTAATTATTTAGGTAGTTGTATGTGGTAGAAAACAAACATATTAATTAAAATAAGAAACTTATCCTCTACCAGGACAAGTCTGATAAACATTTTTAAGTCAGTAATCAGGTAGGAGAAAGACATGGTTAGAATGATGAAAGAGAGTAGAGGTTCATTTTATCATTTTATTGAATTGCCATATCAATCCATACATATACTCTGGTTGGTTTGTTGGTTTACACCCAAATGACTTATATAAAGTAAAAGTCTATTGCGAAAGGTGGCCGGCAGTTTATCCCGGCCAACAGCCCCAGGCCTCTAGATGGAGTCCTCTCTGCCACATGGAGGTGCCCTGAATTCCAGCAGGGCATCATGGACAATGGAGTTCAGTTTCACAGCCCTGCTGGATACCGTGGGGGCCGCCAGAGGATGCTGCAGGGAGGCACAGGGATTTATATTTTCCTTATAGCCCGGAAGTACTTCCTAGTCATGGGGATGGAAGAAATGAAGTGCTTCCGGGCTGAAGAAAAAGAAGAGTTTTCATCTGACCTGGAAATGCTATGGAATCACATGGACTGAAGGACAGAAGCACTTCCAGGTCACGGACTATAAAAAGGACTGTGGGAAACCCATCAGGCAGAGCCGGAGTTGGGAGGAAGTGTGACGGAGCTGCTGGGAGGAGAGGAGAGATTGATTATTGAATATTATTGTGTTTTATTATTATTGAGTATTGTTGAGGTGGAGGTGCTTTTTGCACCTTATAGAAGATATTAAAAATATTTCTGGGACTTTTACCTTGTGTCAGGATGTGTTGTCTGCGGGTTTGGAGGAGCGACAGCGACCCCTAGTGTCACACTATTTTATTATATTCTTAATCTTCCTATATCTTTAGGTTTAGCTTTTATCCTTGAAATGTCTGTATTCGTGACAACTGTCCAGTATTCCTAAAAGGACAACTGATGTGTACATTTTCTGTATCTCATCTTTGTCTTTGTTGCTCACTTGACCTTTATCAGGTTTTCTGATATGCCCGGACAGATTTCTGACATTTATTAACCCTTTATACTGTTCCTTTAAGTGAATTCTTTGTTACCCTAAAATGATTCTCTCATATTGTGTCAATGTGACACACTCTAGTCCAATTAGTGGAAGTGGTAACATTTTTCATTGGCCTGTGAACTGCCACCAGAATAAAAATTTGGGTTTGGTTTATTTGCTGAAACTGATCTTTGACTATTGTTGACCCATGAAAGCAAATCCACAGGAATTCAAGAGTTATTGTGTATGTTTTTATTTTAGTGTGTTTTTTGTTTCCAAACCTGTTATTTTTTAATGCTTCGGCTTGTGTTTGGATTTCTGATTTGACTTTTCATTTTGTATTATATTGCCTATTCTAAGGTAATTTAGTGGTGTGATAATTTAATGTCAAACAAACAACATCTTTAGCTGACAATGTTTATTTCAAGTGACCAAAGCTGGGCAGCATTATTAAAAATGTCTTTACAGTACCTGTGCTATCATTGTGAATAACAGCTCACAATTATCCTTGATCCATTTCCAGATTTTTCCTTAAAGGAGAGTACACTTTTATAATTTAACAGTTACAAACAGAGGGTAGCATGAATTACTTCACTTAAACCATCAAAATGGCACCCAGTCACTGGACTTTTGGTCACATCTATTATACCTATACCTGGTGCAATAACATTTTTTTTGCTTTTACTTTGTCATATTAAGTCATCAGCCGTCTCCACAGATTATCACAGCCTATGATCTTATTCTGGTATTCTATGCTTGAGAGCATGCCCAGACCTCTTCACACTGGCACAGTTTCACAACTACCACAGTAAAATGAATCACATGTTCTCAGTGTTGTTCATCAATGTCCTCATCATCCTCAGACTAACTCTGTTCACCTCAGGAATGTTCTGCTTTAACCTGATGTTCCATCAATCCATCCATTATCCAACCCGCTATATCCCAACTACAGGGTCACGGGGGGTTCTGCTGGAGCCAATCCCAGCCAACACAGGGCACAAGACAGGAAACAAACCTCGGGCAGGGCGCCAGCCCACCACAGTAACCTGATGTTGATGTGCATAAACAACCATTTAGACTATGGCGTATTGTTAAAAAAAAAAAGATCTTTTATATGTGAACAGAATATATTCACACACTGCGACAAGGGCTTGACCGAAAAAAAAAAGCTTGACTGGTGGTAGCATTAGTTGAACATGCCACAGTTTCACATACTGCATAATGCTAAAAAGACTTCAAGAGAAAGACTTGTGGCTGTGAAAGAGGACAATCAAGAAGAATTTTGCCAAAATGAAAGGAGAAAACTCATAGCTGAGCATCAAGGAGTGGCATCAGAGACAGAGAAACTGCCTCTTTCCTAACTGAACATGACAATTATTTTACCGACTTTGTTAATAAATCTGTGGTTGAAGACCTTCCAGAGATGATAAAAGACTCCATACAGTATTTGGGTTCACAATTACATCATGTTTGCTTCTGCAATAAGCCCACATGCACACTTTTACCACAGGGTCTTGTAATCCCACTAGGGTATTTTTCTACCTTCTCCTACTGGCTTTAGTACCTTTTCTGGGTTGTTGTTCTCATCCTCGCTGTCATTTTCACTCGTCTTTGATGATTGATTTTAAGGTGTTTGCTGGACATTTTCACTCATTTATTCTTTAATAGGCTGTCTTTCAATTATCACTTATTCTGGCACTGTTTATAAATGTAGCTTATTCCCTTTGTTGACTCTAACATTAATTAGTTTTATGCACATCATCTCTGTATTGATGGTGACAGGTAATGCTATCTTTAATACGAATAACAGCCTGATAACATGCTGACTATCAGTCGTAATGTGGCTGGGAAACAGGCCAGAATACACCCTTTTTATTTTGGACAAAAAATATGGTTGTTTGGGGCCACAAGTCAAAACAAAGTTGCTTCAGTCACCCTTTAAGTTATACAAAAATGTGAGTTGGAGCTCTGTCCTCCTCGAACACCAGGTCAGCATGTTCTGGAAGTGTCTCTGTCTTTTGATGTTGGTGGCTGATGGGGCAGGGACTTCTCTGATTGCTGTGAACGGGGCTCTGCCTCCTCGTTAAACGGCTTTACAGTGCTAGAGGGAAAAAATAAGATGATGTTACCATCAGCACCCCCTCTCGACCCAAGGTGGAATCGCTTACCCCTTCAGAGCTCAGAAGATGGTCCCCAGGCGCACATGCATGACACAGCCTAGACTTTTATTAGGGTAAAGAAAAAATATAATTTAGCTGTAAAATACATTATGATAACCTATTCAAACACTGCCTGTGATGATTCAGCTTTATAGTCATGTCACAGGTTAGTTACATTTAAAGGAGACTTTAAAACAAGCAGTTTAGCAGACCCCGCAGAGGTGGCTAAATCAATAAAGTCGGATAGCAAAACTTTAAAGAACACAGACATAATATGTGGTAATAATATTTTATGAAATATATCAAGCATATTTAAATTATACAATGTGGATGCAGTACACTGCATGAGGGGAAACTGAAATTCAGACTGTTGCTAGGAGAGTTTTTAGAATTAAAGAGAGTTTTCACTTTTTATGTGCATTTCCCTGTCTGTCCTCTTAAGCAACATTCCTTGCTTAAAATATGTACGCAATTTTTGTACAGAAGGAATTTAGCAAATTTATCACTTATTGTGGCCTCTGTCAAAGGAAATTACATGCCTTATAGTAGACTGGTACACTAAAAAGCTGACTATATTTCTGAAATGGTATAAAGGAAATAAAATCTTTGTTATTCTTGAAACACTTCACAAGCCATAAATGAGTTTATATTTTTTTCAGTATACTTTCCACTAAATTAAATGCTACTGTCACTGTCTTGGGGTCTTTTGGAAATACACTTATGAGCCGTCCTCAGCATCTGTAGTTTTAGGTGTCAGAAACACAAGAAAGCCCAGAGCAGCACTACTACAGGTAGTTATGAATTACAAAGTATCAGGATCCAGATAGGCAGTCACCAAAAAAAATCAATAGTTTTCTTTACAGCCACTGGGTTGTTTTTTTGAAGCACAGGAGGTCAAGCTCTTAGGCACTAGATAAAACTGTACTCAGAAAGCAAAGAAAGACATCATTACATTAGTTTATACCAGAAACTCAAAATAATTTTTTAGTACTTGAACAGTACTACAGCATGCAAAACGAAACAGATGTTGTCCATAAGCAGACAAGCCTATTGCAAATTTCAATAACATTTGAAAAAATACAAGAAGGCAGAGTTATTCCATCCAGCATTTAAACATTGCCATTAACTACAAATTGCTCTGAACTTGACATGTAAGGATGATTGTGGTGATCCTCCACTTACACTTGGCTAATCACTAATAGCACCTTTTTTGTTTAAAAGGCATAACCAACATCTTTGATCTTTGCTAAGCTGGCTAGGGATCCAGACAGAAATAAACCAGCTTTAGATGTTAGTCAGTACAACATCTAGAAGGAATGTCCTTTGAATGCATTGCTGTTCTGCATTTTTTAATATGCTTGGGAAAAAAAATCTATTATTGTGCTTTATGAGGAGTTTTCAACATTTTATGACTTTGAAAACTAATGTTTTTTTTTTTGTTGTTGCTGTTTGATGATGTAATGCTGTGCTTCATATTTAATTTTGCATCCAAGGATGTTTTCTCGTTGCAGCATTCCACTGCACATGATTCAATTACTGATGCATCAGACGTGGCCTGTTTGAGAGCTTGGGCTGCAATAATATTCTGTCTAAACCTTACTTAAAAAGTAAAATGAAAAGAAATATCTTTGTGTAGTATTTCAGTTTCCTGAGTAAGCACTCTGGACTACAATTAATAGTTTTTCCTTGAAATAAAAGTTCACTTCATCATGTAACCTTCACCTGTCCCAGACTGATGCAGAGCTAGCATAAGGCAGCAGATTCTGTCTTGCAGTCCACTGTATTTTTAAAACAGTAATAAGACACAACATTCTGCAAGGAAAACCCTCTGCAGTGACAGAAAAGAAGAATTTTGAGGTGCTGTAAATTCATTTGGGGTGTTTGGAGCAGATGTATGAAGAACATGGAGCACTGGGGTTATGGGTACTAGAAGGCACTTGAGGATTATTATTAGCAAGGAAAAGAGAACAAGATCAGGAGATGACTGGAAAGGACAGAAACGAAACATAGATAGTCAAAAGGTCAAAGTGAAAGAAGAAATTGTAAACAAAAACAATCATTAGAAATCCAAAACAAAACCTCTCTCATTGTTCAGAAGCTAAGCTATGGAAAAAAAACATTTTTTCAACAATAGAGTCACCAGTAGCAGCGATTTCAGTCACATAACAAGGCCAAAATGGTGTCATGTAAATAAAGAAATATAAGACAGTAACGAAAATCAGCATCATGAAAATTACACCAAATCCAAAAACTAACCATCAAACTTAAATCTTCACATTGAGAAAAAACCTGAAGAGTGCAAAAATTCCATATATAAGCACCCCAATGGCTAAAAATATTTAAAAAGAACAAAGTGGCCTAATTTATAAAACTGTGTGTGGAATTAAGTATGACAATATGCACCGTGGAGGCTGTTCCAGACCCAGATAGGCGGACAATGATGGTCAAGCGCCAACACACGTTTATTGTACATATTTACAGTGGACACACACCCCAGTACTCCCATACCAAATCACCCTTCAAATCCAGGCTTCTCACAATGCCTTTCTCTCTCTTCTGACCGACTCCACTCCTCTCCTCCAGGCTTCGTCCTCTTCCACCTGACTTCAGCTATTGAATGGAGGTAGGCAGCCCCTTTTATCCTAACCTGGACGTGCTTCAGGTGCCTCCCAATGAGCTTCTGCCGGCACTCCCTGGTGTGTGGAAGTGCCGGCCTTGCACCCGGAAGCACTTCGGGTTTCCCTGGTCTTCGTCCAGGGGCCTCATGTATAAAAGGTGCGTGCGCACAGAAATGTTGTGTAAGAACATTTCTACGTTCAAATCGCAATGTATAAAACCTAAACTTTGCGTAAAGCCACGTACATTTCCACGGTACCTCATACCCTGTCGTACGCAAGTTCTCCACTCGGTTTTGCAGACTGGCGGCACCCAGCGTCAAAGCAGTGTTACTGTTCCTGTGTGGTTATCCTTTCTTTCTTAGATCCACATTCCTGACGTGGCTTTATAAATACATTGAAACTAACTGCATATTGTTTATTAGTGTAATGCATCTGATTGTAATTAACCTGTAACAATATAATGGTCCAGGGAATAGTTATAGTATTCCAAATACCATAACTGCTTTAGTGTTGTTACTCTCACTGCACCTTCTTCTTCTTCTTCTTCCTTCAGCTGATCCCGTTAAGAGTTGCCACAGCAGATCATCTTTTTCCATATTACTCTCACTGCACCACTCAGAGTATTTTTATCACTGTATCTGAGTGGGGAATCACAGCAGCAGCTGATTGGAAAGAGAATTATCAGTATACAGCATCAAGCACACACTGCCTCAGCCACGGCAAAACATTTCAAAGCCTTTCCTGTACAGACCTCGCGGTTCAGAAACAATTTCATCCCAACAACTATAAACAAACTCAATTAATTGCTCCTTGTAGAACTGTTTGTGCTTATAAGTACAATTACCCCGCTGTAAACTTGTACTACAGTTATAATATTGCACAACCTGCGCCACTTTATAAAGCGCGTATTTACATATGATGACGATATCATTTTTAAGATGAAATGCAGCAAAATATGTTGACTATATTGTACAGATAAAACTTTAACTTCATTTAAATAATCTGTATTGTTAATAATTAAACATGTGAGGACACGGTGCCGCAGCGCTAGCAAGTTCACGTATTGTTCGTGCCTTGCGCTGTTTATTTGCTGAGGCTGGCGCGACACTGGAAGGATAGACGGATAGAATAATTAAACACATACTATGAAGATATTTCAGTGTTCCTTAAAAGTTCTGAAGAATAGTCGTTGTAAGCTTACAGATGGCTTAATGTCTATGAAAGAGCTGATTGTGTGGTGATTGTGTATTTGGAGAAAGAAAAGTAAGGACAGGAATTGGAGATTAGTACATTTAAAAGAGACAGTACTGCTACAATAAATTATTTCATCGAACGTCGCGCATGGCAGAGCAGCATCTTGTGTGAGACATGAACAATCACTGCGCTACCGTGTTCCCATATTTAATAACATGCTTTCATTCCAATCATCATGAAAATGATATTACATATACATCTCAGTATTTTAATTATTCAGAGAGCTGTATTATTACGAATGTAATGAATTCTGTGTCCTGTTGGAGGAAGAGAAAGAACGGAAGCACGTAGTGATTCACACACATAGAGCACATAGAAGATCAAATACAAAACAAAGCATTTAACATGCTACTTTAGTTACGATGGGATTTGAGAAACTAGTAAATTAAATGATTTTAAGATGAAGTTTATGATGTTCTACTTTAATGACAAAATAAACTACATGATTAAAGTTGAAATTTCGAGATTAAAGTTGACATTTTGTGCTTTTTTCCCTCACTGTGTGCCTTTTTTTTCTGTGTACCCTAATAAGCTTTCATATGACACTCAGACAGTGGGCTACAACTTGCCTTTTCACAGCGACTTTGATATGTGACTTCTTTTTTATTTCGGGCACTGTGAAACTTTGTGAACTTGAGCTTTCAAGTTTCTCCAACACGCTATGTCACTCGATCAACTTCCTTTTGTTGATTATAAAACTGTTTAAATCAACAAATTGTATGTTTTTCCTTTGCCTCCACTTGGTATTCTCTGAAATTCGTATATTTTCCCCCGTGCTTTTCCCATTGTCTTTTAACAGAACACTAAGCTTAAGGGCTATTTATATTGATTTGCATTTTCAAAGAGGCGTAATTCTGGGAGGAATTGGGGCGGGACAGCAGGCGCGTGCACATGCGTTACTTTTCACGCTGTCCGTGATTTATGTAGCAGAAGAATGTGGAAGTTGGAGTATGCACAGATTCCTGCATCTGGATTTTTCTGTGCGTAAGCACATTTCCGCTTTGTGCTTACATCATGTTATAGTGCGTATTCTATGCACGGCATTATGCATGAGGCCCCAGGGCTCTCCAGGCATCTGGGCGCTCCCTGGCGGTGACCACAGGCCCCTATAGGGTTGAGCTTCCATGCTCCTTTCCCGTGGTCCCCATAGCTATCAGGGTGGTCGCCCCCTCATGGTCTGCAGGAGGCGTAATCTCTCCTTCAGTCCTTCCAGGTGGCCTGGCTGGGTACCGCCCCATGCCGCTCGCCACAGCACATAGCAAAAAAACTGAAAAATGTGTACAGCAAACAAAAAAAAGATGTATAAAACCTGCTTATGCAGTTTTCTACACAATTTACCCTTTATAAATTGCAATCACTTTGTAAATATGTGTATGGAAATGAGTGCTAATGCCTCCTTGAAACATCCACATATGGAGCATGCTAATCAGACTCATACATATGCAATTGTGATGCTACAGAACTTTATTGGCTGAGGGCACAAGATCATATAGGGCATTGCATTGCCTATCCTCTGCATTCTGAGGGTTAGGGAAAGGCATATGGCACCAGTGTCTTAGTGTGTTGCTGCTACTGCATGGCACATCTTAATGATGTGATTGCTGTTACAATAAATAGTACAGGCCATATGAAACCCTGAGGGTTCAGTCAGATATCTTACCGATAAGCCAGTCACCACATATAGCACTGTCACATGTGTCAAAGCTACATTTCCTGAAAAGAATCACAGGCTGACCTAGGCCACATCCTGGCATCACAGATGACTTGTTTATTAATGAAATGTAACAGCTCACAGTTAACAAAAGCAGCTTCATTCTCACTAGGAGCACTTATTGCAATAGGAGAGCAGTAAATTGCTCCAAATGTGTTAGGAGGGGCGGCACGGTGGCGCAGTGGTAGCGCTGCTGCCTCGCAGTTAGGAGACCCGGGTTCGCTTCCCAGGTCCTCCCTGCGTGGAGTTTGCATGTTCTCCCCGTGTCTGCGTGGGTTTCCTCCGGGTGCTCCGGTTTCCTCCCACAATCCAAAGACATGCCGGTTAGGTGGATTGGCGTTTCTAAATTGGACCTAGTGTGTGCTTGGGGTGTGGGTGTGTTTGTGTGTGTCCTGCGGTGGGTTGGCACCCTGCCCAAGATTGGTTCCTGCCTTGTGCCCTGTGTTGGCTGGGATTGGCTCCAGCGGACCCCCGTGACCCTGTATTCGGATTCAGCGGGTTAGAAAATGGATGGATGGATGTGTTAGGAGAATTCCCAGTTTCTTCAAAATGTTGCATGTGTCAGAGTAACAATAAATATACACATGTCCCTGTCAAGTTTTCTTTTAAAAATCTCTGGATTTGTGTGGAAAATTGCATACTCATATTTCAAGCCTTTATAAATGAGGCCTCAGAAGATTACGCTGGACGGGACACGTGCAAAAGGGTTACTAGAAGAAAAGGCAGTGAAAGTTTATTGAGACAAACTGGGAGCAAACAGATATAGAAGATGTCTGGACGATCTGGAGGAGGATCTAGGAAGAATTGGGGTTTATAGATAGAGAAGGATGGCAGAAAACAAAGAAGACTAGAGAAGTGATGTTCTGGATGCCAACATCTGCCATATGAGAAATATTTTAGTAATAATTTTAACTTTTTTCTAGAAGTGCCATTGTCCTGGTCATTGAATTTATTTTGTCCACTTCACTGCACTAAAGTTGTAAATGCATGATGGACATAAGCGTTGATGATGGGAATGAAAGCACACTCTTAGGTTGATACACTTAATTAATTGAAATGACAATTATTGAGAAATTATTATTAACACAAATAGAATTTTTCCTTTTACCTTTCCTAACCATTTTCTTATTTTTAGATTTTTGTTTTTCATTTTTTACATTTTTTTTGTAGTTAACCCTAAACTGTCATGTACATAATCTCTGGAGCACTGGTTTCATTACAACAATACTATAGATATGTAAAAGCCTCTTTCTTTACAGAATGTGTAGTCAAATGAGACAAAATTGGGAAGATTGTTAATTGTCCCTTGCATATGAAAACTTTAAGTGACGTTTATTATACTGAATGTTAATTTCCAAGCTCTGCCATAAATTTTAAGCAAGCTGTTTGCAATCGAATGCATAAAGGCAAAATAGTATTTGCAGATTGCCAAAAAACTAAACACATGTCTCTGTAATTTCCATTTATAAAATCAGCTACCTGAACCGAGCCTGGTAAATGCTAAACCAGAGTGCATACAGCTTTTTGTCAAAATAACTTTAGAATAAAGGCCATAATGTGTTTTTTAAATATTGTATATATTGCAGGAAGATAGTTATACACAATGTGATTTTTTTTTATTTAAAACATACATTAACATTTACCAACTGAAATCCTGTCTGCTCATTAAAGTAGTTCTTGTCAGTTTCTTTCAAATGGCATATTACAATATTTAATATTCTTAAAGTTTAAAGTCATATTTCATTGTGACTTATCTGTAACAAAGAGTATTTTCTTTGTAAAAAAAATGAAAACATAGAAAAGTGCATTCAAAGTGCAGGAATAAAGTGAGTAAAATTGTTTCATATACTTTTATTATGCAGAGTTTGTTTACAGCCTGATAATCAGTGTACTGTATGTGAATGTTTGTTTGTAGTTGAGCTTGTTTTTAAAGCATTTGGGTACAATCTCAATAAAGGTTGTAAGTGTGGCAGATGATTATTTTCTAATTTTAAAAGCATATTATTTAGCCCTTATTTGGAGGCTTGAATATTCTTTCCCACCCACAGTATGAAGAAGCACACGACAAAAGACGATGCAAACCTTAATGTCCATCAAAGAGTGTTGAAGGGTGACAACTTAAGTCCATCTGGTCGCATTCAACAGCCTGCCATTGACACACTTCAGTTTTGAGATTGGTCATTTGTATCAATAGATTCAACAAGAGGGCCACAGTAATAATTTATTTTTATGCAATGCATTAAAAACTCTGATGTGTTTGAGGATCCTGGTCTTCTATACACAACCGAGTTTTGAAAAACTTGTTGAATGAAAGGCATTGTAGGCCACTTTAAAGGTTGTTTTTGTTTTTCAATGTATTGGATATATTCCTGTTATGTGGAATATCAAAAAGATTGATGTAAATTGTTTGCTTGAAGCTTGCATTTGTACTGTTTAACTTTCCATAACAACCACAAACATAACAATAAGATTTTATTAATTAGAATAATCATCCAACTGGAATAACATAGAAGACAAAGACACCGAAAAATAAAATAAAACTAAATGATCAACACCTTGCTAGACTATGAATGCATTGCTAAAGACTGATTAAATTCACAGAAAAAATATAAAAGTCTCCCAAATGGTCTGCTTCTTCATGAAATCTCTGATATCATGCTGTACACTGGTGATGGTATTGCATTATTTGCATATAGAAGTGTGGTTATAGTAAACAGGAATCATGAGCCAGTGTTTAGAAATAGTTTCTGTTAAATTAAATATTATGATTAAATTGGGCTAGTTGGTTTATTACAAGGACCTAACAGACTGCCCTGAAGATGGGTGTGCCGGAATACCTTTGTGACGTTGACCCATTCCACAAGGGCATGGAACGCTCCATTTCACAACTTTCAGTAAGATTTGCACTATAAATCATGGAAAGATTCTAGAGTGCATGCAGAAAACTTTCTGGAGAAGAGAATAAACAGGAGCCCCATGTGGAAGGTCGCACTAAGCCTTTGGTGGATTGCAGGCAGAGATGAAGGTAGTGTGACAGTGGGAAGGTGACTGTGACATTTGCATCCTTTGAACAATTATATAGCTCATATAACATTCCAGGAACAACAACAACTTTTATTCATATGTGTATAACACATTTTCATACAGCAATGGAGCACAAAGTGCTTTAATAGATGACAAGAAAAGTTACAAGACAAGAAAGAAATTAGAATTGGGCAATATATATTAAATAATTAATAATAACTAAACAAAGTAAGGTCAGATTGCCACAAGCACAGAAAAAAACAAACAAAAAAAGAGATTAAAAAACAAAATCTGCAGGGGTTCCAAAGTCAAAAATCTACCTAGCCCCCACTGGGCATTCTACTTAACATAAATGTTACTAAATCAGACCTCTTAGTTTTCATGCTTCACATGATAGGTTTTGATGAAGTTGCTTTCATGGACAGCTGAGAAATCTGCCTTCATTTCAACACTGCAGGAGGCTGCATGGTAGCTTAATCAGGTGGTGGTGGCGCGGATTGTCAAAAAACAGCAGAGAATATGATAATTCTGTGCCCATATTATCTATACTGAAAAGTAGCTAAAGCCAAATTAAAGTAACATGTGTTTAGCAGTTTTTTTAAAATGTTCCAAATTATAAGCCTGACGAATTTCTATTGATAAAGTATTCTAGATTTTAGGTGCAAAAAAGCAAAAAGGCTGCCTCACCACTTCTTTTAGGCTTGGCTCTTGGAATTATAACCAGACCTCCATTTAAAGATCTAAGGTTATGCTTTGGAGTGTAGGTGGACACACATTCCAAAATATAGGACAGGCCAAGATTTTTAAGGCTTTATAAACCACTAGTAGTATTTTAAAGTCAATTCAGAACAACACAGGTAACCAATGTAGTGACATCGAAACTGGTGAGATGTGCTCAAATTTCATTTTTCTAGTTAAGATTTTGGCTTCTGCACTCTGCATTATTGCAAACGATTGATGTCTTTCTTAAATAGTTCCCTAAAGAGTGCATTAAACTAATCTAGTCGACTAAAAACAAAATTGTGAATTAATTTTTCAGTGTCCAGTAAAGTTATAAGAGGTCTAACTTTTGCTATATTCCTTAAGTGAAAGAATGCTGTCTTAGTAATATGGTTAATGTGTGATTAAAAGTTTAGGTCAGAACCAATGATTACCCCAAATTCTTAATTTTAAAACCTAAGGGATTAGGTTTGTTTGTAATATCCTCACTATATCCATGTTTGTTTTCTATTTTTTCTTTATTTAGTTTGAGAAAGTTAGTACTTATCCATTCAGAAATACTGTTAAGACATTGGATCAGAGAGCCAAGAGCATCAGGGTCATCAGGCACTACAGATAAATAAAGCTACAGTATGTGTCATCTGCATGACTGTGGTAGTTCACCTTGTGCTATGAGATAATCTGACCTAATGGAAGGATGTAGGTCAAAAAGACAGTAGACCTAGAATAGATCCTTGTGGTACACAATATACAGTATCATGAATATCTGTGAACAATCACCACAACAGACATTTTCTACCTGTTAAGTAAGAGTGAAACCAATTTAAGACACTGTCTAAGGTGATTTATAAAAATACTTTATTCTATGGTGTCAAATGCTATACTGAAGTCTAACAGAACAAGAACAGATGTACGCCCTCTGACTGCATTAACCTGCAAATTATTTACTGCTTTAACCAGAGCAGTTTCTGTACTATGGTTTGTTCTAAACCCTGACTGAAAATTGTCAAGAATAGAATGTTTAATCAAGTAATCGTTTAGCTGCTTAATAACTGCCTTGTCTAAAATTATACCTATGAAAGGCAGGTTAGAAATTGGTCTAAAATTATCAAACACAGAGGAGTCAAGATTACTTTTTTTGAGCAGGAGTTTAACAAGTGCAGTCTTTAGACAGTCAGGGAAGACCCCCATATCTAATCATTTGTTCACTATGTCAAGTAAACCATCAATAAGTACATTGGAGACTTCTTTAAAAAGCCTGCTTATACTGGGTTAAGGACACGGACAGAAGGTTTCAACTGAGAAATTATTTTATGTAGTTGTGGTTGATCTATTCCAATGAAAGAATTTAACTCACTTAAAACAACATGCTGGGATTCAATTATATTTTCAACTTTGGGGGTTGTACAATGTTATTTCTAATATCAATATTTTGTGTTTAATAAATATGGCAAAAGTTTCACAAGTTTCACTACTAGTTTTAAGGAGGTATTTCATTGAGTGAGCTGAGTTTAAAAGATGATCAATAGTTGAAAATATGGTTCTTGGATTACTAGCATTATCATTTATAATTTTAGAGTAATAGGACTGTCTGTCATATATTCAGATATATTTGCTTTTAAATCAGACACTCTTTGAGTCTTCCAAGGTATAATAGTGCCGGTGGATGTCTTAACTGTCATTTCCAGGGCCACTGTCCCTACTGGAGCTCTACTTTAGCATTAAAAAGTTCCAACTTACTACTCACACTATTTGCATTCTTGAGGTTAGCACTAAAACCTGACTGATTGTTTAGAATATTAGCAAGCATTGAATCTGCAGATGTATCAAAATAACATTTTTAACAGTACACTTCTCATTAGTTGTAGTTATCATTATTTCTACGTAAATAATATGCAAAAATGGTCCGAAATACCAACATCCACGGCCTGCCTCACGTCAACTTTTAAACCTTTAGAAATCATTAAATAAACGTGTCTCAGATCAAATGACTGCAGTAAGTTCAGGAATTCTCTAGATTTTGGGTCACACTGGTTGCCCACATGAAACTTAAAATCCACATTATTATTACTACTATGTGTGTAAATTATAAACTTGGTTAATAGAAACTCGCCCAATTCTCCTAATCTCCCTAGAGTATCTATGATGAAACTGCTTTAATGATGAAGATATCTGAGTTTCGGCTATCCTGACAATGTCTAAAAAGCAAAAGGCATTATTATTTTTCTTTTGTTTTTGTTACTTAGAGGTCTTCATACATATAGGATATATAGAAAATCATTTTAAGTTGTACTCCAGAGCTTCAGATCATAATATTGTTATATTTTTTTTTCTGAAAGTCTAATGCACAAAAAATAATGGTGATATATGGTACTAGAGACCAGTTCTAGTGGATTCCTGAATACTTAACCCACAACTGGCAATTTATCACGGTAAAAAATGGAATGTGAATAAAGAAACTCTTGTTAAGGTTTGTGCAACTAGATGGGGATTCTCTCATTTGCTTTTTCATCTTGTTAAGATGTGTTATATTAGACACATAACGTATATGCACAGTAGAGAGGATATAATGCCTATCCTGATAATTTGATATGATCAGCAATCTTGGACAATCTTTTTTTTTTTGAAAAGTTTGTGAATAGTCTAATGCCTCTGACGTTGCACCCACATTTTGTGTGAAATTAAAAACAAATAAAAAAGTAGGTAGTAGTATGAGTCCAGGCTACAATTATACGAACTTCTGTCCTGAAAAGTGCCTTTTCTTTACTTTTGAGCCATTGCCCACCAAAAGGCCTGTGCAGATCACCAATGGAGGCAAAAGCCCTCTGATCTTTCTGTTAAGAAAGACACCACTATTAACAAATATGAAGTCATTGCACTCTTTTGAAACATGGGATCCAAAGAGGAGATGAAACCCAAAGACCTAGAAAGCAAAATAGGCATTATTATTATACGTATTTTGTTTTTCGTTACATAGAGATCTTAATACATACCAGTACACTATATATAAAACATTTCATATTGTAGTTCAGTGTTCTGGATCAAAATAGTTTTACTTTTACTTGTTAAAAGTCTAAAGCTCAAAAAGAATGGTGATACATGGTACCAGATTAGCAGACCAGTAGCTTCTGGAATATGTGGCCCACAATAGATATTTTAATGAGCTACTGTATGTTGTGAACTTTAACTGTGAAGGTGTGTTTGGCATTTCATGTAACAAGATGGCAATTGTTATATTTGCTTTTTGTTCTTATTTTTAGGTTAGGAAAATACACAATATGTGATCAGTAAAATCCTAAAATCCTTTCTGATAATGTGGCATAATCAGCAATCATGGCAAAATATGTTATCTATTACAAACTATAATAAACAATCCCTCTGAAGTTGCATCCAAATGTCCCATAAAGTCCCATAAACACAGTAATAAACTGTGCAAAGCCTCTTCTGGGCCACCTCTCACTAAATGGCCCATGCACTGTTAAATATCAAGGTTTAAGTTAAAACATGTAGTCACAAATGCAAACCACATGTGGGTTGATGGTTAATTATAAAAATGGATGTTATATTTATACAAAGGAGGTGTACTCACACCAGAAAAACACAAGTCAGGACTGTCAGACTAGAGCAGAACCCAGAAGCCTTAACAAGGACAGTTACAGTCAAACAAGTACACTTAATTGTTTTTTGTTTCTTTTGCTGGAAGAGGGCAAAAATGAGATAAACTACCACAGTTACATGAACTGTTTTCTACAAACTGCCTAAACTAAAATAAAAGCCTCAAACCATAAACATCCTTCACATACAGAACAGCACAATTTGCACACTCAGGATTCTGACAGATATTTCACATCAAAACAAATGCAGCAGGTATTTTCATGTAAATGTTCAAAACTAAAAAATATGAAAAATGACTTAAGGTGCCATGTATTAATCCAGAAGCTCCTTTCATGGTGTACAGCAAGTTTGAATGCTGGAAAAGAAAAATAAAATATTAGTTGGCCTAACGTATGTAAACTACATAGAACATATGTGATCTCCTAGAATTATATTTGTAGTTGTTGTTTTTGGGATGATTCATGCTGTAATTTTATTCATGTTCTTCTAAATCAACTGTGGCCTTTTGATAGTCCTCCAGGACCTTCTGACAATTGCCATTTTGCCCGTTATCTGCTGTCCTGATGGAAATTCCTTTGATTCCTTCACACATTTAGGTCTCTCTGTTTCATCGACTCTGGTTGCTGTGAAAGTTTGAGTCGCAGTCATTAACAGCCTCCTATCTTCCCACACTTGAATTCAGATTCTCTTTGTAACCTCCAGTGTGATTCTCACTGCAGTGATGCTGGCTGCCCTTTATCATTTTGATGTTTCCCCTGCCCCAGAACAGGCTGTTGTTAGCCTAGCTTACAGTATTTATATACCCCATCATTTCTAGTGGCATAAGGTATTCTACTTGTAAAGCAGTTTTCCAAATATCATTGGTTAAGAACTTGTAAAATGGATGAGAATTTAGGTCTGTTTTTGTCAGGTTTCCCATCCATACAAGGGTATAATTTGTAATTTTTGTTCCTTTTTTGTCATTCATTTTCATTGTGTTTGCTGGTGATCTCTCATTGTTTCCAAGGCTGTAAGATAGCCATCACCGTGTAACGTCACAAAGCTTGGTTATACTATATGACTCAGTAGGTGTGATTACATGGTAGTCAGTTTAGGCCACTGCAAAAAAAGGCAGTATGATGAGTCAGTCCATCTTTTTTTTGGAACTGTTAACATTTGCTCTGATTTTGCTCTTTTTTTAATAATTCCATTTCCATCTGTATCAGTGTTTTTCAACATAACTATTTAAAATTTTTTAAAAAGTTTTGATGTTTAGTGCTTTTATATATCGTTTTTTATGATTGGTTTCTTTTCAATTTTTATCTTAATGCAGTGAGTTCTGAAGCTCATTTTGAAGCTAGTTACTCTATGTAGTCAGACGCCAATACGGAGTGAAGTAAGTAAACTCTTGTAGGCTCACTCTAGTTCTGGTAGCAGCTTTCAATTAAAGCCTGATGACTCAAAATCACATATTCTTATTTCTTATCTCCTGTGTACATGTTAGAAATATTAAGTGCACTGAATTCATCATATAATGTAAGAAATACAGAATATGGTTTTATTTCATACAGTACAATTCTTGTTGAATACCTTCACATAATGTATTGAATTATGCGTAAACCTTATACATTCTTTCATTAAGTAGGAAGGTTAAGCAAACTGATGAAGGTCACGCCACATGCTAAGTGTGGAGTCACAAACTGTAACCTTCTCCTGCCAGCTTCATTGTCTCTATTACAACCTGAATCACCATCAGTGTTTGTGACATTTTCAGTGACTTTAAAATATGTACGTAAAATATTTTTTATAGGTGTTAAGTACCAATGTGATGTGATTACTTAGTGGTAACATCAGGTACTTGCTTTTGTAAAACAGTATTTATAATTTGGAAATTTGCAACATAACACAACACATATAAAGATCCATTAACAGATAACATGCCACCATTGTAACATTCCTGTATGATAATTTTGTATTTTTTTTTTACAGTTGACTATTTACCTAGACATAATTTGCAAAGGTTGTGGGGATGTGATAATCTAACTAAATGTAGAACTATGGAGAACCCAGTATGAGTGTGGCTTGAGCAGTAAGTTTTGTAGTATATAAAAATCTGCCTAATGTTTATTTCCACAACAGACTTGGTGAAAATGAAAAACGATGGCACAGCTTGTTTGGTTTTTTTCTTTTTTACCTCTAGCATTTTTAAAGTATTTATTATTTCTAGCTTCTTTTAAAAACACACATGAAAAAGATGTGCTTTTCAGGTAAAGATGATTCCCAGAAGCATAAATACATAATCCAGTAGAATTTCTTGATTTTGGTGAAATATATTTCATGTCCCAAGTGTACACTGTTTTCTTGTTGGTACAGCTTGTTATTTCAGTTTTATTTTTGTTTCTTGAAACTTTTGTCAGCTATGCTTTTGCTGTGCTTCCCATGCTGACATAAAGGACTTTTTGATGTTGTTTAACATGAAAGGTGTGGAGTATATAAAGTGTTGACTGCCTGATTTTATATTCACTAGGCTAGCAGAGCTTGACGCTCCTATGAAGAGACAATCCTGAATGCAGGAAGTAATCACAACTAATATACTAGAACTTAAAATACAGCTTTCTGATTTTTTCCCTCACCTTGATGAATACAACCCCCAAGCCTCCTAAAGAAATCATAAAAACTGTAAGTATATTATCAGATTTAAGTTCAGTTCAGTTAAGGCTGTCTTGGTGTGCCCTTTGATATGCTGCTTATACCAGTACAAAGGCTGCAGCTATGCAATATTAATGCAAACACATAATATTGGTTCAGTGATGCAATCTGCCAATAATTGTTCAATATTTATTATTTTCTACATGATGTTTGACTAAAACATGCGAGCCCCACAATCCTATGCATAATTTATTAATAGTGATTGATGTTTTGATTTCTTCAAACTAGCCTCTTTACTACTCAAATTTAATTATTCAGCATATGAGATTTCTGTATCCATCAGTAATGAAAAAATGAAGCTGAAACAATGCTGTGTCAAATCGAGAAAAATGGCCATCTCATCTTTTCATATAAAAAGCATAATATAAAGTAAGCTTGTTCAGCTTCCCATCTGTAAATACAGATTGTTTATCATTAAGGCAGTTGGAGGCGTTTTGCATATTTATAATATTGAACAACATGCTTCCCCAGTGGACCAGATAGCTTGCTCATTTCATGTATTTTAATTAAGTTTTCAGCAATTAACAAATTAGTAAGAATTAGCTTTCTTAATAGGTTTCGTTACTCGAGTTTAGAAAATGTCTTGCAGTTCTGATGCATGAGATAATAATGGGATCTGTTTAATAGCTTTGAAAACAGCAGACAAACTGACAAGAAAAGGACAGGACAAATGAACACAATGGCCTACTTTTCATTTATTTTGCCAGCTCATTCAGATTCACTTACATTTTTTTTGGACTAGACAGTATGTTCTATTTGCTGAAATATTTCACTAGTGAAACATCAAAGCTTCTGGCTTTGTCTCACCTTCAGTTGTATACACGTAGCACTGCCTTATAATGCATATCAAGATGTTGTTCCCGGCAGAAAGGCACTATTTAAAACAAAAATTGAATTTCCTGTACAGTTGCATGATGAATCTCTAGGGACCAGATTTTAAATTCTACCTGGTCACTGTCTATATGGAGTGTGCACATTTTATTGGGTTTATACAACATTTTCATTTTTTTCCAGTTAACTTGCAGCACTAAACTGGTGATTGAATTTATGCAAGTTTTTTGTACAATAGACTGGGATCCATCTAGGGCTGATTCCTGCCAATTTGGTTTGGACCCTATATTCGTCCTGAATAATAGTTTTGGCCCTCTTGGGTTAATCATGCATATTTTGTGTTAATGTATAGTTCTGATAAAAGATATTTACCCCATTGAAAGTTTTCACATTTTATTATTATACAACATTGAATCACAGTGAATTTGATTTACCAACAGAAAGAGACTCTTTAGTGTCAAAGTGAAAAGAGATCTCTACAAAGTAGTCAAAATTGATTACAAATACTGAAAATTTCCAATATTTTTCATAGACACTATATTTGTTCCATTATTGGTTACTTTCATCGTTATTAAACTGATGTCATTCCTGTGTCATTTTGGAACAGATTTTCATTGTGGCCAATGTTTTTAAAGGCCACAGCCATGTTGTTTATATGATGCCTATTGTTGGTCAGTGTGATTTCTTATGACAGCGTTTCTCAACCTTTAAGTATTTGCGACCTGAGTTTTCATAACAGTTTTAATCGCGCCCCCCCCCTAACATTTTTTTGAAATGTAGATGCATATTTTATTATACCTACTTAACTTTTATCGACATTTATCTAACTCTATATTTATTGTTATAGTATCAGAATGTATCCATCCATCCATCCATTTTCTAACCCGCTGAATCCGAATACAGGGTCACGGGGGTCTGCTGGAGCCAATCCCAGCCAACACAGGGCACAAGGCAGGAACCAATCCTGGGCAGGGTGCCAACCCACCGCAGGACACACACAAACACACCCACACACCAAGCACACACTAGGGCCAATTTAGAATAACCAATCCACCTAACCTGCATGTCTTTGGATTGTGGGAGGAAACCGGGCGCCGGAGGAAACCCACGCAGACACGGGAGAACATGCAAACTCCACGCAGGGAGGACCCGGAAGCGAACCCGGTCTCCTAACTGCAGGCAGCAGCACTACCACTGCGCCACCGTGCGCCCTATCAGAATGTAGTTTAAGTTAATTTGTTTTGGTTTTAACAAATGTTTTTTTCATATTTTTGATTCTTGTTTTCTTTTTTTCACATCTTTGCACACCTCTCGGGGGGCCCGCCCCACAGGTTGAGAACCACTGGCTTATGTTGCAATACAGTTGCTACAAATGATGGTGGCACAATTAACAGTCATCAAAGCTTTAGGTAAATATAAGATCTCTTGTGGTTTCTTTCTAGAATACTTATTGTTAGAGCTAAATATTTTTTGGCAGATTTTTCATTCCTAGTAGGAATTCTGACTTGTAGTGGCATTCCAGCTGAGACCTCCTACCAGTAATTTAAAAATTCCAACTTTCCAGCTCAAATCAAACACAGCATACGTATTCTACTGCTAGAATACTTGACAAACAATGCTGAGGTGACTACAAGGTAATCTTTGATTAGTAAAAGGTGAAAGAAAACACATTGTCAATGGAAAAGATGGGCTACAAAAAGAGATTTAACAAAAGGATAGGGTGTCAACATTTTGTGGGGAGAACCGAAATCTTGATTTTATACAATAGGGGTGTGAAAGAAGAATTTCAATTGAAATTGGCAGCTTAAGAGAACCGTCAAGACATGAGAGACATAAGAGGCAATTTTGGATGGTCAGCCATCTGTCCAAAAAAGAAAGATGGAATAAGACATCTGGTATGCTGAGAATTGCCCTTTTTGTCTATGCCAGGGGTGGGCAAAGTCATTCCTGGAGGGCCACAGTGGCTACAGGTTTTTGTTCCAACCCAGTTGCTTAACTCTTTGAGGGCTGAATATTTTTTCCAAAAAACAATTTATGAAAAGCAATGGTTGCACACAGAAATCAACAAAAAACGTCTGTTGCTGCATGCTGTGGCTGCCAGTTTGCCAAGAATGTGCAGCAGGCTTGCTGCCAGGCTGTCTTCGCATGGCTGGGGCAGCAGCAATCACGGTCGCAGTGCATTGCAATGTGGTTTCTACCTCTTATCATTGTTAAGTGGCAGTCCTACCTGGCGAACATTGTCAGTGTCACGATCAGCTGGGGACCAATCAGCTGAACCTGGAACCTCACATTTGTTTTCGATCACTTGTATCAAAATAGGAGTCCGACAAGTCATAGTCCAGTTCAGAGATAATAAGCAAAATGTCGTCTGCGGAGTATTTTGCTTTACACATCCGCTTTGATCTCTTGTCAGTCCCATTTTTGCCGTTGTTTGTGCCTTGCTACTCACACGAGAGCAAGAAATCTCCGTCAAACCAATGAATCTAACTTTCTTTCAGTCAACGAGAGTCCAACTAAAACATAACAGCTGGTTTTTTCACAATTTACAGTTGATTACCATCGTCAACTCCTCCTTTTGACAAAGTCGACATCAGCCCTGAAGGAGTTAATAAGAAACACTTACTGCTCAAGTAACACTTCTGCTTCATTTTAGTTGTCTCACTTGTTAAGATTTTGAACCCTTATTGCTTATTTTAGTCTTAAACAGTTGTAGTGTTGTTTTTAAATTGCTCCATATTAGCAATAAGATATAAATGACAAAAGAAACCAGCATTTCTCCAGGAAAGGAAAACAAAATCTAGGATATGAGAATGACTTGACAATGCAGAGTTAAAACACTAACAGGCCATGAAATGTAATTATTCATAAGGCTTGTTTTTTAATTAAGCAACTGGGTTGGAACAAAAACCTGCAGCCACTGCAGCCCTCCAGGACTGACTTTGCCCACACATGGTCTATGCTATCTGCTCACTCACCACCAATTTCCAACTGACCTCTCTGTATATTTGTGAAGTATTATGCCAATTATAAAAGCACAATATTACTCAAAATTTCTGTAGCTTGAATGTCCACCATATGTTCTTTTTCCTCAAACCAACTGCCCTGGGTTGATGATTTATAATATTTGTTATGCTACTGCTTAGTTATGAAAGCATTAAACCAGGAGATGAAACAAAAGGTTTGTTCCTTGACAGCTAAAAATGGACTGAAAAACAAAATGTAAAGTTTTCTGAGCACTGAACTTTGTTTTCCTAAACCAAAGGACTTAACTGTAATCTTTGTCACAAAGGAACTGCAAGGATTGAATCCACCGAGGTACTATAATTGCTGCACCGGCTCCTTTCTGAAGGTGACAGGTTTTGTGTAATTACAGCTAGCAGTTCTGGTTTGTGAGTATAATTTTTTGGCCAAAGAATTTTTGGACTAACATTTGAAATATTGGAAAGCAATCAAGAATTGAGTGTACATCCAAAATGGTTCTATACTGTATGTAGGATAAGAGAAAAAAATAAAATAAAAACAGTCAGCACAGGCTTATTTTAGAAGGATTTATGCAAATATTGTTTAAGCAAGCAGAAAAACTTACTATACAGTACATATGAATAACAAAACACTAAGTAAATGACAATACAGTAACAGTAGCTTACTAATCATAAGTTAGCTGTTTTAATGTAGCGTCAAACCACAATACCAAATTATATAGTGATAGTGCAGTTTTAAGTATGAAACCAGTATACTGTATGTGAATGCCATTTTTATGCACAGCGGCAAGAATATTGTAGGAGTGCTCTACATGAATTTGTTTATGAACAGAAATAAAACAGTTCTTCCTTTAAATATGAAACCCTAAAATGCCCTGGTAATGTTTTTACTGCACACATAAAATTATAGAACTCATTCTTATCTGAAGTTCTGTTAATGGATTAAACCACAATTAATACTTTACACACACTGAGAAATGTGATTAGTTAATTACACTTTTGATTATGAACAATTGTCAAATGTAAACTGAAGTTAATTGCAATCATAGGATTTCTGTGCAGTAATAATAATAAAAAAAAAATTAAACACTTGGCAAGCATTAGAGTAAATAGTTAGTATTATAATATATAATTTGTAAGAAACAACAAAACAAGGACCAAACCAACTATACTGAAACCGATTGTAAATATTTAAATATTTCATAAGAGCATGCCTGCGGAATAAGTATAATTATGCATGATACATGTACAGTTGCAACACGTAATTAATTATATAGTTATTTCACATGGTATGTCACTATGTTAATTAAAGCCCTTTTCTGTATTTAATTAGGTAAAGTAATTAATTTAAATATCTATAATAATATGCCACTGCTTTACTGAAACTAGTTATGTATCTTCTTTTTTATTATGAAATATATTTTTGTTACAGTGTACTATCTTAAATATTGTGTAATTTTTGAGTGATTATTTTTCTAAATCTATTATAACAATATTTTAAATTAAATTAAGCAAGAATGTTAAGTGGCAGGCATCAAATAGGTTTCTGCGATGTAAAGTAGTGATGTCAACCAAAACTTTGAAAGCAATAAATACTTTTATGTCAAACAACTGGAATATATTGTTAGGAGACCAAGTCTTAAAGAAAACTAAATAAGTATGGAGGACTATTTTAGAAAAAAAAATTAATAAATATGCAAATAAATAAAAGTCCTGTGAAAAGTAACAATGAATAAAGAAAAAACAACACATTATTAAGCCTAAGTAATAAATGTGTCATGCAATATGTTTTTTGTTGTTTATTTATTTCATTTTGTCAATAGTAGCCCTCCAAACCGCATCATGACATTCAGCTTGAATTTGTAGCTCTCACTTTCACTTATCAAAGCTGACAAGTGCTGTGTTTTAACTGGTGAATAGTTTTTACTCCAGACTCCAACCTTCAGCCATCAAATGCCACATTTACTGCTGGCCCTTCAGATCAGGCATCTAATGATGAATATGGAGTTTATAGAATTAAATAGCTGCTGCACACGGAAACGTTTTCTTACACTTGTAGTCAATGTGCACAGTTACAGCATAGAGCATGCGCATGCACCACAGGATTCCCAAGTCAAGCACTCTGTGGACATCTCACCAATCAAAAAAACAGCACTTGCTTGAGCCTACCCTCTCAGATTTGACGAGTGAAAGTGAAAGCTTTAAATTCAGGCCATGTTTCATGTTGCATCTGGAGGAATATTACAGATAAAATAAAATAAATTAGCAACTCAAAACATATTCCATGACACATTTATTCAATTACGCTCACATTTCATGCTGTTTTCCTTTATCTATTGTCACATTTCACAGTACTGTACTCTTATTTATTCATTTAACTTTATCTAAAATATTCCTTTATAAATATGGGGGTCCTGATCAGGAAAGACAATAGAATGTTAAGCATGGAAGCTGGACATATGCATAAATTTAAAATGGTTTTTGTACATTCACTACTGATTACAGAAATCAAGAACTGCCATCCAAGAGGATTAGCAAGAAGGCAGAAAATCAAGCAGCTGCTGCCTAAGTGGAATTCACTGGTGGCACATTCTGTATATGCTAGAGAAATGTTCAGCAGACTGAAAAGACGACACAGAGGCAAAGTAGAAAGGAGGAAGCTGCTGTTTGATTGTGGGTTCAATGCTGCATGGGCGAGACAGAGACAAATCAGGTTCCACTTAGGCAAATAGTCAGCAATTGTGCAGACGAAACAGAAACACAGTTTTTTTTAGAGGATTGACCTCTACAAAAACATGAAATGTTATGTTGCTGTCAGGATTCTGTAGATGTTTTCTTTTTGCATTTTGTTCATGTTTTTAACAATATAATGGAGATGTCATAATCACCATCATTTTACAGTATATGTCTTTTTTCCATTTGATGCTTTTATTTTAGCAAAGCTTGGTTACTATAATGTTGTGTGGTCTCTAGACATGTAGCATCATGACAGCCACCCACCTTAATAATAGGAAAAGTGTCTGTGTATCAGTGTGTCCGTTCAGTTGCTACGTCTCTGTTATTCCAACAGATGGTGCATCACAAACACCTTTAGCAAAAATGTCAATGCTACAAACAAATGAAAGCTACAATATTATTTGCTTAAATCTGCATATTGCGATTTTGCATTTCCTTCTTTCTGTTTAAACTTAATTTTTGTTTCTTTTGTTTCAGAATTTTAGTTTGTCATGTTCATTAGGAACTATTACATAACTTAAGTAGACACTAACAATGAGATGATGTCAGGTGAATGAAGCTATCCCTTGCAAACTCGAAAACAGGACCTCCAAATGTTAGCATTTTTTAGATTTTGTTCTTCTGAAGTTGTTTAAAGGGCTTCTTGTGGATTTTTTTTTTTACACTTTTTGCTTTTCTTTTGTTCTTTCTTCTTATCATTGTGAGAATATTTTTGTGCTTCCAAAAGTCTGTTTTAGTTGTATTATGTGCCAGCTAACGAGTGTCATCTGCTAATAATCAAATCAGATCTAAAAATGAATTTAATTTGAAACAGTTTTCTCTTTTCTTTTGAAAAAGGACTTTATTAAATAATCCGACAGTATTATTAGACTATGAGTAGAAAATAATGATGTGGTGTTTGGTTTAGATACTATGGCTTTGTAATAATAAATACACTTTGTACATGTATTTTCTTTTATACTATACTTTTTGACTTATGGATTCTGTTTTTGTTGTCCAACTTTATTTTTGATTAATTTTGGAAAAGTTAATTTTTTTTTCTACCATTTTAGTTTTATTTGTTTATGTGTGTCATTGTCTCAAATCAAATGACTTTGCCATAGTATTTGTTCCTTCATGCTTGTTAAGTTATAAATTTGCACCAGAGTCAGTCTGCTTTATCCCTTGGTGAATAAACATTTTATTTCATGTACTGTAGTTTAATCATCTTATTTTCCAAGTAGGCCATAGAGGTACATTTGCTTTGGCTTAATGACTCCAGTTTTTACCCATGACTTCTGATTAACACCTTAATTAATTCCTGTTTGCTTGGCTATTTTTTGATCTCCAAGTTTTGACCCATTTGTGCCTCTGACTTTGGTACTATGTCCTGCACATTTTCTTCTCTCAGAGTAATCCTCTCAAGTCTTTTGATTTCAATATTTTGGCTTTTTGGTTCTCTATTTGCTAAGACAACTTGACCAGCTTTGGACAGAAAGCCTGAAAATGACTTTGCCCAGATATTAGGTAGCCTAACTTTTGTCTTTTACTTAACTATCTACCAGTCAAACAGAAAAGTCATATTTATTTTATTGTGACAAAAATAAATAAGACCTTAAGTGCATATGGTATGGGAAGTCGGATAACTTGTGGATAAGGATTGCGGATGTAATTCCATTATATTACGGCAGCTTTTCTTCACTTAGCTTTCCTTGCAATGTCCTCTTCTTCAGCTAGATGTAGTGGCAAGCAATGATACAAATCCTGAGCAATCACACTTTAAGATTTTTTTACATTTAGCACACAGTAAGGAGACCATTGTTCATATCCGGGGTCCATCCTGTGTGGAGTTTGCATGTTCTCCCCTTGTCTATGTGGGTTTCCTCTGGGAGCACTAATTTCCTCCCACAATCATGCAGGTTAGGTGGATTGGCAATATTTGGCCCTGGTGTGTGATTGGTGTGTGTGTGTATGTATTCATTCTGCAATGGACTGCTGACCTGTCTGGAGTTTGTACCTGCCTTGCACCCTGTGTTGCAGACAGACTCCAGCACCCCACGCAACCCTGTTCAGGATTAAATGGTTTAGACTATAACTGACTAACTGACCTTTTGCAATCTTTCTACCTTTTGCACCCTGCTAACAGAAAAAATCATAATGATAGCACGCAGAGCATCTTGGAATAAAGTAAAAGTTTGTTTTTCTGGTGTTTCTGGAGGTGAATTTATTTTAAATTCAGCTTTTCAAATTCATGTTGATACTGATTAGCTTTGGGAGCAGTATTATAAATAAACAGGGGATGGAGGTAAAATATAGGAAACAGATCAAATTAAGCCTAGAGTAGAATATACTGTGTGTATTGTGTATTTTATATTGTAAGATATGGCGGCCATGTACCCCGCCAATACCCCAAGCCGCCAGGTGGAGCCCTCCTTGCAGCATGGAGGTCCCCAGAAGACCAGCAGGGCATTATGGACCATGTAGTTTTGTGCACCGCCCTGCTGGATGCCATGGGGCCACGAGAGGGAGCTGCAGGGAGGACCGAAGAATTCTTCATGCCCTATGACCCGGAAGTTCGTCATAGGAAGAGCGACGGGCTTCCGGGGTGAGAAACATTATTTACCCTGACCCGGAAGGAATAAGGACTTGTGGACTGTTGGGAAGGAACACCTCGGGTCAGGGAATATAAAAGGACTGTGGGGCTCCCAGGCGATGAGCTGAGTTGGGAGGCAGGGTGGCTAAGCGTCTGGGAGTGGAGGATTTGTCATTGTTCATTGTTTATTGGTATATTTGGGAGTAGAGGGTGCTTTGTGCACATTATTGATATAATAAATATCATTATTGGACTTTTACCTAGTGTCTGACGTGGTGTCTGAGGGTGCAAGGGTGCGAGAAGCATCTTATTCTGTTACAGTTGGCGTAGCTCGGCAGGATTCTCTGGCCGTCAGTTTGGCAGAGGACCTGTATTTAAAAATTTTACTGTGGACAGAATACCCGGAAGACAGCGTCACAACACACACAGGAAAATCGCCAGAAACCTCACCTTTTTTCAAGTCTATAATGGGAAAAAAGAAGACAAAACAGGGCAACAGCACCAGCGGAAGTTCCATGTTCGTCATGGCCGACACTCGGGATGAGCGACAGGGCGACTACACGGATCGGGAGAGGACTCCGGACGAAGAAACCTACAACGAGGTATGTGCTGCAAACGTAGATAATTTATTTAAAATTACGCATTTTGTACCATGCACATACCTCGGAAAAGATCATCCGGAGGTTCTGCGGGATGCAGGAGAATCTCCCGAAGATAGTGTGGCGCTTTTGTACGGGCAGACGGACAACGAAAAGGACTTCCGCATTACGGGTGCCGGCGAGGGACACGGAAGTACCACGAAGGATTCCAGAAAGGTGACGTTCCGTGTCCAGCTGTTTATGACTTCGCCCAAGAAAAGACGGACTTGATTTTTCCGAAGGAGAAAGGGGTGGTGAGCGGCACTGCTCAACCCAAAAGAAGGTAAGGAGGGCGGGAAATGGCTGGTCGATCTGCCGACAAATTAAAAAGGCAGGTCGCAGTCGACCAAAGATGGCGGCCCGGTCCTCGCCTGTAGAGAACTCCAATTCCCAGAAACCCGTGCGGAACCCGTCAGAACACGTGCCGACAGCGGCGAAGTTCATTGGCTCCGGCGGACGGTATGGCAAACCAGGAGTAAGCCAAACCCGGCCGAATTAACTAATTATTTTGACGTGCGGGAACTCGAAAAATTAATCGAGCCCGTGCGGAGTATTTTGCAGACTTTAGAGGCGATTAAGAAGATCGTTGGAGATCTGGGAGCGCGGCGGCGCCTTTAAGAAGAGTACGTGAGTACCTGCGGCGGTGGACCGAGAGCCTCCCGTGTTATGTGATTTGGCGGTACAGACAGGTAATGTCGGTACCGTATATAATGTAATAGGGACGCAGTGTGATCCGGGCCCGCTTTTAATCCATAGCGGGTGCCAAATGGATGTGTGCCCTACAAGAGAGGCCAAAGCGTTCGGAGCGGCGGGGAAGGACCGATCGAGCCAGAGCAGCTGGTTGGTGCTGTCTCTTGGAGCGATTCGATCCTAAAGACCCGACCCATGTTGTTTATAAATCAAAGGGCGTGCAGACAGTAAAAGGGCTCTCTTTCATTAATAGAGACCCAAACTGTGGACAAGCCCCAGAGTAAACTGGAGATCCTTAGAATAAAGAAGGGGTCTCCTGACAAGGTGGGAAAAGGGCGGAGAGCAGCGAGCGGCCAGAAAACCCTCCTTGGCGGGGAAAGGGTGGAGCTGACCGAGTTCCCGAGATGTTTCAGGTATCGGGAAAGAGCCAACCAGGAGGACTGCGTCGGTGCTACAATTGCCAGCGACCGGGTCACGAGTGGCGCCAATGTCCCCGGGGAGACAGGAGGTACACCGTCCCCCCAAGGTTTGCTCGAGGACAGGGGCAACGCAGTCAGATCCCGGATGACGCGCCTCTTGGAGGAAGACTTCCCTCTCGGGGCAGGCCGCTCCAATCTTTATAATTCGCTGGGGAGTACTGTAAGATATGGCCGCCATGTACCCGCCAATACCCCAAGCCGCCAGGTGGAGCCCTCCTTGCAGCATGGAGGTCCCCAGAAGACCAGCAGGGCATTATGGACCATGTAGTTTTTGTGCACCGCCCTGCTGGATGCCATGGGGGCCACGAGAGGGAGCTGCAGGGAGGACCGAAGAATTCTTCATGCCCTATGACCCGGAAGTTCGTCATAGGAAGAGCGACGGGCTTCCGGGGTGAGAAACATTATTTACCCTGACCCGGAAGGAATAAGGACTTGTGGACTGTTGGGAAGGAACACCTCCGGGTCAGGGAATATAAAAGGACTGTGGGGCTCCCAGACGATGAGCTGAGTTGGGAGGCAGGGTGGCTAAGCGTCTGGGAGTGGAGGATTTGTCATTGTTCATTGTTTATTGGTATATTTGGGAGTAGAGGGTGCTTTGTGCACATTATTGATATAATAAATATCATTATTGGACTTTTACCTAGTGTCTGACGTGGTGTCTGAGGGTGCAAGGTGCGAGAAGCATCTTATTCTGTTACAATATGTATTTATAAACATATATAAAGTATATATTTATATACTGTATACAATATATATAAACATTTTTGACAGCCTACAGATATTAAATTGACTTAAATACATTTTTTGTTGCTAAATTTAAATAGTTTAGAATCCAAATTTGCTTGTTTAATGCATTGAAATTAAACTGGTGCAGAGAGACATTTATCTTAAATTTGACAAAAAAGCACACGCCTAAAGTATAAACTTTCACCACTCTTTAATAGATTATGATCAAAAATAAGTACTTCACAAAACTAATGTGGGATGTTTTTAGCATCAAACCTCTGAACATATTACACAATTTTAGCTGATTGAAAACACAGATCTTTCCACTTTATTTAATTGAAAGTATAACTACTCCAAAAAATTAAAGGAACACTTTGAAAACACATCAGATCTCAATGGGAAAAAATTTGTGCTGGATATCCATACTGATATGGACTGGGTAATGTGTTAGGAACAAAAGGATGCCACATTGTTTGATGGAAACTAAAAGTATCAACCTACAGAGGGCTGAATTCAAAGACACCCTGAAAATCAAAGTGAAAAAAGATGCGACAGGCTAGTCCATTTTGCCAAAATTTCACTGCAGCAACTCAAAATTGTACTCAGTAGTTTGTATGGACCCCACATGCTTGTACATGTGAACCTGCTCTCATCTGTGAAAAGCACAGGGCGCCAGCGGTGGACCTACCAATTCTGGTATTTTATGGCAAATACCAATCGAGCTCCACAGTGCCGGGCAGTGAGCACAGGGCCCACTAGAGGATGTCGGGCCCTCAGGCCACCCTCATGAAGTCTGTTTCTGATTGTTTGGTCTGGAGACATTCACACCAGTGGCCTGCTGGAGGTCATTCTGTAGGCCTCTGGCAGTGCTCATCCTGTTCCTTCCCCTTTCTTAACTGAACTGACAGTATTGGCACTGAGATAACACCAAAGCTAGGAACTAAATCTGCATGGGGAGCCAGACTATCATAAAATGCAAACAGTTTAACTTTTTACCATACTCATATGGCTCATTGTCACTGTTTCCTTGTCTTTAAACCTATTTTGATTTGCAGTTATCATTCTTTTCAAGTGTTGATGTAAAATCACCTCAACTTGGCTACTGCATTTATGGCCAGGATGGAATTAGCTACTTTCTGGAGCTGTGAAGCTCTTTCACGTACTCTCTTGTCATGTGTTCTGAAAAAATAATATGCTTCAAATGCATCGTGTATCCACTCACTCTTCCTGGTCTTCACTTTTCTACAGCTAATCCATGAGTCTGCATGGGTTTTTCCCTGAGTACTCCGCTTTTTCTTCCACGTCCCAAAGGTGTGTAAGTTAGGTTAGGTAGTAATGCTTAACTGGCCAGGTAGACATACATGTATGTGTGGGTGGGTGTGTGAGTAATAGTGAGTGTGAGTATGTCTTTCTATTGGCTGTTATGTTTTCTAGGGCTTGTTTCTGGCTTTTGCTAACAAAAAATTAATATGTTGTAGTATTTCTGAGTTATCTCATCTCTCATTCTGATAAAGACTTTTCATAATGTATGACAAAAATTTTAATAGAATTCAATGAGAAACCATTAGGGCCAGGAGAATTATTATTTTACACAAAATGATTGCTTCTGAAATTCATCTGGTGTTAATAATGTATCCACTGCTTTTTCTTAGGTCAGCTCGCAAAAATCTATACTGCTGAAAAGGAGTTCTATTTTGTGTTTGACTCCAGCTCTAACATCTACAATTTGTGCTACATTCTGTTTAACTTGCATCAGGTTATGTCTTTAAATATTGGTTTAAAATTCACTAGTGAATTTTTAATTAAACGATGTTATCTTATTTTGGTCTAAACTGATTGGCCATATTTTTCTTATCTATTGTCTTATTTAAAAATTACTGTACCCAATATTCTGTGCTTTTTATCTAACTAAAGTGTATATTTCTTCAGTTACTGTTGAATTTGATTAGTGGGATTGATAATGGGATCTCCATTATTTAATTCTTTAAGTTTCTGTTATAAATTATTTTTAAGTTATTTATTTTTTCCATATAACCTATATATGCTAATTGTCTCTCTATTATAAAAAAAACGCGATGAGACGTAATCTTTTCAAGATAGACAGAGACACTTTCAAGTCCCGCGAGATGGTCAATTCACGTCATACTTACAACCTTTGAAAGCAAGTCCTCTGATACACATGCAGAGCAGGTTAGAGATAATGGAAGTAGGAAAATTCGAAAGTCTCAAAAAAGGAGAGTAAAGATCGCATAAGCGCAAACAAATAAAAAATATTACTCAGTGAAATAATGGAACAGTGAAAAGAGATAGAATAGTGTTTGAGGATGTCTGGGGGAGAAGAGAGATGAAATACAGATCACGCGGCAGACAAGCAGCTGACTGAGCAAAGAGGAGGCAAAAAAAAAACTGTTATTTGTTTCCCATTGTATCACCGTTTAAGAGGGGTTTCAAAGGAGTGACTGCATCTCCTTGGGGTTTGTTCAGCCCCTCTGTTCAAAATGGTGTTTAGCGCTGGCGTGGGGGGAGGAAGGGTAGGCGAGCGATTTGCAGAACACGCAGTATGGCAGCAGCAGCAATCCAGCAGCTGATCGAGCAAAGAGGAGGTAAAACAAAAACTGTATTTGTTTCCTATTGTGTCACTATTTAAAAGGGGTTTCAGAAGAGCGGCCGTGTCTCCTTGGGATGCGTTCAGCCACCCTCATTACAAAGGTGCATAGCACTGGTTAGAGGCAGAGGTTGGCGAGCGAAGCGAGGAGTGGGCGAAGTCCCCTAGTATTTTAATGATAAAATATTTAGAATGCAAAGTTGTGATTGATGGTGAAATAAAAATTAAATGTATTCCCTTGATTATACATTTGTATTCATATATACTTTGTTTAATTACCATCTATTAGTAACTAGCAGAATACCCGCGCTTCACAGCAGAGAAGTAGTGTGTTAAAGAAGTTATGAAAAAGAAAAGGAAACATTTTAAAAATAACGTAAGATGATTGTTAATGTAATTGTTTTGTCATTGATATGAGTGTTGTTGTCATATCTGTCTATATATATATATCTATTGTCACGCATGCGCGAGTAGGAGGCTGCGGACGGATCTTAAAGCGATTCGAAAGACGTTCACCGGCAGGGAGTGGCGGGGTACTAACCTTTCTCCTTTGTCTTCCAGAAAAAGAGACGCTCCGCCATCATAGCCTGCCCGCAGTACGTCCACTTCCGCCCTTCCTCCGCCATCATTCCTGATGTCAGCAGTCCCATCCTCCCTCACGGTTCCTTCCCAGCATTCCTCCACTTCCGGCTCCTCCTCTATAAAATGGCCAGCTATTTTGTTTATATTTTTGACCTGTTTTCTTTTGCAATATTGTGGATTGTCTGCAATATATGGGGCCGGAAAACCCCAAACCTTGATATTATCTATTTCTTCATCTTCATATATATATATATAGCAAAATACCTGTGCTTGGCAGCGGAGAAGTAAAAAGAAAAGGAAACATTTTAATAATAACGTAACATGATTGACAATGTAATTGTTTTATCATTGTCATGAGTGTTGCTGGCAAATATATATATATATATATATAAATATATATATATATATTTATATATATATACACACAGACACACACACACACATATATAAACATATATATACACATCATATATATATATATACATATACACATATACAAATATAGACATATATATATACATATATACACATATATATATACACTGCTCACAAAAATTAAAGGAACACTTTTTTTATTGGGCCTGGCATGAAATCAATTAAACCTGTCTGATAATTTTCTGGTTGGTTAAGCAGCTGAGGTCATTGTTAATCACTTTCAGCTGTATTGGTGTTCATGGACTTAACGACAGGTGCACTAAAGTGGCAACAATTAGAAAACCCTCAAAACAGGACTGGTTTTACATGTGGAGGTTATTTCAAGTTTCTCCCTCTTGATCTTTTTTGGCTGGTTTTCCACTCGTGCTTGTTTTGGCTTGAGTAATTATCTCTACTGGCAGTATGAGGCGATTCCTTAACCCTACAGAAGTTGCACAGGTTGTCCAACTTCTCCAGGATGGCACATCCACACGTGCTGCAGCAAGAAGGTTTAATGTGTCTCTCAGCACAATCTCCAGAACATGGAGGAGATTTCAGGAGACTGGCTGTTATTCTCGGAGAGCTGGACAGGGCCGTAGAAGGTCCTCAACCCATCAGCAGGACCGATACCTGCTCCTTTGTGCAAGGCGGAACAGGCTGAGCACTGCTCGTGCCCTACAGAATGACCTCCAGAGGGCCGATGGTGTGAATGTCTCTACCCAAACAATCAGGAACAGACTTCATGAAGATGGCCTGAGGGCCCGACGTCCTGTAGTGGGCCCTGTGCTCACTGCCCAGCACCATGGAGCTCGACTGCCATTTGCTCAAGAACACCAGAATTGGCAAGTCCGCCACTGGCGCCCTGTACTTTTTACAGACGAGCAGGTTCACCCTGAGCAGCTGTGATAGACGTGAAAGAGTCTGGAGAAGACAAGGAGAACGATATGCTGCCTGCAACGTCGTTCAACATGACAGGTTTGGTGGTGGGTCAGTGATGGTCTGGGGAAACATATCCATGGAGAGACGCACAGACATCTACTGCGTAGGAAATGGTGCTCTGACTGCCATAAGGTATCGAGATGAAATCCTTGAACCCATTGTCAGACCCTACGCTGGTGCAGTAGGTCCTGGTTTCCTCCTAATGCACGACAATGCCCGGCCTCATGTGGCAAGAGTATGCAGGCAGTACCTGGAGGATGAAGGAATTGAAACAATTGAATGGCCTTCACGATCCCCTGACTTAAACCCAATAGAACATCTGTGGGACATTATGTTTCGGTCCATTAGGCGCCGCCAGGTTGCTCCTCAGACTGTACAACAGCTCAGGGATGCCCTCATACAGATCTGGGAGGAAATGCCACAAGACACCATCCGTCGTCTCATTAGGAGCATGCCCTGACGTTGTCAAGCATGCATACAAGCTCGGGGGGGCCACACAAGATACTGAAAAGCATTTTGAGTAGCAGAAATTAAGTTTTTGAAAAAATGGACTAGCCTGCCACGTCTTCATTTCACTCTGATTTTAAGGTATCTACACAATTGAGCCCTCTGTAGGCAGAAAACTTTTATTTCCATTAAAAGACTTGGCATCCTTTTGTTCCTAAGACATTGCCCTGTCGTTATTTGTATAGATATCCAACTTCATATTGAGATCTGATGTATCTAATGTGTTTCTTTAAAGTGTTCCTTTAATTTTTGTGAGCAGTATATATACAAAGTATATACACACATACATATATATATATACATATACATATACATATAAATATATATACATATATATACACATATATATACACACACACACATATATATACATATATACACATATACAAATCTACATATATAAATATCTACATGTATATATTAGGGGTGGGACTCGATTAAAAAAATTAATCCAATTAACTAGAGGCTGTGTAAGAATTAATCTTGATTAATCGTATGTAATCGAGCACGAAATTTGCCCCAAATCGCAAATGTTTTTTTTAATTTAAAAGGGTTTTAGTGGGCGACAGAATCAAATAATAGACATGGACTTGAATATTGTAAACAAGCTGTTTTAATTTCTGAAAAAAAAAATGCTTTTAAACTGCATTTGAATTCAAAACAGAAACAAAAATTTCATCCCTAGTTAAAATTGGGCAGACTTAAAAATAAAGTGGTAGTTTAAGTACTTTAAGTACATTTTCAGAATGGTATTGTCTTTAAATAATAATAACCAAAATTTCAACATAAAGTGCAGTTTTTCTTCTTAAAAAAATAAATCAGAAACATAAAAGGTAATTTGACCAACTTAATCTTTAAACTCTGAGTAACCTCAGCCAAAATTATTTTGTACATTAGGCTAAAACAGTGTGATCATTGAACATTTTGTAATTAGAATTACTAATGGTCACGGAAGTCCAATGATCCCCAGTAAGAGCCACAAAGTCCGCTTTCTGTAATGCATCTAATTTTGCTTGCTTTTCAGTGTACACAAAACCATGCTTTTATCAAGGCTTCGCTCGGGTAGTCTTTTGAAATGAAATTTTGCTCCGATCAGTCGTAGGAACGTGCTTTATTCCGACTCTAACATTTTTGTAGCTGTGATGTGTGCATCAGTGTAATCGATGTACCAGGAAATCATGCATTGACAAAAGTTCCCCTTTGCTTGGAATTGAAAGTGTGATTAAATGCGTTATTTTTAACGCTGCTATGGAGTACATGCATCGAAGCTTCTCAGCTGTGCTTGTGCTAAGAAAAGGAAACATTTTAAAAATAACGTAACATGATTCTGCGTTAACCGCATATTTTTTCGTACGTCTCCAAGGGGATGCGAGGGTAAAATGAATCAGGAAGCGCGCGTACATACTCAGTGCATCCCCTCTTGGGAATCGAACCTCGAATGTCGGTGCTAGAGGCGAAGCCTTTACAATTGCGCCACGGCGTGTGGCTTGTTTATTTGAGAGTATGTAGATCGGGGTATATATATATATATTCGCAGCAGAGAAGTAGTGTGTTAAAGAAGTTATGAAAAAGAAAAGAGAACATTTTAAAAATAAAGTAACATGATTGTCAATATACAGTAATTGTTTTGTGAGTGTTATTGAGTGTTGCTGTCATCAAGAATTTGATTATCACTATTTCTTTCAATCAGGGTCGTATTTGTAGGATGTGTTGTGTTCAAGTTACATTCCGTGTTTGTCAATCGTTGTAAAGATAACAGGTTTCATTCATCGATTTGTTTCTTACTGCATCAATAAACAGCTCGTCTTCTTCTTTATCTGAGACCTGACACACTGCATGCACAGGTTTTTTTTTTACACTGTCTTCCTTTAGCGGGACATTGACTTTTTCCACCGTGTGCTTTGTTTCCGCAGTAGCTGCACTTATAATTATGCTTGTATGTATTAGACCTTCATATTTTTTTGCTGCCTTCTCAATTGTGTAATTCGGCTTTTGTTCAGCACTCTTTGGAACTGTTGCTTTTTGTCTGTGCACTGCATCAGTTCACGTGAGCCACTTGGTGTTCTTGCATCGAAGGTTCCCAGCTGTGCTGTTGCCATCTCGTGTGATGTCCATGGCTGTATGTAATGTTAGTTAAGACCCGGCACTTAAAAGTTTCTCTCGCAGTTTCGCTGACTTTGTGCCAAACACCACCCTGACCATCTCATCTTCCTCTGCATAAGCACAGTCCTTGAATTTCCCTGGTAGAGGACCTAATCTCCCCCCAAGCCTCTTCGACCCTGCCTTCCTGTCTTCTACGGAGAGTCGCTTCTTTTAGTTGCTCAGCCAGAGCAATCACTCCTTCAACCCCCAGGCATCAGCCACTTACACCGCTCAAGGGGCTCTCCTTCCCAGCTGCCTGCCTTTTCATTCCTGAGCATGTTCTCTTAGCTTGCTTGCACCGGCTCCTTCAGCCTCATGTCTTCTCTCTTTGTTCCTTTAACCTTCATTATCTTCTTGTTTTCCTTTCTCAATTCTCTCTTCTCTCACACTTGCACTTCCCTTTTGAAATGGGGATGTGGCACAGCGGTGGTAATCAGCAGCTCCCGGCATCAATTAGGGTCATGGGCGAACCTACACCTGTGCACTAAGGGTAGGGCTGTCCACGTCCGCATCGCACATGGGAACCACTCTCACCATGCTAACACCCCCCCCCCCCCCCAAATAAAGACAAAGTGTGGCGATTATTTACTTAAATGCTGTCAAACAGCCATGGACCTCACTTTACCACAGCCTTGTGTATAACACCATGCATTTGACACTAAAACATGGCGTACGGACAAAAACAGAAATGTGTGTACACACAAACAAATCCAGATGCATAAACTGAGTCCTCCGAGTTCCACACACTTCCCCTTCATAAAACCCAACAAACGTGAAATTTAACGCATGTGCACGTACCTACAGCCCCAGTCTGAATTTCACATATTTTAATATGCAAATCAATATAAATATCACCTTCCCTTTAGTGTTTTGTTAATAGACAATGGCAAATTCACGTGGAAAAAAACTATTTCAGCAAATGAGAACTGGGGGGCAAGGAAAAATGCACTATTTGTTGGCTTAAGCAGTGGTATAAGCAAGAAAAGGAAGTTAGGAGGTGATACAGTGTGGCAGAGATACTTGAAAGTTCAAGTTCAGAAACTCACACAGTTCCTGAAATAAAAAAGAAGCAGACAGATAACTAAGTCGACATGCAAAGATTTGTGTTGGCCTGAATGGTCTGTTCCCATCAAAATATACCTTTTATTCTTATGATGAAGGCCTTTTTTAATTGCAGAATAATTTGTGTTGCTGTCCAAGAAGAGTGTGTTACCATAGGTGTGACCAGATGTTAGGTACGACACAGGGGAGCAGTCAGGTCAGATTTATTTATTTTTATTTTTATGTTATTGCTTTTGCATTACTCACTCTACTCATTAATTCTGTGTGAATCACATAGCCGCATGCTCTTCTTACCTCTTCAATAGCAATCTTGTATGCTTTTAAGATGCTTCATGCAGTGACACCTTGTCTCCCTCTGTTAAAAAATGAATATATAATATGTCTCTTGGTTACTCATTTATGTGTTTAGTTTTGCTAAGAGATATTAGGAGTGAGAGGGACCAGCATGTTTTCTGGCAATAAACAATGCAATTAGCAATGCTATCTGGACAGCATAATGTCTTCTGGGAGCAGTGCAAGATATAGCAAGGCTTAAAGTCAGTTTTAAAAAATGCAAGGTGTTGCATATTTAAATATGCTTATGCAATGTATAAGCATTAGAGCAATAAATGACCAAATTCTTCTCTCAATCCACAGCAACTTGATTTATTTAAAGATTTTACAATATTAGCCAAGTTCAGTTTTTCTTGTGTATAGAATATAACAAAATTCTTAATTGCACTTCTCCAATAGACCTTTGACAATGCTGCAGAACTAGCAAGAGGTACAGAATGAATGCATTATTCATACATTGAATACAACACATGTATACAATATATACATTATACTTATGAGAAATAATAAAAAATAATTGAGGGCTTTAAAAAGTGACTATGTGGGATGGCTAAGGTCTTCAGTAATACTGTTCACCTTTCCAAGACAAAGTGTGTTAATGCTGATGTCAGGTCATAAGTGATGGTGACCTCAAGAAATGTAGAGCTACTGAAACTCATAGCATCTCTGCCAGTGTGGCCTGCCTCCTGTTTCCTGAGTTCTAAGACCAGCTCCTTGGTTTTTGTAATTTTAAGGGAGAGCTTGCTGACTTGGCAAAAGTTTTTTTTTGAATTTTAAGTTGTGTCATTACTGGTGGCAATCAAGTGTTTAATGAAAATGTCTTCATCTAATTTAATGATATAGTTGGACAATACTGTGTCTTTTCACACAGTCACACGCGAATAAGATGTACACTACTGAGGTACTGGGCTAATCACGCTACCCAGTGGGGTTCCTGTATTGATGATATGCACTGGAAAAATGATGCTGCCAATCTCTGTGCATGCTAGGGTTTGCAGGTTAAGAAGTCTAAAATTCAGTTGCAGAAGGTGGTCCTAAATCTCTTGTGTGGTCATACTGACGATACAGCAATGTTATATGCCAAACTATAGTCTTTAAACTGTACTCTGACATATAAACTTTTATTATGCATGTGTCACAGGATGGCATGAAACAGTGGTAAATGCAAGGAATGTGGCACCCTTTGTTGACCACTTGTGACAGTATTCAAATTGGAGGATGTCCAACCTGTTTTTCCACCATAAGTCATCAACAGAAACAGAAAAGAGCAAATCCTGTGGTATTGCATTCAGTCATGGAAGGCAGTTTGTTATTGCGATTATAGTGTTGATAGAAAGCATTAAGTTCATGAAGGAGAGGAACTGTAGATACAATTGCATTAGTCTATAATCTGTAAGCATCTGTAAACCTTCCTACAGATTAAGTACAGTATATGCTGTTTTCGGTTTATCCCCTTAGCAAAGTTCATTAACACTTGATCTGCAATTCTTTTATGTTTCCATACCGTTGACCTGAAATGCATTGATACAAACCTTTAGAAAATTTTTGATATCATTCATCAGTATTTTCTAATTATGAAAGACATGGATTGTTTTCATAAGCATAAAATCTAAATTTTCTTTATGGATTTGGTAATAATCATCTTATTATGAATGATGGTTTTCTTTCATTTTTTAGTACCTCCTTGAAGTATTTGTGACAATGTATGTATTTTGGGCTATTTATACCATAGGAATTAATTTCTGACATTTATTTTGTTGTAGAACACATCCTAAAAAAAGAGAATACATTTCTTTGCATTGAGCCTTGACACCAGGTTGTTTTCCTGTTGCTGCCACTATTTTCTAACATTTGTATCGGTAATTACCATAGTAATGTTTCTCACATTATCAGGATATTTGGATAAAGGTCAGCATGAGCACTTCCATATCATCTGCGATTAGAATAAAACTGTATTTTTGGTGAACAATTATTCAGTGTGTGTTTCTCACATAAGACTTTTCCATGTGACTTTAACTTTTGGTTTGCACTTTAGTCTTAGATAGACACGCTTCTGCTGAACAATTCATTGGCTGAAAGTACTCAGTGTTAGTGTGTCAGAGAGAGGATGTACAGCAGTGTTCATAATGGCACTCAGATTTGTTTTAATTCTCTTCTTCGTTACTACCTCAAGGGTGCCAGAGTGCATCCCATAATTAAGCCAGCCCTTTTAATTAGATTGTTGATTTTGTGACCCTCTCTTGAAGTGATTTTTTAATGAAAGACTAGCTTGACTTCCAGGTATCAAACTTTGCACAATTTCTGATTTCGTTTCCTCTCTTTGTCACCTCACTAATATTCTTAATGTCTCTTTGAGTCATTCATAGACAGTATACATCCAGATGGATAGTTTTATAAATTGTGACAAAGTGCATTGTTTTAAATAAACATCATTTGTCATTTCCAAAATGTGTTGGTATTGCAAAATTTTCTAAGAATGTAGGTGCACTTTTCATAAGGTCAAGAGATTTAAGTCATATATGCTCTTTAAAGCAAAATGTTCTACAAGAATATTCCTTGAAAAGGGTTTGCATCATTTTAGTTATTTTACCTTGACTTAAGTTACCTAGCTCCAGACTAAATGCTGATCCTAAAGAAAGCTAGTTTAGACAGAAATATAATATTCTTTTCAAGAAATAAAAAAGCAACATAACTAAGATGGAAGAAAATGGAACAAAATAACCAAAACTTGTGGCAAATGGAATGCTTATTTGACTCACAGCCATTTTTATTCAGACAGATAATTATTCTTGTTTAGTTCCTTGCTCTAATCTTTTGAATTTTTTCAGTATATGAAAGGTCGTGTACAGCTTGTCCACAGGGTTTAGTAAAGACTGCATTTTAAAATACCTAATGGAAGTGGAATGCAACCCAGGTTACTTCACACCAGAGCTTTCATTAAGGCATCAAGACACCAGTCTACTAAAGATTCCAAAGACTGATACATTAACAGTGCTAGGTGTTTTTTTTTTTTTTTAGCGCCCCAAATCTGTGAATTGATCTGCCTGCTTCTATAACAGATAATTCCTTTGACGTCAGCCTTTAAATCCATGCCAAACATTAGCATACCCCAATTAAAGCTGCTAATTAACTATAACTATAAACTGTTACTGGCTCTCCTTTATTCTGGTTTTCTTCTCAGTATCCTGCAGTAGCACTTGATGCCCATTAGGTATGCTCAGCAGGGAGATGAGACACTGGCATGTGCGGTCAACCTATTAAAACAGCTTACGCCCCAGCCACGTCACATCCCACCATTCTATCACTTTCTCTCACAGATGCCCACAGGACAATATTTAGGGCCGTCCACATGAGGCCAGCTCCTGACCACCATGCCTCATGTCCTCCTTACCTGCTCACGCTCCCAATCTTCAGAATCTGCTCCACAAACCTTATCAGCTCAGTTTTAAGCTTGTGTGGGTGCAGTGCCCTAAATTATGACCCATGGAGTGCTGATGTGGAACAGCTGACCTGATCACACTGATTAAGAAGTAATCAACTTCCACATCAAGCACACCTTGATTGCCTGGCCCATAGCCCTGTACAGCCACAGAGCTTGAGATGCACTGCTTCTGTTCTTCAAAACTTACAACACCACAGATCCCTAACATGCTGTATCACAGATGCAAAGTATCCTATTTACAAATGACAAAAAAAGACACTAAATGTCATTGTGCTGAACACATTTTTACACCTGTTCAGTAAACCTCTTCCACATTTTTACATTTATTTTAGTGTTATTTGCATTAACTGTGGAAGGAAGAAAGGTTAATACTTTTTTCCTGTATTACACATTGAATTCATAAGGCTTCTTCCTTTCCTTTGCTTTTTGGAGGAAGTGACTTTCCATTTGACTCACAAAACAAAGCATAAAAAAGAAGGTTGTGTTTGTCTAAGCTGCTTACCCAGGGCAGTGTCTCAGCAAGCATAGGGCGCAAGGGCAGGAACAACACCTAGGCAGGGCACCAGTCGTAACATAACATTCTTAAAGTCACTTAATTCAGTTTACTACTATGGTGGGTCTTAAGCAATAAATTAAAATAAAATGGTTAAAAAACAGAATTTTTTTGTTTCAAAGGTTTCTAAAGATGTGGCATATTAAGGAGAATTTGGCATAGTTTGACAAACATCACAAACAATTGTATTTCAACTATTTCACATATAGATTCTTTTAGTTGTGGCATGTTTTTTATGATATGGTTTTTTAAACATTTCATGCTGAATACCAGATGTATTTATGAACAGTACAATTTTAAAATGTAACCAAATTTATTGATAGAATTACACTAATAATGTTTTACTATTAGTGGTAATGTTAACTATTAAATTAAACCGTGTTTGCTGACTACAAATTGGAGAACATCATTTTTTAACCAGAAATTAACAAGTGATATCTCTTAATTTCCTAAACATTTGTCAGCAATGCTCTTTTATGCATTTTAAATAGCAAGGATCCTTACACCATGCTGAGTACAGCTAATGCCTATTTTCTCCACAGTAATGATTGGTTTTCCTGCTGTTAATAATGATTGCTTTTCAGAAAGGGTGCTGTTCATTATCCCTAAACTATTTGTAGATTCAGTTTACAATTATTTTTTCATCATTAAGAGGGTTTTTAAATTCTGTTGTATCCATTCAAGCAGTCGAGTAAATCTGTAATGCTTGTTATACTCTTTATGCATTCTAGTGTGCCTACAGACACTTTGTATTGTTTAGGAGTACTGTACATGGCTTAAACATTACAATTATAACCTTATTCAAATATTGTTAAAAGCTTGCAAAAAAAACCCCCAAAATCTTAAGGCATTTCACTTCTGGAAATGTTTTTGCATTACCATTTGCTTTATCATGGGAAGGACACCTTTCCTTAAATCATGAAATCTCCTTCATTATATGAACTGATTCTTTTTCTGTAGCCTGCAGTTATATGTTACTCCTCAGTCGCTACACCCATTTCTCTGTTCATACACTCACCAACCTTTAGGGATACTGTCATGGAAAAACTTTTCTCTATCAACAAAGAAGGAAGTTCCAGAATCCAGGTAAAAAAGGCAGAGTATTTCTTTATTTGCCAATAGCTATGCACAAATGTCTAAGTCCAAGGAATGAGCCCAGAATTAAACAAGTCATCTCCTTTTATACTTTTTTCTAATTATCATAACTATATCTAATACATCATGTCATCTGACTTTTAATATGCAGAGCTTTATCATCTCTGCCAATCAATTAAAGCCATCATTTATTCTGAACACTGCTTCGTAAAGAGGGGTGTTTAGCAGATTTTCCCTTTGAGCTTAGCACTGCATCATAAGAGGGGTGTATGGGCTTTCCCAGTTAAAACATTGTATATCTCTGCTTTCTGGAGGGGTGTTTGTTACTCATTTACCTCATTCTTACCTTGGAAATTTACGTTGGTAACTACATAACAATTCGTAACTGTGCTATATTGGTTGAGCTTTACAGATGCTACATTTTCATAGACGTTTCTTTTTGCCATGTCAGCCAAGTAGTGGATAGAGTTTTTTAATATAGAATCTTTAAATAGAAAGCCCAAGTGGTATGGTTGTCCATTTAACAAGAGATAAAAGGGCCTCCAATAAACCTGACCGCAACATTCTGAGTTGCTTACAAAAGTGTAGGCCTATGTCATGTTTGTCTGTGGATAATCTATGTGCTTGAAAAGCATGTTAACCTGTGTTTTATTCTGTATTGTATTTTGAGAGTTTTGTCTAACTGTTTATACACTAACTAATTATACAGCAAAAGATTTACTGCACACACCCAGCAGTTTATTGCTTTACACTTCCCAGATATTTTGGTGCCGGGAGACCAGAACCGAGCTTGTGTTCTGTATAATCAGATTATTGCAAACAATTCTCTTTGGTATAAATGAAGTTTCTAGTTCTCATCTGGAGTGTTCAGAAGTATGCCTGGATTGGCTTTCTAGTCATCATGCCAACTTTGGGATTACTGCTGAAATATTAGATACTTTGCAAAGATGATGATGATACATTTTGATAATTGAATAAGCCTGGAAAGTCAAAAACAGGGGTCTTCTGAGAACCATTATTTTTTAACTTTAAAGGATACTATGGAGTATGCAAGCTCTGATCTAGTGGATCACCATGCTGAAGAAAATTAACTTGCGTTGCATTTGAAATTGCCATATTTTTGTAATATGGAGTCCAAACCTATGCACAATACTCATAATGTGACTTCTCTAGTCCATTATACAGGATAACCATTATTATGGTTTTTATTCCAAACATAACACTGTACAGTATGACACAGCATCCTATGTTTTTTAATCACAATTATTTACAGTCTGGTTATGGACAATACAATATCTATAAAAACGAATTCATTTTTTATAAGAAATAACTTTTACTTTCAGAATTCATTTTATAGAATTATACAGAGTTTCAGTTATACTTGAAGAGCTTAAGTTACTTAAAAAAAGTTACTTACAATAATCTTCATTTGCCACATATTTCATTCATTGGTAGAGATTTGGTGACTTGAGGGTATTTACCACTACATCCAATTTATTATGCTTTGCAAATTTAATCAACGTGTTACTTATATTCACCTGTTCAATGTGTGCCTCCAGCTCTTTCTATATCTTAAACAAGTCACTTAACCTGCCTATGCTTAATTGTAAAAAATATACTTGTAAATGTTTTTACTATATTTTAAAATTCTAATTCCCACTCGGTTAAGGGTATCAGCCAAATATGCATATTCATTAAAATAATATTAATGAAATAGGGCAACATGTCACTACTGAGGGACTTTACTTTAGCATATACTAATTAAAAATATATCTATGTACCATGAACCATTATTTTCTATGCTAAGTCAATTTTGTAGCTGTCTGTACACGTACCTTGTAAAAATTATTTTGAAAGTTAAGTCACAGTAATTAATTTTGAACTAATATTGCATACTTTCTTTGAGTTTGTTTTCTTTTCTTGGTGTTATTGAGCTCTCCTATCTAAATCCTTTTGACTATCCTTGAACACACATTGATTGGATTGCTTCTTTACTGTCTTATCTTTCAAAATCAGTTCCATTAACACAGCATTGATCATCAGTACACCATTATAAATTCCAAAACGGAAAAGAGTGCAAACTGTCCTTCTCTTCAAATGACGTATACAACACTCACTGTCTTAGACAGGCATACATAATAATTAAGGACATCAGCCATCCTGCACAGCTACTTCTCTTATACCTTCCTTGTGGCAAATGACACAGGACCATTAGCACTTGCACCAGTAGATTTGGGAACACTTTCTAGCATCAGGATATATGGTTACTGAACAGCCAGTCATACAAACAAATATTGTAAGAAACATTGTAACCTAAAAAAAACTGTATGTATATATCTATGTGCCTCTGCTCGATCTGCTGTGTCCCATGTCTTTTTTGGGTGGTTCCCCAAGATGCCGGGCTACCTGACTATCAATGCATAGGGGCAACCCCAGCACTATAAACGTTGGAGAATCAAAAAGTTCCTTGCGGTTCATTGAATGTGTTGTTGTGGTGCTGGTGAGTTTTACTTTACTGCGTTTACCTTTTTTTGTAATTGCACTTGTTTGCTACTGGATTGCATATTTCAGTGCGTTTTGTATTCCTCAGAATTTCCTTTGTTTTAGAGCATTTTTGTGAAAATATTCTTTGTATTTGTAAAGCTTTTTTGTTTGCCCATTTTGCTTCAAAACAAAGGTTGACAGAGCCTTCCTCTTGTGGAGTTATTTCTGTGTATTTGTTTTGAACATTTAGATATATTGGCCAGCCGTCCACTCTGAGGGTCTGCTCCCCACCTAACTTAAGATGCCTCAATAGGATTTTGTTAAGAAATATTCCTCAATTCATAACAAGTTTATGTTGATTTGCTGTCTGCACATCTAGCTTGTTAACACTGATTGTGATATTAAGTGATGGAGAGATGGAGAAGGAAAAGAGGAAGAGGTGATCTGTACTTCCATTTGAATTCCATTTCTGGATCATCCTTGTCTTCTTCCTCTTTCTTTTACATTGCCATGTTAGGACAAAAGAGACAAGAATTTGAAGGCGAGGGCCCAGATGCAGCAGCTGTTTAATAACTGTTATTCTTTCTCTGGTTTCCTGCATGTGAAAGTCTGGACTTTGATCATTACACCATTGAGGACTGTCTGTTTTCACACCAGTCCATTTCTTGGAGGAATTGGCAACACAAATAAACTATGTTTCCATCCATCCATCCATTATCCAACTCACTATATCCTAATGACAGGGTCACGGTGATCTCCTGGAGCCAATCCCAGCCAACACAGGGCTCGAGGCAGGAAACAAACCCCGGGCAGGGCGACAGCCCACCGCAGAAATTATGTTTCCTCTGTTAGTATTGATCTTTAGGAAGGGCAGCTTTAGTAAAAAGTATCATATTCTAGTGTGCCCGTTGATTCTTCTTCAAGATGAATGCAGTGGATGGAGTTTGTACTTTTTCCTATTTCTGTCTGGTTCAAGTGTATATTAGTTTGTTCAGGAGCAGACTGAGTGGGAGTGCATGTGCGCTCACTCAAATTTAGTGTATTACCATCTGTGAAGTCATTGATAGGGGAAGAGGAGCTAAGTAGTTAGAGGGTGGTAGTACAGGACTTTCTTGTACAGTGCTGTCTAAATCTTGTATAATCATTTAAATATTCACACAAATAAAATTTTGATCTCAAAAATGTTATTTATGTATGTGAATTTTATTTTATTTTAAAATTGTTTCTAGGTATTGAGAATAAAGAGTGCATTGTTGCGCAGTGGTTAGTATTGCTGCCTCAGTTTCAGAAGTCCAACATGATTTCCTGGCTGATTACTGTTACTGTCTCCCAACATGTGCATAAAATTATATATCTTTTTCATTTTCTTTCCATAACACTTAGTAAAATCCAGATGTTCCTTTGCACAAGATTAATTGGTATGCTGCAGGTTATTAGTTAAACATGTAAGTCCTTTTTCCTTGGCCTGTTACAACTCTTTTAATCTGGCACCGACTAACAGTATTGCTTTTGGTGGATGAAAGTGCTGATGTTTACTCAATACTCATACCATAAATATACCTTAAGCCTCAGGGTGACAATGATTATCCCTGGTGTCTTGGGCAGAAACAACAGTACTTAAATGTAGGTTTTTAACCTTTTGAAAAAAATGGACTGACCTCGATAAAAATGCAACAAACAGCAGTGGTTCCAGTCTCTTGCAAATGGAAATATAAGCCGGCCTATAGGGAAAAGTCAAAAAGAATCTGTTCTATTGGTTGCAATGGCAGGTGTAAAGCTTTTGCCTGATTCAGTTGCAGCAAGGCTATCCTTTTTGTCGTGCCACTAAACCCAATAGATTTGTTCTCTAATCCACCAGCAAGGCCACAGGAATGCAGTGGTGTGAAAAATAACAGCCTTGAAGTCTCCCTTCCCCCCAGAAAACTCCCTGAAACCACATGTCCCTCTTGCTCTTTGACATGGAAGTTGGCAGGTAATATATTGTGAGCTGTCGAGCTATTCTCCTGGTGCTTGGCCGTAATACTGCCTCATGGAAGAGAAAAAAAAAGAATGACATAAATAGATGCAGACAGGAAGATAATGACCATCAGTAAGTGGGCCGTTTGCTAATTGTTACTTTCCATTGTGGGAATGACAATCGCTCACCTCAAAGATACTATATAATATGTAATATTATTGAATCTAATGCACTGTCCTACCAAGAATGTTCCAGACTCCTTTCAGAAGATAGTATTAACCTATTTTCTACAATCCACACAGTAATGACATCATGTTGAATTATCAGGCTTGGCAATAAACTGACAAAAAGTATGCTACTTTACAATAATATAGTGAACATCATTGCTTTTCTTTGCAGTCCAATGCAAGCTATACTTGATTGGCAGATCTGTATTGAGCATGTGATTATACTTTCACTAAAATAAGTGTCTAACAAATTTTTTTATTTAATTGCATAATCTACAATATTCATTCCAGGTCAGAAACATATTGCATGAAATAGTTTTCAATGGTAAATTGCATGTCAAATATCGTACTGAACATTTCAGGCATATTCTTTTTTTGTTAATCAGTGCCAAAAGAAATCTAATTAATTCCAATTAGATGTGATGTTCTGCGGTGGGTTGGCACCCTGCCCAGGATTGGTTCCTGCCTTGTGCCCTGTGTTGGCTGGGATTGGCTCCAGCAGACCCCCGTGACACTGTATTCGGATTCAGCGAGTTAGACAATGGATGGATGGATAGATGTGATGTTACAGTGCAATGAAGTGGGACAAAGGCAACAGGAGGAAGCACTTATTATAGTCAATGAATTTGAAATTCACATTCATGTCCTACTTTCTGAAAATTCTGTTATTTCATAATGTTGATTTTGTTTTGCAATACATTTTGCAATACATTTAAAGTATTCAGAATGGGCACAGCATTGTACTATGTTTCCAATGGTTCATTAGTGGTATGTTCTCCTATACATTCACAGTAAGCCAATTTAAAGTTGCCAGTTTTATATTTCATTGCAACGTGCAGAACAATTTAGATGAGGGAGATGAAGGAAAAAGTCAAACTTCCACACAGACAGGTGCCTGAGACAGTGTGGCAGTGATATATACCATTGAATGATTGCAGAATCATGAAAAATATTCACTTTATTTTTCTGGTCAAGACTTATTTCTTTGCAATGATTTAAAAACAAGAATGACTATAAGGCATGAGCTTACTTTGGATGAAACACCAGACATTCATAGTGCATGGCATGCACGCATCCAATCACACCAGAGGCCTCATGTATAAACGGTGCGTACGCACAGAAATGTTGCGTAAGAACTTTTCCACGTTCAAATCGCGATGTATAAAACCTACACTTGGCGTAAAGCCACGCACTTTTCCACGGTACCTCATGTCTTGTCGTACGCAAGTTCTCCGCTCGGTTTTGCAAACTGGCGGCACCCAGTGTCAAAGCAATGGTACTGTTCTTGTGTGATTACTCATTATTTTCATGACGCGGCTTTATAAATACACAGAAACTAACCGCATATTGTTTATTAGTGTAATGCATCTGATTGTAATTAACTCGTAACAATATAACGGTCCAGGAAACAGCCATAGTATTCCAAATACCATAACTGCTTTAGCGTTGTTACTCTCACTTCTCCTTCTTCTTCTTCTTCTTTCAGCTCCTCCTGTTAGGAGTTGCCACAGCGGATCATCTTTTTCCATATTACTCTCACTGCACGACTCGGAGTATTTATATCACTGTATCTGAGTGTGAATCACAGCAGCAGCTGATCGGAAAGAGAATTATCAGTATACAGCTTTAAGGACACGCTGTCTCAGCCACTGCAAAACGTTTTAAAGCCTTTCTTGTACAGACCTCGTGGTTCAGAAACAGTTTAATCCCAAGAACTTTAAATGCACTTAATCAATTGCACCTTGTAGAACGGTTTGTACTTATAAGTACAATCACCACACTGTAAACTTGCACTACAGTTATAATATCTCACAACCTGGGCCACTTTATAAAGCGCGTATTTACATATGATGACAATATCATTTTTAAGGTGAAATGCAGCAAAATATGTTTGTTAAATTATACACATAAAGCTTTAACTTCATTTAAATAATCTATATTCTTCACTGGGAGTGCCTTTAAGGATAGAATAATTAAACATGTACTACGAAGATATTTCAATGTTCTTTAAACGTTTTGAAGAATCGGCGCTAAGCTTACAGATGGCTTAACTTCTATTACAGAGCTGATTGTGTGGCGATCGGTCACTTGGGGAAAGAAAAGCAAGGACTCTTGGGGCGGCCACGCCAATATATATTGAATATAAAACAGAAAGAGAAAATAACAACACAGCTAAAAACGCAGCAACAAATTTCGACAAAAGATAAATGCTTGTCATGAGCACGAGGCTCATGAAACACATGTTTAATAATGTGCTTTAGCTCCTATCATCATGAAAATGACATCACGTATACATCTCAGTATTTTAGTTATTCAGAGAGCTGTAATATCACGAATGTAATGGACTCTGTGTCCAGTTGGAGGAAGAGAGCCAGTTTAAGAAGCAAGTAGTGATTCACACACATAGAACACATACGAGTAGAAGATCAAATACAAAACAAAGCATTTAACGTGCTACTTTAATTACGATGTGATTTGAGAAACTGGTTAATTAAATGATTTTAAGATGAAGTTTATAATGTTCTACTAAATGACAAAATAAACTACGTGATTAAAGTGGAAATGTCGAGATTGAAGTTGACATTTCGTGCTTTTTCCCCACCGTGTGCCTTTTTTCTCTGTACCCTAATAAACTTTCATATGACATTCAGACAGTGGGCTTACAACTCTTCTTTTCACGGCAACTTTGATATGTGACTTCTTTTTTATTTCCGGCACTGTGCGATTTTGTGAATGTGAGCTTTCAAGTTTCTCCAACACGCTATGTCACTCGATCAACTTCATTTTGTTGATTATACCACGGTTTATTTGAACAAATAGTATGTTTTTCCTTTGCCTCCACTTGGTATTCGCTGAAATTTTTATATTTTCCCCGTGCTTTTCCCATTGTCTTTTCACAGAAGGCTGCGCTTAAGGGCGATTTATATTGATTTGCATATTCAAAGAGGCGTAATTCTGGGAGGATTTGGGGCGTTACATAATGCGCGTGCACGAGTGTTAATTTTCACGCTATCGGGATTTATGTAACGGAAGAACGTTGGAGTACGCACAGATTCCTGCATCTGGATTTTTCTGTGTGTAAACACATTTCGGCTTTTGTGCTTACGCCATGTTATAGTGCGAGTTCTACGCACTGCGTTATACATGAGGCCCCAGGTCATTTTGGATTTTTAATTCATATAATATGGGAATTGAGTGAAAATAGAATGCCCAGTTAAAAAAAAAACACTCACCCATAATGTCATTGTGCCACTGGGCACCTCTTGTATAATGTAACTTGCATCTGGGATGGTAACTTGAAGGTTGCCGGTTCAAATCCTGGCAGTGACAGAAGAAAGCTACTCTACTGGGCCCTTGAGCAAGACCCTTAACCTGCAATTTCCCTAGGGTGACTGTACAATTAGCTGACCTTGCACTCTGACCCCAAAACTCTGTGTGACTCTGGAGAGTAAGTTGGGGTATGCAACAAAAGACAAGTGCCTAATACAAGAAATTGTATATGTCGAATGAAGGATTAAAAAAAAAACTAATTTAGTTAAAAAAATAATGAATATTTCCAAAATATTAAATATTTTCTTATTTCCAAAACCTTGACCTATCTCATTCCATCTTGGTACACTGTTTTGTTATTATTTATTATACAGCTTGGCCTAGCAGCAGAAATGTTAGATTGTATGCCTTAATTTTCTCAGTTTCATTACACAAACAAGTGATCCAACTGTAGAAATTGTAGATAAAGATATCCTGCTGACTAGAGCTGCTGATTAGCTGTACAAACTGCATCTCTGTTATTTGTGCCACTGCTCTACTGTCAAGTTATTTGCCTGCCATAGAAAAGTCATTCCTGATAAGCGAGTACTGGAATTATTGAGTAGAAGGGTCCTTTCACCACATAGGCTGACTCAGCTGTGCAATGGCCAATAGGGAGGAGGCTCCTTGTTGGCCAAGGTATCCAGGAGTCTGATTGTGTCTGGCTTGTCCCCGACTCCTTTTGTACAATCTGGCCATGGTTCTGCAATTAGCTGATGGACAGATATTGTTTATCATTTATGTTGGTTTCTACTTTGTTTTTGATTTATTTGAACAAATCTGTATCCTCCTATGTTAAAGATCTGTATTTAGTGAGTGGTATATTCATTCATCTTACCTTGAGAATTGTCATGTTGCTCTGTGCAGCACTTAATGAGGAGGGCTGTGCAGCAAAAAAGTATTATTGTGATTCTGAGTTGGCAATTATTGGTTGGCCATCTAACTCTGTGAAGAGGATTACCTATGTTCTGTTTTGTGTGTTGTGTTTATCCCATTTCTGTCTTCTGTTGCACAAACAACCTACATGGAAGGGGTCTCCCGCTGAACTGCCCTTCCCAATATTTCTTGCATTTTTTCCCCACAAGGATTTTCTTATCTTCTTAGAGAGTCGAGACTGTGGAACTGTAAAGAAACAGGGCCTGTTGAAGCCCATTGAGGCATTCCCTGTGTGATTTTGGGCTATATAAGAAATACATTGTTGTTGCTGTTAGCAAATTTTGAAAAGACGTAGTAAAGTCTAAAAGGGATGAATGCAGCAAATTTTGAAAAGACGTAGTAAAGTCTAAAAGGGATGAATGCAGATAAGCTTTTCAGAGTAGAGAAAGTTGAGGAGCAGTGGAACAGGATTAAAAACGTTCATATATTGCAAGACAGATAAAATTCGGAATTAGCAGGAAATCAAAGACTTTGCAGTAGGTAAGTAAAGACATTTAAAAAAACTGCAAAGGAAAAAGCTGCTTAGTAAGGTGTATAAGGCTAATAAGTCCAATGTGTATTGTAGAGCACATGAGAACATGAGGGCCAACCATTAAGAAGGATATTAGGGAAGCAAAAGGCAGTTAGACAGGAATATAGCAGATAAAGTGAAAGATACTCTTTCAATATTTTAGTAGTAAAAGAACTGTCAAGGAGGAGGTAAAGTAAAGTCAGCAACAGTAGAGGGAAATTACAATATACACACATTGAAATATCAGGTTCTCTAAACTTGCATTATTTTGAGATCTTCACATGTGAGGAAGTGGATAACTTCCCAATGGTAAGACAAACTACTAAGGAGATACTGAGTAATTTGGAAATTGTAGAGGAAAAAGTGCAGCTCAGATTAAATAGCCTGAAATCAAACAAATCACCAGGTTCAGATAATATTTATACTAGTGTACTGTTTTCACTTTACATGCTTCCATTAGGATCTAGTATTAAAAAAATAACTTTAATTTTCACTTGTATGCAGAAGACATCCACTTATACCAAATCACCAGGACTAAATGATAGTTATCCTCAGATGCTCAGAGAAGATAGTGAGTACATATACAAACCCTTGATGGATATTTTTGGGAAGTCACTGTGCATTGGGGAAATTCTGATGGATTAGAAAATGGCAAATATTATCCCATTATATAAAGGCTGTTCGGGCAGATCCAAGTAACTATAGGCCAACAAGCTTAATGTGCATCACATGTAAATTAATGGAATGAATTGTTAAGGAAAGGTTTGAGCGATACATGGCAAGAACAGGAGTTTTACTGAAAAGTCAAGCATGGATTCAGAAGAGGGAGGTTGTGTTTTACTAACATACAGGAATTCTAAGAAGAAGCAACAAAAGGATACAACCAGACTAGAGCATATGATATTATTAATTTTGACTTTCACAAAGCATTTGATATAGCCCCACATGTAAGATTGAGCATGAAACTAAAAGAGATGGGAGTTCAGGGTGAAGTTTGTAGATGTGTGCCGAATTGGCCAATACACATGAAGCAGAGGTTTATGGTACGTGGAACCCTATCAGAATTAGACAAAGTTAAGAGTCGTGTTCCATCAACTGTCTTCTGAACCCATTAACAACACTAACTAGGCTGATTCCCAGACTGCAGTGGATGAGTTATGAAGAAAGTTTCAGTTTAAGAAAAAATGGATGATTGAAGTGTTTAGAATTATCAAGGGAATTAGTACATTCAATTGAGACTGTTACTTAAAAATAAGTTCATCAAGAATACAGGAACCCATTTGCAAACTTATTAAGGGTATATTTTTGCATGAACATTAGGAAGTTTTTCTTTACACATAGAATCATAGACTATTAAATAGGTTACCAGGTAGAGTGGTAGACAGTAGGACTTTAGGGACCTTCAAAACTCGACTTTATGTTATTTTGGAGGATAAAATAAATAAAGAAACAAAAAGTTAAATATTACAAGTCTTATGTGATAAAGATTTTAATTTCATCCCTTTTATGATTAGTAACATTAAATTTGAAAAGTAATGTCAAGGCCAGTGACTATATAACCTTCCACTAATCCATTTTATGAGGACACTTTTTCGATGCCTTTTCACTTTTTCACAAGTTATACTTTGTATTATTAAAGCTAATTTCAAATGTAAAAATGGCTGAATAAAGTTATAGTTTTTTTATTTTCTTCAAGATTTGTAAAGATGAAAAGAATCCTTTTTCCAAGAGATTATTCTTTGTTCTAGGTTGTGCTTGGCTTAAAATGTTATCTTGGAAGAAATTAAAAAATGAACATACTGTACTGTTTCACTAAATATGTTTCAACATTGACAACATCTGATGCCTAAAAGTCAAGATAAACCAAATGAACCATTTTTCTTAGTCACACAATGTTTAAAGGCTAGAAAGATGGCAAAATAAAAATGAGAAATAAACATCCTGGTTGTCCTGTTTCTGTTAAAAGAAAATTAATTAGTGAGTGCTGTCTGGAATTTTGGTCACTCTGCTGATGGGCAGGGACTCCTTATGGCTACATCTTTGGGAGGTTTCCCATTGCAGTCTAGGGATTTCAACCCAGCTGGAAAGTTGTTATGTCACTTGAAGAGTCCCCAAATTGCATATAAAAGGCAATGGTAACAGAAGGCTGTTTTTATTAGTGTGAAATCATTTGACATGGTTTGAGGCTAAAAATCTGTTTGTTTTTTAACCCCTTATGCCCAAAGGGGTTTTTGGCATTATTGTGCCTAAATTACATACCAAAAAGTAAAGGGCTATTATTCTGCTTAAATAATAAAGAAGTCGCACATGTCCGAAGATTATAACACTCTTTCAAGTCTTTATAAGAATATATACAGGTATAACAACTAAATAAAACATTTTAAAAAATTCACTCTAGAGATCTCCCAACAACAGATGGATTTTACAGTACATAACCAAAACATTTTATGATGCACATTTTTCTTTTGTGTCCCAATCATTTATCTATTGTTGTACTAAGTTTATGTGTCCCTCTATTTGAAAACAGTTAGTCTTTTGCACCTATGCAAACTTTCAGAAGAAGTTTTGCAGTTGCAATTCTTTTAATTAATTAGGAATATATATATATATATATACTGAAAATAACACACATACTTCATATCACTCTGAAGCATCAGGTAAACAGCTTGTAACTATGTACATATAATTGTGTACTGATACCAAACTTTACTTTCAAAATTATTTTTCATGCCAGTACTTGAAGCAATTTATGTTTAGAAAAACACACAATGAAACCTTACATGTTGTACACTAGATTTTTTTGTCTTGGCAGTTTCCCCACATATGTTTACTACTGTTTTTATTTATTTATTTATTTAGTCATTGTTGCATTTCACATAGTGATTTTCTAGTTTTAAGATATTTTTAGTATTAGTTTTTATTCACTTTTTGATTTGATTTTAAAATTTGATTTATTGTTAGTTTTTCAACAATTAACCTTTAGCTTTTGTCATATTTTATTAGTTTTGTATTACTCACAAAAAATGTCCGCAGTCTTTGAAGTGTAAAAACACTTTCCTTAACAGTCACCAAACTGTATATCATTTATGTTGTACCTGATAACTTAATACATGCAATTTTCTCCTAATAATGTGACAGTTCAAGACTTTCAGTACAGTAAAAAATGTAAGACTCAAATAACAAGTGTGCTCTGATGTCAGTTGTTACCACACTCATAAAAATAACGGCTCTCTAATGGCACTTTGTGGTTCTTTACTGGGTTGTGTGATTCCTCACAGAGCTATTGCTTGACAAAGTAATATTTCATGCAGGAAATGGGTCTTTGCATATGAAGTTGGGTCTTCCTGCTTTGAAAAACTTTCTAATATGTAGAAAAAAACCTGAAAATGTTTCATGTTTAGTAGACTACCTAGCAGGACACTAACAGATTAACAAAACCTGAAATTAGCCTGTTATTGTAAGCAGTGAGAGTCCTTGTAAAGTCATGACTGATTGTCATTTCACAAATCTGTTACCAACTATTTATGGTTATTTACTCTATGAAGCCTGTTAGTTATCTAAATAAATAAAGATTCTTTCTGGAACCTTTATGTAGATGGGTCTTTTTGGGACTAAAAATGGTTGCCATATGGCATTGTTCTGAAGAACCACTCTGGCACCTTTATTTTTAATAGTGAACCCAAAAGAAGTTTAAGCAAATAGCTATGTAATTTCAAAAATACTTTATTTTTTATTTTTGAGATTCCCTTTGTGAGCAGTATGATCACTACATTCATACCCTATTCTCTAATTTCATATTGATTTTTGATTTTATCTGATGCTGATTATATTTTATATACCCATTTTGAACCTTTGTTAGTGCAATTTTGTGGAAATTCTTACTTTGATTATTTTCTGAAATACAGTTGAAGTTACTACTTGAAGAGTGCTAATAACAGTGACAGCAGGAAACAGACATAAAATTTTTCCATGTACACTACCTAGTGTATTTTGTGGACGCGGCCTGGACACAGACAGGCAGACATGTTGTTAAACACCACCACACGTTTATTTACACTATTATTTACAATTTAAAGTGCTCACACAACCCCACAAAGTCCTGGCCACACAATGCCTTCTTCTCCGGGCCGCTTCCTCTCTCTCTTCTCCTGCCTTGTCCTGCCTCCACCCGACTCCAGCCTTGAATGAAGGGAGACGGCCCCTTTTATCTCATCCCGGATGAGCTCCAGGTGTTTCCCGGCATTCCTCCCTGGACCGCCCCAGTGTGGCGGAAATGCCGGCTGTTCTCTCGGAAGCTCTCCGGGCGTCCCTTCTCTTCTTCCCCCCAGCACTTCCTGGTGTGGCAGAAGTGCTGAGGTCCAGGGTCCCCAAGGCACTGGGGCGCCCCCTGGCGGTGACCACGGGTCCCTAAAGGGTTGGGCTTCCAAGCCCTCTACCCGTGGCCCCCAAAGCAACCAGGATGGCGGCCCCCACGTGATCCAGGGTGGGTGTAGACCCTCTTCTGGTCCCTCGAGGCGTCCCGGCCGGGTCATTGCCGCTGGCATTCCTGACAATTTCTAAAAGCTCACTATACACATTCAGTACTGAACATCAGTTATAACAACATCTCACATCATTGCCTTAAAGCTATGGCCAATTCAATCCATAGAATAATCACTGACAAGTGACAAGGCTTTGGGATTTGCTCTCAGTTCTAGAAAGCAGAGCTGACTGATGGTTGAAATCTACAGATTCTAACTCCAGCCGTGAGGAGCACAGGCACATATGCATGAATCAATGCTCACCTCTAAGCTAATATTACAATGCTTTGGTTTTAAATATTCTATACTAATAAAAGGCAAAGCCCTCACTGACTCACTCACTCATCACTAATTCTCCAACTTCCCGTGTAGGTAGAAGGCTGAAATTTGGCAGGCTCATTCCTTACAGCTTACTTACAAAAGTTGGGCAGGTTTCATTTTGAAATTCTACGCGTAATGGTCATAACTGGAACCTACTTTTCTCCATATACTGTAATGGACTTTAGCACGATGGCCGTGGCGGGCGGAGTTGCGTGTCAAATCATCACGCCTCTCACGTGATCACATTAACTGACTGTGAACGCAGTACGTAGAAAACAAGGAAGAGCTCCAAATAGCGCTGAAGAAAAACGCATACAAGCAAGTGCAGCTACTGCGGAAACAAAGCACGGTGTAAAGCGTAAGTTTAAATTACGTTTATGGACACGCTCCCGCTGCTGTTTGTTATGCCTTCGTTGAATAATTTATTCGCGAGATACACGTTTAATGAGAAGACACGAGGTATAAATGAGACTTTGGATCACTTTGTAATGGAGTTAAGATTGCTGTAGCGAGAAACTTTTAAGTGTCGGGTCTTAGCTAACATTAAATAAAGCCGTGGACATCGCAACATCACACAAGAGAGCAGCTCACGTGAACTGACTGAACGCAGTACGAGTGATCACTTCCATGCATCAAACCTGTTCAAAAAACGCATTACACAATTGACAAGGTAGGAAAAGAATATGCTCCGAGCTGAGCTCCACAGCTAACGTGGTCTTGCGGAAACAACTTCATCACGCTGCCACCAAATACTCACAAAAAAATCCACAAGTTAATACACACACTGTCTCTAGAGTTTCTCCACACTCAATGTATTCCTCGCATCCCCGTTATACCCTCTGATCTCCCATTTCAATTCAAATGCCTCCAATTTCCAGTAATGCTCTGCTTCGCAATGACAAGTAATAAGTCTCAGGGACAGACCCTACAAAAGGTTGCCATTGATTTCAGGCAACATTGCTTTTCTCCTGGACAACTATACGTTGCATTCTCAAGAGTAAGCTCGCGCAGCTTCGTCATATTAGAACCAGACTGCTGAACTGACAACGTGCTATATAAAGAGAACTATAACAATCGTAATAAACGATGAGAAATAAACATCTTGGTTGTCCTGTTTCTGTTAAAAGAAAATTAATTAGTGAGTGCTGTCTGGAATTTTGGAATCACTGTTATACCCTCTGATCTCCCATTTCAATTCAAATGCCTCAAATTTACAGTAAGGCTCTGCTTCGTGATGACAATTAATAAGTCTCAGGGACAGACTCTACAAAAGGTTGCCATTGATTTAAGGCAACATTGCTTTTCTCCTGGACAAAACTATACATTGCATTCTCAACAGTAAGCTAGCACAGCTTGGTCATATTACAACCGGAGTGCTGAACTGACAACGTGGTATAGAAAGAGATCCTTAACAACTAGTTATTGGTATATTTTCCCTCAGTTTAAAAAGGTTTTCTTTTCTTCTTAATAAAAATGTATGTATGTGTATGTATGTATGTGTATATACATATATGTGGATATGTATATATATATGTGTATATATATATGTGGATATGTATTTATATATTTGTGTATATATGTAGATATGTGTATATATGTAGATCTGTATATATATGTATATATATGTGTCTGTGTGTATATATATAAATATACAGGTATGTGTGTGTATGTATGTATGTGTATATATATATATGTATATGTATGTGTGTATATATATACTGTATATGTATATTTATCTGTATGTATGTATGTGTATATGTATATATGTATATGTGTGTATATGTATGTGTATATATATGTTGATATGTGTATATATATGTACTAGCAAAATACCACGCTTACATGGCAAGTACTGCCTTAAAATTTTTATTAAGAAGAAAATTAAACCTTTTTAAACTGAGGGAAAATATACCAATAATTATTTGTTAAGGATCTCTTTGTATACCACACTGTGAATTTGGCCCTCCGGTTGTAATATGACCAAGCTGTGCGCTGAGCTTACTCTTGAGCATGCAACTTACAGTTGGCCATGTGAACAGTAATCTTGTTTCAAATCTCACAGCTTGGATTGCTGCTGTCATAATCGGTTTGAGTTTGATGGTTTGTTTCAATTACGACAGTATTTGTAGGACTTGTGTTGAAGAGACATTCGGCATCTGTCAAGAGTTGTAAGTATACAACCGGTTTCATCGATAACTTCACATCCAGCTTTTAAGAGTTTAAACATTCATAAACATCAAAGTGTCCACTACTGAAATCGTCACCTGTCAATCTAAGATGTTTAAGAGGCATTGGCGGTTGTCAAAAGGTGTAAAATATTTGACCATTTTGGTACACTTGAAAGCAACAACCGAACAATTCACCAGCAGCCATCAACTCACATGCAGATGCATAGGTGAAGGGCTTAAGCATTTCATTCTTATAGTGCTCCTGTGTAGTATAATTATCTCCTGTACCATCATCAGTCCACATCTTGAACCTGTCCCAGTCATTCAATGCATAAGACACTATGTTCCTCTGGATATCAAGAGTGAGCCTGATATGGCCGTGCAATATGTAACACAGAGAATAGAAAAGGTAGGTGCCATCTCCGGGCATGGAAACCACTCTGTAAGTGACAGTTCTTTAACCGATGGTGATCTCCTCGATAGACATGTTAATGGGGGTACGGTTGGAATGATGAAGGAAATGGGAATACCTGAACAATGTCAAGTAAGTCTAAAATACCTACACAATAACTACAATCGTAATAAATAAACAATAAAACAGCGAAGAAGCTGTGGATTAAATATAAAGGCTGTAGTTATCAGCAGGGAGACGTGAATCCTGTGGCGAAGCAAGGAAGGGAATGTAGAGACAGTAGAGACGGACAGCCTTATATAGGCAGGAAGCCAACAACGTGGGAGGCGTTGGGATGGGGGACCCAACGCTGCCTCACACTGTGACCGAGCTGCAGGCTATGGATGTATACATGTACGTAAGTAGGATTCAGTTAGCGTTGGGAACCCGTGTACCAAATTTCTTGAAGATGGGCCCATAAGTAACAAAGACAGTTGGAAAGATCAATATGGCGACTGACAGTGGCATCATACCACAGAAATAAGTACGTACATTGGTTTCGGTTAGCGCAGGGAAGCTGCCTACCAAATTTCGTGAAGATGGGGTCATAAATAAGAAAGTTCAACATGACAGACGTTGTCGACCGTTATGACTGTTATGCATAGAATTTCGAAATGAAACCTGCTTAACTTTTGTAAGTAAGCTGTAAGGAATGAGCCTGCCAAATTTCAGCCTTCTACCTACACGGGAAGTTGGAGAATTAGTGATTAGTCAGTGAGTCAGTGAGTGAGTGAGTGAGGGATTTGCCTTTTATTAGTATATATACTGTATATATATATATATATATATATATATATATATATATATATATATATATATATATATATATACAGTGGAATCTCGGTTCACGACCATAATTCGTTCCAGAACTTTCGTCGATAAACCGAACCGAAGCAGTTTCCCCCCATAGGATTGTATGTAAATACAATCAATCCGTTCCAGACCGTACAAACTGTATGTAAATATATGTAAAGATTAACCACAAATATAGTTAATTACACCATAGAATGCACAGTGTAATAGTAAACTAATGTAGAAACATTGAATAACACTGACATAAAACACCCAGGCTCTCTGCTCAGCTACACGAGCAGGCTCGCTCGCGCTCTCTCTCTCTCTGTAGCACACACACACACACCACCCACCCCCTCCCCTCAGCCCTAACCCCTAGTCAGCAGCACGTGCAGCACTTTTTTTAAAATTAGTTTTAAGCTCAGCGGGAAAAAAAAGGAACATTAGAACAAATCCGAAGTGTATTTAAAAACCAACCACAAGCAACCAAAAAAGTAAGATTGCAGGAGATCACGCTGTTAGCCTTACAGCCCGATCGCTGTAAACACTTTTTTTAAAATGACTTTTAAGCACAGCGGAAAAAAGGAACATTTGAAAAAAGAGAAAAGTAACATCGCAACCATTCACGCTACAAACTGAAAAATTAACTTTTGAAAAATCCGTAATACAAAAACCACCAAGAAAACTAACCTTGCATGAGTCGAGTTCCGGCATGAAATGTTTTCCTTCAGGTGTTTTCTCTCTTGTGATTTCTTGGGTTTCTGGTGTTTTTAGCTGTTTAGCTGGTAGGAGCGAAAGCCTCATGCAGCCATTCCAAAAAGAAAGTTCTTGTGACCCAACCCTTCGTGTTTGCCCTCCACATTACTGGCAGTCTGGCTTTGTTTTCATTGTGCTGCTTGAAAGCACGAGGGTTCTCAGATTGGTAAATGAGTAAACTGGTAAACAGTTTTTCCACCTCTTGTAATTTCTTTCTTTACTGTACCCCCCTCCCCCTATGCAGAAGGCAGGCAGTACGTGCATGCGAATCATCCCCTCCACCCAACTCCAACCCCCCCACCCCCCACAGGCAGGCAGGTAGGCAGGCAGGCAGGCAGATACGCAGGCAAACACGTGCAGCAATCTCCCCCTCCCCCTCCCCAGCAGGCACTTTGCTAGCTCTATTTCTCTCTCTCTCTCTCTCTCTCTCTCTCTCACTGCTCGCTCTCTCGCTGCACAGGGAGAGACTGAACATGTACAAACCGAAAGGGAAACTGGCTTGTTTGTATACCGAGTGTGGGGTTGTGAAACGAGGCAAAAGTTTGGCGAACTTTTTGGTTGTGAATCGAGTTGTACGTGAACCGAGACGTTTGTGAACCGAGGTTCCACTGTATATATATACACACACACACACACAAATATATATACATATACACATATATCCTATTTAATAAAAGCCCTGTGTGCGTCCAGGTGTCCGTGTGTGTGTGTCTTCTGGTGAAGTGCGCATGCGCGGGGCCACGACGCACATCGCACCGTGCCCCGCCCATGCGCACAGCACCTTCGACACACACACACTGGAAGCTGGGCACACAGTGAATGGCTTAGCCGCGGCAGCGCATGATAAGCAAATAAAAGACATCATTGCTGGGGAGAGTGCTGATTAGGTAGTCGCCGCCGCGCACATAAAATCCGTTGCTGGGGAGACGCCATACATACAATAATCAGCTACACTCCAGCACAGATTAAAATACTTGCTGGGAAACTACACAGTACTTGCTGGGGAGATGACACAGTCACAATTATCAACTGCACGCCACACATTACATCAGTTGCTTGGGACACTCTACTGATTGCCCACTGTTGTGGCAGAAAATTAAAGTCATATTACGGACATCAAAGCCAGAATTACTGTCAGAGAAAATTACAGGCATTTTGCGGAAATATAAACCAGTATTACTGAGAGAGAAAATTAAAGGCACACAATACACTGACGTATATTACAGCCACATATAAGCCAGTATTACTGTAAGAGAAAATATTAATAATAATAATAATAATAATAATACATTTTATTTATACTGCACTTTATATGAATGATCTCAAAGTGCTACAGAGTAAAATAAAGTAATAAAACAGAAAAATATTACGGACATATCTACTAACAACATGCCACCCAAAAAAAAAGGACACGTCAAGTAGGACAAAAGACACAAACAATCAAATCCTATATAAGCAACATCTCCTTGAAGAACGGTCAGCTCAACAAGTAAACATCAACAAAGGAAAGGCTGAAAGACAAAAAAATACGAACAAATAGATTGATTGAAGAAAAAGAAAATGAGTGTCAGAAAAACGCTAAAAGGGAACGAGTAGAGTAAACCTTACAAAAAGTTGGCATTTACTTGCCAAAACCAGTATTCAGCCATGGTCAGTTATATGTTGCATTATCAAGAGTTAGAAGTTTTCCAGATGTTGTTGTGAAGGTTGTAGATGGTCCTGATCAAGGCAAACTGTTGCCAAACTCAGAATATTTACAACAAATGTTGTCTGTAATGAAATTTTATAGAAACATTTCATGAGATATAAAAATAGAAAATTTTTACTAAATATCTGTAAATATACATATATATACATATACATATATACATACATATATACATATATATACACACATATATATATACATACATATATACATATATATATATATACATCCACATATATACATATACATATGTATACATATGTGTGTGTGTTTGTGTATATATATATATATATATATATATATATATATATATATATATATATATATACACACACACACACACATATATACATATATATGCATATACATATCTACATATACTGTATATACATATCTACATGTGGGTGGGACTCGAAAAATTAATCTAATTAATTAGCGGGTTTGTAATTAATTAATTTTGATTAATCGCATGTAATTACACAAGAAAATTTGTCCCAAAGCGCAAATGTTTTTTTTAATTTAAAAGGGTTTTAGTGGGCGACAGAATCAAATAATAGACATGGACATGAATATTGTAAACTCAAGGTCTTTTAATTTCTGAAAAAAATGCATTTAAACTGCATTTCAGTTCAAAACAGAAACAAAAATATCATCCCTGGCTAAAATTGGGCAGACTTAAAAATAAAGTGGTATTCTAAGTACTTTAAGTACATTTTCAGAATGGCATTGTCTTTAAATAGTAATAACAAAAATTTCAACATAAAGTGCAGTTTTTCTTCTTAAAAAAATAAGGCAGAAACATAAAAGGTAATTTCACCAGCTTCACCTTTAAATTCCGAGTAACCTTAGCCAAAATTATTTAGTACATTAGGCTAAAACAGTGTGATCATTGAACATTTTGTAATTAGATGTAATTAAAATTACTAAAGGTCACTGAAGTCCAATGAGCCCCAGTAAGAGCCACAAAGTCCACTTTCTGTAATGCATCTAAATTTGCTTGCTTTTCATTGTCATAAAGCTGTTGAATTTTACTTGAAATAGTCTTTCGCCACGGCAGTTGGAAAGTTGGATAACCTGACGCTAACTGTAGCACATTTTCCAACCCCCTATCTTCCACCACTGTTAGTGGTCTACAGTCCAAAGCAATCCATTTTGCGAGAGAATTTGTAAGTTTGACTGATGTTGACTTACGAATATTGGTCCTGAAGCCAGTCATTTCATCAGGTTTGGGCTGCCGACACCTTTTGTTGGTACTCGAACTCGTACTGGTAGTGCTAACATCATACATAGTTTCTGTGCTCGCTGTAACATGTTTTGCATTTAGATGGTACCGTAAGGTTGAAGTGCGTCTGTGGTATGCAAACTCCTTTTTGCACGGTTTGCACAAAACCATGCTTTTATCAAGGCTTCCGTCGGGTAGTCTTTCGAAATGAAATTTGCCTCCAATCAGTCCTAGCAACGCGCTTTCTTCAGACTCCTCCATTTTTGTAGCTCTGATGTGTGCCTCAATGTAATCGATGTACCAGGAAATCATGCATTGACAAAAGTTCCCCTTTGCTTGGAATGCAAAGTGTGATTAAATGCGTTAATTTTTTTAACGCGTTATGGAGCACATGCATCGAAGCTTCTGAGCTGTGCTTGTGCTAAGAAAAGGAAACATTTTAAAAATAACGTAACATTATTGTCAATGTAACCTTTTGTAGGGTCTGTCCCTGAGACTTATCAATTGTCATCGCGAAGCAGAGCCTTACTGGAAATTGGAGGCATTTGAATTGAAATGGGAGATCAGAGGGTGCGAGGAATACAAACTCTCTCCCCTGAGCAACCGCCAGTAAAAATAGTTGCCTCAATTAGGTTCTTTTGCAGACACGTGACCTGAAGTCTCGTGCCGTTACAAAGTCTCAGTGGCTATAAGGTTTTCAGTAATATTATTGGTGTCCCAACCCTCAAAATTAGATTATGCTCAGTAGTGCCTGGAGGATTCAGAGTGTGGAGAAGCCCTAGAGACAGCGTGTGTATTAACTTATGAATTTTTCTGTGAATATTTGGTGGCGGCGTCACAAAGTTGCTTCCGCAAGACTGCGTTAGCTGCGGAGCTCAGCTCAGAGCGAAATGAAGTGAATGGGAGGGGAGATGCTGTTGTAACTTCCCCCCCGCCTTAACTGTCAACCCCCCCCCCCACAAACACAGTCTCTTGAAATTTGCATAAGCACAGTCCTTCACCAGCAATTTTAACTTAGTTAGAAAGCGATCAAAACTTGTTTATACCCTGTGTCCTCTCATTAAACTTCTTTTTCTGCCTTCTCAATTGTGTAAAGCGCCTTTTCTTCAGCGCTCTTTGGAGCTCTGCCTTGTTCTCTACGTACTGCGGTCACAGTCAGTTCACGTGATTACGTGGGAGGCGTGATGATGCGAAACACAACTCCGTCTCCCACGACCATCGAGAAGCAGTCTATTACAGTATATGGACGACAAAATAGGTTCCAGTTATGACCATTACGCGTAGAATTTCGAAATGAAACCTGCCCAACTTTTGTAAGTAAGCTGTAAGGAATGAGCCTGCCAAATGTCAGCCTTCTACCTACGCAGGAAGTTGGAGAATTAGTGATGAGTGAGTGAGTGTATATGTAGATATGTATATGTATTTATGTTTATATGTGTGTGTTTCTGTGTGTGTGCATGTGTGTGTATATATATATATATATATATATATGACAGCAACACTCATAACAATGACAATACAATTACATTGACAATCATGTTTCGTTACTTTTAAAATGTTTCCTTTTCTTTTTCTTAACTTCTTTAACACACTACTTCTCGCTGCATGAAACACGGGTATTTTGCTAGTATTTAATAAATATACCGCAACTGAACTCTCAAATGTACATTATACTAGTGAAGTTAGTGTGGTGAAAATCAAAATTAAAATTACAAAGACTAGTCTTGCTTTCAAATATTTTCACATTTTTATTTAGTTATAGTTTTCAGATATTTTTTCCTTTTTATTTTAGTTTCAGTTAACAACATGATTATTTTATCAATAACTTGAGGGCTCCGCCCTCTGCCTGCTTCGCTCGCCCACCCCCGGGTTTGGTTTACCGGATATACAATTTAAAAAGATTGTTAGTTCATGGGAATTGTTACATATGCATTATTTTCACTTTTATTTTAAAACTTTTGTAAAAACAATACTTTATTTCCAGCCCCAGGCGTGATTACATCTCTTTCTCGCAGGACGTATAACGCTGTTCGCGTTGTGACGAGGGTACGGCTGAGCGCACGCTAAGGAGATGCCGTCGGATCATCTGCTATATTTCTGCTGCTGGCGAGGTGCCTGTTCTGCTTGTCTCGCTGTCCTATCATTTCAAAGCCTGCACAGTAGCTGTCCTTTTGCCACTTCGCATCTCTGTTGCTCATATTGTGATGGGGGTGGGGGTGGGGGGAGCTGAGAGCACAGGATCTGTGTGTGCTACGTGCCTTTACACGACTGAGTGTTTTGCTGGCCGTGCTTTTATTTGATATTGTTTGCGTCTTGTGAGTCTTTTAAGTGTCTTTCAAAAATTTCCGTGAAGATCACATCTCATTGCCCTGCTTTTCTTTTCAAGGATTTTTTTTATAATAGAGAGATGAGATGTTTCCTTTCAGTTTTCGTTAATGGGAGTAACACTTATTTCACATCTGGAATAAACTAAGATAGATAGATAGATAGATATCTGTTTAATTCCCTGCAAAGAGGTAACGATATTGTGAGGTACCAAGAACATTGGCAGAAGAGAGGAAGATGGACTTGTGTACCAAAAATCACAGAACTAAATCTGGCTTATTGAGAGGTGAGAATGTGCTTGGAATGGAGAAAAGATAAAGACTAGGAAATTATATGTAAGTGAGACCTCACAGGCCATTAGTATTTAGCACAGTTGAAGATAAAACATTAGAGGGAGGATAGGAAGGAATACTGGGGCAGCCAGTTATCAGTAATGTATTAATATTAAATAAGAGTGAATAGATGTCCTATTTGGGTACACAGCATAACCACCTTTCTTGTTCTGGTGCCAAACTTCAATACCATATTCCATAATGGGTCCAATGTGAAATGTACATGTCTACAGTTTAAAAATGGCATAAACAAATTTAATTTATAAGGGAGAACAATTGCAGATTTAAGTGGAAACTAGGCCGGAAAGACAAATGACCCTCTCCAGTTCCAAACTGAATACAGCACATAGACCAAGTGATACAATTAAAATCTGGAAGAGAAGCACATATATAACAAATTTTATGGATGAGAAAAAGTGTTTCTTCCTTGCTATCTTTTGCTTTTCCTTATAAAGCTAGAGAGCAAAGACCACTGACCACTTATAAGGAGTAGTGGGTGGTGAATCATAGACAATATGAAGCTGAGTCTGGGAACTGCATCCATCTTGACAGTAGGAAAGACTTCAGCCAATTAATTTTTTTTTTAGCCTGACATAGTTTTGAAGGATATGAAAAGGTCTAAATCAGGTAGGTGAGTCTTAAGAGGCCTTACCTAAATACAGAAAGATGTCAAGATATAGAATGAGAGAGTGCCGGGTTTGTTTTATGTTGCAGAATCAGAGTATGTAGCTTTAATGTGTGAACTGGCTCAGCTAATGACTTTAACAATATAATAAATAAAAGAAGGAAGCATTATCAACATAGCTTGGATCACTTCTTAATTTGAAAAGAGCAAAATACGTCTGAACAAATGAGTAGAAACAGAACACATCCAAACACGACTAGCATGTGAATGTCACTGGCAAAAACTACATTGACGCAGCCATGCAATACAAGCACAAATTAGCAGTGCTCAGAAGAACAACAGACAAAAAGATGATGCCAAGTGACATTACTATCATAATAATGAAATACAGTGATCCCTTGCTGTATCGCGCTTTGACTTTCGCGGTTTTGCTCTATCGCGGATTTTATATGTAAGCATATGTAAATGTATATTGCGGATTTTTCGCTGATTGGCGGATTTCTGCGGACAATGGGTCTTTTAATTTATAGTACATGCTTCCTCAGTTTGTTTGCCCAGTTGATTTCATACACGGGACGCTATTGGCGGATGGCTTAGAAGCTACCCAATCAGAGCACGTATTACATATTAACTAAAACTCAATGCTATAAGATATTCCTCCTGCGCGGTGCTCGATTGTTTGCTTGTCTCTGCCTCTATCTCACCCTCTCTGACATTCTCTGCGCCTGACGGAGGGGGTGTGAGCAGAGGTGCTGCTTGCACAGAAGTTGTTTGCCTAGTGAATACGGACGCTCCTCTAAGAAATGCCGCTTTATCGAGGTGCGTCCAAAAGCACACTTATTGATTTTTGATTGTTTGCTTTAATCTCTCTCTCTCTCTCTGACGTTCTCTGCGCTTGACGGAGATGTGAGCAGAGGGGCTTTTTGCACAGAGGCTGTTTGCTTAGAAGATACGGACGCTCCTGTAAAAAATGCTGAAAGGCTACCTTCGCATTGATCCCTTCATTGCCGCTGCTTTATTACGGTGCTTGCATACTTAAAAGCGCAACAGCCCTATTGATTTTTCATTGTTTACTTTACTCTCTCTCTCTCTGTTTGCACAGAAGCTGTTTGCTTAGAAGATAGGGACGCTCCTGTAAAAAATGCTGAAAGGCTACCTTTGCATTGATCCCTTCATTGCCGCTGCTTTATCGCGGTGCTTGCATACTTAAAAGCGCAACAGCCCTATTGATTTTTCATTGTTTACTTTACTCTCTCTCTGACATTCTCCGCTCCTTACGCGCACTTTGAAGAGGAAGGTATGTTTGCATTCTTTTAATTGTGAGAAAGAACTGTCATCTCTGTCTTGTCATGGAGCACAGTTTAAACTTTTGACTAAAGGGTGTTATTTCATGTCTAGAGGGCTCTAATAATGTTAAAAAACGTATTTAGAAGGTCGTAAACAGGTTTTCTATGCTCTAACTGCGAAAATATTAGATTTATAAATAAAGAATCCTACTTCGTGGAAATTCATTTATCTGTCTGGAGCGGATTAACCGCGATAAACAAGGGTTTACTGTATAACTGTGCGGAGAATATTTATAAACAGTGTGGGAGAGTTTGTAAGGGCTTAAAATATATAAAAATAATCATACAAACATGTGGTTTCTACTTCGCGGATTTTCACCTATCGCGGGGGGTTCTGGAACGCAACCCCCGCGATCGAGGAGGGATTACTGTACTATATATTGAGGACTGCATAAACATTCCATAAATGTGCAAAGATTTCAAAAAATTTTAATTCCAAAACTCAGATTACAACAGTAATAATATGTGCATCCTAACACAAAACTAGATACATGGCAAATTATTTCAAATGTCAATAATCTGTGGGGGTGAATAGGGCATTTCAGAATACAGATTACTACAGTAATTTAAAAATCATTGCTCATTTAATCATGTTGAGCATTTTGAAAAACCAAAAAATTATTTTGAGAAAGAAACTAATGAAGGAGGAGATGAAGGAATAATACTAAAACTAAGTAAAATCATTAGCAATGACAAGCAAAAGATAAAAATTGGGAAAAGGCAAGAAGAAACTTGATGATTAAAATTTCATAAAGACCTAAACAAAACTCTATAGTGAAAGGACAAAAATTGAAGTAACCTGGGGCCTCTTGTATAACGCCATGCACGGAATTCACACTATAACATAGCGTACAGGCAAAATTGGAAATGTGCGTATGCACAAAAAAATTCAGATGCACAAAACCGTGCCTAAACCAACTTCCACACACTTCCACTCCATATATCCTGTTCAGCATGAAATGTAACACGTGTACACACCTGCTGTCTCACTCTGCCTCCTCCCATAATTTTGCATATTTTAATATGCAAATCAATATAAATATCATCTTCTGTTCTGTGTTTGGTTAAAAGACAATGGCAAAAGCAAGTGAAAAAAAGAAGGATTTCAGCGAATGTGAAATGGAGGCAAGGAAAAACATATTACTTGTTGACTTAAGCAGTGGTATAAGCCTCAAAAGCATTGCAGAGACACTCAAAAGTTCAAGTTCAGAAAGTTGCACAGTGCCCAAAATAAAAAAGAAGTGCTCAGATATCACAGTCGATGTGTAAATGCAAGTTGTAGCCTGACATTTGTTTATTTTGTTTCAGACAGTAATACAAGCGTGGTGATTGTGCTGCTATGCAGAGCACAGCAGGGCGCTGGCTGCATACCTCTGCCTTGTAAACAGCTAGGCGACCTGGCTGTGTGAAAACGGACGCTGTTCTGAGTCACAAAATGTAATAGTGGATACTGTAAAAGATGTAGCCAATGAACTAAGGAGTATAAGGGCCATACTATGTGATATTGACCAAAAATGTAATTAATTGGTTAAAAAATAAATGCTGCATCTGATTACCTGTTTCTAAATGCTGCTAATGACATTAAAATGAAGTTGTAACGCTGTCCAATTTGGCTGATCATTTGGTGGGTCAATGTCAAGTTCATCATACAGCATCTCTTCAGGTTACGAGCAAGCCATGATTGTGTGCCACATTATATATGCAGCATGCTACATGCTTGCACAATGCAACATATGTACTGTGGACTATAGAGCAACACATTAATAGAATGGAAATGCTTTCTATTTGCATAAGCAAATTCATTCTCTGAAGGCGCCTTTATTGTGTAACATGGGTGCTGAGTGTCACAATGGATCGATTCTCTGCTCTTTATCCTTAAAAGGACTGCATGCCTTTTGCTGTACTAGTTGGAAAAAGCACCTGTGAGTATACAGAGCTGCTGTTTTTATAGGCATTCCTGCTATATACGATGTAATGCCAGCTAATTCTTTTGGTGATTCATCCCCGGCTGATGTAAGTTGTACAGCACTGCTGCAATAACATTTTGCGTGCAGTTGACTGCTCCGATTACATTTGGAAAATCGAACATTGCTGCTAATTGTTCTTTGATTTTTCCCAGTTCAACCGCAGTGTAAGGAAATCTAAAATATCTAAATGACAAGCAGATAATACCATCCTATACAATTGACATGGCGTGACTCGGTGATGACTGAGAAATACCCTATTAGCAAGCAAGTTCATGTTGAATTGTGGCTGAAAACCCAAAAGTGGACAGAACTTGCAAAGGAGCAGGTAGAGTACAATTTCTCAAAGTCTGCCTTTGTAAAGCCAGTGCCAGTTCAGCACAAAGCTCCAAGATGATAGCTCTTGGAAATTGAAATCGACTTAGAAGCCATTCATCATCGTCGTCTATAAATACGTGCTCTCTTCTAATTCTTCCATTTGCTAAGTCTTTTCACAACAAAAGCAGCCATGGTAGTTGGAATAGTTATATGGTTACAGAATGATTACAATCAAATGAATTAAATTAATTTAATTTATAAACAATATGCTTGGTGAAACCTTCATCATAGATGTGAATCTAAAAAAGAAGAGCAAACCACAGAAACAGAAGCACTGCTTTGACGCTGGGTTGAAACCAAATGGAAACTTATGTACACACAGTGTGAGGCACAAAATGTTTGTGGTTTTACGCCAAGTTTAGTTTTTATACATGTCAAAGTGTATGTGGAAACGGCCGAACACAACATTTTTGTGCATATGCACCGTTTATACATGAGGCCCCTGATGATAACTTTTTTTGGCTAAATAATCACATACAGTAGCTCTTCAACATGTCCTTGATCCACTGTGAGATGCTAGGTGCTGCAACTTTTTACAGAAGCCCCAATGATGCCATGGACCAGATCATACAATTATGTCAACACAAAAAAGTCCTGGTAGCCAAAACAACATGGTGGTCTTCAGTTAACTAAAATGGTGGCTAAACAAGATTTAAAATATTTTAATATATTTAATAATAATAATAAATGTAACAATTTTTTTAAGAAAAGAACTTTTGTTTTCAGTTTTTAGCAGTTTTATCTGATTCGGTTTTAAAGGAAGAAATCATTTAAATAATGCACTAACAAAGGGACCAATAGGTTGCTGGGCTTAGCCCAAACGATTTAATATCATTACAATATGAATGTATTAAACTTAGTATGAACACGTTAAATTTACATTTTTGCCCATTACATGTAAATCTGACTCCTTCAACAAAGAAAGCAATGACTTTACTTCAATCCCAGTTTTAATTTTGAAGCCATGTAAAATTCATGCAAAAGGGATTGAAAAATCTTGAATACATCCCATTGTAGCTTTCCAAAAAGTGCCCCCCAAATCCTCTACAAAGCCAATATTATTTTGAAAAAATTAATTTACTTTTAAATATTGTTTATTATTTAACAGCTATTTTTTGATCTTCCATCTGTTGTTACAGGTTTTAAAGTGACAACAACTGATTTTAAGAATAATACTGTTATGATCAGGAAATACACAGAATGTATTGGGAGAAGCCTAGAAAAATGTGAGACTAAGGCTTGGGAAATAAATATCTAATCAGTTTGATTTATGGCATGGAGAAAAGAAAGAGTTCTCAGGGTAATGAATTCAATAGACACATGTTATCAGCTAAACTAAGATAATTACAGAAATTATAAAGAGAGCAGTCTAACTGAGAAAAGCACTTGCAGAAGAGTGGGGGATCTATCAATAAATAGCTCCATAACAGGGTTCTCATCAATATTTATGCATTGGTCATATCCATAAACATTTACCATCTGGATACCTATATTAGGTAGAAAAGGGCTGTGATATGCAGTGAGTGCATAAATGCATGGAAACAATATGTTCTATCCTCCTGGCTCTGCCATAAATAACAGAACCACCCTATGTGTCACTACCAAGGCAATGAACTTCACCTGAAAATTCCACTTAACAAGAATAAGCATTGGAGTGGTGTGAGCTAAATTTTTTACAGATAAACATCACAAAGACAAAGGAACTGGTTGTGGACTTTAGAAAACAGGCTCCTTTTCCCACCCCTGTCACCATCAGAGGAACTGATGTTGAGGTGGTTGAGGACTACAGGTACCTGGAGGTACACATTGACTGTAAACTGGACTGGTCCAAGAACACCAACACGGTTTTCAAGAAAGGGCAGAGCCGACTTTACCTATTGAGGAGGCTCAGGTCTTTCAATGTCTGTAGGAAGATGCTGACTATGTTCTATCACTCTGTGGTAGAGAGTGTGGTGTTTTTTACAGCTGTGTGTTGGGGCAGTGGGCTGAAGACAGCTGAGGTCAACAGGCTGAACAAACTGATTAAAAAGGCTGGTTCTGTCCAGGGTGTCAGACTGGAGAACCTGGCGGAGGTGTCTGAGAGGAGAATGCTGAAAAAGATTCTCGGTATCATGGACAACCCCTCTCACCCCATGCATGCCTCCTTGATGGGTCATCGGAGCACGCATAGCAAAGACTCATTGCCTCCAAGTGTAGAACCGAACGCCACAGGAAATCTTTTCTACCTGTGGCAATAAGACTGTATAATTCTTCCTCATTCTGTAGGTGATCCTTCCCATCATCACATGCACCACTTGCACTAATAATCTGTAATTTATTATATCTGTTATAGTTTTTTGTTATAGTTGTTTGTTGCTTTGCATAAAAGGAGTTATATAGTTATAATACAAACTATTAGTAATAGTTATAATTATTTGATATTTTGTTGAGAGTTATGTTGTTATTCTGTTTATTTAGTTATTCTGTTTGCACTATTACTACTGATCTTCTTAACTCTTTATTACCTTATCTTTATTCCTCTTGTTGCACTGAGCATGTATATGACAAAAGAATTTCCCTCGGGATAAATAAAGTTCTTATCTATCTATCTGTCTATCTATCTATCTATCTATTTCTATCTAAGAGCTGACAACCTTTTAATTCCCATTTTCTGACTTCAGGGAACTTTAAGTGAGCTTCTTTAAATAGTGCAGTATCAATATGGCAGTGAAGAAGAATACTAAAAGATCATGAACAGATGTGATTTAGGAAACAAACGTTCAAAGAGGTGAATAGAATAATTACCCATAATTATAGTAAATAGAAGAAAACAGAACAGAAAAAAAAAACTGTTCCTGCAGTGGAATCATCACTCCCATCAAAACCCTCAGAAACACAGAACAGAATTCCAGACTCTTTGCCATGTATGTCACAAATCCACAGGGAGGGTAAATTTAAAGAAATCTGAATGAAAAGGAGAACACCTGAAAAAAACACCATCCCCTCCCAGTTCCTTGTGTAAAGACATTTGATACCTTGAGACAAAAGATAGAGCACCCAAGAAATGACAAGAGACCCTTTTAGGTTAAAGGACTTGATCATCCAAAGCAGACATGCTGGGAAATCAAATAAATAGTAGGGGGAACCCAGGCTAAGCTTCAGGGTACACCAGGTATAGCAAAAATGGTCTCAGTCCAATTTGTCTCCCTCCGTTCTAAACTGATTTATAGCACACTGCTGTCAGAGAAACACTTCATATAGAGTCCATAGAGTGCCATGGACATATATTAAAAACCAGATAGCATGGGCATGTGGTTTTGGCAAGCATGTTTATTTTAGAAAGATTCTGTGACCCCTTTCATTCTACAAATTTCAGCTTTAAGTTAAGTAATGCAATTTTGCTGTACAAACTTCACCTACAACACTGTGTCAGGAAAAACATGCACAGGAGTGCAGACAGATTACCTCATTATTAACTTGGCTTGATAGTTTCGTCTTTCAAAACATAAAAGTGAATCTGTATTTGGGATTCAGAGCATTCTTATGTGCCATGAGGAGATTCTTCATCATTTCCCAATAACCCAATAACTTGGATTCATTATCATTTGCCACAGAACTGTGGATTTCTTTGTTAAATTGAAAGTTGCAGAGCAGATTCTCTGGGCTGACTTGGGCATCTTCTACTCTGCCTGGGTAAGTGAAGCCTAAAACTGCCTCAAACAGGGAAATGAAAGGAATGATACTGAATGGGTCAAAAAGTGTGAGAGTTCAGCACTAGTGCTGATCTCTGAAATATGCGAAAGCGTTTTCACAGAGAATATGCTTCTTCACTGATAACCTTGTTTGCTGAATATTTTGCTAGCAATCTGCCATATGTCTGGCTTAGACAAACATTTTTTTTCCAACACCCCATAATGCTTTGCGATGCCAGCAGGACGTCATAGAGCTGTAGCAGCCATGTACAGAACTTTCACACATGCATACTGTAAGATCTTTGCCGATGTGTTTTGAGCATACGTGATGTCATGACCCATTCAGTATTCCAGAATTCTACTCTGCATTCATTAGAAAAAAAAAAAAACTTGCAATATTTTTATTTCAGTGTTACATTAGCTGATCATAATGAGAATATTATGAGTACTGCCACCGAATATATAACACTGATCCCTCTGCTTTCACAGTGCAGTGTTCGGTGACTAATTTGCCTGCATAATTAGCCATGTGCCACAACTATGAGTCAAGGCAAACCTTAAAAGCAGCCTCCTTCCATACTCATTGTCAGAAAATACAGTAAACCCTGTGAAATAATACTGATGAAAGATTGCTGCCATCACTGTTAGAACACCACATGATCCCCCCTTCACAGATGTGTTAAGGGTCAGTTATTGCACACCTTAAACTAGATAAAGAATATGAATATGAAGCTGCCAGCCTCTATTATTCTGTTTCATCTGTTCAAAGTACAATGGAATTTTTAGTCTGGGTGTCTTCAGTTTTCTTTTTATTGTTGTCTTGCATATAGGAGACTATTGTGTTGCATTTATTAAATATTTAATAAATCTTTTACTTTGTGTTTTGACACAGTAGCAGCCCAAAGTGTTGAAAGCAATAGCCTATACAATTTTCTGCTCTTGATAAGCATTACTAAAAAAATGACGATTAAATCTTAAAGTCATTTCAAGGCCACAGCTGCAGAGCTGATAAATCATTTCTTCTATTTTGGGCTCCATACAGTATCAACTTATTGATAGATTTAAGGCATACTTAGATTTAGAAAGAAAAAAAAACTATGTATTCACATAATGAAGTTGAAATGATGTACCAGTGCTTCGGAATCCCCGGTGTCACCTGAATGCCTCTGTGTAACTTTTTCAAAGAGTTATGACTGTTAAACACAAATACTCTTGCAAAAGCGGTATCCTTGACTAAAAAGTGCCAAGTCAACATTTCCCTTGGCCCACATTAACGTCTCATCAGGACAGAGTGTCCCAGAACGCAACACCAGCCCAGGAAACACCAGCTCAGCTCTTTCAGAATATGATATCCCTGTGCTGCACAGGATTCATTAAACTAGCATCATAAAGAGAATGAATGTCAGAAAAAAAGGACAAAAAACAAGACGCAGTGGCATCTATTCTTTGTTACTCTGTGGTAATGGAGTTTTATTTTTTGAAGCTGTAAAAATGTGAAGAAGACTATATTAGCAAATGAAATCTTCATGTAAGAAAGAAATGTCAACATAATATAACCTAAGCTGCAGAAAACTGTTGGTGTAATTAATAATACATTTTTGCTATTGTTTTAACTCTTCATAATTTTTTTACCTTTGCGAACATTGATCATATTTGCTATACATAAGTCAGCTTTTGTTATTTTAATTCAAGGTGCTAATATTAACAGGGCAGTGTGTTACACGAATGAGACAATGTTTTTCATTTTATGAATCCACTAATTCCAGTACACAGTTGTGCTAGGCCAGGTCCTAAACCGAGGGGGATATACACCTTACCCCTGATAAACTGTTTCTGAAGTATAATGAAAAATACTCAGAGTAGATAATTATTCATTATATTTTTTATAAAATATCATAGATGTAATTATAAGATAAATAAGTAGTTTGAGTAAAGAGAGGAGATAATTTAGTCCATTAAAAGAAAGTCCCCACAAAGGGATTTGAAACCAGGACTAACCATTATACCATCATGTCACTTTTATATGTTTTATTATACTCGTACCATATTTACCAACCCATTTAATCTATTTCTGTGTCATTGAGTACTGGGTGCAAAGGCAGCCAACTCATACACACAATCAATTTTATATAACCATTTAAGCTAAAATGCACCTATTTGGGATGTGGAGAGGAAAACCAAAATACCTGGAGAATAAATAAAACAGTGGACATGGGGAAAATATGGAGACTACACTCAGACAGAAACAGGATGTGGGACTCAAACCCAGGAAACTGCATCTGTGAAGCAGCAGGGCTAACCACTGCATGGAAATGTCATGTGACCCTGTGGCAGTTTTAATGGGTACATTAAGAGTTATAGATAAATACACGAATTATTATAGGAAGAACAAAATCAAAGATTTCTCATTAGAGTGTCAGGTGTCCTATTGTTGACTCACTTATTTTTGAGAAACCTTTTTTCTTTGTCTTTGGACAATGCAAAGAACTACATACTCTGGAGTAATCCTGTTCATGAAACAACACTCCAATCTCAGACATTTAAGGTTCCCAGCTTTTCATCTAACCTTTTTCTCCCCAAAAGCAGCAAACACACATAAATAGACTGAGCAGGTTCAGTAGCTCATTTCTAAAATGGCTTTTCAGCCACTCTAAAATCTCAATTTTAACACAGGTAGCTTTCTAAATCCTTGTTGTTTTACATAGGATGCCAGGCCTTGTAATGTTGGACTTAGCTGGTGTGTATTTATTTGAAAAGTATTATATGTGCTGAAAATTGCCATCAGCAGACAGGTGGAAAAGCATCATTTGAATTAACACATTTTATCATACTGTAGATGTTTTGCTGTGCTTTTTCTGATTTTTATCTACATTAGATGCTCATTCTTAAACATGCTGAAATATTCCAAATTTTATATATGGAATTTTATATACACATTTGTTTTATTTATTTTGTTTAATGCTTTGTGTGGTGCACAAGAAGGGTAGCTCTCATAGCATTCTTCCAACTCAGACCAACGTCAAGAAGGCAGTAATACACACAAACAAAATATTTTATTAAAGAAGTAACTTAACCGTAAGGTTAATACAGAGCATATATCAAGTACAAAAAAAAGTAAAAAGACAAAACTATTGTCTTTTTGTGTCTGCCTTGCATTGCACCCAAAAACTGAGTGATCAACAAAGAGCAGAACAATCAGATCTACTAACCCATTAGGTGAGAGTAAAGGAGAAAAGAAAAAACTGTGGCCAAGTGACCACCATTAATCCCTTTAAACACTGATGAACAATCAATACACAAAAAAAGCCACAAGTTATTCAAATCCAGACATAGGCATATTGTCCCAAATGGTGTTACATCACTTTACCTCCCAAAAATAGACATTCACAAACTGCAAAAATGAAGCAAAGTTTACTGTGCAAAATGGCCTATTTCAGATCATAAATGGTCTATAGTTCCTTTGGGTTCTCAATTATTGCCAGCTAAAAGATGGCAAAAAAGAAGAATGCAAAAAAGGACCTTGACCAAAGAAATATGTAACAATTATATCCAATGGCACTAATCTTCAGACCAAGCTGCAGTTCAGAGCAAGTTCACCTTCACACATCGGCCTTTCTGTACATGAAACCAGTTTGATTGATCACCATCTTGCATTAAGGTAATTCTCTTATAGATGCTGCATGTTGGTCCAATTGGTCTTCTGTTCTCCATGTTACATTTTCTCTGGACTCCTGTTTTCTTCACCAGTCCTTCTTTTAAATATTTATTGAAAGGTCAGAAACTTATGATATGCCAGTTGTGATACCTTCCTTTCAACTTAGAAGTGCACTGTCCCCCTATAACTCTTGATGTATTCAAACTGTACATCCACAATTTTTGTGCTAATCTATAAAGAGTATAAGACAAATAATTATCACCCATAGGTGCCACTGCTACAACATCTAAAGGTGTTGATCCCTGTTTTTCAGTAAAGATGGCTTTCCTACTTGCCCACTGATTCGGCACCAGAAGCATTTTCTTTTTTTTTTTCTTTTTTTTTTAATAATTTTTTTGCAATCCATACAAAGCAATCAAGTTTTTACAAAAAGAAAAATTGAGTTAAGAACAGATCGATCCCCACCCCTGAGAGAGCAAGCAAGCCAAACGGCGTAAAATTTAAGGCTTGTAAACATACCTAAATTAATAAATTCTCTGTGCTTCATGACCTTATTTTAAAATGTTACTGATTAGATCCTGCCATGTTTTGAAAAAAGTCTGTACGGATCCTCTGAGTATTTGATTTTTTCCAGTTTCAAATAATATAACACATCGATTTCCCACTGACTTAAAAGAGGAGAGTTTGGGTTCTTCCAGTTTATCAGAATCAGTCTGTGTGCCAAAAGTGTAGTGAATGCAATCACAATTTGTTTGTCTTTCTCCACTTTAAGCCCCTCTGGAAGAAACCCAAACACAGCCGTTAATGGGTTAGGAGGGATTGTGAGTCCAAGGCTGTCTGAGAGGTAATTAAAAATTTTGGTCCAGAATAATGTTCATTTGGTGCAGGACCAAAACATGTGACCCAGTGAGGCTGGGACTTGATTGCAATGTTCGCAGGTTGGATCATGCCCTGGAAACATTTTGGAGAGTTTTAGTCGAGACAGATGTGCTCGATATATAATTTTGAGTTGTATAATTGTATGCTTTGCGCATATGGAGCTTGAGTGAATTCTCTGCATTGCTACTTTCCACTCCTTTTCTGATATATTAATTGAGAGATCTTTTTCCCAGTGTCCTCTTGGATCTTTGAAAGGGAGGGATTGTAAAATGATTTTATATATTGTAGAGATGGAGCTCAGAGCAAGGAATACAAAGAAGTACTGCAGGATTTTACTTCTATTGCGGTCCATGCCTGTGTATGTTCTTCTATTTGTGTCCAGGTTCTTATCGCCTGTATATTTGCTGCCCAGTAATAAAACTGGAAGTTAGGTAGAGCCATGCCGCCTTCTGCCTTTTGTCTTTGTAGGGTCGCTCTTTTGATGCGTGGATGTTTTGAATTCCAAATAAATGAGGTTATTGTTGAATCTAATTGCTTAAAAATGATTTATTAATGTATATTGGATGTTTTGAAATAAAAAGGAGCTTAGGAAGAATATTCATCTTAACAGTGTTAATTCTTCCAGCTAGTGTGAGATGAAGGGTTGACCATCTATGCAAGTCTTGTTTAATTTTTTCCATGCAGACGGTGAAATTTTGTTGATATAGAGCTTTATGTTTACTTGTGATGTTTACCCTAGGTATTTAAACTGTTCTGCAATGATAAAAGGTAGGGTATCTAATCTAATATTATATGCTTGAGAATTCACTGGAAAGAGTACACTTTTATTCAGATTAATTCTGAGACCAGAGATCTTTTGAAATTCTGTGAGTGCTGCTAAGACTGCAGGCACAGAATTTTCTGGGTCCGATATATACAGTACCATATCATCTGCATATAATGAGATTTTCTGTTCCAGTCCTTCTCTGCTAATCCCCTTTATCTGATCAGTATTTCGACAATGTATTGCCAGTGGTTCAATGGCAATCGCAAACAGCAGCGGTGACAAGGGGCATCCTTGTCTAGTGCCACGTTCTAGTTTAAAGTAGTCTGAGCAAATGTTGATGCAAACTGAAGCTTCTGGGTTAGTATACAGTAATTTAATCCATGCACAAATGTTGGGCCAAACCCAAACTTCTCCAATGTAGTAAAAGGTATTTCCATTCAATCATGTCGAATGCTTTTCTGCATCCAATGATAATAATATTTCTGGGGTGTTTGATTTAGTTGGTGAGTATATTACATTAAACAGGCGTCGAAGATTTGAAGATAAGTGTCGGCCCCTAATAAATCCAGTTTGGTCTTGTGATATTACGAGGGAGCACTTTCTCCATCCTTCTAGCTATGATTTTAGAGAGTATTTTAACGTCGTTATTCAGAAGTGAAATTGGTCTGTATGATGCACATTGTAATAAGTCCTTATTTTGTTTTGGAAAACAGTGATTAGTGCTTGGCGAAAGGTTTGTGGAAGAGATTGGTTATCTCTGGCTTCTGTAAATGTTGCTAATAGGAGGGAGCTAGCTGAGCGGAGAATTTCTTGTAAAATTGTGCAGGGTAGCCATCAGGGCCTGCTGCTTTCCACCTTGGAGTGACTTTATAGCATCTAGTAATTCTGATAATGCCAGAGGTTTATCAAGTTCCTCCACACTAAAAGCGTCTATTTGTGGTATCTGTAATGTATCCAGAAATGCATTAGATTGTGTATTGTCTTCTTTAAACTCAGTAGTATATAGGGATTTATAGTAGTCTCTGAAAGTGTGCATTATATTTTTGTGTTCGATGATTTTATCTCCGTTCGTGTTGGTGATTACGAGATTGCGTTGCACTTCTTGCTTGTGAATTTGTTGAGCTAAAAGCTTATTAGCTTTCTCTCCATGTTCATAATAATGATGTCTGGATTTGTAGAATTAGTTGTTCAGTTTCTTTAGTTGTCAAGAGGTTTAATTCTGAATGTAGAGCCTGCCTCCTCCTATGTAGAGTCTCGCTTGGTAGTCTGGCATGTTCTTCATCTATTTTAGTAATTTCGCTTTTTATCTCTGCTACTTTCTTGGCTTGGATTTATTTCTGTGGGAAAGATATGAGATAATCTGTCCTCTTAAGAAGGCCTTAAGAGTTTCCCAGAGTATTCCTGCAGAGATCTCGGGGATGTATTTGTCTCTAGAAAGAATTTGATTTGTTTGGATATAAATTCCATACAATTCTCGTCAGCTAATAGAAGCGGGTTGAGGCCATCTGCGGGGTGAGTGTATGGGGCTTAGTAATTTTAGCTCCAAGATCATAGGTGCATGGTCAGAAATAACAATAGCATCGTATTTGCAAGATTTAATCTTAGGCAAGAAGTTATTGTCTATAAAGAAGTAATCAATCCTTGAGTAGCAATGATGTACTGGTGAGTAGAAAGAATATGTTCTTGAATTTGGGTTTAAAACCTCCAGGGTCTGATAAGTTGTGATCAGTTATAAACTTTGTAATTATCTTTGCGTGTTAGATGCGTTCCCCTGTGGAGGAAGTCCTATCTAAAAGTGGATTTAGAACACAATTAAAGTCCCCAGCCATTATAACTTTATGAGTGTTCAGATTGGGAATGGATGCAAATAAATTTTGTATAAATTCCTTATCATCAACATTAGGTGCATAAACATTTATCAAAATCATTTTACAGTTAGATAAGTCTCCCATGACCATTACATATCTCCCTTCAGGATCCAATACTACATCTGATGCTACAAATGGTACTGTTCTATGTATGAGAATTCCCACACCTCTAGTTTTCTTTGTAAAACTAGAATGGAACATTTGGCCAGTCCAGTCTTTTGCAGCGGAACTGATCCTTGCTTATTAAGTGGGTTTCCTGTAAAAATACTATTTTAGCATTTAGACCTGTTAGGTGAGAGAGTACTTTCTTTCTCTTTAATTCGTGATTCAGGCCTTTAACATTCCAGCTTACGAAGTTAACTGTCCCATCATGGAGACACTGATTCTGAGTTTTTGATGTCATTTTATAGTCTTAACTGGAAGTGAGACAGCTTGGTCTTAATTTCCTATTTCCCCTAGAGTTGTTGCCATGCAGCTTATTATTATGTTGGTAGTTATAATTATAAAGATTAATAGGATAGATTAGGTATAGATCAAGCCTGCTCTCTTTCTCTTCCCCCCTTAACCCCCACCCTCCCTTTTTGCCTCCCCAAGTGAGGCTAAAACCCACTTCACACAGTCCCAGTCCTCTGACATACCCAGAGACAGAGCACGTCCAAAGCAAAACAAGCCCCAATGCAGCGGCGCTTTAGGGTTAAAAGATAGAGATATCTGTTACCAATATAGTCTTTAAAAAAGAAAAAAAAAGAATTTTGCACTTAAAATATATATATAGTCTTCAGCAATTTTAGTGCATTAAGATGATACACCCAGATAATAAACCCGGTGATGGTGTTAAAATGTGTCCAGAATAAGCATAACAAGTCTTAATGCAGCAATAACAATGACAGTAAACCAAGGGTATAGGGTAGAGATGAAATAATTAGAAAAAAAGAAAAAGTAATTAAGCACAATAAAACATAAACAGATAGTGCCCTAGTAATACTAAGTAATAATGAGAATATATGCTGATAAAACCCGTATTTTAAAAAATAGATCAGACAGTAGATTATTAATTCTTGCTTTATCATTAACCGCCATGACTCACTATTATGTATCAGAATAGTCCCGGGATCAGCTTTCTTAATTCCTTTTCTGCTTCTTCCTTGCTAGTGAAGACATAGAATTGACCCTGCCATTCCACTTTCAGTTTTGCGGATACAAGAGGCTGTATTTGACGCTGGCTTGCCGTAACCGCTGTTTAATGTTGTAGAAGGCTGCGTTTAGTAGCTGTTGCTGGAGAGAAGTCCGGGAAGATACGAATGTGGTTATTTTCATATATAATATCTTCCTTGTTTCTGAGGAGTGCCATCACCTCTAGCTTAAATGATAATCGTTCAAAACGAACTATAAAAGATCTGGGTCTGGGTCTAACGGTGTTTGATCAGCGTCGTGTAAGCGCTGCTATCTCAGATTCTGCTTTAAAGTCGTCCCCGATTATTTTAGAAAAAGTTCAGCTGCGAATTTCACAGGGTTTGAACTTTCTCGATTCTCAGGCAGACCTTCAATTCTGACATTATACCTTCTACTTCCATCTTCCAGAGCAGCCAGTCTGTCTCCGAGTTTTTTGCATTCAGAGCTGACATTTTCTGCTTTTTCCTCAGCACTGGTAGCTAGATTTTTGGCTAATTCAATCCTAGTCTTGAATGTCTCCTTGAGATCCTCCAATTGATCAGTAAGCGTTTCAATTTTACCCAGCACCAGTCGCATCTCTATTTGCATTTCTTGTCGCAGCCTTTCCATTGCCTGTTGCAGCATCAGCCGTTGCGTTTCGTTTGCTTGTTGCAACTCCTGCCGCTGCGTTTCGTTTGCTTGTTGCCATTCCTGTTTCAATTCCTGTTTCAGTCTCTCATGTGCATATGCCCTTGCTTTCTCATTTGCCTTCTCGGTTTTCTTTATATCTTGTATGAGCTCAGCGAGCATCACCTCCAGTTTAGACATTTCAATTGTGCTTTCTTGTACTGTAGGTGAAGCGTCAGGCTCTACTGTAGCCGGTGTCCCCGCTATTCCCGGCTCGCGTGGAGTAATTGAGATCGCGGACTGTAAGGCTTTTTCCAGTTTCAGGCGTTCTTCTCCAATCAACTCACGATCATACATTCGCTCCCCTTTTCACTCTCAGCTGGTGACGATGTAGCGGACCTTAGTCCCGAAGAGTCTGTACTTTCACCCAGCTTATCCAGGTCTCTCTCTGAAAGGCTGTATCTTGAGCTAGGGCTTGCTGATCTTAGCTTAGGTGCAGCTTTAGTTTTCGATTCTTTCGGACCCCCTTTCTTGCTGGCCATGTTTATATATGCTTACATATATACTGTAGCAGTCTCCTTGGTTTGAATAGATACAGAATATCTCAGGATAATAAGCAAATAATATGAAAAATAACACCGCTGCTAGCAGAGCTCCACTCAGACGTCCATCTCTTGCATCGGACGAGACCAACCAAGCATTTTCTACACCTACCATCTGTTACACTGTCTCCAGACCATGGCCTCTTTTGTTCCTTTCTGTTAAATGTTTGTCCTAATTAAGTTCCTAAATCCTGTGCTGTGACCAAGCAAGATAAAGAGCTATTGTCAAGCTTGGGTGGTAAAGCTGCACAGGAGACAGGAAGATGGGACCAGATTTCCAAGGAAGATTAAAGTAATCCCTCGCTATATCGTGCTTTGACTTTCGTGGCTTCACTCTATCGCAGATTTTATATGTAAGCATATCTAAAAAATATAACGCATGATCAACGATCAAGTCCAAGCAAGTTTCAAGTGTTAACCATCAAGTCTCGGGTCAAGTCTCAAGTCACAGTTAAGACAAATCAAGCAAGTCCAGTCAAGTCAAGGGTTCACCCTAAGCAAGTCAAGTCGACTCCTGATAAGTTTCAAGCCAAGTCAAGTCAAGTTGCAGTACTCAAACAAACACAGGTTAATTTTTCGATACGTTTATTTTTGCACAGAAAAATTTTTACAGAAAAGATGAACTTATATACATATATTATGTATCTAATTTGCATTGCTATATTTAAATTATATGCATATCTGTGCTACATTAATATCTGAAAATAAAATTATGTTGCTTACACAAAATGTTTAAAACTAAGAAATCCAGTCTAAAATGTACAATGCAATTCAATCTGAAAGGATTAGTTTACTTTCACAACAACAATGTACAGGTAATGTACTCACCCCCTTGTCATCCAATATGTTCATGTCTTTCTTTCCTCAGTCATAAAGAAATTGTTTTTTTTTTTTTGTTTTGAGGAAAACATTTCAGGATTTCTGTCTACATATAATGGATATGTATGGCGCCCCGAAGTTTGAACTTCCAAAATGCAGTTTAAATGCAGCTTCAGAAAGCCCGAAATGATTGGTTATTTTCCAAACAAATTGACAATTTATATACTTTTTAGCCTCAAATGCCGGTCTTGTCTCCTCTCTGTGAAGTCTGTGTGATTCGGGTAAATACACTTAATAGATGTCAAAAAAACAACAATCTCTTTTATATCTTTAATGTCAAAAACATCCTGCAATGCTGTTTTTACCTTTTTTTGTAAAGGGCATTTGAGCTTCTATACATGTTAACTGTGTAAACACTGTGTCTGCACTTTTGCTGCAATCTAAGACTGTATTTTCCCGAATCACACAGACTGCGCAGAGACAACACAAGACCAGCATTTGAGGTTAAAAAGTATATAAATTGTCCATTTGTTTAGAAAATAACCGATTGTTTTTCGCTAGATAAGACTCCTCCTCCTCGGCTGGAATCGTTTAGAGTCTTCTGAAGCTGCATTTAAACTGCATTTTGGAAATTCAAACTTTGGGGTGCCATACATATCGATTATATAGAGAGAAATCCTGAAATGTTTTCCTCAAAAAAACAATTTCTTAATGATCGAGGAAATGTTTTATATATGATGCTTTAATACTTATGCTGTCCATTATAAGGCACAGTAGGGGATTTATCCACTCTTTTTAATCTAACGTTAGTGATGAATCTCGTTAATTAAAATGAACGGATCTTTTTCATTTCAGCAGAATATAAATATAATATATGTTAATATAGCCCAGTGATGAAGTTATGAAGCTTAATCGTCATCTCTGCGGTGGACGCGCAATATACACGTTTCATACATAATATATAATCTGATATATTTGTTTTCTATTTGAACTGGTTTCATTGTTATACAGCACACAACATTTTGTTGTTATTGTGAGTGTACACAAAAAATTATAGACACTTAACGTAACGATTGAGCGATGAAATTATTCTTGTCTGTTTGACCAAAAAGTTTTGAACGAGTTATTGAAGGAGAAGTGATTGCACCGACGCTTTCATCTTTGGTTTTCATGCAGTATAATGTTACACGAGCTGCCATTCAACTAACCACACGCAGTCAGTCCATACAAACGCTTGAAAATGTGCACATTTAATATAGACATTATAGTTTACATGTAATATCGAGAAGCCCTTTCATTTCAAGTTGCACTCAACATTAAAATGTGCCTACGCCACTGGTAATGTTATAGCGTTTTATTTATGAGATGATCATCACATTTCTGATAAAAAAACATGCAACCAAGGCCAAATTATGACAAACAGAAAAGATTAATTTAATTAAGTAGTAATCGTTTTATTAAATTGACTATAAAGAATTCGACTTTCTTACCTTTCCTTGTGGTTTTTGAAGTGGCGGATAAAATTTGATGTTGTGGTTGTCGTGTCTGATACTCTCGCGTTGCATTCTCTGCATCTGGCAAATCTTTTTTTGTTAGTACGGTCTAGTTCAAAGTCCTTATAGCCAAACGTGACTATATGAGGAGCTCGACTATTGTCTGCCATGTTTGGCGCTGTTTGAGTTGTGCAGCGTTCTTCTTCTTCTTCTTCTTGGTAGCGTTAAGAGTTGTGCAGCGTTAAGGCATGGCCAATTATGGTGCTGCTGAGTCATAATTATTTTATGAAATTATTTTATTTTATTAAACGAATTATATTTAAAAGTTCAAGTCATTGTCGAGTCTTCCACTTTAAGTCAAGTCTCAAGTCACTTACTCTCAAGTCAAAGCCAAGTCAAGTCATTTTCCTCTCAAGTCAAAGTCAAGTCAAGTAATTTTCTTACTTCAATCAAGAAAGTCTCAAGTCCTGAAAATTGTGACTCGAGTCTGACTCGAGTTAAGTCATGTGACTCGAGTCCCCCATCTCTGGTCTATTGTAATGGCTGAAACATATGTGATATCGGAGATGCTTGATATCTTTAAAATAATATTTAGGTTTTACTGTATAAAAACAGTGTGCTTACATACATAATTTCAAAGAATCTTACCTAATATCTAGGAGAATACAAAGGGTTTATGCTGTATAACTGTGCGGGAAATGTTTATAAGAATGTGGGAGAGTTTATAAGGGCTTAAAATATATAAAAATAACCATTTAAACATATGGTTTTTACTTTGCAGATTTTCACCTTTCACGGGGGGTCCTGGAACGCAACCCCGCGATCAAGGAGGGATCACTGTATTGCTGGACAGGCAGGAACAGTCGGAAGACATTCAACAGGAGTATATTTTTGGCACACAAGCGCACAGGTAGCAACTGGCAAATGTCCCACTCTAGCGCCACCCTTCAGCTTAAAAGAACACAAAGTCTTCTTCATCGAGCAGGTTCACTGGCTTGGAAGCAGCCGCAGGGGCAGACATGCTCTGTGGGAGAGAGGACAGTAGAGTGAGCCGTTGGGTTGGTCGGGGCTCGGCCTTTTAAATGTTCTAAACAACATGCATGTTACATGGTAAAAGAGCAAAGCCCCAGCTGTTCCCACAAAAGGACAGTTAAGAGTGTGCTTGTTTCCCATTGAAATAATGTTTAGGAGGGGATTTTCGAAGGGCAGCTGTGTTTCTTTGTCATTGCTTTACTGTTTAATAGAGAGTCAGCTCACAGCTAAGAGAGTATCAGCGCGCAGCTGCTGGCATTACACAGTAGAAATACAGAGCAAAAGAGCCACCGAGCTGTCTTTGAGCGACTGCCACTGCCATTAACGTTAGCGATTCAGCCAGAACAAAGGTTACACTATAATCAGCTTCTATCTGTTCTTCTTGTTTTTTATTGGAAAATAGGCCTACTTGTCATGCCCTGCAATAATGTGTCTCAGTTTAACAGCCAGGAATTCTTTTTCCTTCTGCAATTCTGATGTTGGGTCAAAAAACAACTAAAACTCTTAACCATGGCTGCATGCTATGTGCTGAATAGAAGCCACATGATTTGCTATTTGGAGAATCAGACTGTGTGCATAAACAAGCATTTTGATACCAACATAGTAAAAGACAAGCCATGACACCAGCGTATCCCTTTACTACAATCACTGCTAGTGTCAGAATGTGTAAACTAGATGTATTCCACACATTATTTTTTTGTTCAGGTCATGAATGTATGAGTTCTGACTGTAAAAAGCACACCAGAGGGCAAGGAAAACAGTGGACACCAGGGGTGTGCCTGAAATGATTAACCTTCCACTAACACAAAAAGAAAGGAAGAGGAGGGCGACAAGGAGGGCTGACTAGAAGCATCAAAATCTCTTGCCCATAATTTAAGTGAACATAGATCTCAGCCAGGGAACCTTGGACAATGAAAAAGATCCATCCATCTATCCATTATCCAACCCGCTATATCCCAACTAAAGGGTCATGGGGGTCTGCTGAAGCCAATTCCAGCCAACACAGGGCACAAGGCAGGAAACAAACCCCGGGCAGGGTGCCAGCCCACCACAGGGTGCACACACACACAGACACCCACACACCAAGCACACACAAGGGACAATTTAGAATAGCCAATGCACGTAACCTGCATGTCTTTGGACTGTGGGAGGAAACCAGAGCACCCGGAGGAAACCCACGCAGACATGGGGAGAACATGCAAACTCCAGGCAGGAAGGACCCAGGAAGCAAACCTGAGTCTCCTAACTGCGTGGCAGCAGCGCAACCCACTGCGCCACCGTGACTGAAAAAGATCCATCCATCCATTTTCCAACCCGCTGAATCCAAACACAGGGTCACGGGGGTCTGCTGGAGCCAATCCCAGCCAACACAGGGCACAAGGCAGGAAACAATCCCAGGCAGGGTGCCAACCCACCGCAGGACATACACAAATACACACCAAGCCCAATTTAGAATTGCCAAACCACCTAACCTGCATGTCTTTGACTGTGGGAGGAAACCAGAGTGCCCGGTGGAAAGAAACGGGGAGAACATGCAAACTCTACGCAGAAAGGAACTGGGGTCTCCTAACTGTGAGGCAGCAGTGCTACCACTGCACCACCGTGCCGCCCAAATGAAAAAGATTTTAAATGTAAATTGAAAGTAGGCCAGTAATGAATTTTGTATGGGACTGGGATGAGTTGGTCTGTACAATATTTAACTGGGGGATCAGCTGGAGATCCAGTGGTCCAGCAGCAACTAAAGGCTCAGGATGTAGGGTTATATAGATAAGTTATGCCAGGTGTCATTTGCATATCGTGGTAGTTCACCTTGTATTTATATAATCTTGCCTAATGGGAGAATGTACAGTAGATTGAAATTAACAGCAGACCCAGAATACATCCATATGGTACACCATATACTGTACAATATCATGGATTCCCAAACTATAATCACCACAGCTAAGAAAGAATTTTTTTACCTGTTAAATAACACTGAAACCAGTAAAGACACTGCCTGAGAAACCCACCCATTGACTAAGGCAATTAATAAAAATACAGTGATCTGTGGTATGAAATGTTGCCTCAGAACTAGAAGAACAAGAACAGATATGTGATATGCGTAAGTTTTAATGCAGATTTTTGACCAGATCTAGAACATGTTGAGCAATAAGATGCCACAGTGATTAGAGATTTTACCTCAAGAGCATTTGAGTCCTATGCCCTTTTGTTGTCTGTGTAGAGTATGGATGTTGTTCCCACACATTTGTGTAATTTTTCCCAATATCCTTAATATGTGCATAGTATGTAAAGAGGCCTCTTGTGCATGTGTGTCAGTGGGATTTCCTTTCAACTGGTATTCGGGGGTGGTTCCTTTCTTATGCCCAATGCTCACTGAATGAGGCAGTCTTTAATTTTAAAACTTCACCCCAGTTTACCACCAATAGGAGGCTTCATAAGGACATCTCCTTCTGCTGTTAAGGGACCCCAGTTAGACGGAGACTCTGATTTAAGTTTTCACTCAAAAACTATTTTTATTTGCATTAAACCAGTGTCAGTAAATACTATTCAAATGGTTTACTGAAATGTTAACTGTGCTTTTAAATACAAACCTATAGCTCCTCTGAGCAGATCTGACAACAATCTGATCCATCTTACTCCCAATTACAAGCCAGTTATTGGATGGTTACATTAACCAGGATATTGTGCAAGTGGAGTTTGAAGGTTGAATTAGTTCTAAAGGACTTCTTCCAAAAGACAGACAGGCAAATTATGTGAGACAACATTGAGGGATATATTCACTGCATCACAGATTACAAGTCAAATTCTAATTTAATAAATTTTTTGGCCAATTTCCAATTGAACTAATGTTAAAAACTCAATTATATTGAAGACTGCAAAATTCATCACAAAAAAATAATTTTTCATGAAAAAAAACATCAAAGCATTTATTCCTTCTGACCTTGGCCCAAAACATGAGATTAATTTGGATTTCATATTTATGTAACTTGGTTTACTTAACTTTCATCATGCTCTTACAGTAGACTGAAGCTCAAGAACAGTTACTGCAGACCAGAGATATTTTGGGCCAATCTAGGGGTGGGATAACTGTGTCTCAAATTTGACTTCAGTTCTATTTGTGGAACTTTGGAGGTCTGCCACTGATAGACTAGATTGATGATTCAGTTTTGGCTCACCCTCCAGCAAAACTGTTGCTTCCCTCATGTTTATGTTATTCAACCAATTTCCAACATGTTTCATAAATTCATTGAGATTTTACCCTGTGAACACCTGAATACCATAATATTCTTTTTTTTCTCCCATTTGAATGTACCTAATGATTCTTATTTTCAAAAGTGACCTTCATTTCTTCAAACTTTTTATCAAGATCTTTATATATGCTACCATTATGAAAGTTATGGGGTGCACACTCTGGACACATTGGTGAGCCATTTATATAACTTAAATGACGCTTGCTTTTGTAAAGTCTACATTACAAACACTGAGGGGCACCTTTTGGTAACTAAAAGAGATGCGTAAATGTGTATTTAATGTCCATAACCTCTGTCATGAAACACCCTTAGAGTCAGATTACCTTCCCACAACCCTAATCTTAACAATAGTGTAATGCAATGGGTTTCTTGACTGATGTTGTGGGCATTTAATGATGTTGGGGGGTTTCATCACTGACCTCATAGGTACTGTGGGCTGCAATTACACTCTGCTGTGCTAAAGAGGTGCGTGTTTCAGACACTGAGTAGGACCACTGACCCAATTCCCTGGACCTCAAAGTAATAATACTGACTGTGCTCTATGGCCACCAAGGGCCATCATTTATGCAACTCAAGGAGCTTCAACTGGCACTAATGACAGCAGTTTACTTTACAGAAAATGTTGGAATTTCTCACTGCCATTGATGCCAGTAAGAAGAAAAAAAAATGTTGCCATCGAGTTCAGCATTCTGTAGTCAGCTTTGTTAACTGTACATGCTGAAAGTATGTTCCAATTCCATTATAATGGAATCCCTCTAATAACAAATTGTTTTTTCAGTTCTGAGTACTTTGTTTTTAACAGAATTTGACCTGTATATTAACTTCTGCATTGTACCCACAAAAATAGTGCGCAGTTTTCCAAACAATAAGCCCTGAATTACTAAGGAGCTAAAAAGTCTCCTGAATGAGAAGAAGAGAGCATTTCAATCTCATGACAAAGAGTTTCTGAAGGGTGTACAGAGTGTGCTGAAGAAAAATCTGAGTAAAGCAAAGGAAGCTTACAGAGCTATCATAGAAAACAAATTCACTTAGAATCACGTGGAAAATATTTAGAATAGACTTAGTATAATTACTTAACTTAAGGGCAGAGGTGCTAGAAGAACAAAGTTCATCCAATGGCCAGTCTGTCCATACGATCATTACTGCATTAACAACTCCAACCATTACAGGTAGTATGGCCAGTGATGAGTCCACCCTTAACTGTCAGTATGGGCTATCCAAAACTGATAACCAAGTGAGGAAACAATGGAGAAGACTACACACAGGATAAGCTGCAAGACCAGATGCAGTTTTTAAGGCGTGTGCTGAACAACTTTGTTCTCCTTGTTTAGTCTGTCACTGACCATCTTGAAAGTGCTCCTTATGTCCTACAACATAAAATTGGCTGGTCCTGGACCAAATGAGTCTTCCTTGTGAAAGACCACAAGAACGCTCTGCAGTTTACCTATCGGACAAAGATTAGAATGAAAGATGAAACTATGTACAGTATCTGCTCTACAAGGCTTATTCTCATCTGGACAAAGCTGAGAGCACTCTACAAAATATGTTTTTTTATTTCTCCACTGCCTTCAATATCAGGTAGCCATCTCTGTTAAGGGGTAAGCTCAGGGATATGCAGATGGATAAGCCATGGTGTCCTGGATAATGAACCAACTGTCGGGCAGACTGCAGTTTGTAAGGCTCAAAGACTTCTTCTGATGTGAATATGAGCAACCATGTACACCTCAGACTATAAATATAACACTAGATTATGTCACTGGCGGAATTCTCAGATGATTCTGCACTAATGGGTTGTATTAATAAGGGGTATGACGCAGAATATAGCAGTCAGGTAGAGAACTTTCTTGGTGAAAAGAGAATTGTCTGCAACTGAACATCAGCAAAACCAAACAACTGGTTTACCACACAAAAGGGCCTCTAGGCAGCCCACTATTCAAGGACCGGAAGTGGAGGTAGTTCACTGCTATAAGTACTTGAGTGTCTATAACAATGACAGGCTAGACTGGCCTCATAACCCAGAGGAACTATACAAGAAAGGGCCGTCTTCTTCAAAGATAGATACATTTTTTTCCATGATAGGGATAAATAAAGTTCTATCTATTTATATATTGACAAAGAGATACATACAATTATACAATATGGATGGGTTAAGTCTTCATCAGCAACTCCCATCAGCAACAGCAAGACTTCTGGTGAACGTCTATTGTGGTCCAGTTCCTTTACTGGAGATAATGTGTTCTCAAGAAAAAGGAAGATGTGACAAATAGACACACTCAATGTATAAAGAAAACACTTTTTCTTTTAATACTGGTAGAGATGCACATTCAAGTAACGCGATCCCTACAAAATGGCAATATTCAACTTAATTCTTCCTCTTTAGTCCTGATACATGGACTCATACACCAGGCAGAATCTGTTAGTGGTGGTAGGCAAACTCCAACTCCCTCTTTAAACTTTAATAAAACATTCCCATTGCCAAAAACTATAACCCAACAATAAACACAAGAACTGTTTGAAATCCAACATGAAATAAATCATGATTAACAGTTTAATTTTAGTTGCAGCACCGCTTAGCCTCCTGGGACATTAGTGCCGCCCATCGCTACATCATACAGAAAGAGAGAGAGAGTACTATCTGAAAATTTAGTTTTTATAAAAGATAGCAGCTTTAACTCTCCATTCTTGTCTAAACAACCTGGCTCAGCTTTTATCCTGCTAGCAGGACTCATAGAAAGTTTTCTTTTTTCAGAAAAGACAGCAGACAATGTTATAGAACAGCATTATCACTAATCAGCAAAAATTAAAAACAATAAAAAAAGGTTATTTTCTCAAAGACTCAAAGCTAACTTTGTGTTCCAGCTTTCCCAGCATGCACTGTATCTAATGTTCAGCTTAACAAGACTTCAGGCTACAGGCCTATCAGCTGACATCTGTGAGCTGTAACATTTGAAGTTTCCCCTGCCCAGTGACTCATCCAAATATTCCTGCCTTGTGGCTACTGCTGCCATGATGGTTACTGATCCACCTGCTTCTGCCTTGGACAAAGAGGTTCAGGTAATGAAAGAAAAGTTGGATAAAAACACTTGTAATTAAAAAAATACCCTGCAGTATTAAGAAAGTTTCTTGGAAAACTTTTTGTTTTAATTAAATTGCATTTATTCTTCTCTGACTGCACTTAATTCTTGTTGGAAAACTGCAAGTGGTCAGCATTTATCACAGATACCATGACTGCTACTTCTCAGAACAGGTGATTACAATTTAATACCTCAACACACTGTCAGTTTAGACAAAAGTAAATGACCAGTCAGAACTGTGAGTGAATAGAAAAAGCCCTGTGATTTAAAATACTATAAAACAATCCAGATGAATGATAATATTCTTTTAAAGAAAATCATATTTAGACAGATACTAAGGATGCACAAATACTGTAGCTAAACAAGAAAGCTGTCTGATTTAGAGATACAAAAAAATCCCTTCAATCACAGCAGTCCCCTGGGCCTTGAGTTGCTCACTTCACTCAGCCTTAGACTTATGAATTGTTGAAAAATAAATATGTTGCTTTCTACCATTGCTGGCATACTGCCCTTAGCGTAGATATTACTTACTGAGTCCAAGCTATGTTTATCTTAGTATCAAGATTGGATCAAGTTTCTTTCTCATTACCTGTCTACCAGCTAAAAATCTATTTTATCTATGTTTTAGTTTTAATGTGTAATGCAGTAATCTATACTTTAGTACTTACAGTATATAATCTTCCTTTATTTGAGAAAAAAGCATTCCACTCAACTATACATTTTCTTTACATAGTGCATTTTGCTTCTTTCTCATGGTTATTTTAATTCAATTTTCATACTAGAATTTTTTTCATTTAATTCTTTAAAATTATTCAAATAGAAGCTCTGATAGGTTAAGCGACTTGCTCTGGATCATTATGTGCATTATCAAACTTTGCAAGTCATAGATCAACACTTTAGTCATGAGGTCACATTGCATACAAGCTTTTTGCTACACATAAATTTCTCCTTGTGTTTGCATAGGCTTCAATACAAACTTTTAATTTAATTATCAGCACTACCGCATTGTCCTTGTGTTTGTCCTCCTTCAGACATACTATCAGTCTGTTCATTTGCATCACCATTGTGGCACATCTGAGAAATGACTTGATTATTACTAGTTTCGCTTTAAATCAGTACATTTAGCATGGTGCAAAAACCTTGGAATCAAGTGTTTTAATGAGGTACATCTTCTCTCTTGGGTATTTATGGGTACACATACAGTAGACAACAGTAACCTGATTCATAAGGAGGTGCTGGAGAAACTGGAAAGGCTAGCCTCTGTTTTTTATAATTAATTACATAAATGTATTTAAAAGTTCATTATGCATAGGTTTAGATAAATACATACACTGAACACCATTTGAATAGGAAAAGAAGTAGGATCATGTTAGGAATGGAAAAGAGTTACAACTGTATTTGTTGTTCGGCTTGTTAGATACAGATTAATGTTAAGACTGTAAAAATCATGAAATTTGTTAATTTGTTCATTTGAAGTCTACTGCCTTTTTCTTAATGTCAGATTAATAGTAAAGTAGTCATAACTGACTTTCCAAATTATCATTCTAATTTCCCTTAATGTAAAACATTTCCAACATAATAGTATTGGTAAAAAGACCACAGAAGCATCCACTACTTACAAACTATTCCCTCGTCTAAATCAGGGTTGCGCAAACTTTGGTCCATGAGACAAAACTAGCCCACTGGAACCTTTCTTTAAGTTCTCAGATTGTCTTTAAAAATGAGACATGTTGTGGATTTTTTATCTTTATTTGCTATGAGCATAAGCTGTTTTCTCCCAGAATACCAATGAAGTCTACCAGGAGTCAGTATTTGTATTTGGCCCCTTCTTTCAGTTTACTGCTCTGTCCAGATACTCAGCATAATTTGTGTGGGTGTGTTATATTGCAAATTATGTCATTTGTTCACACTTTTTCTTTTAGTATTGATTTTATTATTTTACTCTGGTTTATTGTCTTTTATTCTTTCTAATGCTTTGTGTTTCCTGTATCTATCCGCTTTAGTGTTCCATTCACGAAACATTTGTATCCAGTGTTACAAATACCTGCTGTTTCTTTCTGTGACTCTGTGAAGCACCTTGAGCATGGGAAAGGTGCTATATAAATAAAATGTATTACTCTTCTTATTATTAAATCATTCTAGGTGACTTCTCTGTTTCTTTATTTTTCTCTGTTTACACAGCTCTAGTTAGTTCCAGTCATAGTTCTCTTATATGTGAGGCTTATGAATGTAAAATCCTACTTTTCTCATCCCCCAGATTTTCTTCCTGGCTTCACACATTTTAAGAACTCATCTCTGGAAAAAACACTTTTTACCTTAAACTGATACACTCTATTCTTGTCTCTTACTCAGAAACAGTGCTACCAAAACCACATCCGAAATGGTACTTCTAAATGGTTCATATAATCTTGTATCTAGAAAAACCCCAGGGGTGATGGTGTTGTAGCAAAGCACTTGCAAATTCATGTCACCAATCTGCTTCTTTATTTTGAGCAAATAGCTCAATTTCATTTTTTTAAGATATCGTACAGACAATTACCACAACATTCTAGATGTTTCAAATACACTGCAACAAAGAGAAAGAGCAACAAAAGAGCATTAGTAAAGCAAGCGTCAGATAACAAATATTTTATGCAGTCCTTAACTCAGTTTATTTCTCTTCATTCTGAGTATAACTTTAGTCCCCATCACAGACCTTGTCATTTACTGCTCCATGTTATAATCGGAATCATTTTATTTTTCTTGCTAACATCAAGATTTCCAAAAAAGCTGGCAGAATATGTTAAGGTAGACTGAAGACTGATAAAACAATTGGCATAATGTTACAATTTACACAATGATATAATGTTTGAATTTACATTAAAACGACTCAGCTTTTCATGACCCTCTGCTTGATTTCTGAATTTGGTTTACCCCTTTACCATTTTAGATTTTTGGTGTTCTCTAAGCCTGCCTTATGATCCTCTGTTTGCTTTATGACATTTCCTATTGGTATTTGGACTAAAACTTGCTTATTTTAATGGCAGTTTCGTGCTTTTTTTAAGGTCGCTTGTTTGAATCTGCATTACACTGTGGCTTTGTGCAGCTGGTTGCATTTTATAAAGCAATATGTCATAGTACGGCCTGACAACCCAGCTTTTCATTGTGCTGTGCTATATCTGCACCCTGTACAATTGACACCATATTTTAGACTTGTCTAATTTCTCAGTACCATGTGAAAGGCTGGAACCCAATCAAGGGATGTTTACTGTCATGTAACTAGTCCTGTGTTGAATTAAGCAGATTTCATAATGTAATTTATCAGTGCTGTAAAGTATGCAAAAATTGAACTGTGCAGTGCCTGGTTACAGTCAATATATTGTGTTTTATCACTTCTCTAACCAGTTCTATTTAAAATGGAGAAGATCTGACCAATCATGTTCTGTAATTGTGAAGCTCACGAGCTAGAAACAGCACTATACATCTCTGGGGAGCATTTTCAATTGTCTTTATTGTTAGGCTGAAAAACACTGGGGTAGTGTAAGCGAAAGGCATAAATGGAGACTAATGTATGCATTTTTAAATGAAAATATAGTAGTGTGGACGTTGCCTTAGACAGCCAAACATTGATATTAAAGACCTTAGCCATCTTGCACTGTATTAGGACAACTGTCATTCACATCACTATCAGAAAGGTACCCTATAGCTGCTCATGTTGATAACTTTGTCACTTTTTTTTTTTATATATATATATTGTGGAAAGCCAGCACCCGCACACAGACAGACAGACACCAGAATGTCCAAAGCACACACTTTTATTTTCTTCACCGCACCACAATGCCTTGTCACCAACAACTCTTTCTTTATTTTTCTTTCTTTCTCTTCCTCTGATCTCCACTCCCCTCCTCCCAAGCTCCGTCTCCTTCTTCCCAACTTCAGCTCGTCTACTGGAGGGAGGCGGCCCCTTTGATAATGACCCGGATGGGCTGCAGGTGCTCCGTCTGTTGACACTTCCTGGTGTGGTGGAAGTGTCAGGAGAGCACCCGGAAGCACTCGGGGTGCCCCTGGGATTTCGTTCGGCAGCACTTCCTGGTGTGGCGGAAGTGCTGACATCCAGGGTTCCATAACCGTTCAGGCATCCCTTGGCAGTGGCTACGTCCTCCCATAGGGATGAGCTTTCCAGCTCTCGTGGCCCAGGGGAGGTATCGTCCCTCTCGTGGACCGTCCAGGCGTCCCGGCTGGATAGGGTCCCCAGCCGTCTGGCACTCTATATACTGTATAGGGTGGTCTAGATCTAATTATGCAGATCCAGATCGTCTGGATGACTTTGATTTATGCGGGGATGATTCCAGTTCGGCGCAAAGACAATTTTTCATGTTGTCAGTTCGCACACTTCTCGATGGTCCAGGATTTTTCAGGTGATTTTCTATGTAATAAACTTAATTAAGTTATAACATACTGAAAATTGCATAATTAGGTCTGAACCACCCTATAAATATATATATAATATGATGTTGTACTTAATATGTGGTGTTATATTAACAGTTTATGCAAGAGACATGCAAGTAAAAATTTTGCTTCTATATGTATAAATGTCAATATACATGAACGTGAACTTTAATGTTAAAGATATCTGCTTTGCTGCATAGAAATCTCTCATTTTATTTTATCTTTGATGAAACCTTCACCACTCTTTTAAATGAACTCCTAAATAGCATTAGTTTCATGAGCAGGAGTTTTATTTATTTGATATCACCATTAAACAGATGTCCATACATTTTATGCACAATGCTCAAATAGGACACTAATGTCTTTGTTTGTGCTTCTGTCAGAATAAATTAGGTAAATGAAAGTATCCTCCTGGCCATAATTTTTTTCAGCATATTTCGTTTCAGATATAAAGAAGATAACACAGTTGTACTGTATATACAGTAAGATAATTTCTTTATTATATTTGCAGAAAGATATTTACCCAGAACACAAATGATACAAAATATTGACCATTCTGAGAAGCAGTATTCTATTGATGAAGGACAGCCATTATTCCTTCTGTGTTAGCTATTAGATAGTTACTTATGTTTTAACTATACTCTTTATTTGCACTTAGGAAAAGAATTAGATAACCAATGTTGCAGTGTCCCTGAGACTGAAGTATGGGACATAATAAGCAATAACATGAATGACACTATTTATGATTTTTCAACTATATAAAAAGTGATTATGTTGAAATATGTGCCAAAACCTGTGGATTAAAGATCAGTAACCCTAACTATAAAATAATAAGAATTGTTTGATTCACAGGTAAACCATTCCTTTATAAAACCAAGGGTTTTTATATTGCTTGGCAAATATAAACTGGCCATTTGTGATTTGAGTGTATGCATTGGGGTGGCCTTTGATGGAGGACAGCTCAGTCCAGTCAGATGATAAGCATATTATTCTTTAACTGGCTCAGCTCCACTGACTACCCATAAAATATTGTATTATGACTTGTTCATTTTAGTAGCTCAGATCAACCAGCCTTACTGTTTACCTTGGCCAAATGTCTAAATACCTAAAATCCCCTAATGTTCACTGTTTCAAACATCACTAGGCAAGTTCAAGCCAGAATTCATTTAACTCTGAGGGTCCTGGTCTCTGCAGTTCTCCCTAAAGATCTGTTTAAGAAGCTCCATCACTGCCACATTCAACCGATGTGGTGAAATTCACCTTTTGTTCGTACCTCCTGTTACTCAAGAGATCCTCAGTTTACTTTTCATCTCATACTGCCAATCTGTTACAAGTATCTTCAGTTGATCATTCCTTAGGTTGACTTTTCAAAGATTGTCTGTTGTGTTAAGAATGACCTTGAAGTTTGTATTCTTATTTTTAAATGTACATTAGTTTGATTTGTAAAGCACCTATGCTGGTGTGGTCTTTGAGGGGCACTTTATAAAATTGTGATGGAACAACTTCTCTGTGTTAATTTATACTGGAAGAAATACAGTAACAGAAAACAAGTTCTTTATACATATTTCATGTTTATTTAAAGAAAAAACACAATGATGGAGTAAATAGTGGAAGGACACAAAGTAGCAAAACTTTAGGTTCTCTGGGTCCCACTACACAGATGTTTATTCCTACTTATTCTGTGGCTGGTCCAGTTACCTCCTATACAAAAAATACTGCCATTCGTGGTAAACCAGCTCCCCTGTTCATACCCCCGATTCAGAAAGTAGATGTATGGAAGTACTTTACATTGGACAGGTCAATGTCTGATAGATATATTGGTAAACTGGTAAATATATCCTTTTGATTATCCTTTTAATATTACTTGTGGTGTTTGTCAAGATTACAATCTTCACTTGAAACTTACCCTTTTTTAAAGGGTATACCTTTCAGTTTTGCATATTCTTACAATTGAATCATTTGTTAGCTGAGTATCAAAGAGCACGGAAACAAGCGCATATGGCCTGGACGTGTAGTGGACTTTAGGAGAAAATGTGACAGGCAATATGGTGTAGTGGCTCAGAAGCTGGACTCTAAACCACAAGGATGCCAGTTTAAATCCTACTTTCCTCCTGCTGTGGTAACCTGAGTCATTTAACTGTGCCTACGGATCAACTGTAAGGAAATGGTGTATAAAAATAATTGGTATATTGTACAGCAAAAAATATATGTGTTTTACATTTTCAAAGTAGGTCCGCAGCATAAACTGAATAGTGTAAAAAGATGTTTGTGAGTGAGCACAGAGAGAAATCAAGAACTGACAGTAATGAAAGATTTTGATGTTATATAAATTATTTCAGTTTACCATATGTTTGTAAGCAAACTGTTAAAGAAATCAAGATTTTCAAAGCATTTAAAAGTAAATTGCAGCCAAAGTCTTACCTTTGCAGGGCACGTGTTATTGATGTTGCTGTTTCTAAAAATGGTGCCTCATGGGAAAATTGTAGCTTACTAAGATGACAATATATATTTACCAATTTTGAGATATCACCATCCTAACTATTTAGTTCTTTTCAATTGTCATGAAATATTTACTCACAGATACTTTGGTATTTTGACTGTGGTATGAAAGTGATTAAAATATTATCAAATAATGATATGAAATGCTCTTTTTGGATGGAGAGTCTGTACAGTTTGGAGTTGGCTGAATAATCACCTGGCACTACAACCGAAAAATTAAGAACACTGTTTGTCGTTTTTTAAAACAAAGTCCATGTGTTTCACTGGAATCAGAATGGGTGTTCATTATACTAATTAGCAAGGCTTCATGATTTGATTCTATTTTCTTGCTTCATATTCCAGAGTAAGGGTATCTCTTTCAAATGAAATATTGCTATATGAAGGTGCTTAATTGGTGGTCATGATGTAATGCTCAATGTTTTCCCTCTCCCTCTCTTCATAACCTTTGATTGGCATTAGCAAGGCTTGTTTTGGAAATATTTGAATAAGAAAACTGCTCTTAGACAAAAGCCTTCACAATAATTATTGAAGAATGCCTGTGTTAGAAAAGAATAGGCCATGCCTCTCATGAAAATTCTGTGGCAAAGTTCTCATTTCAACAGTAACTTTTTTTAATTACCATGTTGTTGTTAATCGTTTAGATAGCTGGAATAAAGTCATTTGCTTGTGATATGATTTTTTATGAAGAGTGAGATTTTTTTTCCCCAAATGATTAAAAAATAAATACATAAAAATAGAAAATTCCAGTATTTTCATTTGAGAGGTACATTAGCTTACCATAATGAGCATATTATGAGTATTAGAGCTTCTGTAAAATTTTATTATCTATCTATCTATCTATCTATCTATCTATCTTTTTCCAGCTGATATATAAAATAATTATAGCATGCTGCAGCTATAAGTTAAAATATGCCCACCCCAACCTTGAGTCAGAAAACACACAATAATAATAACAAAAGATGTATTACTATTTCCAAGTCCATTTGATGGAAGAAAAAAGAGCAACACATCTGCACAGATAGATTAGAAACAAAGAAGATGGTCCAGCCACACCCACAGTCACCATGGAAACAAGGCAATTTCATGCTACTGCTATGTCAGTACAATGATATAAAAAAAATTTAAGAAACACTTTGAAAACACATCAGATCTCAATGGGGAAAAATCCTGCTGGATATCTATACTGATATGGACTTGGTAATGTGTTAGAAACAAAAGGATGCCACATCGTTTGATGGAAATGAAAATTATCAACCTACAGAGGGCTGAATTCAAGGACACCCTGAAAATCAAAGTGAAGCAATGGTGCAACAGGCTAGTCCATTTTGCCGAACTTTCATTGCACCAACTCCAAATCATACAAGTTTGTATGGCCCCCGCGTGCTTGGATGCATGCCTGACAATGAGATGACGGATGGTGTCCTGGGGGATCTCCTCCCAAATCTGGACCAGGGCATCACTGAGCCCCTGGACAGTCTGAGGTGCAACCTGGTGGCGTTAGATGGTACGAAACATAATGCCCCAGAGGTGTTCTGTTGAATTTAGGTCAGGCGAGCGTGGGGGCCAGTCAATGGTATCAATTACTTCATCCCCCAGGAACTGCCTCCATACTCTCGCCACATGAGGCCAGGCATTGTCATGCACCAGGAGGAACACAGGTCCCACTGCAACAGCATATTCTCTGACAATGGATCCAAGGATTTCATCCCAATACCTAATGGCAGTCAAGGTGCCATTGTCTAACATGTAGAGGTCTGTGCGTCCCTTCATGGATATATCTCCCCAGACCATCACTGACCCACCACCAAACCGGTCATGGTAAACGATGTTACAGGCAGCATAATATTCTCCAAAGCTTCTCCAGACCCTTTCATGTTTGTCACATGTGCTCTCATCTGTAAAAAGCACAGGGCGCCAGTGGTGGATCTGCCAATTCTGGCATTCTATGGCAAATGTTACTCAAACTCTACGGTGCCAGGCAGTGAGCACAGGGCCCACTATAGGATGTCGGGCCCTCAGGTCACCCTCATGAAATCTGTTTCTGATTGTTTGGTCAGAGGCATTCACACCAGTGACCTGCTGGAGGTCATTTTGTAGGACTCTGGTAGTGCTCATCCTGTTCCTCCTTGCCCAAAGGAGCAGATACCAATCCTGGTTACGACCCTGTCCAGCTCTCCTAGAGTACCTGCCTGTCTCCTGGAATCTCCTCCATGCCTTTGAGACTGTGCTGGGAGACAAAGCAAACCTTCTGGCAATGGTACATATTGATGTGCCATCCTGGAGAAGCTGGACTACCTGTGCAACCTATGTAGGATCCAGGTATCGCCTCATGCTGCCTGTAGTGACACTGACCATAGCCAAATGCAAAACTAGTGTAAAAACAGTCGGAAAAGAGGAGGATGGAGAAATGTCAGCGGCCTCCACCTGTTAAACCATTCCTGATTTGGGGGTTGTCTCATTGTCTCACTCTTATGCACCTGTTGTTAATTTCATTAACACCAAAGCAGCTGAAACTGATTAACAACCCCTCTGCTACTTAACTGTCCAGATCAATATCCCAGAAGTTTCATTGACTTGATGCTATACTCTGATTAAAAAGTATTCCTTTATTTTTTTTGAGCAGTATATATTTTTTTCTTCCATCTATATCTTTTTTTTTGGAACAGTAGTTAATACTGCTGTCTCACAGCACAGATCACATTTGTGACCACAATAATCAGTCCAGCATAGTTGGCAGATGCTTCCCTAGCCCTCAGGAACACTTAAAGGACCACTGCATCATTATAATCCACTTAAAACTAGTTGAATTTCTTCTTCCACACTGACTTTAATGCATTTCATGGAGTTCAGTGAGGTTTCTGAACATTTCCGTGATTTTGCCTAACACATACTGAAGTGAACTTTGCAAGGTTTGCTCATCACTAATTATATTATTTGTATTATTTTTATTTTGTTTGGTTGTTTGATTAATTTGATTAGACATTAAGTAAATGATTTTTGCTAGAAGTGTTTTAAATAAACTAATTAAACATTAATCTAGTTTATTTCTAGGCACAAGCTGTTCCTTTTATGTCTATAACCTAAATCAAAACCGATAGCTAGAAATAAACTACTAGACGGAAGAAGCGGGGTACTGGCAAGAAAGAAAATTCACAGAGACTTGTGGGGGCACTTTTATTATACCATAATCAGTAATAACTGGCGTCAACTGAAGACCCCAACCGCTTAGGAATAACTTTAAATAAAGGAAGGGAAAAGAATTAATAAACAGGAGAAATATAAAAAGAGAGGAAAAAGGGTAGAGATGTGTGTTGCGCTCCACCAAAACCATGAACAATTGCTTGTTGCATGAGTTCTTCTGGGTAAATGCACCCACTAAGCCACAGATCTTTGGTCTTTATTATATTTAAAAAAGCCTAGAAAGGGTTTAGAGTTTTTTGTTTTTGAATAAGCAAAATTTACAGTATATATAGTTAGAGGGAGAAGCTCTTGAGGCAGCCTTCTGGAAAACAACACAGCACAGGAAGTAAAGGATATAACAAAAATAGCTCATTTATTACATAAAAACAACTACCAGGAATACACAAAAGGTACAGTAGGTTACGTATACAGTAAGTAGAACTAAGACAACAAATCAGATCTGAAACCCCTGTCTATCAGGTAAATGGATTACCCATAGGCAATCTCTTTACCTCTTGTCTCTCTTTCTCTCTTCCCAATTGAGCACTCGTTTCTCTCTCCTCTCAACTATACACCTAAATGGTCTATGGGCAGGAGGCATCTCGTTATCACTTCGGAAGTCAGGGCAGCCTTCCGTTTGCTCCAGGGACACCAGGCTAGAACTCACTTTAGTGGCTCCGGGTGTTCCTACACTAACATTAAATGGGCAGGTCACCTAGGCAGTAACCCAATAAAACCATTCTCCCATACATTCCCTCCGTGGTGCTCTGTAGTGACCGGAAGAGACCTGACAACTCTAGCAATTCCTCCTTGGCCGTGTTCTAAGGAGTACAGAAATGAGTCACGAATCCCTGCCAGAAACATGTTTCTCTCTGTCCTTTTGGGTACACATGACACATGCTAGACATACTGTCCCCTTAGCCTGTCCGGCTGCCCTTGTCTTTCTCTTTCCCTGGAAGCTGGGACTTTTGACCTTGTCCTGTGCTAACCTCTTGTCAGCTGCTGATCAATACTCCAAATTCACTTTATATGTGTGTGTTTATGTATGTATGTTTACGGCCATGTTCTGTAGATAGACATACTGTATACCTAGAAAATATATTTGATTAAAGAAAAAACTTTAAAACATTCTAATGCTAGTTCTGGAAAACTATACTATATTGTATAGGTTAATTATTTATAGAAAAATGTATTAACAGACTTTAAAAAAACTGCAGATATCTTGCTTTTTTCAAGTGGGCTAACCAATATTGTCCAATATACTGCTAGTTCATAGTTTAATGTATGCACTACTGTACATTAAAATGGTGAATGATGTCTGTAGCTTCCCTAAAATATGCATATTTGCCTCTGGCTATTTTAACAGATAGACATAATGTGCTTTACAAATGAGAAATAGTCTATTTTATTTGTATTTTTATTCAGTTTCAATTATCCAGAACTGGAAAAATGTACTCAGGTAATGTATGGAAATATGGTTGAATGGATAATTTATTATTACTGCAAGTAAGGAAACTTTTTTTAAACAATAAGAAATAATTCATTTGAACATTAGGTTGTTTATACCTTTTCAGCGACTGAGAAATGACAAGTGAATTATTGTCAGATATTGTGATGATGTTGCTTAAATCATGAATTACTGTCATTGTGGTTTGGCTGATACACTTCCATGATTCATAACTCGAAATTGTTTCTAAAACAAGTTTTAAAACAATGAAAAAGAATTCAAAATACTTCTGAGGTCTGACTAAAATGTATGCATTAATGTTAAACAAAATATTTTTGTTCTTTTTCACTGCTATGATTTTTATTTTCAATAGTCTATGTTTATATTAATTAATTTCTTTATATTTTTATGATGTGTATCATTTTTAAAAAATTGTTAACTGTACTACCTATTTTTGAACTTTACTGCACATATGTGGAATAAAATATAATAAAGTATTACCTATATATATTTATACATTGAATTTATGTGTTTATTCTGAATAAGTGATAATGGTTATATTTTATTTTATTCCTATCTCTTATCAGAATTTACTTTCAAGAATATGGTGAAACATTTTACAGCTATTTAAAGGCAAAAAAAGAATGCAAACCCTACAACTTATGGACCAACATCATAAGTATTTGAAAAAACTACAGAAGAAAAGACTAACAAGTCTAATTGTATGTAGTCAGAATCCTCGTTTTAATGAAGATCACATCTGGAACAAAGTCTTAAATCTTAAAATAAGCAAGGTGGTATTTTATATAAATAAAAATCATTTAATAATGGAGGAAAACTGACATTTTGTTGGAAACTTACTTTGAAAGAAAGAAAGAAAGAAATTTACAGTAATATAGGGAGCCCACTATTTGTCCATGAAGATTTATTGTGTATTGCTATGGAGAATTTTAAATATTAATCAGCACTGCCTTGTTAACTTCTAAAGTAATAAAAGTTCAGAAAAATAATAGATGAGTCTAGAGCTGAGGATGAAAAAGATGATGCTGCAGACTAGGCACAACTGTGAGTTTTCAGTTGCAATCAGCTTTTTATCATAACGGACTGAATTTTAAACACAACCTTTAAACTGTGAAGCTATTAAGGCTGAAGGTACTGGAGCATTTAATGCTGTTTCTGTGTTTGCTCTCCTGGACATCTTAATATATTTTTCTCTCTTCATGTCTAGCATCAACATATGTAAAATATGAAAATGCTACCAAATCGCTGCCTACATTTTGACACTATTTGACAGCATTTCTTCTGAAGGGGAAAGAATGGTAGGAAAAAACGACTGTATTTTCTTCTCACACAATATACAGTATAAAATGTTTAGACAAGGGTGTTCTGAAGAATTTGGAGTGTTTTAAAAGAAGTGCTCACAAAATTCAGCTCCCCTACATAGGTTGAGAGTTCAATTAAGTACAGCACTAGGCAGGAAATGATTTGTCAGTTGTTGTGTTTGCACTCTAGTGCATCCAAACTAAGACATAATGTTATTGTCTTCAGGGTGTCATCCATTAGTTCACCCTTAGACCACATTGTCTACTTTACCTGCAAGAAAATGAATCGATACAGGCCCTTTTATCAGGTCTTCTGGCAGACAACTTACTTTTCTAACTACAACAGCCAACTAAACAATTGCTACAGAATACTGGCCTCCCCAAACTGACTTGATTAACTTTTAGTCATACATCATATAAATCTCAAACCGGTTTAATCCAATTCAGGACCACAAAGCCTATCCCAGCATCACTTTAGAGATCAAGACTGCCAAGTGTCATGCTTCAGGGTATTTTGCATTTTGGCTTTTAATTTAATTTTGTAAATTTTGCTAATTATTAACATGTTATTATTGGTATTTATATGACATTACTTTTTGCTTCTGAAGGATTTCTGTTGTTACAAATGTGACCTTTCCTGCCTGTCTTCTGTTTTGTGCAGCTCCAAGGCCAGAGTGTTGAAGCTCCAGGGTAAAACACTCTTCTTGAGTTTCCCTGGCTGAGTTTACAGCAGGGAGAAACATGCGAGGCTTGAATGCTCCACATTTGCCTTTTATTATATTACTTCACACAGTGATCCTTTTAGCTTAACAAAGAACATAACATGGGCAGAAATCAACCAATGACTGACCAAAAAAACTGAACTCTTGACCCCTCATATTACTTTCATTTTTACACCTCCCCTACCAAAACTCCACCCTTATCCCACCTTCAGAATGATCTGAATGTTAGGTTCACTGTTTTATACTCCCTTTCCAACACTAATTACCCCAGTTGTTACCTGGTGATGACTGGAAGTTGTAACACATTATGCCATCACTTTAATAACATTTTTATTGTTGGCTTTGCACAATTCCTGGTATCCAAGATTGGGGATAATGTGGAAAATTCTTTTGTGGTACAGTTAGCTAACAAAATGCACCATCCAGGCCTAAACACTCGAGTGGAGAGTCGCTCACATACTATAGAGAGTCTATAGCTGAAGGTGGAAGCTGCCATCGCTGCACTTTGTATATAAGAGCCAGATTGAATGTTATTTACTTACTTACCTTTATTTATTTACTTACTTCCTACAGCGTGAACTCACAAGTAGACTGCAGAGCTTTCCATGTACATATAAAAAGTACACATTTATGTGAAAACAGCAGTGCCAGATGGGGGGTGGGATCGTGAACGCGACTGAGAGGATAAAACTGAATAAAAAAAAAAAACAATGCAAACCTTTGCAAAATGTATGTTTTTATTCTAAAATAGTAAGAATAAGAGCAGCTCGCTTCTCAAAACAGACTTGTCCAGGGTCGAACCCATAAAGTTTAGATTACCAGTCAACAGCTGATGCTGTTGCACCACCAAAGAAGTCATATCAAAATGGTGTCAATGTTGCACCCTAACGCAGGTTCTTTTTCTGCAGTTATATTTGTACCTTTTGTGAAAGTATTTATTTAATATTTGGACTTCAGGCTTCACACATTATACACTTCATGTCTACATTTTGTCAATTATTACTAAAACATGAAAACGTTTCTGTTTTAACAATGTGTTTACATAGATTGTTGTAGACACCGAACACAAATGAAATGCATGTGATCCAAATAACGATATAGTATTTATAAAAGGTGTCATTTTGCTTGACTTCTCACTCTATACAACTCTAAGCAACTGACACGCAGATAAACAGACTTGAGCTGAGAAAACTGTGCTGCGGTGGGGGGATGTGATAGCAGTGTGCTTGTTGCTTGCTGCTTATCGACACATTTACAGGACAAAAGGCACTGACGGAGAGGTGCGAAGCGATTTAAGGTGGGACGGATCTACGAGTTTTTTGTAGGCTTTGGTAATTCTAGTGTTAATGCAAATTATATTTATTCTGTTTTTGTTTCACATTTGAAATTTTTTTATCTTTTATGTTGCATTTTTCTTTTCCATTTTTTTGTCTTGGCAAAGTCATTTTGTGCATTTATTGTTGCTAGCAATGAGGTCACTGCTGACTGGAAGTAATGTAGTATAATGTCAGTGGGTTACCACTATTTAAAATGGTGGTGCATTATTTACTTTGTCCAAGGTAATGGGTTCTAGACAAGGTTTGCAGCATATTTAATAAACTTTCAATTTGTAAAAGGTTCTGAATTCAGCTTGGTTTACCATCAAATGAGTTATGGCTTAACACTAGAATTACCAGATCCTACGAAAAAACTCAAAAATCCATCCCACCTTAAATTGCTTCTCATCTCTCTGTCAGCGTCCTTTGTCCTATAAAAATTGTGGATAAGCACCAAACAGCAAGCAGCCTACTATCACGTTGCCCGACCCCGCACAGTTTTCTCAACTCAAGTCTGTTTACCTGCGTGTCAGTTGCTTAGAGTTGTATAGAGTGAGAAGTCAGGCAAAATTACACATTTTATAAATACTATATCGTTATTTGGAACACACGCATGTCATGTGTGTTCCGCGTCTACAGCAATCTATGTAAATACATCGTTAAAACAGAAACATTTTTCATGTTTAAGTAATAATTGACAAAATGTAGACATGAAGTGTATAATATGTGAAGCCTGATGTCCAAATATTAAAGAAACACTTTCACAAAAGGTACAAATATAACAAAACAAGTGCGCTTTAATTCAAAAATATAACTGCAGAAAAAAAAGCCGCGTTAGCATGCAACATTGACACACATTTACTATGAATGCTTCTGTGGTGCATCAGCTGCTGATTGGTAATCAAAAGGTCACAATTTCGATCCTGCACGACTCTGTTTTGAGAAGTGAACTGCTCTTATTCTTACTGTTTTAGAATAAAAACATACATTTGATTTCAGTCTGTAACAGCTGGTGTAATTTATGATACTTGTAAAGGTTAGCTTTATTTTTTTTTATTCAGTTTCATTCTCTGCTGTTTTCACATAAAGACGCGCTATAGATCAACAGTGTACTTGTGACTGCATTCTCGTACTAATGCTTGCGAACTGAAGTGTCTGCGTGCACTTTTCGTGGCATTACACGTGTATTTTTTGAGCATGCCCGTGTCACTCAAACACAGGAAGCTCTGCAGTGTAGTTGTGACTTGACGCTGTAGGAAGTAAGTAACTAAATCCAAACATAACAAAACAAGTTCACTTTTATTCAAGACTATAACCGAAGAAAAAAGAAAGCGTCACAAGTACACTGCAGACCTTCCTTATACACTTCATGTCTACATTTTGTCAATTATTACTAAAACATGAAAAACGTTTCTGCTTTAATGATGTGTTTACATAGATTGTTATAGACACGGAACACACATGAAATGCATGTATTCCAAATAACGATATAGTATTTATAAAAGATGTCATTTTGATTGACTTCTCACTCTATACAACTCTAAGCAACTGACACGCAGGTAAACAGACTTGAGTTGAGAAAACTGTGCGGGGTGGGGGGATGTGATAGTAGGCTGCCTGCTGTTTGGTGCTTATCCACACATTTACAGGACAAAAGGCACTGACGGAGAGGTGAGAAGCGATTTAAGGTGGGACAGATCTACAAGTTTTTTCGTAGACTCTGCTAATTCTAGTGTTAAGTATATCACTTTGTTTTTTCAGTTTATGAAATCTGTTGATTTTTGACTTCAGTTCAGTTAGGACTATGATTCTCTTTTACTCCTGGTCACTGAGACATTATCTTTCTGTTTGCTTTTCCTTCCACTAGCAGAACACATATTATTTGGAAATGCTATGATCGAAAAATGTCCCATTTTGTTTGGCATGTATTATTAGTATCCTGGATAAAATGTCATTTGGAAAAGAGGCAGGAAATCAGCTGAAGTGAAGGTTGTACCTTGTCACACATAACCTAATGCATCATCCATTCTTAACATTATTATTAGATCACTGACAGTAGGCATAGTTCCTAATACACTAAAACAAAACATTACTGAGAAATTAGACCTAGACAAAAATATGCTAAATGAAAAATAACAATAAACAAACAAATTTTGAAAGTCCTTGAAAAATGGGTAGCTTTGCAGCCTCTGCCTCACCTCTTTTCACTACAACTTGGAAAATTCCAGACTAACAATCTCACCAGTCACAGTAAAGAAAGAAAATAAACATACGCTGTCAATGGCTTCTTACTGTCTTCTATTGGACTAAATGATGCAATTAGTTGTTTGGTTTAAGTGCTACTTTTGACATTTTTGACCATACTTTCTTTTGCATTGTGGCTTAAATTAAATTGGGCTCTCCTGCAGTGTTTCTGCCTGGTTTAATTCATACTTATCAAATTAGTTTTAGTATGTATATGACACTACTACTCCATCATTAAAATCTACATTGAGATGTAATTTCCCCCATGGTTTAGTACAAGCGTCATTATTATTTTCAGTTTACAGTCTACTGTTGGAAGATATCATTAGAAAAAGTGATACTGGCTTTAGATGATACTAATCTTTATCTTTCCTTCTGACCTAATTATTTTTCTTGTATGTTATGCTAATTAAATAGTCAATAAGTTTGAAGATTCTGTGAATGATAAATGCTTTTTTAAATAAAGAAACATATCTGTTAAATGGCAGGAATATTATAAACATCAACCAGAATTTGCTGAATGTATACACAGCATACAGTGGATTCAGAAAGTACTTGGAACCCTTTCCTTTCTGCACAAGTAGTATATTGTGTTGTATACTTTATTTTAAAAGAATAGGTTTGCCATTTTTGTCCATCAGTCAAAGTGAGAACATGTTTTTACAAGGTTTGCACATTTAAAAAAAAATCAAAAACTGAAATCCTTTGTTCACATAAGTATTCAAACATTTAATTCAGTGCCTTGTTGAAGCCAGTTTGGCAGTAACTTTGGCTCCGAATCTTCTTAGGTAAGTCTATATAAGCTTTGCACATCAGAATTTGGACATTTTATTCCATTTTTCCTGGCAGATGTCTCAAGCTTTGTTTGATGGAATGGGAAGCTTTTGCAAACTTCAGTCTTCAGGTCTCTCCACAAATGTTGAATTGGGTTTAAGACTAGGCTTTGGTTGGGCCACTCGGGGACAGTCAGAGACGTGTCCCAAAGCCACTCCAGTGTTGTTTTGGTTGTTTACTTATGGTCATTGACGTGCTGAAAGTTGAACCTTCACCTCAGTCAGAGGTGGTGTGCACTCTAGAGTAGGCCTTCTTCAAGGACCTCCCTTTATTTTTCTTTGTTCAATCTTTCCTCAGTTCTGACCAGTCTCTCTGTCCCTGGTGCTGAGAAGCACTCCCATATCATGATGCTGCCACCACCATGCTTCACCCTAGGGATGGTATTAGACAGGTAATGAACAGTGCCCAGTCTTTGCCTGAAAATGAGTTTGAAGTTCTGCCCAAAATGATAAACTGTTAAATGGCTTTTACTCAAGTGTGGCTTCTGCCTAGTCAATCTACCATAAATGACTGTTTGAGGGTGTTTTCCCAAGATGGTTGTCATTCCAACAGGTTCTCTCGTTTCTTCTGACCAAGGCCCTTCTTGCCCAGTTATTCATTTTGGCTGAACAGCCAACTCTAGGAAGAATATATGTGGTTCCCAAAATTCTTCCATTTCAAATTATTGAGGCCACCATACCTCTGAGAACACTAAAAGCTTGAGAAATTATTTTATGCCCTTACCCTGATACACACCTCACCACAATTTCATTGAAGGAAACTACAGAGTCCTTCAAACTTCATGGCTTATTTTTCATTCTGATATGCCTTGTGTATTGTAGGACCTTAAAAAACAAGTGTATGTGCCTTTCTAAACTATATCCAATTAATTCAGTATGCAGCAGGTGGTCTCCAGTCAAGTTCTAGGCACATACTAAGAATAATTTAAGCAAACAGGATGCACCTGACTACAATGTGGAGTAAAGCAGCACAGGAGCTGAATATTTTCAGTTTTTGATTTTTAATAAATTTCCATACTTTTCTGAAAAAATGTTTGCATGTTATGTGTACTTAAGGGTAGACTGAGGTGCAATTTCTTTTTAAAATTAAATCTATAACACAATAAAATATGCAGAAACTGAAGTGATCCAAATGATTCTAAATCCACTTTAGATGTTATCTTTGACACAACTGTTTTACAGCACACACATTATTACATAATCCAAAACCTGCTTTTTCCCAGTAACAAGATGCATGACGGTATTTTGTTAGCATCTCAGATACAAAGAAATGCATTCCTGCATTTATTTCTACGAGAATTGAGTACTGTGTTATTCACAGTCTCCTCAAATAATCCATTTTGTAGTTTTCGGGCTAATTCAGAATGCTGCTGAAACTGAAACTGCAGCTGCACTGCCACTTTTCACCCTCCTCCCATCTGGGAAGTGACTAAAGTCCATTTGGACACGCACCTCCAGGTTCAGGAACAGTTCCTACCCAACTGCAATCAGACTCATGAACAATTAGTAACCTTGTGTCACCTCCACTGCTACCTGCACATATACTTATACCACTGTCTCTATTTATTCCTAGGATTCTGGTTTTATTTATTTACTTATTTATATTAATTTATTTATTGTGTTTGTGTTTTTTTTGTCTATGTTCACTGCCTGCAGGGGCACATGCAAGTAAGGATTTAATTGTAGATGGTACTTGTACACATGACAATAAAGAATTGAAATTGAAAATATCATTAACTACAACCATAAAACTTCACCTCTTAAATCTTTAGTTTACACTAAAGTTTAGGACAGATTTCAAAAGTCCTCTTTTTAACAAACTTTAACTACAGTATCTTAAGTCCCAATTACTTTACAGACCTTATCAATGTGTACATGTTATACACATCACAATCTCAAGGTTGCAGTTTTTAAAGGTCCCAAAGATAAATAAACCTATTGTGAAATTACCTGTCTGCTTGTATAAGAGATGCCCCTTCAATCGTGGCATTTAAATTCAGGCTGAAGACTCAATACTGCTGATTGGGCTCTTTGTATTGCTTGTTTTCTCAAAAACACAGGCCTGGCAATCACTATGAACTGTTACTCACCCTTCTCTTTTCTATTTCTCTTCTTGATATCCTTCTATGGCAACTGCTACATTGACAAACTATTACTACAGTCGAAAGAATGAGACGCCAGAGATGCTGGAAGCCTTGAAACTCAACAGTTACTGTTACAACACCAGTTCTTCTCATTTTGCTTTGCTTTATACAGTTGTGAATTTCAGCTTACTTTTGAATAGGGAAAGGGGAAGAGAGCCCATTGTCCAGGTCATTAAAACTGTTGCTTTGACTATTATAAAGGACCATGAACCCCTAGAGGTTTATCTTTTCCAGGAATGGTGTTAACTGGACTTCATATAAATACAATTTTGTTTATGTTAATTAATGGCATTCTTTTGATTTATGTATGTAAATATCATATGTTTTAGTAATGTAGCATTATCACTCTGTTCCTATTCTTGAAGAAGAGCACTATAAGGGAATAATATAAATCTAGTAAAGCTTTGAACATGACAGGCCATTAAGAATGTGGCATGAATGAATGTGCCTGGGTTTTGGGAATAAAACTTGTGACAGTTATTCATGGCTATAGTTGATTTGTGTGGTCAAAAAAAAAAATCATTGCTTTTAGATATTTAGAGCAACATTCACAATGTCAACATCTATGCAAGGTAAACTTCATCTCAGTCTGGCATAACTTTTGGCCAAACAGCAAAGACACAAATATAACAAGCTTCAAAGAAAAACATCACAACATTCCCTTTTAGTCCTGTCGTACATAAATCTCAGTCAAACTGATTTTAGAATTTAATTTGTGATTTTACTTAATAATAATAACTAAGCAGCTATCAGAAGCACTTAGTGTAGCTGTGTTTGTTCAAAATTACCAAAGTTCTACAGTTCTTAGTTTGCTTCATAGGGCAATTCTGGAATAGTATGACGTGTTCTCAAATAATTCTACGGACCAAATATCTCTGTTTTAAAAGTTTTAGTAAATTCAAAGCAAAACAGACCACACAAAAATAGAAAAAAACTGATACTAAAGAAAAGAAAAGAAAAGTTCTTGTTTAAGAAAAGTTCTGTTTAATGCTTATTTATCTTGTTTCATTTCTCTTTGGTCATATAGTCATATTACATGTAGAGCATCTATATATATAATTCACTAAGACAAGACACCCATGGAAAGCTCGCTGGAAGGGGCGTGGATTCACTAAGCCGCCGACAAGTGAGACACCTATGGCGCACGCAGGAAGGAGCCACGGCCACCAACTCCAAGACCATTGGATACAACGAGAACTCGCAGAGCCACGCCCACCAACTTGGATGCGATAACACAGAAAAAATGGCGTCATTTATATTCGTCTGTCGTCGAGGCCACATGCACCTCAGAGCCACGTTGACTGTTCATAGAGGCATGTTTCTCGCGGAGGTGAATCGCCAAATGCAGTGTGTAAAACGGTTTGCGATGGGTATCCCATGGGATCCTTAAAACAATCCTTTACAACTGAGGTTAAAACACAATGAAGTAAGCAGTCTTTAAAAACCGAGTTGTCGGTTACGACACACGACCGCTTGCACCATAGCAAACTGTTTTACATGCTACATACAGCAATTCGCATCCGCAACAAACATGCGTCTTCTTCACTCATAGACAATTATATGTTGCTCTCTCCAGAGTTCCATCTTTTCATTCACTTTCTGTTGTATCCTCAAACCGTCCCTTTTTAGACAACTGTGTCTTTCCAGAAGTGTTCAACCATCAATAAATAGTTATGCTTAGTTTGTTATGCCACAAGTTCACTATTGTTTTGTATTTTGCTCTCCAGAGTTCCATCTTTTCATTCACTTACTGTTGTATTCTCACACCAACCCGTTTTAGACAACCATGTCTTTCCAGAAGTGTTTAGCATTCAATAAATAATTATGCATGAGATTGAGCGTGTGTCTACCAGCGCAGAGAGGCGTGGGTAAGCCGTTGAACCCCATTCGGGCTGCAAACCGTGGAATTCCCACTAAGTGCGACTCATACGCTCCCACTGGTTACGTCCCTACCCTTTGTACACACCCCCCTCCCACCTCGCTACTACCGTGGTTGGGTGTCTTGGTGGATTATATATAGAAAAGCAGCCAAAACCACACAGAGCAATGAAAAGTCTACGTGAGTCACAGGTGTATCTGGACTGTGCAAAGACGACAAAGATTCAAGTGACGAGTTGGAGGTGGGCACATGAGCAGGCAGTGCATACTGAACAAGAAATCAGCAGACTGGCATGACGGAGGGAGCGGAATGGACGTCCTTCTCCTCTCCTCCCATTCCATCTTCCGCGCCTGAGCGCCGTGCACCCCCATCCCTCCATCTGGCAGGAGAAGGCGCGATGGCAGTCCGCCAGTTTTCAGTCACGGACGATTGTGTGTTGGTTCGTTCTGTGCATTGTTACAATGTTGCTTTTCTTGCTGATTTATTACATTACCGATTTTTCAAATGTTTATTTTCTCCCTGTGCTTAAAAATCATTAAAAAACCGGTCTGATTATGCGGTGTATGGTACAGTTGGCTAGTTCATATTAAAAATGGACAGAAAACTGTATGCCAATCTCTCATTTGCAAACAAATATAACAGTCCATAATAGAGACACTATTTCCTAACCGGCTTAATTAGCACTCTGTTATACAGATATAGCAAGGAAGCTTCTATATACAGGGAGTAAAAGACTATACCATGTTCTAAGTAACTATATGAAACTATATTCTATAGAAATTAAGCAGATAATCTTAAGTAAATTTTAACATTAACCTTAACTCTCTCATTTAGGTTTCTCTTATATTATTCACTCATTGTCAATAAGCTGTTTCTAAAAAACGCAGATCACCTGTAAAAAGAGTGCTGTAAGTATCTAAAGCTTACAAATCAAGACAAAAATAACTTCCTGCCATCCTGTGTGTCTGTGAAATTGGGAATCAGGCTTCCCGTCACAAAGGTAAAGTGATACGCAGATAAATTTCAATAATTATTTCATCTTCACCAAGGTCACTATGTCCTAAAGCCTGCCATACTAACTAAATGCATAAGGTGATACAACAGATTGGATAAAATGTCATATTTTAAAACATTTTATGTGTTAATTTAATTTTATGTACCCTTTATTTAAAGTAACTTTTATACAACACAGTAGCCAGTATTCATATATATATATATATTTATTTTTTTTTCTATTATAAATTCGTTAGTATTATATATATTAATACTGGCCAGTATTTTATATACAATATATGTATATTGTATGTATAAAATGTGGCATGGTGGCACAATGGCTCACAGCTCCAGAGTCCTAAGTTTAATTTTTACATCAGATGACTGTTTCCCAGATTTTCTAAGTCATCCCTCTTGGCACAGAACATTCCCAAAGACACTGCCCAGAACAAAGATAACCTGGTTGGTAGTATCCTGCATATGCCAGTGTGGAAACACAGGTTACTAGTCAACATTAAGTCCTACATGTGTGCCCAGTGCCCTGGAAGGGTAATATACTGACTTGACAAAAAGACAGTAAAAGAGATGAAAATGACCAGAATATGCATAATTCAGTAAACATGCCAGTGTTGAGACCAAAGTTCACATTAAAAAGACAAAAACAAAATGGAAAACAAGAATCAAAGAAAAGAAGCAGTGCAATGATTGGTGACTAGAAAAACAAAATGCACAGTGTGACCTTCTTTCTTCTCATCCCATTTTGTGGAAAGCTATCCCTAACAATGTCAGCATCTTTTAAAAGCCCCAACTATTAGCATATGCAGTTTAAATTTGTCCATCCCCTGTACCTCACCCTTTGAAAGCCTTATGCTATGTGTTTAGCTGCTGATCACATATATCACCTGTGTCCTTTAAATGTTCCTGGCACTTTTCTCCATATGTTTTGGTACTGCCCTCCAGTTTCAGTATTTTAGATTAATGTTTCCAATTGCCTTTCCAGGATATTTTCTGTTAATATTCCCTTTTTGCTTCACGTATTTCTACTTCTGGACCTCTTTTTTGTTACTTTGACTTCTATCCAGTTGGGATTGTTCTGTCTTTATGGGTACCATTGCTCCTAAAATAAACTCTCACTGGAAATCACTTGACTCACTGTCTTTAAACTGGAAATCCTATTTCTATAATCTAACTTTACTCGAAATTTTGGAGTAACGGATTAATGGATGATCTGACTCCGGTATATACAAGTGACAAGCTGCTGTGCCCTGTGTTCAGAGATCTGGTTGGTGAGGTGTCTGTGCCACAGCACTAATTTTAATTATTAATTCCCCCCTTTTCTTATTCTTTCTTCTTTTTCTCATAGGAGGTTGCTGTGTTTGAATAACCTCTCAGAAGTCTTTGTAGGCATCAGTAGCTTTAACTTTATATGGAACTTTTTTTTTAGTAGTGCACCATGTGGTAGGAGAGGTTGTTGTTGCCTTTAATGGTTACAATTTATTTTTTTCTCTGACTCCTAAATGGTTTTATGCTTTGTGGAGGATGGCCGGCTGTTTATCCTGGCCAATACCCCCAAGCCGCCAGGTGGAGCCCTCCTTGCAGCATGGAGGTCCCCAGAAGACCAGCAGGGCATCACGGACAATGGAGTTTTTATGCACCAACCTGCTAGATGTCATGGGGGCCACGAGAGGGAGCTGCAGGGAGGACCGAAGAGTTCTTCGTGCCCTATGACCTGGAAGTTCGTCATAGGAAGAGCGACGGGCTTCCGGGGTGAGAAAAGGACTATTTACCCTGACCCGGAAGGAATAAGGACTTGTGGACTGTTGGGCAGGAACACCTCCGGGTCAGGGAGTATAAAAGGATCATGGGAACTCCCAGACAATGAGCTGAGCTGGGAGGCAGGGTGGCTAAGCGTCTGGGAGTGGAGGATTGGTTATTTGTGATTGTTTATTGAGAATTGTGGAGAGGAGCGTGCTTTGTGCACATTATTATTATAATAAATAATAATTGGATTTTATCTGGTGTCTGACGTGTGGTCTGAGGGTACAAGGGTGCGAGAAAGCACTTAATTCTGTCACAATTGGAGTAGCTTGGGCAGGATTCTCTGGCCGTCAGTTTGGCGGAGGACCTGAATTAAAAAATTTTATTGTGGATAGAATACCCCAAGAAGACAGCGTCAAGACACACAGAAAAATCAGCAGAAACCTCACCTTTATCAAGTCCGTCATGGGGAAGAAGAAGACAAAGCAGAGCGCCAGCAACAGTGGAGGTCTAGCGCTCGACATTGCCTGCGCTCAAGACGAGCCATGGAGCAGCTACGAGTTTCGGGAGAGATTTCCGGAGGAAGATGTCTCCGACAAGGTATGTGCTGGGAATGTACTTTACAATCTTTTTAAAACATGATGTCCCATGTACATACCTCCCAGATGTCCATCCGAAGGCTCTGCGGGAGGCAGAAAACAAACCCGAAGGCGATGGCGCGCTCTCGTTCAGGCAAACGAGCAACCCGAAGGACTTCCACATTATGGGTGCCGGCGAGGGACACGGGACGTACCACGAAGGATTCCAGAAAGGTGACGTTCCATGTCCAGCTGTTTGTGGCTTTGCCCAAGAAAAGACGGACTTGATTCTTCCGAAGGGGAAAGCGGAGGCGAGCTGAGCACCGCTCACATATCAAAAAGGTAAGGAGGGTCGGGAAATGGCTGTTCGGGATGTCGTAAAAGTAATTAAGACAGACCTCAGTCCGCTGAAAGAAGCGACCCGATCCTCGACCGCTGCCTTAGAAAACTCCATTGTCCGTGATGCCCTGCTGGTCTTCTGGGGACCTCCATGCTGCAAGTAGGGGTCCACCTGGCGGCTTGGGGGTATTGGCCAGGATAAACAGCTGGCCATCCTCCACAGCTTATTGAACTTAGGTTTAGAAATTTACCAATTACAGGGTTCCATCTGCAAACTCTGATAACCTGCAACTGCCCCGATTGAGCCTTATGCTGTTGCTCCACTTTTTTGTCATTTTGATGCTTAGTACTGGGAAACGTAACCTGGTGATCCATGAGGCCGAAACTTGACTCCAGAGGTAACTACCTGACCTTAGCCAAAATTGACCTTTATTAAGTGTAAAGCAACTTTACCAGCAGAGGTTTAAATACACACTTTTACAAAACCCACGGTGGCAAGGGACCTGAATACTTACCCAGCCACACTGGCCACAATGCAGGAAGAGGCCACAGTCTATCACAAGGCCCATTGAACTACAAAACCCAAACTCACTGCCAGTTCAAAACTGCCAGTTATCCTGACCTGTACTTCTTTGAGGATGTGAGACAAAAACTAGAGTACTATGTGGAAAACACTTGCAGAAATGGGAAGGACATGGAAACTTCAATGAGACAACCAAGTGCTGGATTCAAACCCAGGATGCTTGGTGCCAGCATACTACCCACACATCGGTTAATTAATCCAAATTAATTTCAAAAAGGCACTTTTAATGATGGGCAACATACCTACATGTTTTTTTTCTATTTGTCACCCAACAGGCTAGGGATAGAGAATGAATTCTTTAGCACTTTTTATTTGGAGCAGAGATTCTACTGTCTGTATATTAGATTGGGAATTCTGATCATCCAGATTTACTATATTAGATTGGAAGTGCAGGGTTGTCTCCCTTTGAGGTTTGAGCATGCAGATAAAACATGACGTAGTTTTGTATTCAAAATGTTATTTGAAAAGTGTTCACATTGGCTGAAATACATGGAATCAGAAATTACTGATTTTTGTGGATTGGCAGAAATATCCTATAAATCCCAGCAGAAGCATAGGCAGTGTGGTCTTGCGATAAGAGCCCTGATCTGCAAACCACAATGGTCTTGGGATATTTGTGATATACTAGAATAAAAATGTGTAAGCCATTTCATAACTAAAGTGCTATACTTGTAAAAGTTTTTGGCATAGAGTTTAATATACAAACAACTATATACAACAAAAGTGCCTTGTTTGTAAAATTAATGAATACATAAAAAAGGTTGGACGTTGTTTTAACTTATGAATTTATTTAAGTTAGTAAGGAGGAAAAGAAAAAGAAAGAAGTAAAAAGTAAATGTTTCAAGTTGGCACTCTGATCTTGTAAGCAACAGTTTTAATGTACTGAAACTGAACTAGTTAACTGAGAAATTATGTGTTATTTAGTACTCTTCAAGTCTGATTCACAGAAATGGAAATAAAAGTACACCATGACTTTGAAATATTTAGAAATAAATAGACTTTCCAATTGCTTTTAAAATACTTTATAAGTCAATTTTGTACTGAGGGAGAAGGTGAATATAATATAACTGATGTAAAAAAGCTTGCATTGATGTGATTAGATAACTAAAATGAGTTGGATATGTGAAGTACTCTGTTTTATTGCACAAATATACCAAATAGTGAGAATAATGTTTAAATAAGGTAGCTTTGATTAAGTATGGGGCCACATGAAGAAGCAAGGTAAAATCCACTTTATGAATGTGAAATTGCTAAGAAATAGAAGGATAGGAATGGATTAATGTATTTTATTCAATAGGAACATTCTGTGAAAGGCACAAAAAAATATGACCAATGAGTACAGACAGAGGGTCATACCTCCTGATTCAGCTTGCTTTAGTGAAGGCATGCCTCGGGAAATTGCAGGCAGTGAATCTCAGGCAAAAGAGCGAGAGGAGGACCTTGGCGGCTGGTGCTTTTATTTGATTGTATACTTTATTTATAATTTCAGTACAGAGAGATAAAAAAAAAAAGTCCTTGAGACGCATCTACTCTTTTCAAGGGCATCGTCCAGGCAGGAGATCAGACTGCAACAGCGAACAATCACTTGCCTGAAAATCATTATAAGCAGAAAGAAAGATGAAAAACTTAAAAACACTTTTATACTGTTATACCCATTTATAATCTGCTAGTTCCAGGGTTATTTTATGTATTCAGTTTGTTAAACAGATGTTGGCATACATTATCCTTTTCTGTTAACCACTGTACAGTATAATTATATTTTCTCTTGTGCTCCTTCAACTGGTTCAAATAAATGATTATTTGACACACTTTACTACAGTAGACGTTAGCCTAATTATTAATATGGTGTGAACAAACAAAAATAAAAAGCCAGGAAGTGCTCAGTTAAAAAGAGCTCAGGTGTACTTTACATTCTCTATGCTAAAAATAGTTTACTTCTTAATATAATTAAATAAGAGTTTGTATTTGTATCCTCTGTAAATTACTATTTAGTGTGCCATTGCACCTGATGGGTTTGAAATGTTACTTTCTTCTGTTAGAAGAAACTGAATTACTGTGGAATGAGATTTTATTGAGAGAAAAGCAATAGGGGTCACCTGAGTCCATGTCCGTTAATGTACATAAAGTACTTTGCATTGACCCCTGACCGTTGTTGTTACATGACTAGAATGAGGTTCAGACTTGTGGCATGGCATGTGTGAAGAAAATCATTTGGTGAAATAAAAGAGCAAGCCTTACCCAGAAAAAAGGAGAGTCATTAGTTGGCAATAGAGAAAAAAGTCTGCCATTGAAGGTGGACTCTAACAAAATCACTTTGAATACAATACAGTTGCATATTGTAATCTAGCTTGTGCAACCTCTAGGGGTTTGCTCAGCAATCCAAAAAACAGGATTCCGGAGAAGGTTTTTAATTCCAACCATACTTATAATGTTTATTAACAACAGTAAGGCTGGTTATTAATAAAATACAAATACAGTTAGACCCTTTTGTCAGCCTTTGGGGTGATTTGGGTAGCCTCTCAAGCAGAGTTCCCCCACAATGGACATCAAGAAAACTGACAATTTTTTTTTATTCCATCTCCATTTATAACACACCTGAGGGAGCACCAGCAAAAGGTGAGACTCTTTCAGTCACCTCTGTGATCTCCCAGAGGGAACGCTTGACATCCAGAGTTTCCAGTTACTCTTCAGGGGAAAATGTAGACCATCTGTGTACCTTCTACGGCATGCTTTAAATCCAGGGCTTAGAGAAAGTGCTCCCTCGGTAATATCACAAGACCAAACTGGATTTATTAGGGGCCGACACTTATCTTCAAATCTTCAACGCCTGTTTAATGTAATATACTCACCAACTAAATCAAACACCCCAGAAATATTATTATCATTGGATGCAGAAAAAGCATTCAACATGATTGAATGGAAATACCTTTTTACTACATTGGAGAAGTTTGGGTTTGGCCCAAACATTTGTGCATGGATTAAATTACTGTATACTAACCCAGAAGTTTCAGTTTGCATCAACAACATTTGTTCAGACTACTTTAAACTAGAACGTGGTACTAGACAAGGATGCCCTTGTCACCGCTGCTGTTTGCGATTGCCATTGAACCACTGGCAATACATTGTCGAAATACTGATCAGATAAAGGGGATTAGCAGAGATGGGCTGGAACAGAAAATCTCATTTTATGCAGATGATATGGTACTGTATATTGGACCCAGAAAATTCTGTGCCTGCAGTCTTAGCAGCACTCACAGAATTTCAAAAGATCTCTGGTCTCAGAATTAATCTGAATAAAAGTGTACTCTTTCCAGTGAATTCTCAAGCATATAATATTAGATTAGACACCCTACCTTTTATCATTGCAGAACAGTTTAAATACCTAGGGTAAACATCACAAGTAAACATAAAGCTCTATATCAACAAAATTTCGCTGTCTGCATGGAATAAATTAAACAAGACTTGCATAGATGGTCAACCCTTCATCTCACACTAGCTGGAAGAATTAACACTGTTAAGATGAATATTCTTCCTAAGCTCCTTTTTATTTCAAAATATTCCAATATACATTAATAAATCATTCTTTAGGCAATTAGATTCAACAATAACCTCATTTATTTGGAATTCAAAACATCCACGCATCAAAAGAGCGACCCTACAAAGACAAAAGGCAGAAGGTGGCATGGCTCTACCTAACTTCCAGTT